>NC_090749.1:77500253-78100253 GCF_036898095.1 Palaemon carinicauda | reverse complement strand
GTGGTGCAGCACACGGGGCCCCCAAGAGAGAGGTAGCGCCTGTGCTCAGGAGAGCACTGTAGCTTGGGACAGCGTTGTCATATAGGAAAGCATTGGCTAACCACAGACCGAAGTTGCGCAAGAACGCGCTGAGGTTTCTGTGAGCGCGGTTGCGCTGGGGAAAGATGGCGAGCTCAGGCTGGAGAGCGCAGTTGCGCTGGCAAGCGTAGGTGGGCTGCTGAGCGCTGACGAGCTGGAAAACGTTGCTCCCTAAAACGGCGAAGTTGCGCTGGAGAGCGTCGGCGATCGGGAGATCGCTGGGGCATTGGAAGGCGCTGAAGACGAGCAGGTGAAGGCTGTTGGTCTAGCGAACGCCAAAGCGTTGTAGAGCGCTGACAAGCAGGAGAGCGTGGGCGCTCTGTAAACAGTGAAGGAGCAGGCTGGCGCTGAAGAGATGCTGGTGAGCGCTGGTGCACTGCAGGGCGCTGGCGAGTTGGGGAGCTTTGGCGCGCAGCTGCACACTTAGGTAAGGCCTCAGGAGGTTGTACCAGAGACAGGAACAGTGATGGCAGGTCAGCATGTCGGTGAGTAGGAAGAACAGGAACCGGGATGTACCTTTGGAAGGGCGAACATCCACTGATGGAGATCGAGAACGACCTGTACAAGAGTCCAGGACATTAGTCCGAGGACTAGCAGCAGCATCATCGGGAGAAAGTCGAGAGCCAGGAGACGACTGAAGCGGAGACTCCACTGCGGGGGACAGCTGAGATGACAAGGCTGAAGCACCAAAGAGGCGCCTTTTCCCCGATGGTGAAGGACGACCTCTAAGGCAAAGCGGAGGGCAAGCTCTGCGATGGAGACGCATTCTAGGGGCCGTTAGATCAGCAAGCTGACCATGAGCAGCAGCAGTCCTCCAAAGGGAAGTCTCTATGAGAGAACTCCCCCGGGGGGAGAGAGAAATACTCGCAAGAGAGACAGATGTAGGACTAAGTTTCCCCCTTGAAGGATGATCAGGAACAGGGGAAACTAAGACAACAGCAAAAGCTGGAGAGTCTGGAGGGGCAGGGGCATCGGCAGAAGCCACAGAAGACACCTCTGACACCACGAGGTCGACGAGCGCAAAAGGGTCTACCTTCAAAGTCGACGATGACGGCTGCACACTTGCACCTCAGAGGGTGAGCTGCAGCAAGGAGTCTTTGAAGGGCAGACCCGGAAGCCCCAAAGACGACCATATCTGCAAAACAGAAGACATAGACAAGGCCTCACCTGGGGGAGAGGTGGGGCCGCTTCGCTAGGGGATGCGACACCATATCTCGAGGCCTGGGGTTGGCAACAAATATAAGGGTCTACGCTACTACTCGACGGTCTCTCGGCCGAATGAGTCGGAGCTTGGGAGGAAGGTCAGGAGATGGAATAAGAGGCTTTGGGTTTATTACCCTCTGAAGGAGACACATCCTGCTTAGACTTCTTCTTCCGTCGTCGCCCAAACCTCTCCCACTGGGAGGCAGAACCCTCCCGACATTCACTAAACTGATAATTACTATAACACCGTTGACCTCTGCAGGCCGTACAAAGGGTGCGACAATCGTTTCCACAGCCGACATGAAGGTTCCGCAGGGCAGGCCATCGAGTCCAAGACAGGTGCGCATGGTCGCAGAAGTCAACACATACGTACACTAACACAAAGATGAATCACAAAAGAATTAATGGCAGTCCAATAATAACGGCTAAGGAGGAGGAACGACAACAACCGTACACCATCCGAGCCAAAAGCAAAAGTGAACTAAATCTCTGTGAGTAGGAGCGGGAGCAAGCTACACCCCCCTACTCCCGCTAACTAGCGGGATGGGTAGTTACCCTCGCTAAATTTTAATGGCTCGTCATTTCAGATTCGCCGAAAGTAATACCACTAAATAAATACCGTATGTTTGTATTCCAGTTACGGAACAAATTAAGGGTTTCAAGAGGAAACTAAAGACTTTCTTGTTCTAAAAGTGCTCTGATAGTGTGGAGTTGACAATAAACGAGTATTATGAGGTCTGAAATGTTGAATGCTTTCAAACGAACATGTTAAAATAACTGTGTAGGTCCTGTAGAGTGTAGGGTTCCCCTGCTGTATAGAACCAGAAAAAAAGGCCTTAAAGTAAAATACAGTGAACCCTCGCTACTTCGCGGTTCGACCATCGCGGATTCACCACTTCGCGGGGTTTTCCCATAACCCATATATATATACATATCGCGGATTTTCCGGAAAATTCAAAAATACCGCGAAATCTGAAGACAACCAAATACGATATTTTGTTACCTGTAATTCCATTAAATTAGTAATATCTGCTCTTACTGATTGTTCATTGCATTACATATGATATATAATTCAGCACAGAAAGAAATAAAACACGAAAAGTGAATGTGATCATACGATAATTCAGTACGTAGTAAAATTAAATCGAACATGAAACGCAAATCAGATGCAGTCATACCATAATAGAATGGTGTGTACTGTAATGGATGTGCTTCTTTTCCATGAATCTTTTGTATGTATACGTACGTAGTACAGTACTGCATCCAATAATATTCTTTGTTGCAAAAATCACAATTCGAATACTGTAAGCGTACGAGAGAGAGAGAGAGAGAGAGAGAGAGAGAGAGAGAGAGAGAGAGAGAGAGAGAGAGAGAGAGAGAGGCGTAAAATAGCGTACGTAAATTTTTATTATTATTGTTATTATTATTATTATTGTTGTTGTTGTTAATAAAATTATTATTGTTATTATTATTAATCATTATTATTATTATTATTACTGTACAGTATTATTATCATTATTTATTATTATTACGGTACAGTATTGTACTTAATCTACGTACGTTCAGTGTGCGCGGGACATCTTCTATGAGTAACCAACGCACCATAGTACTGTATAAGACGGGTTGTGATTGGTTCAAGCGCTGATAGATGACGAATCAAAACTCAAGTTTTGTTATCTAGCCTGTGATTGGTGTTTTGCCCGCATCTTCTACCCGCAGCATCAAAGTTCTCGCGGGGCTGCATCGTTCACTTTCTCTTTCCGCGTATTGCTGAGTAGACGTTCTTAACTTTGTGAAGTTTAATCTGTGCTGTGTGCAACTGTTTTAAGTTGAACTTTTTGTTGAACTTTCTGTTACAATGCCTCCCAAGCGTTCTGCTTCTAGTAAGGCTGGTAGTGAGCCTAAACGCCACCGAAGGATGATGACGATAGCTGAGAAGGTTACGCTTCTCGACATATTAAAAGATGGTAGAAGTTACGCGGCCGCCGGCCGCCATTTTGGCATCAACGAATCCACCGTTCGCTACATCAAGAAGGACGAGGCGAACATTAGAAAGACTGCTGCAATCACCTTTAGCAGATCAGCGAAGCGAGTCGTTACAACGCGTAATAAAACGATCGTACGCATGGAAGGTGCTTTAGCTGTGTGGATTGCCGACTGTCGGAAGAAGAACATAGCGTTGGATACGAACACCATCCGAACAAAGGCTTTGAGCTTGTATGAGAATTTTGCGGCAAAGGAACCTCATGACGACGATGGCGACCATGCTGAAGAAGATGATGATGTAGATGATCCTCAACCAGGGACCTCCACTGATTCCCAGCGTCAGAAACAACGTTTTTCCGCCAGCAAAGGATGGTTCGCGAAGTTTCAGAAACGCTTCGCCCTGAAAAGCGTTTCCCTGCATGGGGAGTCTGCTTCCGCTGACACTGCCGCTGCTGAAACTTACGTGAACCAGACTTTCAAGAACATTATCGCTGAAGGTGGATACAAGCCGGAACAAGTGTTTAATATGGATGAAACCGGCTTGTTTTGGAAGAGAATGCCGTCGCGAACTTTCCTGTTCAAAGAGGAAGCCAAAGCCTCTGGCTTTAAGGCATTCAAGGATCGCGTTACCCTCGTGATGTGTGGCAATGCTGCTGGATTTTTGTTAAAGCCGGGGCTTATTTATAAGTCGAAAAATCCTCGCGCTTTGAAAAATAAAAATAAGAATCTCCTTCCCGTGTACTGGATGCATAATCAAAAAGCATGGATTACGAAGATGCTGACCTCCAACTGGTTCCACCAGTGTTTCATCCCGCAAGTCCATGAATATCTCTTAGAGAAGGGCTTGCCATTCAAGATCCTTCTCCTTATGGATAACGCTGGTGGACACGCAACTGACCTGTCGCGTGAGGGCGTTCAGGTTGAGTTCCTGCCACCCAACACCACGTCATTAATTCAACCGATGGACCAGGGGGTTATCAGGGCGTTCAAGGCCCTCTACACGAAGAATACCTTGGCGGACCTCGTTGCGTGTGTGGATGCTGCCCAAGATGACGAGGATGAAGATTTCAACTTGAAGGCGTACTGGCAGCAGTACACCATAGCCACGTGCCTGCAGAATATTCAAAAGGCACTTCAAGAGATGAAACCTGCAACCGTGAATGCGAGCTGGAAGAAGTTGTGGCCCGAGATTGTTTACGACGACAAGGGATTTACTCCGTCGGAAATCCAACACTCTGCAATACGGAAATCTGTGCAGTTGGCTGCCATAATTGGGGGTGACGGGTTTGGCGACATGACGACTAAAGACGTCGACGAGTTGTTGGACTGCCATTCCCAGCCCCTAACTGACGCAGACCTCGAAGACCTGACGAAATCGGCAAGTGAGGAAGAGAGTGAGGGTGCCCAGGAAGAGACCCAAGAAAATGTCGAAGAAACGGGCTTAACATTAGAACGGCTTGCCAAGTTCTGCAACTATATGAAGGAGGCGAAAGAAATGTTACAAGAGTGGGACGAGGATATGGTTCGCTCGATGCAATTCTCAAATAAGGTCGATGACATCATGACTCCCTACAGGATGCTCTTGGATCGAAAAAAGAAGCAGCGGCAACAACTTCCGATCACAATGTTCTTCCAGCCTCGCAAAAAAGAGCCAGTTCCTCCTGCTAGTACGCCTTCGGAAGAAATTGAAGAAGTTGAAGAGGTGTCCCAGGAAAAGGCACCTCCGTCTGAAGAGACGTAAAATACTATCATTGACTGCACAGTAGAACACATCATCAGCTTCATCATCATCATTTCTACTGTGCAGCAAATTCATCGCCATCGTCATTCAAGTTTTTCTTGAACTTCTTTCGTGGTGAGTACAGTAACAATCTTTATTTTTTACTTTAACCTGTTTTATAGTTTAGTAATGTACGTACTGTATGCATTAAGTTAAAGGGAAGGTTTTAAAAGTCTACATGTTGTAACCTATCATATTTTTTTTGTTTAAAATTTACATTCGTACGTAAAACAATCTCTCTCTCTCTCTCTCTCTCTCTCTCTCTCTCTCTCTCTCTCTCTCTCTCTCTCTCTCTCTCTCAAATTGTTTTCCTGCTTTGCTACGTACAAGTACTGTATAATTTATATTTGTAAGGTAACATATTTTGTAAATGCTTTTACTGTAAATACTGTATGTACTGTATCATTATTTATCACTATCATCATGCGCGTTAAATGCCTTGTTTGTTCTGAGCGTGGTTGTTTACTGAGCGTACACGCCGTCGTTTCAGGCGGCGTCATAAAGAAAAAGATTTCATTTGGAAGTCCTAAGAAAAATACGTAAACTAAAACATTGGTAATAAAAAAATCAACATACAGTACTGTATAATCAATATAATCGATGCAAAAACTAACCTATATATGTGTACTGTACACTAAATGAGTTTGTTTCTTCATTATGATCAGAGATGAACGTAAACAAAACATTGGTTGCCATTTTTTATCGTGCTTTTTAGGTGTTTAGGAAACACATGATATAAAATCGCCTTTAATATTTGTGCCTGTTTTAGTTTAGGGTGCTGTAGTACATGCATTAAGTGTTCTGTACATTAAAGGGTGGTTTGTTAACAGTACTACGTATAAGGGAAGGTTTTAAAAGTCCGAATATACATGTTAAATAAATAGGTAAATATGCTGTCACTACTTCGCGGATTTTCACCTATCGCGCCCGCGTCTGGAACCTATCTACCGCGATAAACGAGGGTTCACTGTAAATTTCTTAACTGTTTTCAACTTGGGGTTTTACTAAACAATTTAGATGCTGTTAATTCTCTATACCTTTGACTTTACTGCATACAGTCATGCCCCATTCTTTGCGAGGGTTAGGTTTACTCAAATTTGCTGCCCTAAGGTGGCATAACTCCTAACCTAACAATTCTCTGCCTATCACTTATGCTTGGATAATTAGCACTAAGTACTGCTTAATATTGTTTCTACTTGGTTTCTATTACAGTAAAAGGAGTTTGTAATTAAATGAAGACATATCAGTAAGTGTACATTGCACGCGCACATATACACTACATACTGGACACAGTAAGGCTACAGTACAGTACATATCACTATAGTACAGTACAGTACATAACACTACAGTCTACGACCTTACGAATCCATGCTGAGATTGTGTTCTTGGTGACCACCCTCTTGGTCCCTCCTGTGCTGACAAAGAGTGCAGGCACACGAGGACGGGCTGCGGCTGTTCTCTTAAGGTACAGCCTCAAACTCCTCACTGGGCAGAGTAAGAGATGATCAGGGTCATCTGTTACAGAACGAAGACTTGAAATCCAGAAGGAGTCGAATCGAGGATCCACTATTCCCGGGTTCTGGGGCTTAACAATAAACTCAGCGATGAAGCTGAACGTTACCTCTCCCCAGCAGGAACACAGTCCTCCAAGTTAGGTGACGATCTGTTGCCTGGCATAATGGTCCATAGGGAGGTCTCTTAAGAGACCTAAGAACTCGAAACACATTCCATGGGGGAGGTCTCACTTCAGACTGAGGACAGGTAAATTTATAACTCAGTATGAAAAAGGAATGTTCTAGCGATAAAGAAATGTCCATTCCATTCAGTCTAAGAGTGAGGCTTAAGGCTGAGCGATAGCCTTTCACCGCCGACACTGACAGGCTTATTTCTTGCCGCAAATACACAAGGAACTCCGCTATTGCTAAAATAGTGGCATTGAGAGGAAAGATACCTCTTCCACGACACCAACCACAGAAGACCTTCCACTTTGCTTAGTAGACTGCTGCTGATGACTTTCGCAGGTATCCAGACATCCTGATTGCAACTTGTTGCGAAAATTCTCTCTGAGAGAGATGCTGGATAGTCTCCGGGCATGAAGTCATAGCGAAACTACAGCTTTGTGGAATATGTTGGCATGTGGCTGTTTGAGTGGATCGTGTTGTGGAGGAAGTACCCTCCTCATCAGACAGAACGGAAGAAAGGCGTAAACGTCGACGTTGTTCCACCGTTGTTGGAATGCATCTTGCCAGAGAGCCTTGGGGTATGGGACTGGGGAACAGTACAGTGGGAGCCTGAAGTTCAGGGCCGTTGTGAAGAGGTCTACTGTTGGAGAACCCCACAAGGTCAGGACTTTGTTGGCTACTAGATTATCCAAAGACCACTCAGTACTCACTATCCGAGATGTTCTGCTCAGGTTGTCGACAAGCACATTCCTCTTGCCTGGAATGAAGCATGCCGATAGTGGTATCGAGTGAATCTCAGCCTATCTCAGTATCTCTACTGCTAGATGGGATAGGGGCTGCGAAAAAGTACCTCCTTGCTTGTTGATGTAAGCCACTACTGTGGTGTTGTCGCTCATCGCCACCAGTGAGTGGCCCGCCAGGAACTGTTAAAACTGTTGAAGAGCCAGAAAGATGGCTTTCATCTCTAGGAGATTTATGTGGAGGTACTCTTCTGACTCTGACCAGAGACCGTGTGGTGCCACACATGGGGTACCCCCCCTTTTATTGAAGCCTTCTGAGAACAGCATCAAATCCAGGGGGAGGACGAGAAGATCCACTCCCTTTTGTAGGTTCTCGTCTGCCACCAACCATTCGAGGTTCGCTGATCCCATGGGGATCCAAATGTCCGAGGAATCAAGAGCCTGATTCCACCAGGACTTGAGTCGCCACAAGAAAGATCTCATTCTGGGGCGACTGTTGGGAACTAGACAGGCCAGCGATGAAAGGTAACCGAGGAGACGTGACCACGTTTGGGCTGGAAGTTCTCGACTGATCAGCCTTGCTATTCTGTTGTCAGATGGGAAGCCTTTGTGGAGATTGGTGTCTATTAACATGCTAGGTATATTAGTCTTTGCGTAGGAAGCAGGGAGGACTTCTCACGGTTTACCATGATCCCCAGATATTGGCAAAACCTCAGATGTTTGTCTCAATGTTGAAGAATGGTTGGCACAGAGTCTGCTAGGATTAGCCAGTCGTCCAGATAACGAAGGAGATGGATGCCAATCCTGTATGCCCAAGATGACACTAGGGCTAACACTCTGGTGAGGACTTGAGGTGCTGTGGAAAGACCGAAACACAGCACCTTGAACTGGTATTTTCTATTGTCTAAGCTGAATCTCAAGTACTTCCTTGACGACAGATGGATTGGGATCTGGAAGTACGTGTCCTATAGGTCTAGTGTGCACATGAAGTCCTGTGGTCTTACCACTAGTCTGACCGTGTCTGCAGTCTACATGCAGAACGGAGTTTGTTTGACAAACTTGTTCGAAGCTGAGAGGTCGATGACTGGTCTCCAGCCTCCAGACGCCTTTTTCACAAGAAAGAGTCGACTGAAGAAGCCTGGGAATCTGTCGAAGACCTCCTGGAGAGCGCCCTTCTTCAACTTCTGCCCGAAGGGCCAGCCGCATTGATGATCCCATGGCAAAGGAGTCTATAGACGGCACTCATACTCTAGAGCGATATTCTTTTGAGCGATCCACTTTGAGCGATATCTGTAAAAGAGCAACGTACGTTAGAGCGATAAGAAAAAGTCAGAATTATTTATTTAAGAATAGAAGTTATGCATTTAAGAACAATAGAACGACATATTTAAGAACGATGGTACTGTAGTTGTTTAAAATTAGCATGTAGTTTTCACATAATTGCTTTCAAACGATATGTTTAAGATGATCGTAGTCGTCTAAAATAGGAGTTCATTTTAAAAGTTTTGATAACAATTTCAAGTTAGACTATATAGATATTTTCAGTTTACTGTGAAAGTGTTTCTCTACACCCATAATGGAATTTGTAGACAGTCTAAAAAACCGTGGGAAACTTGTATCTCAAAACGGATATCTATACCACAGAGACAAAGAACACAAGACTACCGTAAATTGGCGTTGCACCGTAAAAGTATGTAAAGGTTGGTTGATTACCAGCGCTGTATCTAGTACAGATGAAATTCCATGTGTAAGAGGGGAACATTACCACCTACTAAATCCATCAAAGATTGAGGTAAATAAACCTCATTCTCGGTAGAAAGAAAAAGCTGCAGCTACTGCAGATGTGTCACGCAAGATTATTCAGGATGAGGTACAAACCTTAAGTCAAGAAGCAGCTACGCAAGTTGGTACAAATAAAAATTTAGCAGCTATTATCAACAGAAAACGAAGACGTGTTCAGCACTTACCTCCAGCACCAAGTACCAAAACTGGATTTGTCCGACCTATAGAATATACAATTACTTTTTCAGGGGAGCAGTTTCTTCTATATGACTCGGGTGTGGAAGGCAAAGACTGGATTAAAATTTTTGGAATAAAATGTATGGTAAAATTGATAAATTTTCAGAAATTCATCTAGCTTTCATATTTTTTAATCTACTTTTATTTCATTTTTATTATGCTCTTTTACATATTTACTTATATGAACTAAATAAAAATGATATTTTCAATTTAAAATAAATTTTTGAATATACTTACCCGGTGAATATATACTGTACTGTATATAGCTTACGTCTCCGACGGTCGACAGATTCCAAAAACTCGCGAGCGATCGCCATGAAGGTTGCTGGGTGTGCCCACCAGCGCCGACTATCGGCCAGATACTGCATATACTTCTCAACCAATTCAGTTCTTCTCAGTCCGTAGGGTCTCTATCGGGGAGGAAGGGAGGGCCTTTAATTATATATATTCACCGGGTAAGAATATTCAAAAATTTATTTTAAATTGAAAATATCATTTTTAAATATTAAACTTAGCCAGTGAATATATATATAGCTGATTCACACCCATGGTGGTGGGTAGAGACCAGTATTAAAACAATAAAGGCATATATGCTCAAGAGTTTTTGACAAATATTCAAAAAACAAACTTAAGTATAGGTACCTGATAAGGAAGCTGACTCTGATGATTACTCTGCCTCATTAGTCCGCTCTCCTCACGAAGCCCAGCGATCCTCTCAGGATGCTGAAAGACTCCCAGGAGCTGTTATAATCAGGGTGAACACCCCTACAACAGGACCTCATCAATACCCTTAATCTGGGCGCTCTCAAGAAACAATATTTTGACCACCCGCCAAATCAAAAGATTGCGAAAGACTTCTTAGTCTCCCGTACAACCCAAAACAAGATTAAAAATTTCAAGAGAAGATTAAAAGGATATTGGGATTAAGGGAATGTAGTGGTAGAACCTTCACCCACTACTGCACTCGCTGCTACGAATGGTCCCAACGTGTAGCAGTCCTCATAAAGAGTCTGGACATCTTTCAAGTAATATGAAGCAAACACCGACTTGCTTCTCCAAAAGGTCGCATCCATAATACAGTACTTCTAAGGGATCTACTTTGTTTAAACGCTACTGAAGTTGCTACCGCTCTAACTTCATGAGCCTTAACTTTAAGCAAATTACGATCCTTCTCACTTAAATGAGAGTGTGCCTCTCTAATCAATAGTCTAATAAAATAAGACAACGCATTCTTCTACATGGGCAAAGAGGGCTTTTTAACGGAGCACCATAAAGCCTCTGAAAAACCTCGCAGCGGTTTAGTTCTAGATAAATAAAATTTAAGAGCTCTAATGGGGCACAGCACTCTTTCAACTTCATTCCCAACAATCTCAGATAGACTGGGAAGTTCAAATGATTTAGGCCATGGACGAGACGGAAGTTCATTTTTGGCCAAGAAACCAAGTTGAAGAGAACATACTGCTTTATTAGCGGAGAAGCCGATATTCTTGCTAAAAGCATGTATCTCACTAACCCTTTTCGCAGAAGCCAAGCTCACCAAGAAAAGAGTCTTGAGGGTAAGATCCTTCAGGGAGGCTGAATTTAACGGTTCAAACCTGTCTGACATAAGGAACTGCAGGACCACGTCCAAGTTCCAAGCAGGAGTAGAAATATGACGCTCCTTGGAAGTCTCGAAAGACTTAAGAAGGTCTTGAAGATCTTTGTTATTAGATAGATCCAAATTTCTATGCCTGAAAACAGAAGCTAACATGCTTCTATAGCCTTTAATGGTAGACGCAGAAAGGGAGCGACCGTTTCTCAGATAAAGCAGAAAATCTGCAATCTGCGCTACAGAGGTACTGGAAGAGGAAATAGAGGAGGACTTGCACCAGTCTCTAAATACCTCCCATTTAGATTGATAAATCCTGATGGTAGAGGATCTTCTAGCCTTTGCGATCGCTCTAGCTGCCTCCTTCGAAAACCCTCGAGCTCTAGAGAGTCTTTCGATAGTCTGAAGGCAGTTAGATGAAGCGTGGGGAGGCTTTCATGAAATCTCTTTACGTGAGGCTGACACAGGAGATCCATCCGCAACGGTAGACTTCTTGGAATGTCTACTAGCCATAGAAGTACCTCTGTGAACCACTCTCTCGCGGGCCAGAGGGGAGCAACCAACGTCAACCTGGTCCCTTCGTGAGAGGCGAACTTCTGAAGCACCTTCTTTAGGATCTTGAAGGGTGGAAAGGCATAGATGTCTAGGTGAGACCAGTCCAGAAGGAACGCGTCTATGTGGGCCGCCTCTGGATCTGGAACAGGAGAGCAATAAGTCGGGAGCCTCTTTGTCAAAGAGGTCGCAAAGAGATCGATGGTGGGTCGACCCCAAGTCATCCATAGTCTTTCGCACACATCCTTGTGCAGCGTCCACTCCGTAGGAATCACCTGTCCTCTTCGGCTGAGACAGTCCGCTAAGACATTCAACTCCCCTTGGACGAATCTCGTCAAAAGAGAGATGTTTCGATCTTTCGACCATGTGAGAAGGTCCCTTGCGATGACGAAAAGGGAGTGAGAGTGAGTGCCTCCTTGCTTCGAGATGTATGCCAAGGCCGTGGTATTGTCTGCATTCACCTCCACTACCTTGTTTCGAACCAGACTCTCGAAACTCCTTAACGCTAGATGGACTGCTAAAAGCTCTTTGCAGTTTATGTGAAGACTCCTCTGGTCTGTGGATCAAAGACCCGAGCACTCCAGATTGTCCAGCGTCGCTCCCCAACCCAAATCCAATGCGTCTGAAAACAACACATGGTTTGGGTTCTTGATTGCAAGAGAAAGACCTTCCCAAAGCCTTATGTTGCTGTCCCACCAAGCTAGACAAGTCTTGACAGAATCGGAGATTGGAATCGAGATCGTCTCTAAACCCTTCTCCTTGTTCCAATGGTGGTTTAGGTGAAACTGGAGAGGGCGCAGGTTGAGTCTCCCTAGAGAGATAAACTGCTCCAGCGACAAAAGAGTCCCTAGGAGACTCATCCAAACTCTCACAGAGCAACTGCTTTTCTCTTGCAAGAGACGGACTTTGAGCAAAGCCTGCTCCATCCTGGTGAAAGACGGAAAAGCCCGAAAAACTCGACTCTGTATCTCCATCCCCAAATAAAGAATGGTCTGGGATGGAGTCAGTTGCGACTTCTCCATGTTCACCAGGAGACCTAACTCTTTGGCCAGGTCCAAAGTCCATTTGAGGTCCTCCAGACAGCGATGAAGGGACAACGCCCTGAGTAACCAGTCGTCCAAATAAAGGGAGGCTCTGATCCCCGACAAATGTAGGAACTTCTCTACATTCCATTTGAGCCTTGTAAAAACAAGAGGAGCAGGGCTGAGGCCGAAGCACAGTGCTCGGAATTGATACACCACCTTCCTGTACACAAACCTCAGATAATGTTGAGAGTTTGGATGTATCGGAATGTGGAAGTACTCATCCTGCAGGTCGAGAGAGACCATCCAGTCGCCCTCTCTGACCGCTGCTAAAACGGATTTGGTGGTCTCCATCGTGAATTTTGTTTTTACAACAAACACGTTGAGAGCACTTACATCCAGCATTGGATTCCAACCTCCTGTGTTCTTCGGAACCAGGAAGAGACGGTTGTAAAATCCTGGGGATTGAAGGTCCGAGACTTTCACCACCGCCCCCTTCTCCAACAACAGAGAGACTTGAAGATGCAACGCCTGTCTCTTTGTCTCCTCTCGATACCTGGGAGAGAGGTCTATCGGAACTTTCACTAGCGGAGGTCTTCGTACAAAAGGAATTTTGTAACCCTCCTTCAGCAACAAAACAGACTCCCGGTCTGCACCCCTCTTCTCCCAGGCCTGCCAGAAGTTGGTCAATCTGGCCCCTACCGCTGTCTGAGGACGTGGGCAGTCAGACTCTGCCACGTGAGGATTTGGATCCTCTCTTCTTACCTCGTTTGCTATCGGAACGAGAGCTTCCCCTACTGGGGCTCTGCCACGAAAAGGCGGGATAAATCTCGCCGCTGGCGTGTCAAACTTGGGTCTGCTGACATGAGAAGAAGAAGGCAAAACCTTACTAGCAGTCTTGGCCACTAAATCGTGCGTGTCCTTCTGAACAAGAGATGCCGCGATATCTCTAATAAGATGTTGAGGGAACAAAGTAGAAGATAAGGGAGCAAAAAGAAGTTCTGACTTCTGACAGGGAGTAACCCCTGCAGAAAGAAAAGAACACAGAGTTTCTCTCTTCTTAAGAACTCCTGCTGTGAACGTAGCCACCAGTTCATTAGAGCCATCCCTTATTGCCTTGTCCATGCAAGACATTATCTGAATAGAGACATCATTGTCCGATGAAGAGACCTTCTTACTTAAGGCTCCCAGGGACCAATCCAAAAAATTGAAAACCTTGAAGGCACGGAAAATTCCTTTAAGGAGATGATCCAGATCTGTGGAGGACCAGCAAACCTTCGAGCATCTCATGGCTAGATGACGAGGAGAGTCTACAAGGCTTGAGAAGTCTCCCTAGGCAGAGGCAGGCACTCCCAAGCCGAGAACTTCTCCCGTGTCATACCAGACGCTCGCACGAGAAGCCAATTTGAAGGGGGGAAAGGCAAAAGAAGACTTCCCTAAACCTCTCCTGGTTACTAACCAGTCTCCCAACAAACGCAAGGCTCTCTTAGAAGAGCGAGAGAGAACCAACTTCGTAAACGACGGAGTCGATGAAGTCATGCCTAAAGTAAATTCAGACGGCGGCGAATGTGGAGCCGCAGTAACAAAATGATCGGGAAAAACATCCCTAAAGATAAGCATAATCTTTTTAAAGTCAAGGGATTCCTTTTCTTTACAAGTGTCGCTTTACAATAATCGCTCTAAAGTTACATCGCTTAAGTAGGCAATCGCTTAAAAAAAAAAGTGCTTTAGTAACAATAGCTCAAATAAAAAGCGCTCAAAAGAATGATCACGCTATAGACACTGGATTACTGATCAGGGAAGGGAGAGATGTTATGAGCGGGACGCGATACCCTAGACGAATCACAGAAATTGTACAGGGTTCGGCCGCGAGTTGCTTCCACCTATCCGAACAACTTTGTAGGCATCCCGTACTGGTGGACAAGCAGGGGGAGTGTCTATCCTAGCGTGTGCGACCTCGGCCGCTCCCTCCAGGATATTTTCCTCCCATGGCGAACCTAGTGCCTTTTCTGTCCTTGGAAGAAAAGGGCTTCTTAGACACCATGGTCTTTGATGCTGTCTTGTTCGTCATGGTCTTGGCTGGACAGGACTGCTGAGGAGCTGGTAGTTTATAGGGCTTGGAAGTCAAAGCCCTATGGAGGAGGGAGTCCTGATGGGAGTTCCTCCATCTCTCAGCAGCCTATTCCACGTCCTTAGGCTTGAATAGATGGGCTCCCTCAAGAGAAGAATATCTGAGCCTAGCGATCTTGGCATTTGGGACTTGTTGATGGAACCTCTCAGACACCGTGTCCCGACGTTTCTGGATGGTATCCGCCCACAAGTTCAAAACTTGGTGGACGAGAAACTCGATCATGCAAGTGCCTGAGAGCAGGAAAGTCTCCCTTGCTTTCTTGGTACATTCCTTGGAGAAATCCTCAGTCAGTACCAAGATTCCCAAGGTACCTAACCAAACATCAAGCCACGAAGTACCCTGCATAGCATACTTCGTGACCTTCTGGTTAATAATCTCGGTTGCCGAGAAAGAGACCTGTCAGTTAGAGAGTCTCTCTACAGAAACTCCCTTGGTGAGTTCTTCCAAGGAGTGATGGAGAGGAAGAGCTGGACAAGGCTCATCCAGAATCTCAAAATACTTATTCTGTTGGACACGAGGAGGTGGGAGAAGCTTATTGGTAGAGTCGGAATGTTGGGAAGAGGTATGTTCGGAGAGCTGTAGGGAGATCTTAGCCCAGGCACCATTCAGCCCCTGAGACTAGGGAAAAGCTGCACTGGTCTTTGAGGATTTCTGGGTGCCAAAGACACAGCCTAAGACCATGTCTTTGCCCTCTCGTGGGGGTATGTCTGGGTCGGTAAACCCATTGAGAACTCTCCTGAGAGTCAGAACCTGCCAGAAAGCATGTTCCGACTCTTTTTGCTCTCCTTCCGACATTGGACTTGCAATGAAGTCTTCTTCTTCCATCCCGGAGAGCTCTTCTCGCGGTGGGTCGCGAACATCCCTCGAGTGACCGGCTGTCTCTGTAGACTTGAAAGTCCAAGAAGAGGATTTTGGAAGAGTCTTGGAGTCTTTTTCTTCCAAAAAAGGAGGTAGGACTCCAGCATTGAAGGCCGAGATGTCGTGTCCCTCCTGATTTCCATTGGTGGTGGGGAACTCTCAGCGTGAGGGGAGGCTTCCTACGCACGCGGAAGGGAGGAGGACCTTTCCTCACGCGACTCCCTCGGCAGAGGTGAGGTAGGAGAGTATCCGGAGGAAGATGCGAGAGGAGCTGGCCTTGATGGTCTAATCAGAGTCCGCTTTACCTCTTCAGGAGAGAAGAAGTCATGGTTCCTTGCAGTTTCTTTAAGAGTACGCAGGAGAGTGCGGGCACACAATATGATATTTTGATTATAAAAGGGATTTTGACGTAGGAAAAATCTATTTCTGGGCGAGGGACCTGTGCCGCCCAGTGAATAAGCTCCTATTAGCACTTATTCTTAGGTAATTTACTGCTAAATATACCAGAGAAAAAATGTAAAGGAGTGCTAGGTTGACTAGCTCGCTCACCTATTGGTGTCGGTATGGAATTGGGCGTATAATCCAGAGGTCCCGCACCATTTAGATTCATCCACGACAAAGACCCCCAATAGAGGAGAGCCGTTCAACCTCACTCGGCACCACCAACTCTGCATCCGCCCAGAACCCAACTCCTTAGCACCCAAAGTTTGGGGACTCCAAGGGAGAGGAGCTGGGAGAGTTCACTGGGCGGCACAGGTCCCTCGCCCAGAAATAGATTTTTCCTACGTCAAAATCCCTTTTCTGGGCTTGAACCTGTGCCGGCCAGTGAATATATACAAGAGAAATGTCACCAAACTTGAAAAATAAAGGAAAAAACATAAACACAAGGGAAACACAAGTTACTTTAATCAGAGTTGAGTGCCAGAAACAACTATAAAGGTACCTTAAAAAGAACATAAATCCACTTGGTAGAACAATTGACAAAAAAGGTAAGGTATAATAATGCCGTGAGTGATGATATATACAGATACTCAGGAGTCAAAAAATTAACAAATATAGGAATAGTAACCAGGTGCGAAACCAACGAATACAAATAGGGTATAAATGAGGCAGGTAAGGGGGGAGAGATAAAATGACAAGGAATTAACATGTGAGTTACCTGGGGGTAACTACGCTCCCTGCAGCTACCGTAGGAAATTTAAGGGCTTCCAAATGTTTAAGATAGTGTTTCTTGAACACTGACGGTGACTTCCACCCTGTGTACCTAGAAAGGTCCGTAAAATTCATGTGGTGAAAAAAGTTCACCGAAGTAGCAACTGCTCTAATATCATGTGCAAGAGGAAAAGAGTCAGGGTTAGCTTGTTTAATAAAATACAAAATTTGTTGCCTGATCCCTTTAATGGTAATGGTACCGCCTTGTTCTCTAACGAATAGAGGCCCGGAGGAGTTAGAGGAGGTCCGGGATAAATAAGACTTAAGAGTAGTAACAGGGCACAGAGAAGGATCTTGCGTGAGGGGAACAATTTTCCAGGAGGACCATCTGTTCCGAGGGTCTTCGTTCTTAGCTAAAAAGAATTTGTTAGGTGAAAGAAGGACCTCTCCCGAAGGAAGGAACTCAATATGACCCGGGTCTCTTGACAAAGCTGCCAGTTCAGAAATTCTTGCCCCGGAAGCCAAACTCACAAGGAAAAGTGTTTTCCTGAGAAGGGGAATATAATCACAAGAACTGTTAATGGTTTCAGAAGCCAATTTGAGCACATCATTAAGGAACCAGGTAACCGGGGTAGGACGAGTAACCGGTTTCAGTCTGGCACAGGCTTTCGGAATTGAAGCTAACAAAGAGTCGGTTAAGTCTATGTTAAAACCCACTAGGAAAATCTTTTTCAAAGCAGATTTAATAGTGGTGATAGTATTGGCTGCCAGACCTGATTCTAATAAAGTTCTAAAGAAAGTGACTGTAAGGTTCAAGTTCATACAGTGTACGTCTGAGTCTATCAGAAATTTAGCCAACTTTTTAACTGCAGAATCATATTGGCGGATGGTGGAATCCCGTTTATCTGATTCTAGGAACAGGGTGTTTTGAGGATCGATATTGGCACCATGCATGGCCGCAAACTTCATGAAGTCCATAAAGTTAGGGCGCTCTGAATGTTTGAGAAAGCGTACACAACACGTGTTTGTACTATCTGAGACAGAACCGGATTGGGTATCGGGTGAGGATGTAGTCTCAACTCTCGCAGGAGAGGGTACCAATTGCTCTTGGGCCAGTTGGGTGCGACCAAGGCTACTCGTCCCTTGAAGGATCTCAGTTTGTCTAGGACTTTCAGTAAAAGATTCACCGGGGGAAAGAGATAAATCCTTTCCCAGTTGTCCCAATTCTGTGACATGGCGTCTGTGGCGTAGGCCTGAGGGTCTAGATTGGGAGCCACATATACTCTCAATTTGTGGTTGGACTCCGTGGCGAAGAGGTCTACTTGGAGACCCGGAACCCGAGAGAGAATCCACCGGAATGACTTTTGATCGAGTGACCATTCCGACTCTAGAAGGGAGGTCCGGGACAGGGCGTCTGCAACTACGTTCCGGACTCCCGCCAAGTGGACAGCTGAAAGATGCCAACGGTTCGAGGCTGCTAGGGAGAATATGGCTACTAGAACATGGTTCAGAGGCCCTGATTTTGATCCGCCTCTGTTGAGGCAGCGGACCACCACTTCGCTGTCGAGAACCAGACGAAGGTGTTGTCTCTTGGATGGAGAGAGACGTTTCAGGGTTAGTAGAACTGCCATGGCCTCCAGCACATTGATGTGAAATTGGCGGAATAAGGGAGACCAAAGACCTTGAACTTTCCTGTGCTGAGAATAGCCTCCCCAACCTGATAGGGATGCGTCCGTGTGAATGATTAACTTCGGAGGCGGAAATCGAAGGGGAACTGACTTTGACAGATTGTTGGCCTTTGTCCAAGGTAGAAGTCTTTCCCGGAGAATGGGAGGAAGGCGGACTTTCCTGTTCCGGAGCTTCCGATTCGCCCTCGAACGCCAGACACGATTGATATCTTTCAACTTTGCTTTCAGAAGTAGATCCGTCACTGAAGCAAATTGAAGGGACCCTAGGATCCTCTCTTGGAGTCGTCTGGAACTCACTTTGTCTTTGAGAAAGCGTTTGGTGTTCATTGCAATCTCTAACCTCTTGGGTTTGGGAAGACACAGAGTGTGAGATATAAGATCCCATTGCAGGCCGAGCCATTGGAACTTTGATTTCGGAAGAAGACGGGACTTCTTGAAGTTGATCTGAAAGCCTAGAGATTGAAGGTATTGGATGACTTTGTGAGTGGCTTTTAGGCAATTTTGGGAGGTGTCTGACCAAATGAGCCAGTCGTCCAGATAGGCTACTACTTGAATCCCTTGATTTCTGAGTTCCTGAACAGCAACTTCTGCTAACTTTGTGAAGATCCTTGGGGCGATGTTGAGCCCGAAAGGCATCACCTTGAAGGAGTAATTTTTGTTTCCTAGGCGGAAGCCTAGATACGGACGGAAGTGTCTCGCTATCGGAACGTGATAATAGGCGTCTGTAAGATCGATAGAGGTGGTGACGGCCCCACGGGGAAGTAAGGTCCGCACCTGCGAGACGGTAAGCATTCGAAACTTGTCGCATTGAATGGACAAGTTGAGAAGGGATAGGTCTAGAATCACTCTTCTCTTGTCCGAATCCTTCTTCGGGACACTGAACAGCCGACCCTGAAACTTCAGGTGTTTCGTTTCTTGTATGGCGTTCTTTTGTAACAGGTCCTGGACAAACTCAACTAGGTCCGGAGTGGAATGCTGATGAAATCTGTTCGGTGGAGGAGGTCCTTGAATCCAACTCCACCCCAGTCCCTTGGAGATGATACTGAAAGCCCAGGGACTGAACCTCCATTTGTTGCGGAAGGCATAAAGCCTCCCCCCTACCCGCTGCACCTCAGTATTGGCTTGAGGAGTTGCCTCCACGTCCGCCTCGGAAGTTCTTTCCTTTGCGAAAGAATCTACCTCTACCTCTGTTCTGGTATGAACCACGGTGGTAGCCTCTACCTCTGTTATAACCCTGGGAAGAGCCTTGAGCCTCATAAGATTGGTTAAAGGCTGGAGAGGTGGTGGAGGCACCGGGAAGCTGGCTCTTAGGGAGCAGAACGGTGACGTAATCGTCCGAGGAAGGAGCCTGAGAGGTGGAAGGCTGTGCAGGAACAGCAGGAGATGGTGGGAGAGGCTGCCGGAAAACGGACGAGCTACTTTGCTGTTGCCGGAACTGAGTGGAGGTATACGGGCGGAGCTTCTTCCTACCACGGACTTGGTAACTTGCGGGATCATATTTCCGCTTAGGAGTCAAACCCCAACGGGCTTTAAGGCTCTGATTAACTCTTGTAGCTTCTGTCAAGACTTCCTCTACAAGATCCTCAGGGAAAAGATTTGGACCCCAACAAGAGGACCGGATAAGTTTATTCGGTTCGTGCCTAATAGTCGCCTCAGCCAGGACGTGTTTGCGGCACCTACGTTTAGCAAGAGCAAAGTCATATAAGTCAAAGTACAAAGACTGCAAAGTAGCCTTATTGAGAGACTTAAAGATACTCTCCGTATCATAAGTTAAGGCTATCGACTCCGTAGAAGTGGCCAAGTTCAAGGTTCGACCAACACGTAGGCGGGAATCATACTCCTGTTTAATAAGGGATTCCGGGAGACGGGGAAGCCGTTCACTAAAAATTACTGACGCACAGTCCGCTGTCAGCTTGCCGGAAGTAAAGGTGGTATGGACATTGTCCCAACACTCATTATCCGAAGGAAGAAGGAGGGAGATCGGATCTACCTCTCGGATGGGAGGCAAGGGCTTCTCCTCCAGAGCGTATTGAAAGGCAAGCTCTGCAATCTTAGTGACGCATGGAGTCACGGTATTCTTGTCCATTAGGAACATTGTAAAAGAACTTTTATGAGGCGTCAACATGGTATTGGTGCAACCTATGTCATTTAAAAACCTAGCCCAAACAGATTGGGCTTGTTCCTTTGGAAAAATGACGGTCTCTTTAGGGACCTTATCCAGCCGAACCAGAGCTTCCTCGGTAAGCCTGGCATAACCATGAAACGGAAATGCAAGACCAGGAGGAAAGAATTCAAAATCCTCTAGTGGACGAGTACCAAGACCTTCCAACGTTAACATCCCGTCTGAGAACGGGGAATGAAGAGCCATGCGCCAAGGGTTATTCTTGGTAAACGGAGGAAGCTTAGAGGCATCCGGGATGAGAGAGCTTTGAACTCGCTCCGGAGCACCATGCTCTAATGCCCCAAGTCTCTGACCAATGTTAGAAAACATCGTGTCCATCTTGGCCTGCATTTCTGACACAATCTTAGATTGCATCTCCGACACAATGCGAAGCATGGCTGATTCGGAAAGGCCCGGGTTAGGAGCAGAAGTGGCGGATTGTACTCCCGGGTCGTGAGACTTAGAGGAGGAGCCGGAAGCCTTAGATGATGGGTTTGTATTCGTTCTAGAACCATGGGAAGGCTTGTGGGGCTTACGAGCTTTTGGCAAAGTTCTAGATTTAGATTTATCTTTGGGGGGAACCGGGTGTGATCGGTGAGACGAATCGCGGTCCCCAGAAAAACCATGGAAAGAAGAGAGATCAGATGAAGAAGAAAGAGCGGGGCTGAGGATAGGAATCTCAGCGCCGGTAACACCTGCCTCACTTACCACCCTACCTGCATCCGGATCATCCAACAACATGGGTTCCACGTCCAAGTTCAAGGAGGCAACATTGTCTTCCAGATCTCCGGGGGCATCAGACGTATCCTGATCTTGATCCTGATCGATGAATCCCGAAATAGTGGCATCAATGTCGGCAATGATGGGTGCCGCAACAGCTCTAGCCAGAGCGGCTGAAGACTTGGCATTAGGGTAAATCATTGCACAGTAGTCTTCAGAGAGGACGTAAGGCTGCTTTGATTTCACATTTCGGGCAAATCCCCCAACCCACACTTTCAGTGTGGCCCGAGCCGCAGACTTCTGCTCCGGGGATGCCTGAAATAATAGTGGGAATTAAAGAAAGGAAGAGTCCCGGAGGTCCTTTAAAGACCATAGAAATCTTACGAAATAGTGTATGTATACCAAATAAAAGTAAGAATAATTAGAAAAGACAACATAGCCAACGGGACTCACCGAATCAGATCCATGGGTGGTAATGAGGTCAAAACAGACCATACAATTATCAGGATGCCAGACTACGATGTCTTCCAGCTGAACTCCGCAGAGGGCGTGAGACCTACACACCGTATGGCCACAAGGCTGGTGAAGAACAGCCGCACAGGCCGTCGTCTGACAATGAACCATCTATAAAAAGAATAGTATATGAGAAACTGTAATTCTCTTAAGTAGGGGCGGGTCCGGAGGACCCGGGTCTAAACATAAGTCTAACTTAAGACTAGAGCTTAACCGTAATACTCTTAAGTAGGGGCGGGTCCGGAGGACCCGGGCCTAAACATAAGTCTAACTTAAGACTAGAGTATAACTATTCATTCCGGACGAGCCGGGATCATAAAGAAGGATGCAACAAAGAATTAACACACATGGTGCCTGACTTCCCGGAGCGAGGTTAAGCCCCGGACCGGGAATATAAAAGTACATCCATAAACTAATACATATAGGAACTCCGGGGTAGTGATCTGTCATATATAATCATAGTAACTGTTATAAAATAAGGGGGGGCCGAACCGTAGATAAGAACCACCAACAGAACCCGGAGGTTTTCGTATAACATAATTAAAAGTGTGATAGGTGAACATTATAAAATAGGGTGCATCGGGATTCCTACTCTGTTGACCGGTGGCCAACCAGTCTAGACAGAGACAAAACCACCGGGACACCCGGAGGGAGGACAAAGTCCATAAACACTGAACTACCCCCTCTGTAGGAAGGGAAGGCAACGGTCCCCTAGGGGAGGGGGGAGAGAAGCCTAGCCACCAACCTAGCGAGAGGGGGAGCTTGGGGGAGGATCACGTGACACGGAGCAGCAGGGCTACCAACTGACGATCCCCAAACACTACCAAAACAGATCATACGGAGTAATAAGCACAAATATTCATTATAAAAGTAATAGCGTTGAAAAATATATAAATATACACATAAAAAAATTAGGGCAAGGCATGCGAAATAATAAATAAATCCCGAAGGACAACAACCTGATGGCCGAAGGTCGGCAAGCCACCTACGATACGTAATCTGATATCGGCCCTAAATATGAGCCACAAGGGCTCTAAACGCTAAATAATGAATATCCACTATAAAACATATAAAAATTAAACTAATAATAAAAATAATACACTTAGTAACACCGCGAGTGAAACTAAAAGCTCTCGAAACAGGAGTACCAACCGTAAGCGGAATCGAGCAAGACCGAGATGATCGAAGAGAATAAACTCTTATAACTTAAATATTAAACGATCTGGAATGCTCAAAACACAGCAAAACATAGCTTGGTACTTAACTTAGACGGTGTCTCCTGGGAAACCGATGTAGAAGCCATAATCCAAGGAAAATAAGGCAAAAACACGAGAGCACAAACTAGCGGGTTACCACACAGGCGTGCTAAAAAGGAGTTGGGTTCTGAGCGGATGCAGAGTTGGTGGTGCCGAGTGAGGTTGAACGACTCTCCTCTATTGGGGGTCTTTGTCGTGGATGAATCTAAATGGTGCGGGACCTCTGGATTATACGCCCAATTCCATACCGACACCAAAAGGTGAGCGAGCTAGTCAACCTAGCACTCCTTTACATTTTTTCTCTGGTATATTTAGCAGTAAATTACCTAAGAATAAGTGCTAATAGGAGCTTATTCACTGGCCGGCACAGGTTCAAGCCCAGAAAATAAATTTTTGAATATACTTACCCGGTGAATATATAATAGCTGACGTCTCCGACGGCTCGACAGAATTCAAAAACTCGCGAGCGATCGCCATGAAGGTAGCGGGTGTGCCCACCAGCGCCAACTATCGGCCAGATACCGCATATACATGTAAACAGCTCCAGTTCTTCTCATCCCGCTGGGTCTCTATCGGGGAGGAAGGGGGGGGCCTTTAATTTATATATTCACCGGGTAAGTATATTCAAAAATTTATTTTATAATCAAAATATCATCTTTAGATATTAAACTTAGCCGGTGAATATATAATAGCTGATTCACACCCATGGTGGTGGGTAGAGACCAGTATTAATACAGTTTACGGCGTATATGCTTAGAGTTTTTGACAGTTATATCATAACAAAACCCAAATAAATATAGGTACCTGGTAAGGAAGCTGACTCTAACGATTACTCTGCCTCGTTAGTCCACTTTCCTCACGAAGCCCAGCCATCCTCTTAGGTTGCTGAAAGACTCCCAGGAGCTGAAGTATCTAGGAGGACAACCCATACAACAGGACCTCATCAAAACCCTTAATCTGGGCGCTCTCAAGAAATGACATTTGACCACCCGCCAAATCAAAAAGGATGCGAAAGGCTTCTTAGCCTTCCGTACAACCCAATTAAAAACATTTCAAGAGAAGATTAAAAGGATATTGGAATTAAGGGAATGTAGTGGTAGAACCCTTACCCACTACTGCACTCGCTGCAACGAATGGACCCAGTGTGTAGCAGTCCTCATAAAGAGTCTGGACATCTTTTAAGTAAAATGACGCGAATACCGACTTGCTTCTCCAAACGGTCGCGTCCATAATACTTCGCAGAGATGTTTTGCTTAAAGGCCACAGAAGTTGCTATAGCTCTTACTTCGTGCGTCTTAACCTTAAGCAAGCAACGATCTTTTTCACTCAAGTGAGAATGAGCCTCTCGGATTAAAAATCTAATAAAATAATACAAAGCATTCTTTGACATAGGCAATGAAGGCTTCTTAACTGAGCACCACAAAGCCTCAGATCCACCTCGTAAGGATTTAGTCCGAGCTAAATAAAACTTCAGAGCTCTAACTGGACACAGCACTCTTTCAAGCTCGTTGCCTACGATCTCTGACAGGCAAGGTATATCAAATGACTTAGGCCAAGGACGAGAAGGCAGTTCATTTTTGGCCAAGAAAACCAAGCTGAAGTGAACATGTGGCTTTATCTGTAGAAAAGCCGATGTTCCTACTGAAGGCATGGATCTCACTGACCCTTTTAGCCGAAGCCAAGCACACTAAGAAAAGCGTCTTGAGGGTGAGATCCTTCAGGGAGGCTGAATGTAATGGCTCAAACCTGTCGGACATTAGGAACCTTAGGACCACGTCTAAGTTCCATCCAGGAGTTGCCATACGACGCTCCTTAGAGGTCTCGAAGGACTTAAGGAGATCTTGGAGATCTTGATTATTGGACAGATCTAAGCCTCTATGTCTGAAACAGACGCCAACATGCTCCTGTAGCCCTTAATAGTGGGCGCTGAGAGGGAGCGAACATTTCTCAGATGTAGGAGAAAGTCTGCAATTTGGGCTACAGAGGTACTGGAAGAGGAAATGGATGATGACTTGCACCAGTCTCTAAAGACTTCCCACTTCGACTGATAGACCTTGATGGTAGATGCTCTCCTAGCTCTCGCAATCGTTCTGGCTGCCCCTTCGAAAATCCTCTAGCTCTTGAGAGTCTTTCGATAGTATGAAGGCAGTCAGACGAAGCGCGGGGAGGCTTTGATGAAGACTCCTTACGTGGCTGCCGTAAGAGATCCATCCTTAAAGGTAGACTCCTTGGAACGTCTACCAGCCATTGAAGTACCTCTGTTACTCACTCTCTCGCGGGCCAGAGTGGAGCAACCAATGTCAACCTGGTCCCTTCGTGAGAGGTGAACTTCTGCAGCACCTTGTCTAGGATCTTGAAAGGTGGAAAGGCATAAACGTCCAGGTGAGACCAGTCCAGCAGGAAAGCGTCTATGTGAGCTGCCTCTGGATCTGGAACTGGAAAGCAGTAAGTCGAGAGCCTCTTTGTCAGAGAGAGTAGCAAAAAGATCTATGGTGGGTAGACCCCATGTCATCCATAGCTTCTCGCACACAGTCTTATGCAACGTCCACTCCATGGAGAAGACTTGTCCTCTTCTGCTGAGGCCATCCGCCAAGACATTCATTTCTGCACAAATCTCGCCAAAGGAGAGATGTTACTGCCTTAAAAGGAGTTCCTTCTGATTCGTGGATCAAAGAACCGAGCCTTCCAGACTGTCCAGTGGAGCTCCCTAACCCAAATCCGCTGCATCTGAAAACAACACACGGTTTGGGTTCTTGATCGCAAGAGAGAGACCTTCTCGAAGTCTGATGTTGCTGTCCCACCAAGTCAGACATGTCTAGACTGAGTTGGAGATTGGGAAAGAGAAACTCACTAAGCCCTTCTCCTTGTTCCAATGTTTAGGTGAAATAGGAAAGGGCATAGGTTGAGTCTCCCCAGAGAGATAAACTACTCCAGCGATGAAAGAGTTCCCACGAGGCTAGTTCAAACTCTTACAGAGCAACTGTTTTTCTCTTGCAAGTGAAGGACTTTTAACAGAGCTTGTTCCATTCTTGCGGGAGACGAAAAGGATCGAAAAATCAGACACTGTATCTCCATTCCCAAAAAAAGAATAGTCTGGGATGGGATACTGTAAGTTACGACTTCTCTACGTTCACTATGAGACCTAGCTCCTTGGTTACGTCTAATGTCCATTAGAGGCTCTCCAGACAGCGATATAATGACGAACGCCCTGATTTGCCAGTCGTTAAAATAAAGGGAGGCTCTGAATCCTCAAAAAATGTAGAAAGCTTGCTACATTTTGCAAGGGCCTTGTAAAATCAAGAGGAGCAGGAATGAGGTCGGAGTACAGTGCTCGACAGTGGTACATTACTTTCCCGTCCACAAACCTCAGATTTAGTTGAAAGTTTGGATGAATCGGGATGTGGAAGTATGCATCCTGAAGGTCGAGAGAGACCATCCAGTCGCCTTCCCTTAATGCTGTCAAGACAGCTTGGTATACTTCAACGTGAAGTTTGTCTTGACAATGAACACATTGAGCGCACTTGCATCTTACGTACTCCTGCAGTGAACGTGGCTGCCAGATCATTGGAGCCATCCCTGATAGTCTTGTTCCTGCAGAGAACGTGGCTGTCAGATCATTGGAGCCATCCCTGATAGCCTTGTTTATGCATGACATAATTGTACAGCAAAACTTCAAACGCTCGAAAAACTCCTAACAGGAGATGGTCTAGCTCTGAAGCCGACCATAAAATCTTGGAGCGTCTCATGGCCAGGCGCCAGGGAGAGTCTATGAGGCTTGAGAAGTCTATCTGGGCAGAGGCAGGAACTCCCAAGCCGAGAACTTCTCCCGTGTCATACCAGACGCTCGCTCTATAAGCCAGTTTAAAAGGAGGGAAAGCAAAGGCTGTCTCCCCCAAACTCCTCCTGGTGATCAACCAGTCGCCTAGCAAACGTAAAGCTCTCTTAGAAGAGCGAGAGAGCACTAGCTTAGAAAACAACGGCTTCGAAGTAGCTAGGCCTAGTGTAAACTCTGACGTTTAGGCGAACGAGGAGCAGCAGTTACAAAATGATCCGGACAAAGATCCTTAAAAATCAGCATGATTTATTTAAAGTCCATAGAGGGCTGAGCAGCTTTAGGCTCCTCTCCGTCTGACAGAGTCCCCAAGGGAATATCAGTAGGAGGGGGATCAGCAACTTCCTCATCTGAAGGAACCTCTTCCGACAATTACCGAGTCTCAAGCAAGGGAGAGACCTGCCGTGGTGGCAATGCTTGACAAGCAGAGTCCACACGCAAAGGAGCATCAGTAGCAGTCAAGGACGCTACGTCATGTAACTGCTTAAAGGACTGACCAGCAACAACAACAGGTGCGGGAGGACGCTCGACGTCAAGTCGAGACTGCCTTGACTGCCTAGATAGAGCAGTTAAAACAACTCTTGACTGCGGTGCTTGACGTTCAACGTCAAAACAAAGCAACTGTAGCTGGTTGGCGAGCGTCCTGAACGTCAACACGAGACTGCGGCAGCGGCTGAATGTCAACACGAGGCTGCGGCAGCGGCTGAAAGTCAACACAGGACTGCAGCGAGTAAGGATCCAAGTCACGTGACTGACGTGACAAACTACTGACATCACGTTTCATAACGTCAAACGGACGAGTAAATGCTCATTTGGGCGGCTGACGGCCAGAGTCTCGTTTAGTGTAACGGCGACTCGAAAGCGAAGGTTCATCGTGAACCTGCTCAACGTCATACTTCTCCATAAGGGAGGCAAGCTTAGTCTGCATGTCCTGCAGGACAACCCATTTAGGATCAACAGGAGTCGGGACGGGCCGAGACGACGGTAACGTCTGTGTTGGCAAAACATTGCCTTTACCGCGACCCTCGGACCCCGTGTTATGCTTGCGTTTAAAAGGCGAATCGTCTTCCGACGACTGCAAAGGGTCAGAGCTGTCCCCATGGCTACAGCCAGGACGCTGGACCTGTCCTGAATGGACTGACTTCCGCTTTAAGGGTCTAGAAACTTTGCTCCAAGATTTCTTTTGCGAGAAGCCTTCGGATGACGAGGAGAAAAACAGCCTCGCTCGTCTTATGGTAGGGGCGATCTTGCTAGACACGCCCGATACCATAGAGGGAACGTTTGTTCGTTGGTTAAAGCCTCTCGTCCCCATAAGTCCTACGACATTACTTCTCCCTGGTAGCATGGGAGCCTGAAAGAGGTATAGGACTAGGTGAACGACAAGCACGAACAGACGAACCCTCGGTCGCAACACTAAAAAACACTTTGCGCAATTATCACTTTATCACTACGATTTTCTGTTTTTGCACTTACTTCACTGAAATCGAATTTTTCAATAATTTCACATTAGGCATGAATAAAACTGATTTCTACCTGAAGCACGCAATTCTCCCCTACATCAAAAGGTTATAATTGCGAAATAAGTCGTATAATGTAAGCACATTAATACCAGCAAAAAAACAGTAAACATATACTGTATATCGAATAAAACGGAAATATATAAAGTTAAAAGGATCAGTGACTGGGGAGGAGACTAAACACTAGTTCATTAAAAACTACGTTTTCAATCTCTCACCGTACAGTGCCTAGGGAAGAGAATAAAAACTAAAAACGTTTTATCCTTTCTACCCGTAAAGAGCCTTGGGACGAGAGTAAAAAAATGACTCGAGAACAACGTTACTCGCTTGGGACGAGAATAATATCGGAACGTTCTCTCTTCCTCTCTCCCTCTCCGTCTCTCTCTCTCTCTCTCTCTTGATTTCACACAGAAGAGAAAAGCCCACTCACACTTCGTCAATAAACAGGTTATTTGACCAAAGGAAAAAACTGAAAGGACTAAGAAATTGAAAATTAACAAGTTCCTTTAAAATAGTATTTAAAACATTTCAGTTTTAAAGAAGAATGAACAAAACGTCAAAATCGATTTACTCTTTCTGCAAAGTGAAACCGTGGTTCTCTCTTTCTCTATCGTAACGATAGAGCGCAAACTGCGTAGCATAAATAAACCAAACGTTAGTTCATCTTTGAAACAGCACGAAGACTATTCAAAGAAAATCTTTCATAAAATATCTAATAAAAAATATTCATCTAATAACTCTTACAGAGCAAATGATTTAAACTTAACGAAAATAAAAGTTGAATGGGCTCAACGTTGTTTAACTTCGGTTTCCAAGTTAGGACCGCCTACTCTCGGACTAGGGGAGGAATAGGTAAGGCCGCACATAAACAAAACATTAAAATTTATCTTGATGTTTAGTATAAATGGAAAGCTAATCGAAGAGGCCTAATAAAGGCGGGTGAGATATAAAATATATAGAGGAAAATCTATAATTAACAACAACAATTTATAACGTGATAAGATAATTGCTAAAAGCCTAAAACACACTTCCGTACACTAAGGGAAGGGTCGGCCATTTTTACTCTATGGAAAAAAAAAAAAAAAAAAAAACAGAGATAAAAGAGCAAGGGCAAAATACTTTTACTCTCCTTTCAAAAGCATTTCTTTTGAGGATAGTATTGAATAATCCAACACGGCGAAAGCAATAAAACCAAAACCAAGTACTTCACCAATTCGGTAGAAAACTCGAGGTCATAATAGCGAGTGGAATCGACTTGTCGATGAAACCGACAGAGAAGAACTGGAGCTGTTTACATGTATATGCGGTATCTGGCGATAGTTGGCGCTGGTGGGCACACCCGCTACCTTCATGGCGATCGCTCGCGAGTTTTTGAATTCTGTCGAGCCGTCGGAGACGTCAGCTATTATATATTCACCGGCTAAGTTTAATATTTAAAAAAGACCATGCGCAGGTTGTTTTGCAGTCCCCTTAGATTGCGCAAGAGAGCACTGGTATGCAGTAGGGCGCTGTGCAGGATGTTGCTGGAGAGCAACTTAAGCAGAACGCAAGTGGGCAGGTGAGCGCTGGCGAGCTGCAGAGCGCGGCCGAGCTGGAGGTTGCTGAGGAAGCTTAGGCACTGAAGAACGCAAATGTGCAGAGGAGCACTGGCACGCAGGAGAGCACTGGCACTTGTGCTATAAAAAGCGTTGTAGTAAAGGAGAGCGTCGGAAAGCCGGAGACTGAAGTTTCGGCGAACACTGACAAGCTCAGGCTGGAGAGCGCAGTTGCGCTGGCGATTGCAGGTTAGCTGGTGAGCGCTGGCGAGCTGGCGAACGTTGCTCCCTAGAATGGCGAGGTTGCGCTGGAGAGCGCCGGCAATCAGGAGATCGCTGCGCGGCATTGCTGAGGACGAGCAGGTGAAGGCTGTTTGTCTAACAAACGGCGAAGTGATATAGAGCGATGAGGAGCTGGAGAGCGTGGGCGATCTGTAAAAAGTGACGGAGTAGGCTGGCGCTGACGATATATTGGTGAGTGCTGGCGAGCTGGACAGCATTGGCGCACAGCTGCACACTTAAGTAAAGCCTCAGGAGGTTGTACCAGACACAGGAACAGTAATGGTAGGTCGGCAGGTCGGCTGGTAGGAAGAACAGGAACAGGGATGTACTCCTTGGAAGGGCGAACATCCACAGATGGAGAACGCGAACAATCTACAGCGTCGTCGGGAGAAGGTCCAGGAACGGGCGAAGGTCAAGGAGACGACTGAAACGGAGACGGCTGCGAGCTCTGCGACGGAGACGCCCTCTAGGGGCTGTTGGATCGGCAAGCTAACCATGAGCAGCAGCAGTCCTTCAAAGAGAAGTCTCTATGAGAGAACTCCCCCGAGGGAGAGAAATAATCGCAGGAGAGACAGACGTAGGACCAAGGTTCCCCCGCGAAGGATGATCAGGAATGGGGGAAACTAAGTCGGCAGCAAATGTTGGAGAGTCTGGAGGGGCAGGGGCGTCAGCAGAAGCCAAAGAAGACACCTCTAACACCACGACGTCAACGAGCACAAGAGGATCTACCTCCGAAGTCGACGACGACAGCTGCACACTTGCACATCAGAGGATGAGCTGCAGAAAGGAGTCCAAGGACGACCATACCTGTAAAACAAAAGACAAAGACAATGCCTCACCTGGGGCGAGAGGTGGGACCACTTCGCTAGGGGAAGCAACACCATCTCTCGAGGACTGGGGTTGGCCGCAATTAAAAGGGCCTACACTACTACTCAACGGTCTCTCAGAAGAGGCCATACGAGTAGGAGTGTTGGAGGAAGGTCAGGAGATGGATGAAGAGGCCTTGGGTTTTTCCCTCTTCGAAGGAGAAATATCCCACTTAGACTTCTTCCATCGTCGCCAAAAGTTCTCCCACTGGGAAGCAGACCACTCCCGACACTCACTACACTGGTTGTTACTATCACACCGTTGACCTCTGCAGGCGGGACAAAGGGTGTGGCGATCGGTCTCCTCGGCTGACATAAAGGTTCCACAGGGCCGGCCATCAAGTCCAGGGCAGGTGCGCATGGTTGCAGACGTCAACATACACACACAATAACACAAAAAAAAAGCAAAAAAAAACTAATGGCAGTCCAATAATAACGGCGAAGGATGAGGAACAGTAACGACCGTACACCATCCAAGCCAAAAACAAAGTGAGCTAAATCACTAGCGGTATGGGTGGTTAACGCTCGCTAAATTTTAATGGCTAATCACTTCAGCTTCGCCGAAAGTAATACCCCTAAATAAATAGCATAGGTTTGTATTCCAGTTACAGAACAAATATGTTATTTTCATTAGTAAAATAAATTTTTGAATATACTTACCCGATGATCATGTAGCTGTCAACTCCGTTGCCCGACAGAAATCTACGGTCGGGATACGCCAGCGATCGCTATCCAGGTGGGGGTGTACACAACAGCGCCATCTGTGAGTAGGTACTCAAGTACTTCTTGTCAACAAGAACTCAATTTTCTCCTCGGTCCACTGGTTCTCTATGGGGAGGAAGGGCGGGTTCTTTAATTCATGATCATCGGGTAAGTATATTCAAAAATTTATTTTACTAATGAAAATAAAATTTTTCAATATTAATCTTACCCGATGATCATGTAGCTGATTCACACCCAGGGTGGTGGGTGGAGACCAGCATACATGTTAACAAAGAAGCTAAGTATCCCGTATTTCATTTTATCAGTTATTCAAAATAACAAACATAAAATAAATAAGTACCTGGTAAGGAAGTCGACTTGAACTATTACTCTGCCTTTTTTAAGTACGTCTTCCTTACTGAGCCTAGCGGTCCTCTTAGGATGCTGAACGACTCCTAGGTGCTGAAGTATAAAGGGCTGCAACCCATACTAAAGGACCTCATCACAACCTCTAACCTAGGCGCTTCTCAAGAAAGAATTTGACCACCCGCCAAATCAACCAGGATGCGGAAGGCTTCTTAGCCGACCGTACAACCCAAAGAACAACAATAAAAAGTATTCAAGAGAAAGGTTAAAAAGGTTATGGGATTATGGGAATGTAGTGGCTGAGCCCTCACCTACTACTGCACTCGCTGCTACGAATGGTCCCAGGGTGTAGCAGTTCTCGTAAAGAGACTGGACATCTTTGAGATAGAATGATGCGAACACTGACTTGCTTCTCCAATAGGTTGCATCCATAACACCCTGCAGAGAACGGTTCTGTTTGAAGGCCACTGAAGTAGCAACAGCTCTCACTTCATGTGTCCTTACCTTCAACAAAGCAAGGTCTTCTTCCTTCAGATGAGAATGTGCTTCTCTAATCAGAAGCCTGATGTAGTAAGAAACTGCGTTCTTAGACATCGGTAGAGAAGGCTTCTTGATAGCACACCATAAAGCTTCTGATTGTCCTCGTAATGGCTTTGACCTTCTTAAATAGTACCTAAGAGCTCTAACTGGGCAAAGTACTCTCTCTAGTTCGTTCCACACCAAGTTGGACAGGCTTGGGATCTCGAACGACTTAGGCCAAGGACGGGAAGGAAGCTCGTTTTTAGCCAAAAAACCGAGCTGCAAGGAACATGTAGCCGTTTCAGATGTGAAACCTATGTTCCTGCTGAAGGCGTGGATCTCACTTACTCTTTTAGCTGTTGCTAAGCACACGAGGAAAAGAGTTTTTAATGTGAAGTCCTTAAAAGAGGCTGATTGGAGCGGTTCAAATCTTGATGACATCAGGAACCTTAAAACCACGTCTAGATTCCAGCCTGGAGTGGACAACCGACGTTCCTTTGAGGTCTCAAAAGACCTAAGGAGGTCCTGTAGATCTTTGTTGGTGGAAAGATCCAAGCCTCTGTGGCGGAAAACAGCTGCCAACATACTTCTGTAACCCTTGATCGTAGGAGCTGATAGGGATCTTACGTTCCTTAGATGTAACAGGAAGTCAGCAATCTGGGTTACAGTGGTACTGGTTGAGGAAACTGCATTGGCCTTGCACCAGCTTCGGAAGACTTCCCATTTAGACTGATAGACTCTGAGAGTGGATGTCCTCCTTGCTCTGGCAATCGCTCTGGCTGCCTCCTTCGAAAAGCCTCTAGCTCTTGAGAGTCTTTCGATAGTCTGAAGGCAGTCAGACGAAGAGCGTGGAGGTTTGGGTGTACCTTCTTTACGTGAGGTTGACGCAGAAGGTCCACTCTTAGAGGAAGAGTCCTGGGAACGTCGACTAGCCATTGCAGTACCTCGGTGAACCATTCTCTCGCGGGCCAGAGGGGAGCAACCAACGTCAGCCGTGTCCCTTTGTGAGAGGCGAACTTCTGAAGTACCCTGTTGACAATCTTGAACGGCGGGAACGCATACAGGTCGAGATGGGACCAATCCAGCAGAAAGGCATCCACGTGAACTGCTGCTGGGTCTGGAATCGGAGAACAATACAACGGGAGCCTCTTGGTCATCGAGGTAGCGAATAGATCTATGGTTGGCTGACCCCACAGGGCCCATAGCCTGCTGCAAACATTCTTGTGAAGGGTCCACTCTGTGGGGATGACCTGACCCTTCCGGCTGAGGCGATCTGCCATGACATTCATATCGCCCTGAATGAACCTCGTTACCAGCGTGAGCTTTCGATCTTTTGACCAAATGAGGAGGTCCCTTGCGATCTCGAACAACTTCCTCGAATGAGTCCCTCCCTGCTTGGAGATGTAAGCCAAGGCTGTGGTGTTGTCGGAGTTCACCTCCACCACCTTGTTTAGCTGGAGGGACTTGAAGTATATCAAGGCCAGATGAACCGCCAACAACTCCTTGCAATTGATGTGAAGTGTCCTTTGCTCCTGATTCCATGTGCCTGAGCATTCCTGTCCGTCCAGTGTCGCACCCCAGCCCGTGTCCGATGCGTCCGAGAAGAGACGGTGGTCGGGGGTCTGAACAGCCAATGGTAGACCTTCCTTGAGAAGAATGCTGTTCTTCCACCACGTTAGAGTAGACCTCATCTCTTCGGAAACAGGAACTGAGACCGTCTCTAGCGTCATGTCCTTTATCCAGTGAGCAGCTAAATGATACTGAAGGGGGCGGAGGTGGAGTCTCCCTAACTCGATGAACAGGGCCAGCGATGAAAGTGTCCCTGTTAGACTCATCCACTGCCTGACTGAGCATCGGTTCCTTCTCAGCATGCTCTGGATGCATTCTAGGGCTTGATTGATCCTTGAGGCCGACGGAAAAGCCCGAAAAGCTCGACTCTGAATCTCCATACCCAGGTAGACAATGGTCTGGGATGGGACGAGCTGGGACTTCTCTAAATTGACCAGGAGGCCCAGTTCCTTGGTCAGATCCATAGTCCATCTGAGATTCTCCAGACAGCGACGACTTGTGGGAGCTCTTAAAAGCCAGTCGTCTAAATAGAGGGAGGCTCTGATGTCTGCCAAGTGAAGGAATTTCGCAATATTCCTCATCAGTCTGGTAAACACAAGAGGTGCCGTGCTTAGGCCAAAGCACAGGGCTTGGAACTGGTACACAACCTTTCCAAAGACGAATCTTAGGAAAGGTTGGGAGTCTGGATGGATGGGGACGTGAAAGTACGCGTCTTTCAGGTCTAACGAGACCATCCAGTCCTCCTGCCTGACCGCTGCTAGGACCGACTTCGTCGTCTCCATCGTGAACATCTGCTTAGTGACAAAAGCATTGAGAGCACTGACGTCCAGCACCGGTCTCCAACCTCCTGTCTTCTTGGCTACCAGGAAGAGACGGTTGTAAAAGCCCGGGGATTGATGATCCCGGACTATGACCACCGCTTCCTTTTGTAGCAAGAGCGACACCTCTTGTTGCAACGCTAGCCTCTTGTCCTTCTCCTTGTAGTTGGGAGAGAGGTTGATGGGAGACGTAGCTAGAGGGGGACTGCGGCAGAACGGAATTCTGTATCCCTCCCTTAGCCACTTCACAGACTGAGCGTCTGCACCTCTGCTCTCCCAAGCTTGCCAGAAGGTCTTGAGTCTGGCTCCTACTGCTGTCTGGAAAGGAAGGCAGTCAAAACTTGCCTTTTGCGGACTTGGAACCCTTCTTGGACTTGCCACGGTGACTGTCTGCACGGGTACCTCCTCTGCTGGAGGCTCTGCCACGAAAGGGCGGGATGAACCTAGAAGCAGGTGTGTCAACTGCTGCAGGGCGGAAGGGTCTAGGCACGGAAGGTAAGGTTTTAGCCTTACGTGCAGAAGATGCCATAAGATCATGAGTATCCTTCTGGATAAGTGAGGCAGCCATCCCCTTAATCAGCTCCTCCGGAAACAGACACTTGGAGAGAGGAGCAAACAACAACTCTGACTTCTGGCAAGGAGTGATACCAGCTGATAAGAAGGAGCAAAGATGTTCTCTCTTCTTAAGGACTCCTGATACATACGAAGCCGCAAGTTCACCAGACCCATCCCGAATTGCTTTGTCCATGCTAGACATGATCAGCATGGCCGAGTCCTTATCTGAAGGGGAAGTCTTCCTGCTTAAGGCTCCCAAACACCAATCGAGGAAGTTGAATATCTCGAAGGCACGAAAGACTCCCTTCAACAGATGATCTAAATCGGAAAAGGACCAGCAGATCTTCGAACGTCTCATAGCCAACCTGCGGGGAGAGTCAACCAGACTTGAGAAGTCGGCCTGGGCAGAGGCAGGAACCCCCAAGCCGGGTTCCTCTCCCGTGGCATACCAGACGCTCGACTTAGAAGCAAGCTTGGGAGGCGGAAAGACGAAAGAAGTCCTTCCCAGTTGCTTCTTGGAATGCAACCAGTCCCCCATAACCCTCAAAGCTCTCTTAGATGATCTGGCGAGAACAAGCTTGGTGAAGGCAGGCGCAGCAGACTGCATGCCCAGAGCAAACTCGGAGGGAGGAGAACGAGGGGTTGCAGACACAAACTGCTCAGGATACAAGTCCCTGAACAAGGCAAGGACTTTACGAAAGTCTAAGGAGGGAGGCGTAGACTTGGGCCCTTCAAAATCAGAGTGAGGCTCATCCAGATGTGCAGCTTCATCATCCGATACACCATCATCCGAAAGCTGAGTTGTAAGTGGCAAAGGCAGAGCAGAAAGCTGAACGGCTGAATCCGGCAGTACGGGTGCATGCGTACCTGCGGATCCAACATCATGCCGCTGCTGGTCGGTCTGCGAGCTGGCAACAACAAAAGCAGAGGGCTGGTGTGTGGGAGGGGCTGCGGTGGGTTGAGGAGCATGCGGTATGGTATGCAGAGCATGCTGTAAGGTAAGCGGCTCATGCTGCATGGTATGCGGAGCATGCTGTAAGGTATGCAGAGCATGCTGCATGGGCTGAGGAGAATGCCGCATAGTGCTGGAACCCGGCAACTCCTGATGCGGTAGCTCACGCATGTTAGCAGATGGTGCAGCAAGAACATGCGTCTGGCAGGGAGGACTGCGCATCGGTGGAGGAGCTCTCACAGGTGGAGTGTGGGAGCAGGCAGCCGCAGTATCTGCTGAGCGCACAACCTCGGAGGGTTGTAGGTTAACAGGAGAGGTGTTAACCTCTTCGGCATGATACTCCTGCATGAATGCCGCAAGCTGAGACTGCATAGTCTGCAGCATGGACCACTTAGGGTCTACTGTGGTTGGAGCAACAACAGACGGAGCAGTAGCCTGTTGAGGGACCACTCTACCTCTCTTGGGAGGTGTGCAGTCATCAGATGACTGCGGCGAGTCCGAACTGACCCAGTGGCTACACCTGGGCCGTTGGACTCGCTCGGAAGGGACCTTACGTTTGAGCGGTCGTGAGACCTTGGTCCACCGTTTCCTCCTGGAAACTTCTTCCACAGACGAGGAATGTAAGGGCTCATTCGTCTGTATGTGGATGGGACGATCCTTAACAGATACGTCCGCAACCACTGAGGATACATTCGTGCGCCGATCAAGGCCTGCCGAACCCTTTGGTCCTTCGACATTGCTTCTCCCCTGGGCTTGGGAGCTTGCAAGAGGTCCCGGACTGGGAGGACGACTGGCACGCACAGATGTACAGTGAACCCTCGCTACTTCGCGGTTCGACCATCGCGGATTCACCACTTCGCGGGGTTTTCCCATAACCCATATATATATACATATCGCGGATTTTCCGGAAAATTCAAAAATACCGCGAAATCTGAAGACAACCAAATACGATATTTTGTTACCTGTAATTCCATTAAATTAGTAATATCTGCTCTTACTGATTGTTCATTGCATTACATATGATATATAATTCAGCACAGAAAGAAATAAAACACGAAAAGAGAATGTGATCATACGATAATTCAGTACGTAGTAAAATTAAATCGAACATGAAACGCAAATCAGATGCAGTCATACCATATTAGAATGGTGTGTACTGTAATGGATGTGCTTCTTTTCCATGAATCTTTTGTATGTATACGTACGTAGTACAGTACTGCATCCAATAATATTCTTTGTTGCAAAAATCACAATTCGAATACTGTAAGCGTACGAGAGAGAGAGAGAGAGAGAGAGAGAGAGAGAGAGAGAGAGAGAGAGAAAGAGAGAGAGAGAGAGAGAGGCGTAAAATAGCGTACGTAAATTTTTATTATTATTGTTATTATTATTATTATTGTTGTTGTTGTTAATAAAATTATTATTATTATTATTAATCATTATTATTATTATTATTACTGTACAGTATTATTATCATTATTTATTATTATTACGGTATTGTACTTAATCTACGTACGTTCAGTGTGCGCGGGACATCTTCTATGAGTAACCAACGCACCATAGTACTGTATAAGACGGGTTGTGATTGGTTCAAGCGCTGATAGATGACGAATCAAAACTCAAGTTTTGTTATCTAGCCTGTGATTGGTGTTTTGCCCGCATCTTCTACCCGCAGCATCAAAGTTCTCGCGGGGCTGCATCGTTCACTTTCTCTTTCCGCGTATTGCTGAGTAGACGTTCTTAACTTTGTGAAGTTTAATCTGTGCTGTGTGCGACTGTTTTAAGTTGAACTTTTTGTTGAACTTTCTGTTACAATGCCTCCCAAGCGTTCTGCTTCTAGTAAGGCTGGTAGTGAGCCTAAACGCCACCGAAGGATGATGACGATAGCTGAGAAGGTTACGCTTCTCGACATGTTAAAAGATGGTAGAAGTTACGCGGCCGCCGGCCGCCATTTTGGCATCAACGAATCCACCGTTCGCTACATCAAGAAGGACGAGGTGAACATTAGAAAGACTGCTGCAATCACCTTTAGCAGATCAGCGAAGCGAGTCGTTACAACGCGTAATAAAACGATCGTACGCATGGAAGGTGCTTTAGCTGTGTGGATTGCCGACTGTCGGAAGAAGAACATAGCGTTGGATACGAACACCATCCGAACAAAGGCTTTGAGCTTGTATGAGAATTTTGCGGCAAAGGAACCTCATGACGACGATGGCGACCATGCTGAAGAAGATGATGATGTAGATGATCCTCAACCAGGGACCTCCACTGATTCCCAGCGTCAGAAACAACGTTTTTCCGCCAGCAAAGGATGGTTCGCGAAGTTTCAGAAACGCTTCGCCCTGAAAAGCGTTTCTCTGCATGGGGAGTCTGCTTCCGCTGACACTGCCGCTGCTGAAACTTACGTGAACCAGGCTTTCAAGAACATTATCGCTGAAGGTGGATACAAGCCGGAACAAGTGTTTAATATGGATGAAACCGGCTTGTTTTGGAAGAGAATGCCGTCGCGAACTTTCCTGTTCAAAGAGGAAGCCAAAGCCTCTGGCTTTAAGGCATTCAAGGATCGCGTTACCCTCGTGATGTGTGGCAATGCTGCTGGATTTTTGTTAAAGCCGGGGCTTATTTATAAGTCGAAAAATCCTCGCGCTTTGAAAAATAAAAATAAGAATCTCCTTCCCGTGTACTGGATGCATAATCAAAAAGCATGGATTACGAAGATGCTGACCTCCAACTGGTTCCACCAGTGTTTCATCCCGCAAGTCCATGAATATCTCTTAGAGAAGGGCTTGCCATTCAAGATCCTTCTCCTTATGGATAACGCTGGTGGACACGCAACTGACCTGTCGCGTGAGGGCGTTCAGGTTGAGTTCCTGCCACCCAACACCACGTCATTAATTCAACCGATGGACCAGGGGGTTATCAGGGCGTTCAAGGCCCTCTACACGAAGAATACCTTGGCGGACCTCGTTGCGAGTGTGGATGCTGCCCAAGATGACGAGGATGAAGATTTCAACTTGAAGGCGTACTGGCGGCAGTACACCATAGCCACGTGCCTGCAGAATATTCAAAAGGCACTTCAAGAGATGAAACCTGCAACCGTGAATGCGAGCTGGAAGAAGTTGTGGCCCGAGATTGTTTACGACGACAAGGGATTTACTCCGTCGGAAATCTGTGCAGTTGGCTGCCATAATTGGGGGTGACGGGTTTGGCGACATGACGACTAAAGACGTCGACGAGTTGTTGGACTGCCATTCCCAGCCCCTAACTGACGCAGACCTCGAAGACCTGACGAAATCGGCAAGTGAGGAAGAGAGTGAGGGTGCCCAGGAAGAGACCCAAGAAAATGTCGAAGAAACGGGCTTAACATTAGAACGGCTTGCCAAGTTCTGCAACCATATGAAGGAGGCGAAAGAAATGTTACAAGAGTGGGACGAGGATATGGTTCGCTCGATGCAATTCTCAAATAAGGTCGATGACATCATGACTCCCTACAGGATGCTCTTGGATCGAAAAAAGAAGCAGCGGCAACAACTTCCGATCACAATGTTCTTCCAGCCTCGCAAAAAAGAGCCAGTTCCTCCTGCTAGTACGCCTTCGGAAGAAATTGAAGAAGTTGAAGAGGTGTCCTAGGAAAAGGCACCTCCGTCTGAAGAGACGTAAAATACTATCATTGACTGCACAGTAGAACACATCATCAGCTTCATCATCATCATTTCTACTGTGCAGCAAATTCATCGCCATCGTCATTCAAGTTTTTCTTGAACTTCTTTCGTGGTGAGTACAGTAACAATCTTTATTTTTTACTTTAACCTGTTTTATAGTTTAGTAATGTACGTACTGTATGCATTAAGTTAAAGGGAAGGTTTTAAAAGTCTACATGTTGTAACCTATCATATTTTTTTTGTTTAAAATTTACATTCGTACGTAAAACAATCTCTCTCTCTCTCTCTCTCTCTCTCTCTCTCTCTCTCTCTCTCTCTCTCTCTCTCTCTCTCTCAAATTGTTTTCCTGCTTTGCTACGTACAAGTACTGTATAATTTATATTTGTAAGGTAACATATTTTGTAAATGCTTTTACTGTAAATACTGTATGTACTGTATCATTATTTATCACTATCATCATGCGCGTTAAATGCCTTGTTTGTTCTGAGCGTGGTTGTTTACTGAGCGTACACGCCGTCGTTTCAGGCGGCGTCATAAAGAAAAAGATTTCATTTGGAAGTCCTAAGAAAAATACGTAAACTAAAACATTGGTAATAAAAAAATCAACATACAGTACTGTATAATCAATATAATCGATGCAAAAACTAACCTATATATGTGTACTGTACACTAAATGAGTTTGTTTCTTCATTATGATCAGAGATGAACGTAAACAAAACATTGGTTGCCATTTTTTATCGTGCTTTTTAGGTGTTTAGGAAACACATGATATAAAATCGCCTTTAATATTTGTGCCTGTTTTAGTTTAGGGTGCTGTAGTACATGCATTAAGTGTTCTGTACATTAAAGGGTGGTTTGTTAACAGTACTACGTATAAGGGAAGGTTTTAAAAGTCCGAATATACATGTTAAATAAATAGGTAAATATGCTGTCACTACTTCGCGGATTTTCACCTATCGCGCCCGCGTCTGGAACCTATCTACCGCGATAAACGAGGGTTCACTGTACCCTCATGCGCAACACTGACACTGACACTTTGCACATCACTAGCACTAACACTTCCCACTGCACTCTTCGCTTTCAGCTCTCTGACATCTGCCAAGAGCTGATTACGGTCATTAACCAATGACTCCACCTTGTCACCGAGAGCCTGAATGGCACGCAACATATCAGCCATTGCAGGCTGAGCACTCGTAGCAGGTTCGGGAGTCACCACCACAGGGGAAGGAAAAGGTTGAGGGGCATGGGGAGAGGAAAAATCCACAGAGCGAGAAGAACTCCTCCTATCTCTCTCCTTCTCTAACCTACGTGCATATCTAAGGAATTCGTTAAAATCGAATTCCGAAAGCCCAGCACATTCCCCACATCGATCTTCCAATTGACAGGATTTACCCCTACAATTGGAACATACGGTGTGAGGATCTATAGAGGCCTTCGGAAGACGCCTAGTACAAGTCCTAACGCTACACTGCCTGTACTTAGGAACTTGGGACTGGTCAGACATCTTGAATTTAGAAGTAGTCAAGGGGGGATTCCAAAATCTAGCAAAGTTCGTTAACAAATAAACCAAATTAATTCCAAAAGCTTGCTAAACTAAGGATAAAGCTTCCTGAATAGCGAAGGCTAAACTTTAGAGCAAATACATCACCAAATCGTGAACAATAACTCCAAAATCAACAGCGTATCCAAGTAGGTCTTGCCGGCGGCTCGACAGAGGAAAAATTGAGTTCTTGTTGACAAGAAGTACTTGAGTACCTACTCACAGATGGCGCTGTTGTGTACACCCCCACCTGGATAGCGATCGCTGGCGTATCCCGACCGTAGATTTCTGTCGGGCAACGGAGTTGACAGCTACATGATCATCGGGTAAGATTAATATTGAAAAACATATTTTATACAACGACCACTAACCGTCGGCGTCGTCTCTTGCATAGTACTGTAGAGAATCACATAAAGCGGGAGCTGGCTGTGTTATTATCATTATCATTATTCCATTGCCAACAACCAGACAAACAGAAGAAAATGTATTAAGCAAAGAATCAACAGCTTGAAGAGCATTTATCACAGACATGCCAACAGCACAGCAAATGAAGCAAAATTGGATAGAGGACCGATTGTAAGGTGGCAGGATTTTGTCCCACTCCCTCGCCAGTCAGATCCTAATTAAAGGACAAGGGATTGTATGTTGCATTCGAATAAACGCATGAACAGCACTGAACTGCGGACTAACAACTACCTCGATAAAGTTTAAGGCCGTTCTTGCTTCACAAAGTCATTCTTTTATTGGGTGTATATATGACAGCAGCCACCTGTATGTATGATTACAGCAGTGGTAGGGGGGTTGCAGGGGGCATTAGTCCCCCCCCCACCTCCGTTAGGTAAGTAGGTAAGGACACGGCTTGTAGGTTAGGTTAGGGGGGAAAACTTAGGTTAGTTGATGTCAATTTTTAATCCAAATGGGAGGAACTAGCTGCTGATATATAAAGGCTCCCTCTTATCAATGGAGGAGTGTTTTGTATTTGTGTAGAAACAAATTATTTAGGTTTGTTTATAACTTTGAATCTGCGTCAATGACCTTTGATGTCAGGATGCCAGAAAGCTTCAAATCATTCATTTACTCATTATAAATTGGAAAATAAGGTTTTCAGACAATCATCATCAAAATTGTATAATACTAACAAAAATACACCCCCAACGCATCATATATTTTCCAAAAGGATTATTGGTTACTTATGCAATTTTGCCGATTTGCCTAGCCTACTGGTATGGCTCTTGAGTACATTCATGGATTAACTAAGGTTACACTGCATACGAAGGTTCCAGTGACATAATTTTTATCTGAATAAGATGAATGTACTTAAAAACTTAAGTAATGTGTGTTCCTTGATTCGTAAATGTGGGATAGGTTAAAGTCTGAAAGCCGCTATCAGAACTTACCTGAATTCGTCACTAGGCCAACTATTTGTTTCGTAACAGAACAAGTACAAGCAGTTTTATACTTCGTGAATTGCAGTAACTACTTCTACCTTAGGTTCTGTTAACCAAGTTTCATCTTAAACAGTTTGTTTAACATCAACAGCTTCAGGTGTTGGAGAGCGGTGGAGGGATTTGCCTAAATTGTCTTTTCGTCTGCAAGGGACAACAAACATTTAAAAGCGTTTGGTATTACCATTTTTTCATTAATTTATTTGTTTCATATAATAATTGTTGATTCATGCAACAAAATATATTAAATATCTATATCTAGTCTTAATAAATTATAAATTTATAATTTTATAGGCAAAAGATTATCCTATTATGGTAATAAGTTAATTTTTACTGGTAAAAAAATATTTTATAAGAAACGTTTCTATTGGTACTCAAGCGAGTTCGCAACGAATACGTAAACAGTTAAAGCTAGCAAGACCTAGAAAAGGAAAGTGAAAGGAAAGCGCCGAGGAAAGACAACGAAAGGATAACGGTAGGTGTGAACGGCTGTTCAAAGATAATATAGGGGTAAATGGAGTTGATGTAATGGAAACAATTAGGTTGGGTAGGTTCGAAAAAAGATAGACAAGACGTTAGAAACCAATGCCAAATCTAGTAAAATGAAAAGTGAAATGGAAAAGTGGACAATTATAGGAAAGGCCTAAACGTTGAGAGAGAGAGAGAGAGAGAGAGAGAGAGAGAGAGAGAGAGAGAGAGAGAGATTACAAATAAAACTACAAAATGGTGAAGATGGGTGGTGCATGAAAAAAAGGAAAGATACAAAGAAGAGAAAATTTTCGCCAGAGCGAAGAAGGATTATAAGGAGAGAAGAAAATTATAATCATATAATAAGATGACTTTTTAAGATTTATTTGAACATACAATGCTTAACCAAACAAAAACTGGTGGAAGTTGAAAAGGGATTAAATTGTAGAAATAAACCTATTTGCTTTACAAAAACACACCAAAAGTTAGAAAGAGTAAACTTTGTGGAAATTTTTGCCACGCTTTATTTTAGTCATCCCCGTTATTCCATTTTTTTATTTTTAGTTTGTTATTTTCTGGGTTTTACGCATCTCTTTTTTCTTTTGTTTCCTTTTTAACTTTCATTATTATACCCTTAAATATTCATTGCTGCTAACATGTCCATCATTTCCCTGTAATGTTTTACCTTTCATCACCTCATTCCTCTGTAGATGATTTTATCTCATTTCCCGAGTACATTGCTTGACGATGCAACCGACCGTCGACAATTTTTAAAGAACAGCTCTTGGTTGCGTTCTGAAGCTTTGGATGTTTAACCACAATTGGTTTGTATTTAAGTAACTCTTTAATTCACATAACTCATTGATCTTAGCTTATTGCTATTTACATCTAAGTACCTATTTATAAGTCTGTTTAGCTAGGATTGTTTTTTTGTGTTATTGAACATCACTAAACGCCACTTAATTTTTTTGTATGTATATTAATTTTTATAAGCCAGACAGTAGGATTTCTTTATAATTACTTTCCCCTGGAGTTTCAAAAATGATCCTTGTATTTATAAAAAGCACCCTTCAGCGAACCATGTACTTATGGAAATTTGAAGAAGAAGAAGAACTGGACCTGTTTGAACCAGCTCAGTGCGGAAGGGAGAAGCGTGTGAGCGGCCCACTTAAAAACCAGGAAGCGTGTAAGGCGGACGTAGGCATAGCCTCTTCATCTGAGACGTCGTTTTAACATAGGCGTCGGTCGGTTCAACTACCTGTTGGTCAACCAGATACTGACCAACAGTATGCCTTACTTTGAACCATTATTTAGCAGATAGGCATACGAAGATAAAACACGACTGTGCAGAACTGAAGATGCACCGTGTTGTTAACAGTTTACAAGATGCTTCCACTTCAACGACTAAAATCAACCTTCAAGAGTGTGAGTACAAATTAACAGTGCTCAACCGTGGCCAAGGAACTGTCCCCACCCCCCACCCCTTTTTTTTTTTTAGCCTTTATTTGACAATGTGCACATTTAGCTAGGAAGTCATGTTCAAACTGTCTGGTTTAATCATTCGTGGCGTGTCCATTACTATAAGTTGTGTTCCCATTCCCCTCTATCAAGTTTGAAATTTTATTGCCCGAGAGGAATGTGTTCAAAGTAGTGAATAGAACTTTTGGTATTATTTCAGTCACCATTTTTACTTTCATTGGTTGATTAGTCATTTGATTATTGATTTACGATTTAATTGATTTGACAATTTTCTTGGCATTTTTCATTTTTCATATGCCATGCGGTCTTTATTCAAATTTCAATTAGGTAGTTTTGCTGTTTTTTCCTGTGTCAGTTAGGTGAAAATTCCTGTTGTACTTAATGGAAATAAACGCCATCATTAGGTTAAAATTATTAACTGTTTTTAACTTTACCTTCACATTTTGAAATGACTAAATGAGTTATCACATGAGGTGAGATATGACTCAAGGGTAAGTTTATATTTTCGTCAATCTAAAGCTATCGGTGTCAATCCTTTATTGTAATGTTCTACGGTATTACCTCCCGGTGTTCCTTAGGACGTTTTGACTTTTACAGTACTGCTCCCCCTAACTCTTTGTGAAACTGTCGTTAACGTAACTGATTCAGTCCAACTACACTTGATTGGGATTTACTATTCTGCGTCCTGGAGTAGCGTCTGAACATCAAGGTGATATCGGTGCCGACAGTCCCGGTATAGAATAATCTTTGGACTTAAACATGTGTAGGGAAAGCAAACCGTCTTCATTGCGGTTCTCTAGTTTGTTAAGTGTGAGAGTGTTGGCGCTCTATCCTTCAGGCTCAGGTCCGGAAGTCAGAAACGAGGAGGCCTTTCCCGGAATTATTTCCCACAAACTGGGAAATGGATAATATGAGGAATATGAATACGAAAGGAGAAGGTTTAATGATACTTTATAGGAATAGTGATAGTCTAGAATTGGAAAAGATAGAAACTAAAAGTAAAGACATAATGTATGTTAAGTGTAATGCCTAAAATCGTACCTTAAGATTATCATTGGTCTATTTTTTTTTCCAGCAGGAAACACTGAAGACAAAAATAGGGATAAGACAATAAAACAGGAATGTGAAAAAAAATCATGAGAAATCCAAACGAAGGCGAGGCATTAATGATGTTATGGGATTTTATTGAGCATGTAGGATTTTTAGGTTACCAAAATTTAGACAGGAATTGTGATATTATTTTAGATTGGATGAATGATCATGGGTTAGTCTTATTGAATGGAGATTTAAGATATAAAGGGGTTTACACTTGGGAAAGATTGCAACAAAAAAAAGTGTGATAGACTACGTACTAGTAAATGAGCAAATGTACAAAACTTTATGGAAATTAATAAAGACGATGAAAAATCGAACTTTGATAATTCGTTTGGATCGTAAACTGTTCACTATAGAACAAGAATTCAAGTGATCAGAATAAAAACTTCATTAAAGGAAGATGGAAAGAAGTAAAATAGTTCAGAGCATGAAAATAGATTAAGGGAATGTACTACAGTAGAGGAAATGGTAAGCGATAGACAAATACAGCTACAGTATAGGGGAATAGGATAGGTGGGGGAGGGAAGGGGGTAATTAGGATTTTGGAAGGATTGGAGGGGAAATTGTTAAAGTGATGTACAGTGGGAGGTGAAAATATTAGAGCAAACTCAGTTTTTTTTTTTCTTTGTCTTCTTTTGTCAATGTCATGCCTTGTGGACTACCAGGAGGCGAGTCCTCTTGCCAGCCTCTGACCGACTTGTGTTTTCATGATTATTCCTTTTCTATGGTTTGTCTATTTATTTGTGTTTATTTAACTTTGTTTGTTTTTGGTACTCTGGATTTCGTTCGTCCTAAGCAATGAAAGGAGCTATCCTTTTCCACCAGGAATGCTCATTTTGTGTGTCTGTTATTTCCTCGCTTGTTCTTACTAGTTCTGGGTAAGGTTTTTTAATCTTTCCCAGGCTTGAGTGACTCTTCTCTGGTACCTAACGTTTACAAGTTCAAGATTGTATATGTTATGGAGTGTTTCATTATTATTGTTATGGTTTAGGCCATGTATGTTTCCATTTTCGAATTTTTGTAGGGTTTTCATCTTTGATTTATCCATTGTGCTGTTGCTATTGGATATTCAAATGAGAGTTCTTAATAGGCTTTCATAGAGATTTATTCTTTTGTGTTTATCCAATAGTCTGAATCGCTTTTCTGCCCCTTTCTGTGTTTTGCCATTTGGAGTTTTTGTTTAATATGGCAGCTTATGACAGTTCTTTTAATAGAAAGACCAAAGATTTTAACTTCACTATAGAACGGAGTGTCTACAGGTATGTCGATTACTGTTATTGGAGCTGGTTTGCTTTTTGATACAGATAAGAGTTGGAATTTGTTGCTGTTTGTTTTTATCTTCCCCCTTTTTTTCTTAATCATTTATACTTTCGGTTTTTATTTTCTTGAATCTTTTGGCATTTGAAAGATGTATTATTACTTGTGTGATGTCATCTGCATAGGCATAGTTTATGGCATAATTGGGGGTGGTTGGTATATCTTCTGTGTAGATAATAAAAAGAATGGGGATAGTATGCCCCCTGAGACACCCCACTTTTTATATCTGTTTCACCCAGTTTCCCTTCTCTGCTACATATTCTGACACTTCTGTCTTTAATGTAGCTTTAGAGGAGATTTTCCATTATTATTGGTAGTTCCAACTGGAGTATTTTATATTTGAGGCCGCCATGCTATACTTTATCAAATGCCTTTGTGAAGAATTTTCTTCAATACTCTTCTTCACAGTTTATACGTAGCCTTTGTTATTGTTCGTGACGTCACGGCACGGATTAATGTGAGTAATGATTCTTCCTTAAGCGAGTGTCTCAAAATTAATACTTTTGTGTTTATTTTGTATTCATTATTTTACCTAAAGTATTTAGGTACTTTAAATCTCTTAAATACAACTCAAGTCTGCAAGTCTAGGAGGTATGGTTGTCCACACAGATAAGCCGGACTTGCTAAATTACATTTTCGTTTCATTTTTTGTTTTGTATGCCGGATGTTTAGAGTTAGGATTATCTTTGTCCCCTGGAGTTGCAAGATTTCTCCTTGTATTCTAAATAAGTGTATTGCTTAAAACTCGCAAGTCGCAAGTATTTCAAGCCTGTCCTGAATGAGAGTTGGCATCTCAAGACCATTGGCCAACGCATCAAGATACGCTTTCTTTTGGGAAGGAAGGAGGACGCGGCTGACCTGAACTCAACCTCAAAAACTTACAGGCAATGGTACTTAACGGACCTGCCAAGCCAGGCCCCAGGGTCAACCTCGTGCTCCCACTTTCCACCACTAGTCTGTCCCCTTGCACAATAACAAAACAAGATTTATGAAGGAGGAGGTCAAGCAGATAACTGGAGTGTTAGTGGAAAGCAGCTAATTCCACAGAACGTCTGTTCCAGTCTGGGGGCTAGTTGGAGGGGGACATTGACTCTGCAAAATAAGTGCTGTAGGCCTAGTGAAGCAAAACTGAAGACCACCACTTTCAGGACACGGGCGCCTCACAACATAAAATCTTGTGAGTTTAATTAATGGCCTGTAAGGACATCGCTCCCTCCGTCGTCCAGCATTCTCATCAAATTTTCCATTTCATTTAAATTCTCTTTTCGCCACCCTGTGGCTCACTGTATATATTTATTCCGCTCCCTCAGAGCTACAATTTTATGTATTTATCATTTCGCTATCTATTTCTATTGACTTGTATTTCAAGCATTTATACGTGTGAAAAAAACACACATATTGTGGCAGTTAGTTCAAGCCAGATTGGCGCCTACGCGCATGCTACTTTTCTGTCCGCACCTTGTATTATATTCTCGCATGTTTGAATAAACCATCAGTTGTCGTTGGTGATAGCTCGCCTCACTGACCTTACAACTGGTGACTCCGGAGTTGAAGTAGCATCAGCGGTTTTGGCTTTGCTATTAACGAACTTATTACGGCCGTGCTACCTTCTTTTACTCCGTTACCTTAGGCGTGAGCTTCGGCCTTTGGTGCTCCCACACCTCGGTGTATTTGTAAGGCAGTAGGATGAGCTTAACCGACATATCAACTTCCCACCTCTTCGCCGACTCGTCGACTGACCACAATGGCGGATTCAACGCGCCCATCACTCCCAACGGCCTCGCCTCCATGCCCAAAGTCAAACTGCCACCGTTTTCTCAACACAACACCGCTTCCTGGTTCCTAAGAGCGGACGTACTCTTCCGAGTCGCTAGGCTCAGCGACTCCTGCGCCAAGGCCGACATCGCTCTCACCTCCATCCCAGAGGAGGTATTCGACAAGATTTCCCCATGGCTCGACGCCCGGGCTGGCCAAGTTTCCTACGACGACCTGAGAACGAAACTCATCGGTATCTACTCACTCTCCATTTCAGCAAGGGCACAGAAAGTCCTGGACCTCCCCGGCAAACCCATGGGTGACCCCTCTCCTGTCGAGGCGTGGGACGAGTTGACTGGCCTGCTAATGCTTCCCGAGACCGACAGCAACGGCCGACGGTGCAAGATTAGCCTATCTCGCGAGATTTTCCTTTGACGCCTGCCGCAGGACGTAAGGGCCCAATTGACGGACGCCGTCACACTTCCGATGAACGAACTCCTGTCGAAGGCTCAGAAGCCCCACGAGGCCTCCAAAGCATCTCGACTCGGGGCATCATCAGTATCGTCTTCGTTCTCCTCCTTCAGCTGCTCTTCCATAGACTCTTCAGCTGCTCTTCCATAGACTCTTCAGCTGCTCTTCCATAGACTCTTCAGCAACGCCTCCTGACGACGACGACGAGATCAACGCTCTGGCAAGGAGGAAACCACCACAACCGACACGTCCGAACCCTAGGCCTAATCCGGCATGGTGCTTCTACCACCAGCAGTTCAGCAGCAACGCCAAAAAATGTAGGGCACCATGCAATTTCCCTAGAAGATGACGCCAGAAGAAACCACCTACCACCATCGCAGCTGCAGGAAACCAAAGCAAGAATGGTTTCTATATCCTCGACACCGTCTCCAACCATAGACTCATGGTCGACACCGGCGCTATGCAGTCAACGTTCCCACCGTCACTAGCCAACCTAGACCGTGGTCCCAGCAAAGACGCCCTCACGCTCGTCGCCGCCAACGGGTCTCCCATACGGTGTTAGGGGACTAGGATCCTCAGTATATCTATCCTGAGCCGTTCGTATTCCTGGCCCTTTGCCATCGATGACGTCAGTCGCCCCCTCCTCGGTGCAGATTTCCTCGCTCACCATGGACTACTTGTCCACGTTGCCGGGAAACGCCTCATCGACACAGGAACCTGCCGGTCCCGTGCCCTGAGAGCCGGCCCTGCCACAATGTCCGTATCCGCTGTAATGACGCATCCCTACGCCGACCTTCTGCAAGAATTTCCAGACGTTTTCAAGCCCGAGCTCTGACAATCGCCGGGATCCCCCTCCAAGCACGGGATCTACCACCACATCACGACGACGGGACCTCCTACACACGCCAAATTCCGCCGCCTCCCACCCCAGAAGCTGAAGGACGCCAAACTCGCCTTTGAGGACATGGAACACATGGGTATCTGTAAGAAAGCATTGAGCCCCTTGGCATCTCCCCTACACATGGTAAAGAAGCCTGACGGGACCTGGAGACCTTGCGGCAACTACTGGCACCTCAACCTCATCACAACGCCCGACCACTACCCTCTGCCCAACATGCAAGACCTGATGAATGCGTTGCATGGCGCAAAATACTTCACCAAGATGGACCTTCTCGTCTTACTTCCAGGTCCCCGTATTTCCAGAGGACATTCCGAAAACTGCCATTGTGACACCTTTCGGATCCTACACCTTCACATACTCAACCTTCAGTCTACGCAATGCGGAGGTGACCTTCCAACGCCTAATGGATAGTATCCTGGGCGACCTACCATTCTGTGTTTGCTACGTCGACGACGTCCTGATATTCTCAAGGAACAAGGAGGAACACCGGAGGCACGTCCGCACCGTCCTCAAACGCCTGCAGGGGAATGGCCTAGTTGTACGTTTCGACAAATGCACATTCGGCGCTGAAGAAGTGGACTTTCTCAGTCATCGCGTGTCCTCGAGTGGGGTAAAACCCATGACAACCAAGGTGGACGCCATCAGAAAGTTCCCGACGCCTACGACCACCCGCCAACTTCAGGAGTTCCTGGGGATGGTCAATTACTACAGGCGCTTCATCCCCAACATCGCACAGACCCTGACACCCCTCGACGATGTCCTGAAGGGAAAGGCGAAGAAACTTGAGTGGGGTTCCCCACAACAACATGCATTTATTGGTGTGCTACTGTTGTTAACACACATTTGGGTTCTCTTCAAATGTCATCTTAAATGTGTTATAGATTAGATTTAGTATGTTACATCTTCAAGTAAAGTCTAAGTAAGTTAACTTTAAAATAGTTTATTCTTTAAGAACAGTGTTAACATCTCCATCACAGGAGTATAGTTGGTTTGGTCGGATGACCATTACGTATGACATCTTAAAGTGAACTGATACAAATATTCAATTTCATACTAAAGTTTACACAGTTATTTCAGCATTTATGGATTTATAGTAAACACAACATTAATACCGGAAGGTAGGCTACTTGTTCCGTTCTCACAGACAACTTCTTTCTCACGGGGCTTGGATGTGTTTACTCTTCATGAAAAATGTTACATTGCTGAGGTTTGGCATTTGCATCCTGCTTAAAATATGACTATGGCATTTCTCACACTTCTCTTAATTCCACAATGACCTGTAGGTCATGTATTTTAAACAATTAATATCTAATATATTACATTAGCTCGGTCAGCTGCCTAAATTTTTATTTTAAATTTACCAATAAGTCAAAATATGTTTACTAGGAGTGTGACTGGATATATATATATATATATATTATATTTTTTTTTTAACTTTAGCCATAAGCAAATGAGGACGAATGTTCAAATAAGCACATTAAAAAAATAATAATGCATACTTAACAAATATTGCCAAAACAAAGAAAAAATGCATGATAAATACAGATCACATATATGGTACATTGCTAGCAAACGATTATATGGTACCAAAAAAAAAAAATACTGATATACATATGATTCGGTAACTTTGTTAAAGAATAGTTGTTACCTTTGTCAAAACATAGATTATTATAATACGGTAACTAATAAAAATATTTGTTACCTTGGTAAAGATATAATTTTTAGTGCACAAACACGAATTCCTGGTATGTACACGTACCACGGTTTCGTACACACACACGCACACACACACACACACACACACATATATATATATATATATATATATATATATATATATATATATATATATATATATATATATATATATATATATATATATATATATATATATATATATATATTTATATTTATATATAGGGCTTATATATTTTATTAGATGCCCACAGATCCTGTATTTTAACATTCAGGCTTATATATTTTATTAGGTGCCAAAAAACTGATTTATTTTTTAAATGTTTTTTTAAAATGCAAATGTTCTCTAGTCTCTTCAATTACATATTACTAGCGTACTAACTTCTTTTCGTGTACAACACTTTTCCAAGACAATATTACTCCTTTGAACGAATGAAGGGGCCAGTTTCAAACGGCTTTAAATTGAATTAAATAAGGAGTTTTATCTGGACATGGCAAAACGTTCTGTTTGATCTCAATCTTATTTTTCTTTAACCTACACCAAACAAGGATGTTAACGGCGATAAATATCATCACCGTAACACTAATTCCTGCTAGTAACACGTTGAATCGACGTTCTTCATAAGTCGGTGTCTGGTGGTCCATCTCGGTTAATTTCATCAACCGCTTAGCCACACGTGCATTGTATGGGAGAGGTAAAGATGGAATTGTTGTCGACCACGTGAAGTTCGCGAAGTAGGCTCGTTCTCTGATGATAGTCTTGATTCCATGCACCATGTAATTCGGGGACGTCCCGATACAACCATCTGCTGCAACGAAGATTTGGGAATAGGACGTGGATCCGTCCGGGCATGATACATTGAAGCCGGCCTTGTTGTATCGTATCCACGAGCCGATGTTCAGTCTGCAATTGAACTTATTATTGTCAAAGGGATAAAGCTTATCCAGACAATTTTCATTTGTATGGGAGAGAGCACCGTCTAGCACTATACCTAACTCGCATGAATCCATTAAGTTTTATGGAATTCAAATGAGTCAGCTGCACATATTTTTTTATCCATTGCATCTGAACAGTGAGTTAATTGATTTAAGTCTTTAATGACCGTATATGTTTCCTTGTCTGGGGAAATCAATACGTGTCCTGTTAAACTGGATATTACTGGATTTGAGTGATTCGTCATGAAAGTCGGAAATGGTGATATCCTGTAAGATTGCCAGGCATCGGAAGAATCAAAGGGAATTGTAATCATAATCCTGTGATTTTCAACGCTTACTGTAATTAGGCTGTAATAAAATTCTAACCTACGTGCGTCTGACAAAGGAACATAACCTAATTTCTCCCGTCCGTTCTCCACAATTAACGTTAAGTCTCTTATTGGCAACAAATGGGGTGACAGTACACCTTTAGTCGCTAACGTGATAGCTTCCACATAGTCTTTTGATTTCTCAATGAAATGTGCAATTCTATTATGTATGTGATCTATTTTAGTGTCGATGTAAGCGAACTCTCTGTATTAAAAGGAAAATGTGTTCTATGCATTTCATTTAATGAAACAGCAAACCTTGAAATGATGCTCTTTAAGCTAGTGAAGTCATTCTCTGGGAGAAAAATTGCTTGCATACTTGATGTAAGAAAAACGTCTTCTTGTCTTTCAACTATAGTGCCATATTTAAAATCTATACTTTTAGTTTTAGAGCTCATCCCACACGAGAAAAATGTCTGAGCGAACAATATCACTCCCAACAACAAAAACTTCATCTTGGAAACCTGTAATGAGAAAAATATATGTAATTACTCCTGTATTAAGAAGAAAAAGTTTTAACATATAATGTTTACAAAAAATTAAAAAAAATTAAAATCTTTCTCTCACTTCTTTCCCGCTTATTTTAATTTCTTATGTGAGCCAATGGTACGATTCTCTCATCAGTGGGTTAGGATACGTTTTGAACTCTAAACCTATTGGCCATTAATGTTTCCAAAATGTTAAATAGGTGTTAATTTATAATTGAGTCCTTTATGTACATTTACCTGTATGTATACATTATCACCCACGGTATATGTTTTAGTTGGCTTCGCTATTTTATCATGATTTCTTTTCATTATGATTTGAGATTCTTCTAAATTCTTTTGAAGGATATCAAAACGACTTTTGCTTGCATTTATACATTCTTTTAAAGGATTTGATAGATTAGTTGTAGGCGTTAATACATATAAAGGCGTTGTAACTGGGGTACCATACAATACCTCGTGCAGTGACATTTTAATTGATATATGATATGAATGATTCAGAGTACTCAGTACCGCAGGTATTGCAATATCCCAGTTGGGGTCTGATCCCCCTAGTGTTACTCTTAATATATTTAAAACCTTCCTATTCGCTCTTTCCACTAGCCCATTCGACTCTGGGTGATATATCATGGTATTTATTTTCTTTATACTAAGGAATTCACACAATGAGGTAAGAAAGTGATTATTAAATTCTCCACCCGAGTCTGAGATTATTATGTATGGAATTCCATGTTTACAAATGTAACACTCGTAAAACTTCCTAGCGCATTCAACTGCAGTTTTAGTTTTAAGCGCTATTAGTTCTGTATATCGAGTTAAAGCATCTACAATTACTAAGAGGTGCTTATTTCCTCTGTCTGACTCGTAAAATCCTGTTAATAAATTTAAATGTATCCTTTCAAAGGGTTGATTGGGCACGGGATAAGCCCCTAGGCTGACAGGTGTTTTCGTATGCCCTTTGTTTTCCTGACATGTGCGACAATTAGCTATGTGTTTTTTTTATATCTGTAAGCATCGTATGCCAATAAAACAATGATTTGGCTTTCTGTGACATTAATGAGAACCCCGGGTGTCCATGCAATGGATTTGCATGCAACCAATTTAGGACAGGGGAAATAAGTGAGATTGGTACCACTACCTGGTCGTTAGTTACATGTGGTGTATTGCGGGTTTTCCTTGTCACGGTCCTACACAGAATATTGTCTTTGATTATATAATTCTGCTGCTTATACTTTATATATTCCTTTTCCTTATGATTGCCTTTTAAAGCATTTATAATTTTTTCTAATTTCTGATCTTTTCTTTGCTCAGTCTGTAATAATTCAGCACTCCAGCCCAAATCTTCTTGTTCAGATATCGTTTTAACAATAGGCATGGATGTTGATATATCTATTAATTCAGCTAAAGGCTCCGTACAAGATGACACGGGGTTGCGTGATAATGCATCAGCAATGATATTTGCTTTCCCAGGTAAATACCCGATTCTCGCGCCAAAGTCTTGAATGATCAAATGCCACCGAGTTTGTTTGGGGCTGTGGCTGAAGCCTTTAAAGAAGTTGGTTAGTGGTTTATGATCAGTAAGAACCTTAACGGGATAACCGTATATTATGAACTTAAAATGCACTAGTGAATTAACAATAGCTAGCCCTTCCTTGTCTATTACTGCATACTTACTTTCAGAAGTTCTCAGTTTTCGAGAATAAAAAGCTATCAGGAAAAATTGTTTTTCATATTGCTGAAGCAATACCCCACCTACTCCTAAGTCTGAGGCATCTGTTGCAATGAAGAATTCCTTACCGAAGTCAGGAAATTTTAAGATAGGAGAGCTACACAGTTCATCTTTCAAGGTATTAAACGCCTGTTGATGCTGCTCAGACCATATGAAATCTACGCCCTTCTTCGTAAGATCAGTTAAGGGAGCGGCTATTATTGAATAATTGCGTATAAAACGCCTGTAATATCCACTACAACCCAGAAATTGCTGTATTCCCTTGACATTAGTAGGTATCAGAAAGTTACGGATAGCCGACACCTTATCATGGACTACTTTAAGACCTTGGCTTGACACCATGAAACCCAAATAGACTAATTCTGTTTTGAAAAATTCACACTTACTTATCTTTACCTTTAAGTTATGTTGTCTTAGTCTCTGTAGTACTAGTTCTAATTTACGTAGATGTTCTTCTAAAGTGTTGGAAAAGATTACAAGGTCGTCCATATAGGCATGCAATATATCCCCTAGCAAGTCTCCAAACACTATGTTAATCATTCTTGTAAATGTTATGGGAGCACAACGTAAACCAAAAGGCATCCGTAAAATTTCATAATGTCCCCTGGCTGTGCTGAAGGCTGTGTATGGGATACTATTTTCTTCTAATGATATCTGGTGAAAGCCTTTAAGTAAGTCCAAACTGGTAAAATATTTATTCTGACCTAACAAAGATAAAATATCGTCAGTACATGGCACTGGGAATCGATCAGGGATCATCTCCTCGTTTAGGCGACGAAAGTCTACGCAGATACGCCATGTTCGATCTTTTTTCGGTACAACTATTAATGGAAAATTATAAGGGCTGTTCGATTTCCTAATGATTCCTTCTTCTAGCATTTTACCTACTTCATCATTTATTTCATTCTGGAATTTCATAGGGAGTCTGTACGAGGGTACATAGATAATTTTCATATCTGTTTTTCCTAAGGATCCATCCGTAGTGGAAAAAACATCGTGATATTCAGTTAAAAGTCCAAAAATTTTCTGCTGAATTTCTTCGTCTTGAATGTCTTTATTGATTTTATTTTTAATAGATTGCAAAAGGGATTCATCTGCAACTGATTGAGCGTGATTGATTTCAGCAACGGTAAGAATATGATGTTTATAAACTTCTACATCCAAGATATGTTGATTTTTGTGAATTACTAAAGTGGTATTTAAATGATTACAGACTTCAATATTACATTGTTGATGTGAGCCTACCGTATAAATAGCTTGTGTGACAGACAATACGTTAATTTTCAAAGTGTCGGAAAGGATTAACATTTCAGATCCCGGTAATGTTTTCTTTACTTGCACTATTAAATTCGAAGGTACGTTCGGCTCGATAGATTGCGTACAAGATGATATTATGGGTGAACGAGAATTCTGTTGGGTCGCGTATATTATTTCTTTATTAGTGAGACAAGTTATTGGTTCTTCAACGTACGTCACTGTTTTATTTGTCGTCTCCTTTTTATCCAAAACTGATTTTAAGGTATTAGAAGACTTATAGAATTTTCCTTTGATATACACGCTGTGTTTGGCAGGGGATAAGATAATGTTTTGATTGCCCATAGATGGGTATCCTATAATCACAGCTGGATACATATCAATGTTTTGTACAACAACAAATGTATCGGAAAACGTGCGCTTACCGACCTTGAACTGAACATGAGTTACGCCTATTACATTTAATTCATCATTTCCTATACCCGAGAGTCTTATTCCGGATTTTTCTTTTGGGAAGTTCGAAAACAACAAATGATGTGTCCTCAAATCCATGATATTACGTGGACTACCAGAGTAAAAAAATAATGTAAATGATCTGTGTTCTAAATTTACAGCATATAATGTTGGTCGTAACTCATTTTGGCTTATTATTGTATGAATTCGTTGCAAATCTACGGGAGCATGCACTGATTTATTTGATTTGGCCGTGTGTTTCATAAGAAAATCTATTGCCTCACAATGATCTGATAAAACATTAAATGGATTATTCAATACTACTGATGTTGATATGAATGACCTTGACCCAACATCACTCTCTTCCCCACTGGAGTTAATTATGTGGTATTTGCTTTGCTCTGCACATTCTGAAAATTAGTCTGACCTTGCGAGGTCTGGTTTGACGACCCAGGATCAGCGTTATTCGAAGAACTGTTTGTTTGTTTTGGATTCTGAACTACATTGACATTTGGCTGTTTCTTCTTATTGAAATGAGGATTTTTCTTTTTATTTCCATATGGAACAGACTGTGGATTTGACTGTGTATTTCTAGGATTCTGTTGTGTCTTACGCGAGTAGCACTGACTATATGAATGAGTCGAACTATTATGTAACGAACAGAATCTCGTTCTACAGTCCGCAATCAAGTGACCTTGACGTTTGCAATTATAACAAGTCATTCCTGCAACTTGACTATTATTAACTATATTTACTTGTTGTGGCTTTGTTTCATTTTTTGCAAAAACTTGCAAACTTGGGTTAACACGGGATCAAGATCAGGACACTTAGACATGTGTTTCTTTATCTGTTTATATACATCCAATTCCGTACTTGCTGGCGTTAACTTTTTATCAAATCACCGCACTAAAGCTTCAGGCAACATAAGTGTCATGCAAGTTAAATACATTAATCGTAAGAAATCTTTCACGGAAATTTTATCTCTAGTAACCCAAGTGGAATTACCTAAAATATCTTGATATTCATTAAGCCTATCGGCTACGAGAGCTGCTCTCTCAACATTAAGCCGAGTCATAGTGGCTTGATTAAACGTATTTCTTAATGTTAAAACTACATCTAAGGCTTCTTCACCTCCATAGACCGCACGTAGCCTAACTTTGAAATCATCCCAGTAACTGATTCTTGAAATGAAACACCCCTCAAATACGCACTTGCATCTCCTTTAGAAAAGTTTATAAAACTTTTAGCTTCTTGTAATTGTACAAACGGGTCTATGATTTGTTTAGCATTTAAATGGGCATCGACGGATGAAATCCGTGACTCCACATTTTGAGGCAAGAACCCATTAACCCAACCCTGAAAAGGAAGGATTGCAGAGCAAGCATGTACTAGTGTCACAATAGGAGGGAGGTTACCATGTCCTGTGGTTGGGTTACTCGTTCCAGGGATGGGGCTCACAGGGGGCGTCATTTTTACAATATTTCTTTTTCTATCTCTACGCCCCCTTGCAATCCTATCAAAATATCTATATGAATACAGACGTCCACTGCGTAAACGCATAAGCACTAAATAATAAAGATTATAACAAAATCCCCCAAAACAATGATACTAATAAAAAGATATTTCCCGAGAACTTCTGAAAGAAAACGGAATTAGCACAGAGAGAAAAAAAAATTCTAGACGAGAATTTGAAGTTGAACACAGTTTCCTTTAATGAAAGGAAAGGAAGTGCGAGAATTCCTTCTTTGTTTGGTTTTGGGTAATATACCATTGAGAGTGTAAGGTTTGGTATATGTTGGATTCTTCCCCATGCCACTATTGGTAATTTTGATAATATTAGCTTATTTATGCAATTTTTACCTGGTGCTTTGTGTTTAAAAAATGATTTCACTGCTTTCAGTATTTCATGTATTTGCATGTCGGCTGTTAGGTATCTGTTCTCATCCAGTTTTATGTAATCTTGTAGGTATGCGGTATGACATACACGAGGTATGAGCACTAGGGATTTTGTCATTTTTCCCACGTGGTTAAAAAAACATGAAAATTCTAGACTAAGGTTTATTCTTTCTTTTAATGTTATGAGAGGAGGTGGGTGGAGTTAGCTGAGAGGGTTGCCTCGCAAGCAACGTTAGTACCCCTTCTTCAAATCCATAGTCTAACAAAGCTATGGATTCAGGGAGGGACTATGGAATAAGAATTGTACATAGAATTATTATAGAAATCTCTACGGGAGCAAAGAAGAAGAAGCAGCATATACAATAAAAAAGAGAGATAGAGTTGTTATAGTAACAGAAGATGACGAAAGACAACATTAGATGGAACACTTTAATGAGGTTATGAATAGGATATATGAAGGGAATAATTTTATTAGTATACCTGAAGCTGATGAAGACCTTGATGTGCCCATAAATGAATTCAGTGTGTTTGAAGTCGAAGCTATCCTAAAAAACTAGAGATGGAAAGCCCCTGGATATGATAGAATAACTCACAGACTACTTACAAGATTATTTTGTAGAATGTGGCATATAGAGGCAAAACCTGATGAATGGGAGTTAGGAGTGTTGGTGAAAATAGCCCCCCCCCCCCCCAAAAAAAAAGGAAACCTGACTGATTGCAATAATTACAGAGGCATAACACTTAAATCAGTTGTTATGAAAATATACAGTATGCTTATTCTAAAGAGGCTTGAGAGAAATATTGATGAAAAGCTAAGAGATGAACAATCAGGATTTAGAAAAGGTAGAAGTTGCACTGACCAAATTTTAATTTTTAGACGTACAAAAATGCGTAGAATATTGAAATCCACAGTTGATGACATTTGTGGACTATAAAAAAGCCTTTGATAGTTTGCACCGACCAATTTTGTGGAGAGTCCTGCGCTATTATGGAATTCCTCAAAAATATGTAAATTTGATTAAGTCTGTTCATGAGCATAACAAGTGCAAAGTTAATGTTAATGGAGTCTTATCAAATGAATTTCCAGTGAACAGTGGAGTACTCCAAGGGAATGTGTTGTCACCTATGTTGCTTATCCTCCTCATGGATTTTGTAATGCGTAAAACAGTCAGAGATGGTGGAGAAGGATTGGACTGGATTGGTGATAGGGACCTAGAATTTGCTGATGATGCTGTCCTCGTTAGCAGAACACCACAGGATTTGCAATGCTTGCTTACCAGAATGCATGAAATATCACACGAGGTAGGGCTGAAAATAAATAGAAGACAGAGATAATGAGAACAGCGTATGCAATGGAAGGTGCAATATTATTAGAAGGAGGAAGGAAAAATGAGATAAAATCATTCAAGTATTTAGGCACTATGATCTCCGATAAAGGGTCTTCAGAATTAGTTTGGTGAAAGATTGAAAAAAATCAAATCAGACAATGGCTGGGTTAAGTAAAATTTGGAAATCAAATCGCCTGAAATTACATATAAAAATCAGACCATATATCAGTTTAGTGAGATTGGTGTTACTGTATGGACATAAGTCCATGGTATGACAATGAAACAATCTCCAATAGATTTAGTAGATTTGAAAATAAAGCCCTCAGAAGGATATTGGGAGTTAAATGGCAGGATAGGATTAGAAATGAAGCTATAAGAGATTACTCAATTAACACATGCTGATTAGATCATGACGAGGAGTAGATGGAGATGGTTTGGGTATGCTCTTCGCACTCCCCAAGAGGGATTAGTTCACCAAACGTTCAGTAGGGCTCCACAAGGCACTAGAAGAGTTGGGAGACCCAGGCCTACATGGCTGAGGACTATGAAGTACGAAATAGATGATGAATAGAGAAGTATTCAATTAAAAGCTCAAGATAGAGACGACTGGCGAAATATAATCAAGGCCCTTTACGTCAATGGACGTAGAAGGAGATGATGATAATGATGAAATATCAGTGCAGATTACATAAGTTTTAACTAAAAATATATTCAATTAATAAATTAATAGAGAGAGAGGGAGAGAGAGAGAGAGAGAGAGAGGCAAACTACCAATAGTCCAAAAGGAGATTTCGACTGCAGAAGATCTGGACTATAACCTCATAATATGTACTATTACCATGGAGCTAGATTCATTGTTTTGAATAAGTGAGTTTAATATATATATATATATATATATATATATATATATATATATATATATATATATATATATATATATATATATATATATATATATATATATATATATATATGTATATATATATATATATATATATATATATATATATATATATATATATATATATATATATATTGTCACCCATCTGCCAGATTGGCATCTTGATTTTGTATATATCTCTAATTTTAATTTGTTGTGGAAATGTACAGTTCATTCCTGTACCTGTTTTTAAGATCCTTGGCTGTATCTTTAGTTATCCCGTTTACAGAGTGCTTTCTTTAAGTTTTCTTCGGACCACTTATTTCATGCATAGTTAGTCTCCCCTGGTCCTCTACTCTGATAAGTGTCCTATTGGAGTAGCTGTCTTCTTATTCTTCAGTTTTTGTAATGTATTAATGTTCTTTATATAAGTCTTGAGTGAACCTTAGTGAAATTGGTAACGTGATTTATATTTAAAATTTAGTATATTAAGGTTTATTGGTTTTGGTATTTGTGCGGTGCAGGATTGTTTGAGCGTTCTTCTTGTTTATTTCGGTGAGAAAGGGATTAACGTACTTATGTAAACTGTTTCAATATTAAAGTGTTAAATTTTGTTCCGTTTTGAAATTAAACCTTTCCTTACTTATTTTATGTGACCTATGGAACTTATTATTCTCTGAACCTTGGCCATAAAGCCGTTACAGAAATTGGGGGCCTAATCCGGGATATATCCCGTTTACTGTATTGATGACAATTGTTGCTGTAAATAGTTCACTATTTTTAGTTTCACTCAAGATTTATTGTAAACATTCTGAATACCTGTTATTAGGGTTAATGATATATATGTGTGCGCTGTGAAACCATTTTCGTATTATTGGTTATAGACGGTTTGTACTTTTGGGTAATGTTAACGCAGTAGTATTTTTCATTTTCACCCTCACCGAGTCGACGACTCCTCGAGACTCACGAGAGCTATCCGGAAGCTCTTATCCATATTTTCTCCTTATATAATTACAACTACATGGGTGACTTAAATGCTAGAGTGGGCGCTGGAGAGGTAGAAGGTGTCATTGGGAAGTATGGCGTACCAGGTGAAAATGAGAGTGGTGAGAGACTGGTAGATATGTGTGTTGAACAAGAGATGGTAATAAGTGCTAACTTTTTTAAAAAGAAAGATAAAAATAAGTATACATGGGTAAGAGTGGCAAATGGAAGAGTAGTAGAAAGGGCATTAATGGATTATGTGTTGATAACTAAAAGAATGTTTGGAAGATTGAAAGACGTGCATGTGTTTAGGGGTATGGCTAACGGCATGTCTGATCATTTTTTGGTGGAAGGAAAATTAGTTGTAGCAAAAGAGTGGGGGAATAGAGTAGGTGGATGTAAAAGGGAGCTAGTGAGGGTTGAAGAGCTAATAAAACCGGGGGTTAAAAGATATAATTGCTGTTCCAGGTGTTGAGGTGCCAGTGATGGGAGATGAGAATGAGAGAGAGATTACAATAGAGGAAGTGAGGAGAGCACTAGATGAAACGAGAGCAGGAAAAGCATCTGGTATGGATGGTGTGAAAGCTGAGATGTTGAAGGAAGGGGGTGTGACTGTACTTGAATGGTTGGTGAGATTGTTTAATATGTGTTTTGTGTTGTCAATGGTACCAGTAGATTGGGTTTGTGCATGTATTGTACCACTATACAAGGGTAAGGGAGATGTGCATGAGTGTTGTAATTCAAGAGGTATTAGTTTGTTGAGTGTAGTTGGAAAAGTGTATGGTAGAGTAATGATTAATAGGATTAAGGATAAAACAGAGAATGCAATCTTGGAAGTACAGGGTGGTTTTAGAAGAGGTAGGGGTTGTATGAATCAGATTTTTACAGTTAGGCAGATATGCAAGAAATATTTAGCAAAAGGTAAGGAGGTGTATGTTGCATTTATGGATCTAGAGAAAGCATATGATAGAGTTGATAGGGAAGCAATGTGGAATGGGATGAGGTTATATTGAGTTGGTGGAAGGTTGTTGCAAGCAGTGAAAAGTTTCTACAAAGGTAGTAAAGCATGTGTTAGAATAGGAAATGAAGTGAGTGATTGATTTCTGGTGAGAGTGGGACTGAGACAGGGATGTGTGATGTTGCCGTGGTTGTTTAACTTGTATGTTGATGGAGTGGTGAGAGAGGTGAATGCTCGAGTGCTTGGACGAGGATTAAAACTGGTAGGCGAAAATGACCATGAATGGGAGGTAAATCAGTTGTTGTTTGCGGATGATACTGTACTGGTAGCAGACAGAAGAGAAGCTTGGCCGACTAGTGACAGAATTTGGAAGGGTGTGTGAGAGAAGGAAGTTGAGAGTTAATGTGGGTAAGAGTTAAGGTTATGAGATGTACGAGAAGGGAAGGTGGTGCAAGGTTGAATGTTATTTTGAATGGAGAGTTACTTGAGGAGGTGGATCAGTTTAAGTACTTGGGGTCTGTTGTTGCAGCAAATGGTGGAATGGAAGCAGATGTACGTCAGAGAGTGAATGAAGGTTGCAAAGTGTTGGGGCAGTTAAGGGAGTAGTAAAAAATAGAGGGCTGGGCATGAATGTAAAGAGAGTTCTATATGAGAAAGTGATTGTACCAACTGTGATGTATGGATCGGAGTTGTGGGGAATGAAAGTGATGGAGAGACAGAAATTGAATGTGTTTGAGATGAAGTGTCTAAGGAGTATGGCTGGTGTATCTCGAGTAGATAGGGTTAGGAACGAAGTGGTGAGGGTGAGAACGGGTGTAAGAAATGAGTTAGTGGCTAGAGTGGATATGAATGTGTTGAGGTGGTTTGGCCATGTTGAGAGAATAGAAAATGGCTGTCTGCTAAAGAAGGTGATGAATGCAAGAGTTGATGGGAGAAGTACAAGAGGAAGGCCAAGGTTTGGGTGGATGGATGGTGTGAAGAAAGCTCTGGGTGATAGGAGGATAGATCTGAGAGAGGCAAGAGAGCGTGCTAGAAATAGAAATGAATGGCGAGCGATTGTGACGTAGTTCTGGTAGGCCCTGCTGCTTCCTCCGGTGCCTTAGATGACCGCGGAGGTAGCAGCAGTAGGGGATTCAGCATTATGAAGCTTCATCTGTGGTGGATAATGTGGGAGGTTGGGCTGTGGCAACCTAGCAGTACCATCTGAACTCGGTTGAGTCCCTGGTTAGGCTGGAGGAACGTAGAGAGTAGAGGTCCCCTTTTTGTTTTGTTTCATTTGTTGATGTCGGCTACCCCCCAAAATTGGGGGAAGTGCCTTTGGTATATGTATGTATGTATGTATAATTTGTGCAGTCATTTCCCCTGGGTTGGACGATACCAGGATCGCGTAGTTTAGACGATAGGTGAGGAATCGTTTAAACCTTTTATTTACTTTATTTTTTCTCTGCGCCGACATTTAAGTTTGTAATTTGTCATTCAAGTTGTTTGGAGTAAATAACGCTTGTTTAGGACCAACGTGTTATTTCCTTAGTTCCTCCATATCAGCTTGAATCGGGAATGTAAAAATTGTTTTCACTCCCTCGTGTTCTTTATTACCTTTTGCTTTCGAATCGGGACTGTCCCTTTTCCTTGAAAACCCTAAAATAATCGTATTACTTGTAATGTTTGTTGTTTAATTTTGTTGGGAAACTATAAAATCGCTAACATGATAATTTTGTATTGTGGTTTGTAATGCATTTACTTGAATGGCAGCAGGAACGTGTTAGTCTATTAATTGTAAAACAGGAATTCAATTGTTTACTAAAGGAAGTTTTCTCTAAACTTTAACCATGGCTCAATTTAACGTTCAGAAGTTTGCTGCGGATCCCTCTGCTGAGTTAGCTAGTATCCCAATTGCTAAGAAAGTAGAGCTTCTCGAGTTAGCTAGTCATTTGTCAATTGCAACTAGGAGTAGTATGCGGAAGAATGAAATTCGTAACTTTATTCTTGAGCATTATATGCGTGTGGGTAAACTAGGCAATGAAGCTAGACAGTATATAACTCGTGAACCAGCTGTACTATCCCACGAGCAGCAGTTAGAATATGAGCGCATTTCCCTTGAACATGAGAAACTTGCGGCACAAAGGTTAGAATCAGAAAGACAATTTGCATTGTTGGAGAAACAAGCCGAATAGAAAAGGTTAGAATCTGAAAGATTAGCGGAAGCTCAAAGGTTAGAGTCAGAGAGACAAATGTCGAAACTTAAATTAGAATTCGAGATAGAGAAAGCTAAACTTCAGTTAGCTTTAGAGAGAGAGAAAAAAAAATGGACTATGAATCGTCGTTAGCACTTAAATTTGAACAGGAAAAAGGCAAGCTTTCTAGAGAGAATAAGGAACCTGAAATTTCGGCTTTGGAGGCTCAGGAGAAACTCTTTGATTTAGCAAAAAACATTAAGTTGGTTCCCACATTCACAGATTATGACCCTGAAGATTATTTTAAGACTTTTGAAGAGACGGCCTTGCATTTGGATTGGCCAAGCGATCAGTGGGTTTGGCTATTAAGGTCGAAATTAACTGGGAAAGCTGCGAAAGTTTGTAGACATCTCGAAAATACTACAGATTACCAGAATGTTAAACAAGCAATCTTGGATGCTTTTTTAATCTCTGTCGAGGGATATCGTCAAACCTTTCGTAATAAAACTAAGTTCACAACTCAAACCTATGTAGAATTTGCTTCAGAGAAATTAAGGGAGTTTAGGAAATGGGTAAAATCTGCCGCAGTAAATACATTTGCTGAATTAGAGAATTTGATTGTACTTGAAGAGTTTAAACGAAAGCTTCCTTTGAACATTATGATGTATTTAGAGGATAGGGAAGAAAAAGACTTGTTAAAGGCAGCTTCTCTAGCAGACACTTACTCTTTAATACATAAATTTGGCAACAGTAAGAGAAACGACCGGAACGTAAAACCATTTCCAGCTAAAAACTCTGAAACTCTGACTGATATGGCAAAAGCGTTTAATTTTCGTTGTAATTATTGTAAGAAAGACGGTCACACAATTAAAAACTGTCCAGATCCTAAATGTAAAACTTCCTTGCCTTTTCGGAACCCATTTAACCCTTTTCTTTACTTTAAAGGTAAAACAGATGGTCAGATTAAGCCTGTCTCCCACATCCATTCTGAAAAGCCTGTAAGTCTATTTGATGATTTTACTTTTGATGGAACTGTAGCTTTGAACTCTGATGGGGATAAATATAAAGTCAGGATACTTCGTGACACAGGTGCTTCGCAAAGTTAGCTCCAAATGTTGAAGCTAACGTAACTAATGAACATGTTCTCGTGAAAGACCTTTCACAAATATCTAAAGTTCCCCTTGCTAATGTTCATCTTGATTGTCCTATAAAGAAGGGTAATGTGCTGGTAGGCATAAGAGATATTGAATTTCCAGTAAAAGGTGTAACTTTATTATTGGCAAATGACCTTGCAGGACGTTTGGTAGTTCCTAACGTCATTGTAATGGAAAAACCTGTAGGGGAAAACATTGAACCTGATCCCGATTGCTTTGTATATCCTTCGTGTGTTGTCACTCGTAGCCAGAAATCTAGTTTGGATGAATCTAAAGTCACTTCTGTAAATTTTGAAGCATGAAATGTTATGAATAGAGATAACCTTATTAAAGCTCAGAAGCACGATCACACTTTAAGTAAGCTTTATGACCAAACGGTTTCTAGAAGTGAGATTAGCAAATCCCCGTGTTTTTACTTTGAATCTGATTTGTTAATGAGGTTTTACCGTTCCCCTAAGAGATCTAGTGAAGACACATGGAGTGAAAAGCGACAAATTGTGCTACCTCTTTTTGTTACGAATTCTGTAATGGAAATAGATCATGATTCCTATGGAGGACATTTAGGAATTCATAAGACCTATCGTAAGATTTTGAATTGTTTCTTTTGGCCTAATATAAAAAAGGATGTAGCAGAATTTGTTCGCACTTGTCATGTATGTCAGATATCAGGAAAACCTAACCAGGTAATACCCAAGGCACCTTTACAATCGATCTTAGTCCCTGATGAACCTTTTAGTAAGATAATTATAGATAACGTTGGTCCTTTACCAAAAACCAAGAAAGGTAATCAATACTTGCTCACTTTAATATGTCCTACGACCCGATATCCTATTGCCATCCCTCTTCGTAACATTTCTGCTAAGAACATTGCTAATTCTTTACTGAAAGTTTTCACGAATTTCGGTATCCCAAAGGAAATACAAAGTGATAGAGGTTCAAATTTCACCAGTGACCTTTTTGCCCAGGTACTTAAAGAACTAAATATCAAACAAACTTTGTCTGCTGCCTATAACCCAGAGTCTCAGGGTGCCCTCGAGCGTTGGCACCAAACTTTCAAGAGTATGCTTAGGAAATTTTGTGTTGAAAGTCTAACTTGAGTGGGACGAGGGCATTGATTTTCTTCTATTTGCTATCAGGGAAGTTCCCTATGAGTCCCTTGGTTTTTCACCCTACGATATGTTGTTTGGGAGGTCAGTTAGAGGACCTCTTTCAGTAATTAAAGAGGAATGGTTGAACACCCCTTCTGAGTCTAGCCAAACCATTCAACAATATATGAATAAACTTAAAAGCACATTAATGCAGGTTAGGAAAATTACTGGGGAGAAATTAAGGGGTCAACAGATCTTAATGAAGAGAAACTATGATAAAGCTTGTAAAGTTAGAAAATTTAAACCTAATGACCTTGTGTTAGCCTACCTTCCTGTCCCTGGTTCCCCTCTTAAAGCTAAGTTTTGTGGGCCCTATCCTATCATAAAAAAAATGTAAACAATAATACCTACATTATCAGAACTCCAGATCGTAGAAAACCCACTCAGATTATTCATGTTAATTTACTCAGGGCTTATCACTCTAGGGAAACTGGAAATGATTCTAATGAGACGGTTGTTAATCTTAATTTTAAGGTAGACACACCAGGAGAGGAAAATTCATTGGAAGACCTTATTGCTTCCTCCATGCCACAAACCAATACTGAGATTCTAAATAACCTGGATCTATTCCTGAGCCACCTCTCTCCTTGGCAGTTGAAAGACTTAAAGAATGTAATCTCTAGCCATTCAACTCTTTTTAATGATTTTCCTAGGAAAAGTGATTTGCTGCTACATGACATCGAGCTGGTTCCTGGTACAACACCCATTCGTCAGCAGTCCTATCATGTGGGTCCTGAGAAGAAGAGCAAAATGAAGGAGGAAGTCGAATATCTTCTCCGGCATGGTCTAGCAAGACCGAGTAAATCGCCATGGGCTTCACCTTGCATCCTAGTTCCAAAAGAGGATGGTAGCTACAGATTTTGTACATACTATAGAAAGATTAATAATATCACCATTAAAGATTCCTACCCTTTGCCACTCATTGATGATTTAATAGATTCAGTAGGGCAAGCCAAGTTTGCAATGAAGATAGACCTCTTAAAGGGCTATCATCAGGTAGGATTAACGGAAAGAGCTAAGTTAATATCTACTTTCATTACACCCTTTGGACTCTTTCAGTACGAGGTCATGCCTTTTGGCCCTACCTTTCAGCGCCTTGTAAACTTCATCATCCAAGATTTGGAAGGTGTTTATTGTTACCTTGATGATATAGTAGTCACTGGACAGACTTGGGAAGAACATGGGAATAGGCTCAAGTGTTTGTTCTGTAGGTTAGAAGAGGCTGGATTAACCATAATTCTTAAAAAAAAAAATCTGTCTTTTGTAAAGCTACTGTTACCTACTTGGGCCACATTGTTGGGATTGTAATGTTCGACCAAAAACTGCCAATGTAGAAGCTGTTCTAGAGTACCCTGTTCCGACCACCAGAAAGTCCTTACAAAGATTTTTAGGGTTAGCCTCATACTACAGGAGATTCTGTAAGAACTTTTCTTCAGTTGCTGCCCCTTTAACATCCCCAACCAGTCCCAACGTTAAATTCATTTGGACTGAAGAATGTCAAGCCTCTTTTGAAGCCTTAAAGCTGTTTTTAATAAACAACCCTGTTCTTAAATCCCCCAATTTTAACAAGCCTTTTATCCTTCAAATAGATGCTAGCGATGCGGGAGCTGGAGGGGTGCTACTCCAAGAGTCAGACGGTATACTTCACCCAGTCAGCTACACCTCCACTAAGTTCAAGCATCACCAGAAGTCCTACAGCACCATTGAGAAGGAAGCACTTAGTTTGGTACTCGCCTTGCAAAAATATGAATGCTACTTACTAGGTGCTGCTGAGGTAATAGTCTTCACTGAACACAACCCCTTGACCTTCCTCGACAAGATGAAGTCCCACAACCAACGTCTACTACGCTGGTCCATCTATCTGCAGAAGTTCCCTCTGCAGATCCGTCACATCAGAGGAACCGAAAACATAATGGCAGATGCCTTATTGCGACTGCGTCCTTAACATGATACCTCCTTCACCAGTCTACAGTATCGTCTGTCTTCGCCTCATTGGCCTCTTTTTCTACGAGCCACTCTGTTGGGCTCGTCTTCTAAGGGGGAGGTGTCACCCATCAGCCAGATTGGCATCTTGATTTTGTATATATCTCTAATTTTAATTTGTTGTGGAAATTTACAGTTCATTCCTGTACCTGTTTTTAAGATCCTTGGCTGTATCTTTAGTTATCCCGTTTACAGAGTGCTTTCTGTTTTCCCCGTCTTCTTTAAGTTTTCTTCGGACCACTTATTTCATGCATAGTTAGTCTCCCCTGGTCCTCTACTCTGATAAGTGTCCTATTGGAGTAGCTGTCTTCTTATTCTTCAGTTTTTGTAATGTATCAATGTTCTTTATATAAGTCTTGAGTGAACCTTAGTGAAATTGGTAACATGATTTATATTTAAAATTTAGTATATTAATGTTTATTGGTTTTGGTATTTGTGCGGTGCAGGATTGTTTGAGTGTTCTTCTTGTTTATTTCGGTGAGAAAGGGATTAACGTACTTATGTAAACTGTTTCAATATTAAAGTGTTAAATTTTGTTCCGTTTTGAAATTAAACCTTTCCTTACTTATTTTATGTGACCTATGGAACTTATTATTCTCTGAACCTTGGCCATAAAGCCGTCACAATATATATATATATATATATATATATATATATATATATATATATATATATATATATATATATATATATATATATATATATATATATCAGATGTTGCAAGTTCACTGTAGGATAAAGGCCGCTTTAGCCATATCCATCCACTCCTGTCTCTTTATGGTCTTTCTCTGTCTAACTATACTAAAAAATTTTCTCAGCTAGTTAGTCCATCGTTTTTCCTTCCTTCCCCTGTTTCTTTTGCAATATCTGTCCTTCTCATGTGCCTTGCCCATGTCTATTTCTTTTTCTTACATGTTTTTAGAATATCCTCTACTTTAGTTTGGACTTGTATCCTTGTTACTCTTTTTCTGTCTGTTTGTTTTAATACCATCATTATTCTCTCTATAGCCCTTGGAGTTGTAACTAACTTATGTTCTAATACTTCTGTAAGGCTCCAAGTTTCTGATGCATAAGAGCATCTGATTAAGTATTTTTCTCTTTAGAGAAAGTGGGAGTGTACTTTTCAGTCTTTTTTTGGGGGGGGTGGGGGGGGGGCTCGAGCCATGTTGTCCTGATGGAAGTTCCTTCGGGCAGCTTCCTACTGTATAATATTTCTGTGAGTGATATTAGAAGATAATTACCGTCAGGTATCACGGGGTTCTAACCACCGGAACGACTATCCTAAGATATCGTGTATAATCAGTGTGACGAGCTGAGAAAAGGTTGTAACTCAAAAGCAGGATGAAAACAACTGCGTAACTTTATTACAGAACATTCATTTATATATACATAAACTCCAGGCAAAAAGGGCTTAAAAGATATAACTGGCAATTTCATGTTCAATCGACACTGCACCGGTTAACAGTTAACAGTAAGAAAAACAGAAGTTAACAGTTAACGGTGAGAAAAACATACATGTTATTTCAGGTCCTTATCAGTGCGAGGGGAGAGCGAAGATACCTGCGGTATTGGACTTTTAAGCTTAGCCTAGCCTGGTGGCGATTGGATTAGTCCTCGTCGGCGAATCCGTTGAGCCGCCATGCTACATACGTTCTTGATCTCCCATGGTTGGACTGCGCAGTTTTTTGGAGTTCCCCTTTGCGAAGGGTGATCTTTCCTTGTCGGTGTTCTGATTTACCTGTTCTGCCGTTCCATCATAGCTTCTGGGTTTAATCGATTGACCTGTGGCATCGACCTATTAGGCTTTGCCATTCTGCTTTCGCTCGTGATCTCTCGTGCTAGGACTGTGCAGTCTTTTGGAACTCCCCTTTGTGAAGGATGATTTCATCATGTCGGTGTACCGACTTACATGTACTGCTTTTACTTCTTAGCCTTTGAAATTTCTCGATCGGACGGCAGCCCCCGCCTCTGATGGCGTGGTGTTTATTTTGTTGCATGGGTATAGCTTCTCCATGTCGTCACCTCTCTTTTTATCCTAGTTTTTCCGGGACGGACATTGCATGAATTTTATCGTTATACTGCTGTGTATTTTGCTTTTGCTTATTTTGGGAGTTGGTTCCCTCTGGGATCTGACCTTCCATGGCCGTCGGCGTGCTTCTCCCTGAGGGGTGAGCTATCAGACTGATGACAGTGCCGGTGCCTGCGGCTTTGCTGCCACCTTTGGCACACTATCCTATTGTACCTGTACTGGCGATGCGTCGCTGCTTGTAGCAGTGCCTCCACTGGCAGAACTGCCTTCAGCTACGGCATGGTGTTTTCTGCTGGAACCATTGCCATTTGTCTCTGCCACCTTAGGCACCTTTGCCCCTAACGGTGTTGCCGTTACTGGCGGCGGGGTTAGTACTAGTCGGCAGGAGGGGTTGACTGTGCCAGCGCCTTTAGTCACATAAGAGGCTGGCGGCAATACTTTTAACCCTTAGCGATGCCGGTGCTTCCGGCAACACTGGTATATCTGGCGTACATGCCTATGGCAGCGCCAGAATAACGGTTATGTCGCCACCTTTAGACACCCAAACATTGATTTTTCCTAGGTCAAAATCTGTTTTATAGTAACCGTTCTGGCGATACATCGCTGCTTACGGCTGTGGCTCCACTGGTGACACTGCCTTAACCTTTGGCAAGGTGTTTTCTGCGGAAACCCTTGACCATTATCTCCGCCACCCTTGGGCACTATTGCCACTGACGGGATTATTGTTACTGGCGGCGGGGTGTAGTTATCGGTATCAGTGCCTTAGGTCACATAAGATATTGGCGACAATGCTGTTCCCCCCTGCCGTTGCCGGTACTTCCGGCAACACCGGTACCTTTAGGGCACATATCTTTCTGCCCTTTTTTATCTGAGACCGTCTTACATAACTAAGATGAGTTCTCCACTTACTGTAGGTGAATTCTACTACAGGTTAACATAAAACCCTTACTCCTTCAACATTTGAGGCTTCTTTATATAGGTTGGGCCTGGGAACTCCTTCTACGAAAGGGTTCTAGGCTCCTGCATTGAATAACCACTACATATGGTTATTGGTTTTCTACCAATTTGTCCATTTCCCTTTGAGGGTGTGGATTGGATAGATGGTTGGTAACTCTATAGGCTAGTTACCCCTTCCGAGTTTTTTCTATTAAGGTTATCACCTTGCTCATTAATTGATGCGTCGATTGCTTAATGATTAGGTTTACCTGTACCGTGCCCTCTAATTGGCTATTTCTCTGTGGAGATGTAGGAGCAACGGTTCTTTCCATGAGCATTTCCCCTCTCCTCTTTTCCCCTTTTGGGACTATAGTACCAGACCTTTATGGGGCTAATTTTTCCAATCTCACATTCTTTATAGGGGAATGGACGTTTCATAATTTTTCTCCCTTTTTCTCACCAATTGCATTTACACACAATTTGGAGATTACTATTCCTCAGTTGTTTACATGGAGTGTTAATGACCCATTTCTTTCAGCTTTTGGTGTCTGCTAGAGGATGTAGTACTCATTTGACCACTTTTCTCGTTACAGGCGGTGCCTAAACGGAGATACACTGTTGAGTGCAGATTTGTGTCAGAGCTGTCAGACATCCCTGTGGTCTCAATTTTTGCCACCCACTTGCTAAGTGTTGGAGCATGAAACCCCCAATATTGTACTGGGACTATCAGGATTGCAGTGTTTGTAAGGATTTACTTCACTACGGATGGGTCTCGGAGGATACCTCCGGTGACGCCTGCATGTTCTTCCCGCGGTACCTTCACACCTCGGTAAGAGGATGAGGTAGTCTGGTCTTATCAAGGATTCAGTCATGTCTACCAATTTCGACTCCACTATGATATCGGTCTCCTGATCTAAGGTTAAGATTGCTTCTCCCGTGACTGGGGCTGTTCCTGCCCATTTCTCCTCCTAACATCTTCTGCTAGGCTCAGGGATCCCCCCAGGTCCTGAGTACCTTATGTACTACAATGCATCTGGTACTTATGGCTAACAGGAAAGCCTTCATAGAGGGGAATTAGTAATACCAGGTGATGATGTTCAAGGTCTCATGTAAAGAGATCCAGGCCTTGGAGAAGCAAGAAGAGTTGACTAGATATACTGTAAGGTCTTGCACTCCTAGCTACCTTATTACATGCAGCAATGATGATGGTAATGGTTATCAATATACAGATTGCCGCCCTTGGTAAGAGCTTGGCCTCCTTCATGGCTCAGGACAAAGTGGTCTTCCACTTTGTTTCTAAGAACTTCATCAGTGGAGTTAGCCTTTTGTGAGGGTGAGCCTCTCCCAGCTTTAGAAGTGTGCACACCAGTCTCACCTTTCTTATCACACGATTCTGTCCACTAGACTAATGTCCAGTTTACTTTTGCTGAGAGTAAACTGGAAATGGATGCGGCCGGCCACCAATTTCTTGAGAAGCTGCCCACGATTCCTGAACACCTTCTTAAGTCTGAGTCATAGACCAGATAATGGTTGTCAGTGTTGATGTCTCTGTAGTACTTTATGGGGATGATGATCGGGCATTTTGCAGATGCCTTCGTCTTTCCTTGCTGGCCAAAACTCATGTCGACACCTTTATGAAAGATCTTTTTGGGCTCGAGCCATGTCGTCCTGATGGAAGTTCCTTCTGGCAACTTCTACAGTATAATATTTATGCGATTGATACTACAAGAGAATGACCGTCAGGTATCACGAGGTTCCAACCCCCGGAAACGACTATCTGAAAATATCGTGTATAATCAGGGACGCATCCTAAGATAACCATAGATATCTGCACCCCAAACAGACCTTACCCAGTCTAATCCACTAAGGGGAAGGATAAATAAGGAGCCATTACGCATCCTATCACCTTTGAGTGCCCCTGTAAGTTCTTGCTTCTCATTCCTTCAAACGCAGCTGATGACTACAGTTCAGTTGATTTTTTGGGTGCTTCTTTTGCAGTTTTTGAGGGATTATCATGTGAAATGGCTTCCTCTTCTTCGTCAAAGTTGAGTATTTACCTCTCTTTGCCTTTATTTATGCTAATTTTGGTTTCACTCCCTTCGGGGACTTATATTTTAGCTTTTGGTTAGAGGAAGCCAAAGTGCTTTGAGTCCTGCTAGCATGGCTTCGGGCTTAGTCCCTGATGGCCTCTTATTTATCGTGTTTACTTTATTTTTATGGGTAAGTTTCACATTAGCTAGTTTTTGTTTAGCATTACAATGCTAAGGACTCAATTTTATATATATTTTCATTACGATTAGCATTACGATGCTAAGGACTCAATTTTATATATTTTCATTACGATTTATTATTTCAGTCTTTTGTGAGTTTGTATCAGTTTTGGCATGTCCGTTGGGCTATAGTGCTACATAGGCTCTCTAGTTGGCTACGGTATTCCTTTCGAGTTCCCCTTTGCGAAGGGCGAGAACACTTTTTTCTGTCGGTGCACTGACAGTTGTATGATGCCGTATTCTAACCCTTTTTAAACTTTGAGAGAATAATTATTTCGTTGATCCCCGTTACTGATATCGAACTTATATTTATTGTGAGTGTTTTATTGTATGAAGGCCTAGCCCTTCGGGGTTTCTGGCCTATTAACCCGGCAGCATTCTCCTTTATAAAGAGAGTTGTCAGACTGCTGGCAATGCTGGTACTTATGGCTTCGTCGTCTCCGACAGCTCTCCTTTTCTGGGCCATTCTATAGCGATACGCTGCTATATTACCTGTGGCCTATGCTGCCACACTCTTTTTTATGACATGATGTTTGTTACATACGATCGTCCTTTTAGTTTGCTGCCGTCGTTACCGTCACTGTCGTAACTGGCGGCAGTTCTTCCCCAGTATTGGGTATAGTTTTTGTGCCCTTGATTTATGAATAGCCTTGGGAGGCGGCGATGTTGTTGCCTATCTGTGCCGTTATTAACGGCAAGGATATTATGTTATGAAGGCAGATGTTTTTATTATTAGAGACTGCGTTTCTATAGAGATATCTGTTGATGAGTACAAACCTAAAATTGGCATAAGGAAAGGATATTATGCTATGAAGGCAGATGTTTTTAATATTAGTGACTGCCTTTTTATAGAGATATCTGTTGATAAGTACAAACCTCAAATTGGCATAAAAACCTTACTTCAACAACTTGTGAGGTATCTTTATGCTAGTCAGCTTTGGAGTTCTCTTTTGCGAAAGGTTCTCCTTAACTCTATTGTGTGTTTTACAATTGTTTGAAGGCCTTGCCCTTTGGGGTTCTGGCCTATTAACCCGACAGCATTCTCCTTTATAAAGAGAGACGTCAGTCTGTTGGCAATACCGCTACTTGCGGATTCGTCGTCTCCAACGGCATTTCCTTTTCTAAGGTTTAGTCCTTCGGGGTTCTGGCCTTTTAACCCGGCAGCATTCTTCTTTATAAAGAGAGTTGTCAGAATGTTGGCAATGCCGGTATTTACAGCTTCGTAGTTTCCAACGGCATTATTTTTCTGGGCCATTTTATGGTGATACGTTGCTATGTTATTGATGTGGCTTATACTGTCACACACTTTTTGTTATGACATGATATTGATACAAATTATTGTTGTTTACTTTGCTGCCGTCATTACCGACACTGTCGTAACTGGCGGCAGTTCTCGCCCAGTCTTGGGTATGATTATTGTCCCCCTGATTTAGGAATAGCCTTGGGAGTTGACGATGCTGTTACCTATGTGTGCCGTCAAGGATGGCATGTATATTATGTTATGACAGCATATGATTTATGAGTATAAACCTCAAGTGTCAACCTTGGGAGTTGACGATGCCGTTACCTATATGTGCCGTTAAGGACGGCATGGATATTATGTTATGACGGCATATGATTTATGAGTATAAACCTTAAGTGCCATAAAGACCTTACTTCTACGACTTGTGAGGTATCTTTATGCTACTCAGTTTTGGAGTTCTCTTTTGCGAAAGATTCTCCTTAACTAGACTTTAGATTTAACTATTATATTTAGTTAATTATTTCCATCATTTTATTCAGATCCGTTGAGGACGTGGATTGGATTGTGCATCTTACAAGTGGCATTCTATTACAATCCCCCCTTGTCAGATTTTGGTTTAAAAAATAGCCTTCCATTTATCTTTGATTGCTCCAATTATCGATGCATTGATATATTTGTAAGGTAGGTGACTCCATTACCTTCCTATGAGCCCTTTCTCTGCGGAAAGAGTAGGATATTGTTTTTGAGGAGCATTCTTGTTCCCTCTTTTTTCTGAACGATATTCAAATGATAAAAGGGGACAATTTCAGTTGGCTTTACTTCTAATCTAACGCCATTATAGGAGTCTGAATATTGTGGCCCTTTTTTCTCTTTCTGATTAAAATTGTTAATACACATTTTGGGATTTAATTTCCCAAATTTTTGACAGAAATTTTGATTGATATTAACTCATTCCTTTCAGTGTGGTGATCTAAAGAGACTAAGATACTCATGGTTGTTTTTCCTCTTTACAGGCAGAATCTTCAAAGAAGATACACTGTCGAGTTCCGATCTGTGCCAGGACCATGAGGTATCCCTGTGGTCATGATACCTGCAGGATACATCCTCAATGCAGGTGAATGAAGGGTCCAATCTTCTATTGGGGCCCTCAGGACTGCAATATGTTAAGGACTTACATTATTCTGGATGGATATTGGAGGGTGTTCTTCCACAAAAAGAATGCTGAGCCAAAAGCTCCTTATCTTCCTTCTGTAGCTTGGAAGGATATTCTTTTCCGAATTAGGTCCCGGACTCGGTTTTGGGGTACGCTCCACCATTTCTACCGTTCAGTTCCTTGTAGATGAAACTTTAAGTTTTTTGAGCCTTGACGTGAACAATTTATCCTCGGTTTCTTCTTTATCTTGGGATTGAGAATCGACTATTCTACCGGTAGTAGATTTGGATGAACCCCTCCCTCATGTGGATGATTTTTACCTGTCCGAATGGGACGAGGTTAGTGTGACTTCCATGAGAGACTCAGTGCGTTCCGTTGTTTCAACTGCCGTCACTACGGTGGCTGCTCTATCACAAATAGGTACTTTTACTGAAAGGTTGGCCACTTTTTAGCACCCGAAACAATGTTTTTTTCCTTTGCTTTGAAAGCCTTTTTGGCTGTGGAAAAGGCCTTCAAGGAGGGTAAGTTTCTTCTGGTCTTGGAAGAAGGGAAACCTATGTAACTCATTCTTCCCCTTAACACTAAACACTGGTTGGGTATTCAGTTTACTTTTGCTAAAGGGAAATTAGATAAGGATATAACCAGCTGGCAATTAATGAAAGACTGCCGAGATTTCCGGCACACCTACTTAAGGCGAAATTGGAGGCTAGGGAGAGACCTTCAGCTTCGATGTCTCTTCAATGCTTTGTAGAAAAGATGATGGGTAATCTGCTGATGCCTCTGTCTTTTCGCTTTTGGCCAAGATACACATGGCTACTTTTATGAGGGATCTTTTTATCTTTTTTTCAGGCTCGAAGTCTGCTGGAAGCATGTTTTAGCTTCCGCGATCATTTGTCTTGAACCGAAGCGTCTTATTGACGCCTGTATCTGGGGTAAAGATCTTTATCCACAGAATTTAGTAAGGAGATCTTGGATAAAGCGGCAGCAGAACATGAGAGTCTTTTCCGGAGAAGGGGAAGATTTCAAAAAAGGGAAATTATTCCTGAGGTTGGCCCTAAACCTAAGAGGGTCCGTACACCAACATACCTTAGGAGGCCCTTCATCTCTGCTTCAGGTAGTGCTTTGCAGAATCTATTCACTGTTCCTCACCCAGTGACTTCACGGTCCCCAGCATTCAATCCTAGATTTGAACAAGGGACCTCGTCCTTTTGTCCCCCCACGACTCTAAGAGGGGGTAGAGGTCGGTCCGATGAAGGTCATAGGCCAAGGAGTCAGGGTCTCCAAAGTAACAGGGGAACTAAGGGCCATCATCCTCAACCAAGCAATGAGGATACTCCAGTAGGGGGAAGACTGTAATGGTTCAAGGACAGATGGCTGTTCAGTCCTTAACCACAAAGCGTGATTTCCAGCAGTTTAGGCTGGAAATGGAAGAGAAAAACCACGAGGACCAAGAGATTTTTCTAGAAATTAATACCACATCTGGTACAATATGTGCAGGACCTTCTGGGAAGAGAGTTATCCATTGCACGAAATCTATGAAGTTTCAAGGTCGTCTATTCTGTTTGGCAAAGAAAGTTTTGATAATTCCTCGAACTATTCTCGACTTGTCCCATCTAATTCTATTCGTTCTTTGCGACAAGTTCTGGAGGCTTACTATTTCGCAGATATGGACCTTACTTTCTCGGTGGGTTTACGTTGTCTCTATAGATCTTACCGACGCTTATTGGCATCTCCCCTGTCTGCATCTCACCTCACGGAATCCGGAATGGGATGGTACACTCCCAATCTCGAACACATCCACTAGAGACAGAATGGTCTCTAGATGAATCATTCCCTTTCATGCAGGAGGTAGTCCCAGGTCTTCAAGTGGACCTGTTTGCAATGAGTCTCAACAAGACACTTCCCAATTATGTGGCACCATATGTAGATCTAGAGGTGATAGTCATGGATGTGTTATTCATGAATTGGAATCATTAACGTATTCCTACCCTTCAATCTTCTCTTGAAGGTGTTAGACGAGTTCTGATCGTTCAGGTGGACAGCAGCCCCTGCATTTGTGGGAAATTATAGAACTTCCACTACTTTGAATCCGTATGAAACTTCGTGGAAGAATTGGGTTCCATATGTGGAAGATTAAAATCCTTCTTCTAAATCTATGGATTTTTGTTTAGGCTTTCTGATCGACCTACATGCGAAAGATTTAGCATCCTCCACGATTGCCTCATGCAAGTCGGCCCTGGCTGGACCCATTTTATATGCTTTTGACATAGATTTTAACTCTGTCCTCGTCGCCACAATTCCAAAAGTTTACGCCAGGCTGAGACCAGCAGTCCTGCTGAGGCCAATCTCCAGGGTATTGGATAAAGCTTTATAACTAGCTTCAGAAATTGACGATGTGTCTTTCCGAGTTTTATCTCGAAGAGTGATTTTTATATTCGCTATGGCTTCTGGTGCTTTGATTAATGGAGTTATGGCTCTCTATAGAGATGAGGGTCACATAGAATTTACAGGCAATGGTGAAGTTAATTTATACCCTGATCCTACCCTTTTGGCTAAGATAAGCTACCATCTAAACCTTGGGGACCATGAAAAATAGTTCCCCTCGAAAGTGATCTCGCTCCGTGTCCAGTATAGTGTTTAAAGACATATCTGGTCAGGACAAAAAAGGTTAAACGGGTCAATTGTTTGGAGGTGAGACGGTCGGTTCAGAGTTGTCTTTGAAACAACTGAAACCAATATTGGCTTATTTTCTTGAAGATCAGACCCCACTAGCATGCTGTTGGGTCATGACCCTAGGAAAGTGGAATCATCTCTGAATTCCTTTCAGTATATGTCATTCGAAGCTTTACAAGCTTATCCTGGTTGGAAGTCCACCAGGGTGTTTTTCAAGCATTATATGAAGCAATTGGATGAAGTTGGTCATTTTGTGGTGGCCGCAGGTGATGTTATAAAACCTGCTGCAATGACGTAGCCCTCAAGTGTGTCCTTTGGGCATTCTTCCAGCTTATTTTCTTTCATAAGTAAACTGTCGGTTTTTTGTTTCATGATCTACATTAAACAATTTCAAATATTTTAAAATTCAGGATTCAATTTGGTTTCTCTGAATTTTATAACTGTACCTACGCAAGCATACTATTCCTATTTTAGAACTGAGTTTAATATAATTCAGTTTCTTTGATTGGGTTTGACACTGTATTTTGCATTTAGCCATATACAGCAATATTCTTCATCTTAAAATCTCCTTCTTCAGGAGTTCAGGGATATATCATCTTGTCTCCCCTCATGATTACTTAGGTAAAGAATTTTATCGGGAATATATTTTGGGGTACACTGGTAGATCACAATGGTGTTCATATATACTGTATTAAAATTTGCTCAAATAGATGGTCTAATGAAAATGATATAATGTTGGATGATTTTATTGCTAGACTTAATTCCTAGTAGAATTAAACTTAGCACACTATAGTCAATTTCTACCAAAGCTGCACATTAAGAATTTATTTAACGATGAGTATTAGTTCTTCAATGATTACTCACTACACTCGTGATATTGGTAACATGTGTTCTCTGATACAGGGAGTGTTCTTCACCATAGGAATGGTGGGTAGAGGGTCATAGATTCTTCTCTCTTGAAATACTACCATATTTACCAAATCAAGTTCACTTTGGATTTTTCTTAAGGTAGAAATTTATGATTATACTTCATCATATAAGGGGTGAGCCCCCATTTATGGCAGGTTTTTTCGATGGAGAAGCCTCACACTGAGTATAAATAATTCTCTGGTACACTTCCATCAGGACGACATGGCTCGAGCCCAATAAAGGGATTTTGACGTAGGCAAAATCTATTTCTGGGTGAGATGGCCCACCCGTTACGTTCTAGTTTTCCCCGCCCCTTTGCTCGTTGGAGGCTTCTATTTCACAGTAGCTCAGCTGCGACATGGAATAAAAAGCAGGAAAGTATAGGGGCACTCGAAGGTGATAGGATGTGTAACGGCTCCTTATTTATCCTTCCCCTTAGTGGATTAGACTGGGTAAGGTCTGTTTGGGGTGCAGGTATCTATGGTTATCTTAGGATACGTCCCTGATTATACATAATATCTTCAGATGGTCGTTTCCGGGGGTTGGAACTCTGTGATACCTGACTGTCATTCTATTGTAATATCAATCGCAGAAATATTATGCTGTAGAAGTTGCCAGAAGGAACTTCCATCAGGACGACATGGCTATCTCACCCAAAAATAGATTTTTTCTACGTCAAAATCCCTTTTTTCTTTCTTTTCAGGTCTCTCAAGCCTGTAGTGAGCATGTACTTGACACAGCTACCATGTGCCACGAGCTGAAACGTTTCTCACCTCTAGCATCTGGGGAAAAGACCACTTTCCTTAGAAAATTGTGAAGAAAGTTACGGATAAGGCTGTTGCAGAGCTTAGAGCCTTTTCCCAGAAGTGGGGTATCTCATTTAAGAGGTAATTCACCCCTGGAAAGGCTACAACCAAGAGGTCTCACAAACTGACTTATCATTATAAGTCGTTTGTTCTTTCTTATGCCGCTATCTCTCAGAATGTCTACGCTGTGCCCTTACAAGTGGTGTCACAGTCCCTCGCCTTCCACCCTATGTATGTGTAAGGGTTGTCTTCCAAGGCTGTCTTGACAAGTGGAGGCAAGTCTAGGGGTCGTGGACTTTGAAACGGCAGTGAAGGTTACGGTTCATGTCCTCAACACAAAATAATGAAGGCCTCCAGTAGGGGGATGGTTAGCCTTGTTCAAGTATTGTGGGTTCTTCAGTCCTTTGACACAGAACGTCATTTCCAACAGCTTTGGTTGGAAGTAGTAACAATGGCTACTAAAGTTCAGGAGATTCTTCCTGGAACATCACCTTGTCTGGAACAGTATGTATAAGATCTCTTGAAGAGGGGAGTTATCTGCTGCGTGAAATCTATAAGATTTCAAGATCGTCTGTTTTGGATGCCGAAACGGTTTCGAGCTTACCTCAAGCTAGTCTCGTCTTTTCCGGTCTAAACCTGTTCTTTCAGTGGGACAGATTCTGGATGTTGGCTATTTCGCAGATATGGACCTTACCACTCTGGAGGCTTTCACTGTTTCTATAGATTTTACTGACATCTTCGTATTGTCAGTTAGGTCGACACTTATCCCCCTAACTTGGTTGCAGCCTGTGGGAGAAAGGTCTACGTATTCAGATCTATGCCATTTGGGCTCAGCATAACACTGAGGATTTTCACGAAGTTTACTGACGTAGTCATACAACAACTGCGGTAGACAGGCTTTTAATTAGAAGCGTACCTGGTTCACTGGCTAGTGTGAGTTCCCTTGGCACAGAGTGCTTGGAAGCAGCCAATTGAGTTTTTGGTTCCTCTAATCCCTTGAACTTCAGATCAACATTAAGAAATCAGAACTGGCTCCAGCTCAGGACTTCTAGCGGTTGGAGATTTGTTGTGAATTTAAGTCTCACTCCCGTTCTATCCCTCCCTCTAAGGGAGAGGAAATAGAAATGTCAGTCAAGTCCCTGATCAAGTCGGGGACGATCACAAGGCTACGTTCAGAGGAGGTTCGAGGATCTTTACGATTCCCGAATTTTGTCCTGAATGTATGATTCAAAGATGCAAACAGAGTTTGGAGAAAGAGAACCTCCAACGCTCTTCCCGACCATCAGAAGAAGACCCCGGTATTACTGCAGAAGCAACTTAGACCGTGGTCCACTGCCATAAGTCTTTCACAGACATTGCTGTTGCGCTTTCCTCCTCCAGTAGTGACACTGTTCGGACACCTCGTTGGAAGGTTGGGTGGGTCATAACCCATCCAAGAAAGTGCAAAGCTGTTGGTCTCAGAAATTTTAACAATAACACATCAATATTCTGGAGTCCATGGCAGTCTTCTTATCCCTCATGAAATTATACCTTAAGGAGAACATTCATATCCACTTAAACCTCAATAACAGGGTTATAGTCTATTGAATCAACAGACAAGGTTCGAGGTCTCCTCAATTAAGCCCCGTAATAATAACCGTCTTTATGTTGGCTCAGAAGAAAGGTTGGCATTTGTCAACGTCTCTTCTTCAGTGAGACCAAGTCTCTGGCCTTCAAGTGGATCTGTTTGCGATGAGCTTCAGCATGACATTTCCCTGCTAGGTAGCACCGAAAGTGGTTCAAACAGCAGTGGGCATGGACACTAAAGTTTGTCAATGTCCCTGGATGGGAGTTGTTGGATGATGATTTGTCTGTTTCCACTGTTCAACCTCCTCATAAAGGTTTTGGACAGGCTTAGATCTTTCAAGGGATGGCGGCTCTGGTGGCTCCTTGGTAGCCAATGAGCAACTGGTTTCCCATGGTCACGGATTTGAACCCCAATTTGTGCCGTGACCAACCTGATTCTGTCTCAGGATGGACAGCAGGGGATTGTTTATGCTACATCATGGAGATAGTACAATCCTCATCTCATGATTGATTTCACCCTATTCCTGGGAATGAATTTGAAAATTCAACGTGATAAGTGGGTATTTGAGGAAACTATGAGTCATATAACACCATGACTCAGTATGAAACGTCATGGACAAAATGGGTCAAATATGTCGAAGACATAAATCTAGGGTTGATTACTATGGATTATTGTTTAAGTTTCAAGCTTACTTTGCATGTTTAAAGTCTAGCTTCCTCCATGATTTTGTCGTACAATTCAGTCCTCACTAGATCTATACTATACGCCTTTGATGTCGAATTTTACTCGGATCTCTTCAACAAGGCTCTGAAGGTTTGTGCGAGGCTACGGCTGTTAGCTCCACTGAAGCCTATCTCTTGGTCTTTGGATAAAGTTTTGCATTCGCTTCAGACATAGGAAATCAAAAGGCTTCTATTCATGATCCCACTCAGAAAGTCAACTTTTTAATTGCGATGGCTTCCGGTGCTCAGGTTAGTGACATTGTAACGATTTCTAGAGACGAGAACCACATTGAATTTATGGATAATGGTGAGGTTAATTTATATCCTGATCCCACTTTTCTGGCTAAAAATAAACTTCCCTTTCTACCTTGGGGTCTATGGAAAATAGTTCCCCTTCAAAGTGATCCTTTCCTATGTCCAATACATTGTCCAAAAGTGCATTTGCTGAGAACAGTGCAGTTTAAGGGTAGTCTTTTGTTTCAAAATGATACAGTGGGGTCTGAATTGTCTCTAAACCAGTTACGAAATAAGATTCCTTACTTTATATGAAGAGCAGACCCGGCTCGTAAGACTTCGGGTCTCGGCCCTAAAGTCGTGACTTCCTTCTAGAACTTTTTCCAGTATGTCTAATGAGGGACTGCAGGCATATACTGGTCGGAAGTCCACTTGGGTTTTTTTCAGGCATTATATGAAGCAATTGGAGGAGACACGATATTTTTTGGTGGTTGCAGGAATATCATCAAACCGGCAGCAACGACGTAGCCCACGATGCGTCCTAGGGCACTCCTTCAGCTTGTTATTAGCAATGAGTAAACAGAAGTTTTTGCTTCACGTTCCCAGGTGTCTTTACGATGCTTTGTGTGTTCCTTCAGTGCTACAGCCTAACTGTCTAAATGTAGTTAAGCTATATCTAATTTGGTTTGGGTGATTAACCCCTTGTTTGGTACAGAAGTGATCAGGTGTCTCTTGATCAGGTTTACCTTGTCATAAGTTTCCTATGGTTCCTTATGTCATGTATTTGCCCCCTTATGCTACCTTATGTGTAGGTAGGGACAGGATGCATTTATTTGTAAAAAAAATTTCCGTGTGAAGTTAATGATGGTTACTTGCTAACCTTGGCACTGATTATTGTGAGTAAAAGGCTATGAATTGTTCCATGACTTTTACTTTTACGCCCTACTATTATAATTATAATTACTGTAGTGGCTCTATCTTTAGTGTGCCTTCTCATTATTATCCTTTCTGAACATAACTGAATTTAATCTCAAGGCGGGTTTTGGTTACATTCACCTCACCTTTGATGTCTCCTTTAGTTTCGGCCTCCTTAGAGTTCCCGACACTAGCATCAGGTGCTTTTCCAATTGTGGAGAGCGGTTCCTTGGGTCTTTATTGCCTCTTTTTGGGCTCAGGCCATGTCATCGTGATGGAAGTTCCTTCGAAGGTATCTTCCTAGGTATATTTGACTACAGTGATATATCCCAGAGAATTTAACAAAGGTATCCAGAATTCTAACTCCTGGAGCGAATATCCCTTAAAATTTTACGAAGGGATATCGCGTAATATCAGAGGACGTATTCTTGACACGTCTCATGGCTATCTACGCCTCCAATAGAGCTTTCACTTCGAGGGGAAAGAGAGGCAAAAATAAGGAGAGTCGTTACAGAGACATCGCTCTCGACGCTCCCTACTGCTCTGCAAAAAGTGCGCCAATCCGCCACCGCGAGGCGCCACCAAGTCATTCTTTCTATCGTAGCTTCGTTTGACTGGTGTTATCCCGTGTTCTCTCTTGCTATTTTGGAGTTTTTGGACGCTATGATGTCTTCACCAGCCTTATCAGCTTCTGGAAAGTTAAGTAACATTTTTATCTTGTGTAAATGTAAGCTCTTGCCAGTTTTGCTTTTCGATTGAGATCGTAATTAACGTAACAAGAGCTTTTGCCAGCTGGATGGCGTCATGGACGCGGTCGTTCTTTCTGTACATTTAGTTAGCCAGAACGACCCTTTCCCGGCATTATACGCTTTAATAACTTTAGCTATTTAGAAATTTAGCTAGGGATTCTTATATTATGTCATTTTTGTCGTGAATTTGGCTATTTATTTCGAGCCTCACGAGTGCTAGGCTTCCTAGCCTAGGCACTTACACACTTCATGCATGATGTCACCTTCCTGGTAAAGTTTTATGGAAGTACAGGCAATATTTTTACACATTTATGATATTACTTAATTATGCTTTCCTCTTCCAAGATAGTATACAGAGAGTTTTGGTGATCGATTCTCAATGCTCCTAGTCTACTAGCCTAGGGGCTTTAGTATACTTTCATACATGTCCCCATTGCTCTTGTATTGTCTTTTAAGGGAGACTAACACCTCCTATACCTTTTAAGTCGATACTAATCTCCTAGGATATTTAAGAGCAATCCCCCTTCCCTCTGATTAGCCTAGGCTATTCTCAGTTTACTTTGCTGTGAACAGAGTTCTGGCAAAGATTTACTGAGACGTTCCGTTTTCTTTCTCCTAACCATTGAGTCGGTTTTGAGTTTAGAACGGGACATCAGAGTATCAGTCTGTGTTAGGCATCTTCCTGTCTTGGTGAAATGATTTCCCATGTCAGGTTAAGCTGCTTTTACAGGAGGCTAGACCTCCCTAGACCATACTTGGGGGTTTTGTATGACAATTCCCCCTTCCTTGGCCTAGCAGACAGTCCTGTGCTGGTAGACCCTAGACCGAAGAAATGATTTCTTCACTGCCTAGGGTCTCTGGCAGGAGATTCTGCTCTCCTGTGAGATAGAGTCCTACGGACACCTTCTCCCTTGACTAACCCAACCTGGGGAAATGATTTCTCCTACCTGAGGTTACTCCATGAGACCAGAATCCTTTAGGTTAAGTAGTGCCTTCGGGCATTACCTTACCTGTAGGACACCTACCCCCTCCCCTTTATCTCTTTCGTGTTGAATAAACCAACACCCTCCTGGCCGTTGTTCTACATTGACCCTAAGGGTTCTTCTAGGACTGGCCTGAGGTTCACGTCTGCCGCCGGCTGGGCTGGCTGCCAGCGGGTACCCTCGTATTCTTTAGAGTGTTCTTCAGTCCTCCATTGGACTGCCTTCCATAGCCCTTATGACTGGGATATGGTTGAGTGGAAGCCCGAATTTAATTCCCCCTTCCACTTGAACCCTCATTCTGGATGCAGGCCGGCAAGGCTGAGCCCTTGCCTTCCTCCATCCTCTCTTTCTCTCATACTTTCGTACTGGGCCTTGTCAATTGTCTGCCGGCTGGCAGTTGCCCTGCCGCCGCTTACTGGGAGCATCGTTGACCGACAACCCAAATACAATGGACATTCAGGGACTGACTGCCGGCTGCTGAGTTGCCGGCCGGCAGCCGGCCACCCATACCTGGTCATCTGCCGCCGACTGCCGCCGGGTCCCCTTGATGGAAGGATCCTCGGCTGCCGGCCGGCAGAACTGCCGCCGCCGACAGAGCCGCCGGCAGTCGGCAGTCTGGCGGTCTACCACACAATTTATGAAGACAATAACTGCCTTAAATAGCCCAGAATAGGCCGGCATGTGCCGGCTTACCCAGCAGACGCCGGCAGGCGCCGTCAGGCCTGACAGGACTGGCAACTTGTTACCAAACAGTCAGTACTGTAGCCCAAAGTTTTTCCAACCTACAAGGTGCTTCATTTGCAGCCTATTGTGAGACCATCACATATAAGAGAGTGATTCTCTCTTCCTTTAATGGTTATGATCCATTATTGTCCTTAATCCCCAATATTGAAACTGGAAGACTGTGTTAAGAGACACTTTATATCATAGGATATCATCTTCCTCTAGAAAATTCTTAGGAATTCTACTTTCAATATTGGAGGAGGTCATAACAATTGGCTGGACAGGAAACACATGTAGGTGTCTTTCCTATTTATAGCTTACCCTATCCAAGCTAATATAAAATATTATATGTATGCTGAAATTTGAGAATTTCACCGAATACTTATATGCTTTTCTCTCTTTACAGGAGGAGCATCAAGAGTGCGGGAATAGTTTTTGCAGGGTCCGTAGTAAGAACTTCTACGGCCATGACATGTGCAAGGCCCATGCTCGCTACGCAGTCACTAAGGGGGCTCTCAAGTACTGGGACCCACAGGTATGTACCGTTTGTGAAAAACTGGTAAGAGAGGCTTTTGATGATCGAAAGTCCACTGAGTCAAGGGACGCAGCAAGGGAAATGCTGCGTAAATGGGTTAGAGGTTTCTAGAAGAACACTTCTGGGCCATACCTCCCTAACGAAAAGATGAGGGCTTGTCTTTTCCCTAGGGCATCTTCGGATGCAGTTATTCCCCAGGCTCAACCTGAGATTTCCCTGGTTCAGATTTCTGTAGAATCTGAAGTTTCGGATGCCTTAGAGAGCATCCAGTTAGAGGACAACATGTCAGTTGTCTCAGAGGAGACTGAGAACAATCTCCTAGTGGAGGAATTGGATCAGGCGGATGACGTTCCACCTGAGACAGAAACCGAGAAAGCCGAAACGATTTCGGTGTCATGGGCCACAATGAATGAGCCGGTGCCTTCGACCTCCTCCACTGCACCCCAACTAGATTCAATCACGAGTACGTTACACTCGTTGCTGTCCATGGTGCAGGACATCCAAAAGAAATCGTCCGAGAAGGAGGCCTCTCTTCAGACTGAAATGCATCAGCTAGTTGCAACACGTTTGGCCCCGAAGAAGCTAAACGTTAAAGATCTCCCCGCCTTCTCTGACGTTAACCCCTGGAGGTACGCAGAGCACATGCCTATGTCGGGGGGGGGGGGAAGATCTTCCTCTCAGAAAAAATGGCCACTGTCCCAATGGAGGAAATTGAGTTCTGGCCCAGCAAAGGGGCCTACCCGGATTGTTATGTCCGTCTCAGGACGGAACCTGCATCCAAGGAGGAAACAGAGCCAAAGGACACTATTGTCCTTGAACTCTCTAAGGCTCAGGCCTTATATACCACCACCTTAAAAGAGAGGGCCTTTACTAGCTCTAAGGTGCCGGCTCTCAGCAAGAAGCACCCGTCCTTCATTGCTGAACCTAAACGTGCCTTTCCCTTTATGAACAAAGGGCTCAAGGCAGCCTTAAAGGCAGTTGAGGCAGGGATACCGTGCCCTACACTGGAGGAGTGTAGACCCTTCTCCCTTGCCTTCCCATCAGACGATGCGGACTGGAAGGATGTACACAACGCCTTCACAGTTGGGAAGCTGGAGGCAGATATTACCGGACGACAGTTCGGCGAAGACTCCCCCAAGCTGTCAGACTTTCTCCTGCGTAGGGAACAGGAGACGAAAGAACGTCTTGCTGCTTCCTTGTCTCTGCAGACTGGCCTGGAGACAATGGCAAGCATCCAAGATACCCCGGACATGTACACGGTCTTCACCAAAGCCTATCTGGCGACAGTAACAAAAGACCTGTACAACTTTATTAAAGCCCGAAGGGCTTGCAGAGAGTTCATGTTCGCCTCGGCTGCGGTGAGACATGAACCAAGGAAGCTGATAGCTTCTAACATCTGGGGAAAAGACCTCTTCCCAGGTGAAGTGGTCAAAGAGGCCGTGGACAGAGCCACCACTGAGAACAGAAACCTTCTTTCTAAATGGGGCTTGTCCTCTAAAAGAAAATCTTTGGCTGACGAGGGTCCCCAGCCGATGAATAGACCAAATTGACCTAAAGTGCCCTCTCGGCCTAAGCAACAGCAACAGCTTCCCGTGGCCACGGTGTCCCAGACTGTGGCACAATCACCCACCACTTTCCAACTGGTGCCCCAAACACTGGCGACTCAGTCACCAGTGTTCACCCCAGTGTTTGAAAGACAGTCTACGACCTTTCGGCCGAAGTCTCGAGGTTCCTTTCGAGGTTCCTCCAGACGCCCCTCCAGAGGTAGGGGCAACAAGGGTGGACGTGGCCAAGGAGTAAATCCTCCACCCAGCACTCAAAGTGAGATGCTACCGGTAGGAGGGAGACTCTTCTTCTTACAGGATCATTGGACCTTCGATCCCTGGGGCCACAGCCTAATCAAGAACGGACTAGGGTGGAGTTGGAGCTCAACTCACCAACCTTCCCTCAATTCTTCCAACACTCAACCCCCATATTGGAAGAATATGTTCAGGAACTCTTGAGCAAAAGAGTTATAAGGAAGGTGAAGTCTGTCAGATTCCAAGGAAGGCTATTTTGTGTTCCGAAGAAGGACTCGGAAAAGCTCAGAGTAATTCTGGACTTGTCACCACTCAACAAGTTCATAGTGAATTACAAGTTCAAAATGCTGACGCTTCAACACATCAGGACCCTGTTGCCCAAACGGGCATGCACAGTCTCCAGAGACATGACGGATGCATACTGGCACGTTCCGATCAGCCGTCAAGTTTCCCCCTACCTGGGATTCAAACTACAAAGAAGACAGTATGTTTCCAGAGCCATGCCCTTTGGACTGAACATAGCTCCAAGGGTATTCACCAAGCTTGCGAATGCAGTCATTCATCAACTACGCCTAAAGGGAATCCAGGTGGTAGCCTACCTGGATGACTGGCTGGTGTGGGCAGCATCCGAAGAAGAGTGCAGGCAAGCCTCCAAGGAAGTGATCCAGTTCCTGGAACACTTGGGATTCAAGATCAACTTGGAAAAATCTCGACTGTCTCCAGCTCAAAAGTTTCCGTGGCTGGGCGTTCACTGGAACTTGCAGTCGCATTGCCTTTCCATTCCATCAAAGAAAAGGAAAGAGATAGCAGGATCTGTCAGAAGCCTTCTTTGGTCCGCAAGGATATCAAGAAGGCAACAGGAGAGAGTGTTGGGGTCCCTCCAGTTCACCTCAGTGACACATCCAGTATTGAGAGCACAATTAAAAGATGCATCAGGAGTCTGGAGAAAATACGCATCAAACGCTCGAAGAGATCTACAAAGACCAATACCAAATCGTCTGCGATCCCTACTCAAGCCATGGTCGGAGGCCAAAAGCTTAAAGAACAAGGTTCCCTTACAACCACCTCCATCGTCAGTCACCGTTCACACGGATGCCTCGAAAGAAGGATGGGGAGGTCACTCTCATCATCGGAAAGTCCAAGGAACCTGGTCTCCCTTCTTCAAAACCTTCCACATGAATTTCCTGGAAGCCATGGCAGTTTTTCTTTCCCTAAAGAAACTAAAACTCCGTTGCTCAATCCACATCCGTCTGGTTCTAGACAGTGAAGTCATAATGAGATGCCTAAACCGACAGGGCTCGAGATCGCCTCACATAAATCAAGTGATACTAGCCATCCTCCGCCTAGCGAATCTTACGCAAAGTCCCAGGACTACAGATAGACCTCTTCGAAATGAGCGACAACAAGAAGCTACCCTGGTATGTAGCCCCATACGAGGATCCTCTAGCGGAAGCAATGGATGCAATGTCCATAGATTGGAACAGATGGTCCAAGATCTACCTATTCCCTCCAACCAACCTTCTGCTGAAAGTCCTCGACAAACTGAGATCCTTTCGGGGGACGGCAGCAATAGTGGCCCACAAGTGGCCCAACAGCGTTTGGTTCCCCCTGGTAACGGAACTACGCCTGAAACTGATCCCGTAGCCGGACCCAGTTCTGACTCAGCAAGTGCACAAATTGACTGTCTCCGCTTCATCAGTGAAAACCCAGAACCTTCATCTCATGATATTCTCGCCTTAGCGGTCAAGAAATGGTTTGGGATTTCTAGGGACAGTATTAACTTCCTAGAAGAATACAAGTCAAAGTCAACAAGAAGACAATATGAGTCTTCCTGGAAGAAATGGGTGGCCTTTGTCAAGGCAAAGAAACCTAAGGAGATCTCTACGGACTTTTGTTTGTCCTTCTTCATCAATCTTCATGAACAAGGTTTAGCAGCCAATACGATTACTACATGTAAATCCGCTCTGGCCAGACCAATACTTTACGCCTTCCAGGTAGACTTTTCCAACGAAATCTTCAACAAGATCCCTAAAGCCTGCACTAAATTTCAGCCCGCAGCTCCTCCCAAGCCCATTTCATGGTCTTTGGACAAAGTTCTTCATTTAACATCAACCCTGAACAATGAGGATTGCTCGCTGAAAGACTTGAATCAGAAGGTGATATTCTTATTTGCACTAGCCTTGGGAGCCAGAGTTAGCGAAATAGTGGCCCTCTCGAGGGATAATGGCCACATTCAGTTCACAGACAATGGAGAACTGACCTTCTTTCCGGACCCGACGTTTCTCGCCAAGAACGAGCTGTCCACTAAGAGATGGGGTCCCTGGAGAATCTGCCCTCTGAAAGAAGAAGCATCCCTCTGCCCAGTGGAATGCCTAAAGGTCTATCTTCGTAGAACTTCAGACTTTAAGGGAGGTCAGCTTTTCAGGGGAGAGACTTCCGGTTCAACGTTATCCTTGAAACAGATAAGGGCGAAAATCACCTAATTTATTCGCAGAGCGGATCCAGACAGTACACCCGCAGGTCATGATCCGAGAAAAGTTGCCTCGTCTCTGAATTTCTTCCAAACGATGTCGTTTGAAAGCCTTCATGCTTATACTGGATGGAAGTCCTCGAGGGTCTTCTTCAAGCACTACGTGAAGCAATTGCAAGAAATTAAATTTCATGTGGTGGCGGCGGGCAGTGTAATAAAACCCGCTGATTGATTACTGCGAAGAACAGTGCACTATTCGGGACTTATAGTGAAGGGTGTACATGATAGACTCGTAAGGCATATCATGTTGAGTTTTGTGTATAAGTGATAACACTATAGACTGTTCTCCCTACACAGGTGACATTAAGCATAATAAGCTGACACAAGTGCCAGGCATTCTTATATGCACAGTGTTCCTAGTAACAACAGAATGTATAGTGAAATTCTTTTATTTCCCTTAGAGTGGCTAATGTTTTCCTTTTCAGGTAAACCCTATTTATTCCTGTTATTACTGTTTATGCTTTTATGCAGAATTATTCAGCATACATTGTAATTGATTACAACCATGATTTCTATTTCTGGGCTCGAACCTGTGCCGCCCAGTGAATAAGCTCCATTTAGCACTTATTCTTAGGTAATTTACTGCTAAATATACCAGAGAAAAAATGTAAAGGAGTGCTAGGTTAACTAGCTCGCTCACCTATTGGTGTCGGTATAAAATTGGGCGTATAATCCAGAGGTCCCGCACTATTTAGATTCATCCACGACAAAGACCCCAATAGAGGAGAGCCATTCAACCTCACTCGGCACCACCAACTCTGCATCCGCTCAGAACCCAACTCCTTTTAGCACGCCTGTGTTGTAACCCGCTTTTTTGTTGTGCTCTCGTATTTCGCTTATTTTCCACTGGATTATGGCTTCTTCGTCGGTTTCCCAGGAGACACCGTCTAAGTTAAGTACCAAGCTATGTTTTGCTGTGTTTTGAGCATTCTAGATCGTTTAATATTTAAATTATAGGAGTTTATTCTCTTCGTTCATATCGATCTTGCTTGATTCCGCTTACAGTTGGTACTCCTGTTTTGAGAGCTTTTAGTTTCACTCGCGGTGTTACTATGTGTATTATTTTTATTATTAATTAAATGTTATTTGTTATTGTGGATATTCATTATTTAGCGTTTAGAACCCTCGTGGTTCATTTTTAGAGCCGATATCAGTTACGTATCGTTATGGCTTGCCGACCTTCGTTACTAGGCGGCAATTTTATTTTATAAGTCATCAGGTGTGTCCTTTGTGATTTATTTATTATGTTGCATGCCTTGCCCTAAATTTTTTATGTGTATATTTATATAATTTTTCAACGCTATTACTATTATAATGAATATTTGTGCTATTACTCCGTTTGATCTGTCTGGTTGGGGATCGTCAGTTGGTAGCCCTGCTGCTCCGTATCACGTGATCCTCCCCCAAGCTCCCCCTCTCGCTAGGTGGGCGGCTAGGCTTCTCTCCCCCTTCCCCTAGGGGACCGTTGCCTTCCCTCCTTTTAGAGGGGGTAGTTCAGTGTTTATGGACTTTGGCCTCCGGGTGTCCCGACGGGTTCGTCTCTGTCTAGACGGGTTGGCCACCGGTCAACAGAGTTGGATCCCGGTGCACCCTATTTTATATTCACTTATCACACTTTTATTATGTTATACGAAACCCTCCGGGTTCGGTTGGCGGTTCTTATCTACAGTTCCGCCCCCCTATTAATTTATAACAGTTCCTATGATTATATATGATTATATATATGACAGATTACTATCTCGGAGTTCCTATATGAATTGGTTTATGGATATACTTTTATTTCCCGGCCCGGGGCTTAACCTCGCCCCGGGAAATCAGACACTATGTGTCTTAATCCTTTGTTGCATCCTTTTTATGCTCCCGGCTCGACCGGAATGGATAGCTATACTCTAGTCTTAAGTTAGACTTATGTTTAGGCCCGGGTCCTCCGGACCCGCCCCTACTTAAGAGTATCACAGTTAAGTTCTTGTCTTAAGTTAGACTTATGTTAGTCCCGGGTCCTCCGGACCCGCCCCTACTTAAGAGAATTACAGTTTCTCATATACTATTCCTTTTATAGATGGTGCATTGTCAGACGACGGCCTGTGCGGCTGTTCTGCATCAGCCTTGTGGGCATACCGTATGTCGGTCTCACGCCCTCTGCGGGGTTCAGCTGGTGGACATCGTGGTCTGGCACCCTGATAACTGCATGGTCTGTTTTGACCTCATCACCACCCTTGGATCTGACTCGGTGAGTCCTGTTGGCTATGTTGCCTTCTTGTTTATCTTACCTTTTTTGGTATACATACACTATTTAGTAAGATTTCTATGGTCTTGAAGGACCACTGGGAGTCTGCCTTTTTATAATTCCCACTATTATTTCAGGCATCCCCGGAGCAAAAGTCTGCGGCCCGGGCCACACTGAAAGTGTGGGTTGGTGGTTTTGCCCGAAACGTCAAATCCAAGCAGCCTTACGTCCTATCCGAAGACTATTGTGCCATGGTCTATCCTAACGCCAAGTCTTCAGCCGCTGTGGCTAGGCATGTTGCAGCTCCCATCATTGCCCACATTGATGCCACCATAGCGGGGTTTATTGATCAAGATCAAGATCCGTCGGATGCCCCCGGAGATCTGGAAGACAATGTTGCTTCCATGAACCTGGGCGTCGAACCCATGTTATTGGATGATCCGGACGCAGGTAGGGTGGTAAGTGAGGCAGGTGTTACCGGCGCTGAGATTCCTATCCTCAGCCCCGCTCTTTCTTCTTCTTCTGATCGCTCTTCCTTTCATGGTTTTTCTGGGGACCGTGATTCGTCTCAACGATCACACCCGGTTCCCCCCAAGGATAAGTCTACATCTAGAACCTTACCTAAAGCTCGTAAGCCTCACAAGGCTTCCCATAGTTCTAAGCTGAATACAAACCCGTCATCTAAGGCTTCCGGCTCCTCCTCTAAGTCTCACGACCCGGGAGTACAATCCGCCACTCCTGCTCCTAGCCCGGGCCTTTCCGAATCAGCCATGCTTCGCATTGTGTCGGAGATGCAACCTAAGTTGGTGTCGGAAATGCAGGCCAAGATGGAAACGATGTTCTCTAACATCGGTCAGAGACTTGGGGCATTAGAGCAAGGTGCTCCGGAGCGAGTCCAAAGCTCTCTCATCCCGGATGCCTCTAAGCTCCCGCCGTTTACCAAGAATAATCCTTGGCGCATGGCTCTCCATTCTCCGTTCTCAGACGGAATGTTAACTTTGGAAGGTCTTGGCACTCGTCCTCTAGAGGACTTTGAATTCTTTCCTCCTGGTCTGGCATTTCCATTTCATGGTTATGCCAGGCTTACCGAGGAAGCTCTGGTTCGGGTAGATAAGGTCCCCAAAGAGACCGTCATCTTCCCAAAAGAACAAGCCCAATCTGTTTGGGCTAGGTTCCTGAACGACATTGGTTGCACCAACACCATGTTGACGCCGTATAAGAGTTCCTTCACAATGTTTTTAATGGATAAAAACACCGTGACTCCATGCGTCAATAAGGTAGCAGAGCTTGCTTTCCAATATGCTCTGGAGGAGAAGCCCTTGCCTCCCATCCGAGAGGTGGATCCGATCTCCCTCCTTCTTCCTTCTGGCATTGAGTGTTGGGACAATGTCCATACCACTTTTACCTCTGGCAAGCTATCAGCGGACTGTGCCTCAGTTTTGTTTAGTGAGCGGCTTCCCCGTCTCCCGGAATCCCTCATTAAACAGGAGTATGATTCCCGCCTACGTGTTGGCCGAACTCTGAACTTGGCCACATCCACGGAGTCGATAGCCTTGACTTATGATACTGAGAGTATCTTTAAGTCTCTCAATAAGGCTACGTTGCAGTCATTGTATTATGATCTTTATGACTTCGCTATTGCTAAACGTAGGTGCCGCAAACACGTCCTGGCTGAGGCGACTATTAGGCATGAGCCTAATAAGCTTATCCGGTCCTCCTGCTGGGGTTCAAATCTCTTCCCTGAGGATCTTGTGGAGGAAGTCTTGGCAGAGGCCACTAGAGTCAATCAGAGCCTTAAAGCCCGTTGGGGTTTGACTCCTAAACGAAAATATGACCCCACAAATTACCAAGCCCGGGGTAGGAAGAAGCTCCGCCCGTATACCTCCACCCAGTTCAGGCAACAGCAGAGTAGTTCGTCCAATTTCCGACTGCCTCTTCCTCCATCTCCCGTTGCTCCTGCGCAGCCTTCTACCTCTCAGGCTCCTTCGGACGACTATGTCACCGTTCTGCTCCCTAAGAGCCAGCTTTCCGGTGCCTCCACCACCTCTCCTGCCTTTAACCAGTCTTATGAGGCTCATAGCTCTTCCCAGAGTTATAACAGAGGTAGAGGCTACCACCGTGGTTCAAACCAGAACAGGGGTAGAGGAAAATTTTTTCGCAAGGGAAAGAACTTCCGAGGCGGACGTGGAGGCAACTCCTCAAGCCAATACTGAGGTGCAGCAGGTAGGGGGGAGGCTTTATGCCTTCCGCAACAAATGGAGGTTCAGTCCCTGGGCTTTCAGTATCATCTCCAAGGGACTGGGGTGGAGTTGGATTCCAGGGCCTCCTCCTCCGAACAAATTTCATCAACATTCCACTCCGGACCTAGTCGAATTCGTCCAGGATCTGTTACAAAAGAACGCCATACAAGAAACGAAACACCTGAAGTTTCAGGGTCGGCTGTTCAGTGTCCCGAAGAAGGATTCGGACAAGAGAAGAGTGATTCTAGACCTATCCCTTCTCAACTTGTCCATTCAATGCGACAAGTTTCGAATGCTTACCGTCTCGCAGGTGCGGACCTTACTTCCCCGTGGGGCCGTCACCACCTCTATCGATCTTACAGACGCCTATTATCACGTCCCGATAGCGAGACACTTCCGTCTGTATCTAGGCTTCCGCCTAGGGGACAAAAATTACTCCTTCAAGGTGATGCCTTTCGGGCTCAACATCGCCCCAAGGATCTTCACAAAGTTAGCAGAAGTCGCTGTTCAGGAACTCAGAAATCAGGGGATTCAAGTAGTAGCCTATCTGGACGACTGGCTCATTTGGTCAGACACCTCCCAAAATTGCCTAAAAGCCACTCACAGAGTCATCCAATATCTTCAATCTCTAGGCTTCCAGATCAACTTCAAGAAGTCCCGTCTTCTTCCGAAATCAAAGTTCCATTGGCTCGGCCTGCAATGGGACCTTATATCTCATACTCTGTGTCTTCCCAAACCCAAGAGGTTAGAGATTGGGAGGAACACCAAACGCTTTCTCAAAGACAAAGTAAGTTCCAGACGACTCCAAGAGAGGATTCTGGGGTCCCTTCAATTTGCCTCAGTGACGGATCTACTTCTGAAGGCAAAATTGAAAGATATCAACCGTGTCTGGCGTTCGAGGGCGAACCGGAAGCTCCGGGACAGGAAAGTCCGCCTTCCTCCCATTCTACGGGAGAGACTTCTTCCTTGGACAAGAGCCAACAATCTGTCAAAGTCAGTTCCCCTTCGGTTTCCGCCTCCGAAGCTAATCATTCACACGGACGCATCCCTATCAGGTTGGGGCGGCTATTCTCAGCTCAGGAAAGTTCAAGGTCTTTGGTCTCCCTTATTCCGCCAATTTCACATCAATGTGCTGGAGGCCATGGCAGTTCTTCTAACCCTGAAACGTCTCGCTCTACCCAAGAGACAACACCTTTGTCTGGTCCTCGACAGCGAAGTGGTGGTCCGCTGCCTCAACAGAGGCGGGTCAAAATCAGGGCCAATGAACCATGTTCTAGTAGCCATATTCTCCCTAGCAGCCTCGAACCGTTGGCATCTTTCAGCTGTCCACCTGGCGGGAGTCCGGAACGTAGTGGCAGACGCCTTGTCCCGGACCTCCCCTCTAGAATCGGAATGGTCACTCGATCTAAAGTCATTCCGGTGGATTCTCTCTCGGGTTCCCGGTCTCCAAGTGGACCTCTTCGCCACGGAGTCCAACCACAAATTGAGAGTATATGTGGCTCCCAATCTAGACCCTCAGGCTTACGCCACAGACGCCATGTCACAGAATTGGGACATCTGGGAAAGGATTTATCTCTTTCCCCCGGTGAATCTTTTACTGAAAGTCCTAGACAAACTGAGATCCTTCAAGGGACAAGTAGCCTTGGTCGCACCCAATTGGCCCAAGAGCAACTGGTATCCTCTCCTGCGAGAGTTGAGACCATATCCTCACCCGATACCCAATCCGGTTCTGTCTCAGATAGTACAAACACGTGTTGTGTACGCTTTCTCAAACATTCAGAGCGCCCTAACTTTATGGACTTCATGAAGTTTGCGGCCATGCATGGTGCCAATATCGATCCTCAAAACACCTTGTTTCTAGAATCAGATAAACGGGATTCCACCATCCGCCAATATGATTCTGCAGTTAAAAAGTTGGCAAAATTTTTGATGGACTCAGACGTGCACTGTATGAACTTGAACCTTACAGTCCCTTTCTTTAGAACTTTATTAGAATCAGGTCTGGCAGCCAATACTATCACCACTATTAAATCTGCTTTGAAAAAGATCTTCCTAGTAGGTTTTAACATAGACTTAACCGACTCTTTGTTAGCTTCAATTCCGAAAGCTTGTGCCAGACTGAAACCGGTTACTCGTCCTACCCCGGTGACCTGGTTCCTTAATGATGTACTCAAATTGGCTTCTGATACCATTAACAGTTCTTGTGATTACATTCCCCTTCTCAGGAAAACACTTTTCCTGGTGAGCTTGGCTTCCGGGGCAAGAATTTCTGAACTGGCAGCCTTGTCGAGAGACCCGGGTCATATTGAGTTCCTTCCTTCGGGAGAGGTCCTTCTTTCGCCTAACAAATTCTTTTTGGCTAAGAACGAAGACCCTCAGAACAGATGGTCCTCCTGGAAAATTGTTCCCCTCACGCAAGATCCGTCTCTGTGCCCTGTTGCTACTCTTAGGTCTTATTTATCCCGGACCTCCTCTAACTCCTCGGGGCCTCTATTCGTTAGAGAACAAGGTGGTACCATTACCATTAAAGGGATCAGGCAACAAATTTTGTATTTTATTAAACAAGCTAGCCCTGACTCTTTCCCTCTTGCACATGATATCAGAGCGGTTGCTACTTCGGTGAACTTTTTTCACCACATGAATTTTACGGACCTTTCCAGGTATACAGGGTGGAAATCACCGTCAGTGTTCAAGAAACACTACCTTAAACATTTGGAAGCCCTAAAATTTTCTACAGTAGCTGCAGGGAGCGTAGTTACTCCCAGGTAACTCACATGTTAATTCCTTGTCACTTTATCTCTCCCCCTTACCTGCCTCATTTATACCCTATTTGTATTCGTTGGTTCCGCACCTGAATACTATTATTATATTTGTAAATCTTTAACTCCTGAGTATCTGTATATATTATCACTCACGGCATTATTATACCTACCTTATTTGTCAGTTGTTCTACCAAGTGGATTTATGTTCCTTTCAAGACACTCTTATAATTGTTTTTTGGCACTCATCTCTGATTAAAGCATCTTGTATTTTCCTTACGCTTATGTTTTTCCTTTATTTTGCAAGTTTGGTGACATTTCTCTTGTATAGATTCACTGGGCGGCACAGGTTCGAGCCCAGAAAAGGGATTTTGACGTAGGAAAAATCTATTTCTGGGCGAGGGACCTCTGCCGCCCAGTGAACCCTCCCAGCTCCTCTCCCTTGGAGTCCCCAAACTTTGGGTGCTAAGGAGTTGGGTTCTGAGCGGATGCAGAGTTGGTGGTGCCGAGTGAGGTTGAACGGCTCTCCTCTATTGGTGTCTTTGTCGTGGATGAATCTAAATAGTGCGGGACCTCTGGATTATACGCCCAATTTTATACCGACACCAATAGGTGAGCGAGCTAGTTAACCTAGCACTCCTTTACATTTTTTCTCTGGTATATTTAGCAGTAAATTACCTAAGAATAAGTGCTAAATGGAGCTTATTCACTGGGCGGCACAGGTCCCTCGCCCAGAAATAGATTTTTCCTACGTCAAAATCCCTTTTTTATAATAAACAATAGAACGAATATTTGCGTCTCTTTCGCCCTAAATATTTCAGTGTTTGTATAAGTCAGAGCACCCTTGACTCTTTTGATATTTAAGTAAATATCGGAACTAAGATTCATATTGTTCCAGGCAAACAGGTAAGATCTTATCGTACTAGACTGTTCATTTTACTGTTTAAGGTTTCCTATACGTATATAAACCTGTCCGTCTCTTTATCGACAGACCTGGGAGGTACAGTAACCTGCCCAGACCAATACCATCCTAGTACGAACTATGCTTTACGTATATGATGACACTAATATACAAACTGTTTGCTAGATTGTTCCTTGAACTCACAATCCTCGGGGTTTTTCCTCGAGTCTACCCAGACTCTTCCCTGTAGGGGGCAGGAAGCACTGACATATTTCATGATCAGCTGATTGATGTATAACGGTAACATCAAGTGTCTCTAAGTCTAAAGACCAAAGAGGAAAGATTTAGCTCGAGATAAACGGCACTATTGAAAATCCACAGATACATTAATGCTCTGGTACACTTCCATCACGACGACATGGCCTGAGCCCAAAAAACGGATTTTGAGCAAAGCGAAAAATCTATTCTTGGGTGAGGTAGCCATGTCGTCCTGATGGACTCACCCTCTTTTGGGACAAAAGGATAATGAATCCCTCCCTATGGTGCTGTATCTGCAACACCTACAAAGCTACAAAGAATGACTTGGTGGCGCCTCGCGGTGGCGGATTGGCGCACTATTTGCAGAGCGGTAGGGAGCGTCGAGAGCGATGTCTCTGTAATGACTCTCCTTATTCTTGCCTCTCTTTTCCCTCGAAGTGAAAGCTCTATTGGGGGCATAGATAGCCATGAGACGTGTCAAGAATACGTCCTCTGATATTACGCGATATCCCTTCGTAAAAGTTTAAGGGATATTCGCTCAAGGAGTTAGAATTCTGGATACCTTTGATAAATTCTCTGGGATATATCACTGTAGTCAAATATACCTAGGAAGCTACCTTCAAAGGAACTTCTATCAGGACAACATGGCTACCTCACCCAAAAATAGATTTTTTGCTTCGCTCAAAATCCGTTTTGTCGTACCATCATGATTGTCAATTCTACCTTCAAACTGTTCTGGGATATATAGTTGAGAGTGATGCCTATGCCCTGACGGAGTAATCCTGTAAGTGCATTTCAGCGTTGGGACCTCTCCCTTTGAGGCTTCCTACCGAGGCATAGGTAATTCTCTGGTACACTTCCATCAGGACAACATGGCTCGAGCCCAAAAAACGGATTTTAACGTAGGAAAAATCTATTTTTAGGGTTGTAACCCTACCAGGTGTGGCCTGGGGGGCGGGGGGGGGGGGGGCAGAGGCCCCCTCCCTTTTGCCGTCTAGCGGACACCAAAAGGAGAGTTCATTCACCTAATGGGGTAAAAGGGGGCAAACGAGTGATACTCTGAGGTTCTGACCCTAACTCAAAGCTCATGAACTATGGCTCTGGGCAGGGACAGAGAAATCCTAGCCTATCCTCACTTGAATACGATTCAAGGGAAGGAGGGCTAGGATGTAGCCTAGGCTACCTCAGAGGGAGGAGAGATTACCTTAGCGTAAAGGTAACCGGGGAGGTGTGAAAGTATACAAAAGCCCCTAAGCCGTTAGGTTAGGAGCAGAGGAATTGACTAACAAGATCATCAAAACCCCTTGTATACTCTCTAGAAGGAGAAAAGAGAAAATTCATGTGCAATCACTGAATCTTATATGTATAATTGCCTAATATATTCATTTAAATTAACACCAGGAACACTTATTATATCATGCATGAAAGTAAACTAAAACGCCTAGGCTAGCATGCCTAGGCAACTGGGCTAGCATCTCTAGCGTCATAAAGTCGGCTACCTACACTCACCGAAATTAAAGAATACTATCGGCATAATATAACTAATTCCTAGCAATGAAGACTAAATAACTAATACTGATAATTAGTTAAGAAACCGGGACAGTTGTTCTGGCTAACTAAATAAAGCATGCAAAGCGAACAACAGTGTCAGGGACGCCTCCGGTTAGGCAATAGCTCTGCCACAAAACACAGTATTTAAAGATAAAAAAGCGTTACTTTACAGCCAGAGGTAATTTATACAATATAAGAATAAGGTACTCAACTTTCCACAGGCAGAAGAAGCTGAAGATTGCGACATGCTGACAGTAAATAGCGAACAACTGGGAAAAAACACATGGTCATAGACGCTACTACAGAAGGAATGGAGGACGCGGGCGGTGATGACGTCAGCCAAGATGGCGTCGTTTATGACGTCATCCGAGTACCTTAACAGTAACGGAGGAAGAGAACTTTGTAACGGCTCCTCCTATATCCTGCCACCAACTTTCCCCTCGAAGCGTAAACGCTATGTGGGGTGCAGATAGCTATGTGGCATGTCAAGAATACGTCCCCTGTTATTATACGATATCCTAAAGGGAAACCTTAAGGGTACTCGCGCCAGAAGTTAGAATTCTGGAAAACCTTTAGTTTAATTCTCTGGTAATATCACTGTAGTCATATAAACCCTTAGGAAGCTACTAAAGGAACCTTCCACCAGGACGACATGGCTATCTTACCCAAAAATAGATTTTTCGCTTCACTCAAAATCCGTTTTTTGGGTGAGATAGCCATGTCGTCCTCATGGCCCTCCCCAATGCCTTGCCGGATGCCTCTTCTCAAGGTAGTTGCGTTGTTGTGTGGAATGAGTTTATCATAGACGAGTAGTACTATGAAGAGAGAGGATTTGAAATGGCTCCTCACCTATCCTCCTCCTTAGATTCCTGGACTGGGTTAAGTCTGTTTGGGTTGCTATCTATGGTTATATACGGATATGTCCCTGATTATACATGATATCTTAGGATAGTCATTCCGTGGGTTAGAACCCCGTGATACCTGACGTTAGTTCTCTTGTCATATCACTCACAGAAATATTATACAGTAGGAAGCTGCCCGAAGGAACTATCGGGACGACATGGCTATCTCGCCCAAAAATAGATTTTTCCTACGTCAAAATCCGTTTTGTTTACCCAAATGTGGATGTGGAAGCCATAAGATTCAGGTAATAAAAGTTTGTGGCAGGCATAACAGCTTCTATTTGTGTTCGATCTACTTGAATCTGGACATGGAGGATTCTATCTTTAACTGTCTTCATACTATTATGGCTAAAATTCAAGATGATAGAAATGCCTCTTTTGTTTTTGTTGGTGATTTCAAAGCACACTGTAGGGAGTGGTTAAATTATGTTTCTCCTACTGAACACTATGGCTTGAGAGCTTTGGACTTTGCCTCTAAATCAGGATGTGAGGAAATTGTAAGTGATCCAATTCACAGGTCTGTAATTCCTGTATAGCTATCTTCAAGTGTTCTAACATAAGATTCATCTATTCCATGTCTTTGAAGGGCTTTCAATACTGCTGAAGTTTTTGACAGAATCAAAATCTTTTTGGCGGTTTGTCATACTCTTTTGGCTTTTCCATTAGCTGGTTAATTATATGGTTATGGAAATTTGTTAAATACCCACTTCTAAAGCCTGCCTGCTCTCTTGGTTCATTAAAGTTTAGCTGTCTTTATATTCAGCCTAATATGATCTTTGCAAATATTCTACATATTACTGAGAGTAAACTTATTAGCAGGTTGTTTTTCAGGTCTTTTGTATCTTCTTTTTTTATGAATTAGTATAATGATAGTTTTTCCAAGCTGTAAGTGTAGAGAATTCTTGCAGATATTTTGTGTAAAGTTCACAGAGTTTTAGCCTACTACTATGATTCCCGGCCTGTCAGAAGCTATTGTCTTTGTGTGATTTCGCCTGGGGCTCTGATCCCGAGGTCAGTAAGAGAATCCAGACATTAATGCATAAAAAATATATAGCTTATTTAAATATGAAAAACACTTCTAAATGTGCAAAATTTATCATTAATCGAATGCCATGTCACTAACAAATCAATTAGCTATGATGGTGAAGATGGGTTGATTTCAATTCTAAGTACAAAACACCTGAATTCAACATGTATAAGTAGAGAAGAATTGTCATTGACTTTTATCTTTCTTCATGGCCAAGTGGTATGTCATTGTTCATACAAGTTTCCTGGACCAGGGTTCGATTCCCGGCCAGTCAGAAGCTATTGTCTTTCTGTGATTTTGCCTGGGGCTCTGATCCCGAGGTCGGTAAGAGAATCTAGACATTAATATATCAAATAAATATATGGCTTATTCAAATATGAAAAACATCTAAATGTGCACAATTTATCACACACACACACACACACACACACACACACATATATATATATATATATATATATATATATATATATATATATATATATATATATATATATATATATATATCTTGAGTGGATGTACACACACACACACACACACACACACACACACACACACACACACATATATATATATATATATATATATATATATATATATATATATATATATATGTCCTAATCCTTGTATGTATAATATGTGTTTTATACATCATGGTTAATGACCCTTTTAAGAGTACTATGAGTGTCATAAATTGGAGGGTGCGATCACTGAACTCTGTTATACTTGAAGTGTCCCTAGAATCATAAGGTGATGTGTTTGATAGTATATTTCCATCACAGTGGAGAATTCCACAAAACCTAACAATTCAGCATGTTGATAGCGCAACATTGCATCTTGCTTGCCAAGGGTTAGTCAGTACCATTCGAGCGATCATTAGACAAGGTACTCACCTGAGAGTATCGGCTGTACACAGTGTATTAAAAAAACTTTTTGTAATAAAGTGAAAAATACCTATGTACCGATGTCTCATTATCCATTGACATGGGACATATTGATGTCAGGTGTACAAATACGTCTGTTTGTGTATGCTGCGAGCGAAGTTGTTCTTTAAGCCAATAAAGTAAAAGTTCAAGATGCCTAGATACGCAAGAGCTAACATAACAGACACTGCTACTGCTGAAGATGAAAACAAAGGAGCAGCTGGTTATAGTGATGTCGATGAAGAATATAGAAATGCAAGACTTAAAAAACAAGTTAGATAACCTAGCAGACTTAATGAACAGAGTCTTGGTTGAATGAGAAGAGGAGCGGCGCGCAACCACAGCATATTCGACATACATAAATGAAGTTCAGATGCACACAAGTGAAAGTACACATGCATAGGCGAGTGAAAATATGCTAAACATCGTAGTTCAAAAACTGCCAGATCTCCAGGCAAGTGTTAGGCCTTTTGATGATCATCAGCCTAACAAAGGGTGTCAATCAAACGAAGTGTTTTTGAGAGACGTTGAAGTAGCCACATATGGGTGGTCAAAAAGAAAAAAAGCTATTCAAGTTATTATGTTGCTGAAAGATGCTCCGGCAATTGAGATAATGTGTTGGCCACAAGACAGTTCAAGAAGTTATACTGAAATAAAACAACGTTTAATGCTTTCATCTTATAGACCTAGATTGTGTTCAAAGAAATGGTAGTGGCATATCTTTTCACATATCCTAAATTTGTCACTTGTTGCAGCATATAAATTCTATAAGTATGCAAGTCCTACCACAAATGTTCAGCATAAGGAATTTAGGCGAGAAATAGCTCGGACACTTACCAAAATCAAAACAGGAAGAGAGAGGCAAGAAGGTCCTTCAACAGCCCCTCAAAAGGCAACCAAATCTGATTATGTTAACCATTTTCTAGAATCTACTGCGCAAGGAAGATGTTGGGTTTGTTAGAAAAACACATGACTGAATATATCAAGTGCGAATAAAGACTACAAAAGAAATGAGAAATATGCAGAATCTACAGTATCAGATTTTCTTTTTTTGTGTGAAACATTTCATTTTTAAGCATGCATATTTAGATGTAATAATGAATGCAGAGATATTTAGAGTTTAATTTCCGGCTATTTTATAATACCTTCCTAATGAAAAGTATCCATTATTTTCTTATAAATCGGCAATTTTAACAATAACGTTATTCTCATTTCCATGATATAAGACCTTTCCATAAACCACATAAAGTCTTCTATTATCCTTAAAAACTTTTGTGCAAATATGCCATTTTGGGAACACAGATTTTACTGAAACTCTCAGGATTAAGACAAATTATGACATATTTTATCCAAGAGTGAGTGGAAATTAGTATTGCTAAAGTGATATTAACACAGGTTAGGCATTGAAGGGTATATTATGGACATGGGTCATGGTATGACAATTAAACAATATCCAACAGATTTTGTAGATTAAAGAATAAAACCCTCCAAAGAATATTGAGAGTTAAATGGCAGGTCAGGATTAAAAATGAAGCTGTAAGAGAGATTAATCAAGTGCCATTCGTCAATGAGATCATGGTGAGGGGTAGATGGAGATGGTTTGGGCATGCTCTTTGCCCTCCCAAGGATAGATTAGTTCACTAAACTTTTAATTGAGCTCCACAAGGTACGAGAAGAATTGGAACACCCAGACCTATATGACTGAGGACTATAAAGGGTGAAGTAGGAGATAATGAATAGAGAAGTATTGATTTAAAAGCTCAAGATAGAGACGACTGGCGAAATGTAACCGAGGTCCTTTGAATCAATAGGCATAGGATGAGATGATGGTGATGAAACTCAAATGTCTCCCAGGTTATTCAGTTGCAAACTACAGTACGTAATCATTATACTGTACACCATTTTAAACCCATGATTGTAAAGTGACCTACTGTGGCATCAAACTGTCTAGCACAGATATATACTGAAATACATTTGTTGATCATAAGTACAGAATTTTCTAAATGTTAAATAAAAATAAACTAGGGTTGTTAAATTTTGACCTCATCAAAGACCAAGTTTAAAAGTCACGAGCAACGCTGTCAGTTTTCATAATCCAACTTCAATAAGATCAGGTTACTTATATAAACAAAATCAAAGATACTTTAATTTCTTAGAGTAAACAAGGCGCCAACATAACACCTAAATTGCTTACCAAAATGGAATAAACACAACAGTATTATGAAGGAATCTTAATATGTAATCAAACTTTCACCCACTTGTCAATGCAAGTTCAGAGTTCCATGGCTTATGTTCTTCTCTTTGAATATTTATTTGTTAACTGTCAGTGTCTCAGATTGAGAAGAAAATATCTCATATCATGAATACTTTCCCTATCGGGATCTTTGCATTTAATAATAGAGGAAGTGAAAAATTACTTTTAATGGAATTTGAAAGGAACAAGACTGTAAAGGATATACTGAAATTGCTATACATTAATTTATCAAGTTATGAAATACATGTTAAAAATAGGATATTACCTTATCTTTTACTTTAATTTTGTATTCTTTACACATTTTCCAAAGTATATAATTACAAATCTTATTGTAGCGAGCTGAATAGTGATCATCTGCAAGTAGGGTCTGGCAGGCTAAAACCAAATGACCAATACTCTAAACTGCTGCATACCAAAACATACACTGGTTGCTCTCTTGATATGCTTGCCATTTTCTTAAAGCCATTTGAAGCTGTTTGTTTGGAGGCCTTGGTCTTGTGTGCTCCTATCATCATCCTTTCTAAATTAAAATTTAAATTTTCATTCCTTATCCATATGAGTGACTCTTCTTTGTGTATGTAAACTTTTTCGAGTTCATCTTGGAATCTTCCTGCTCTTCCATGATGTTTCCACCTTTCCATTCTAAGCTTCTCCTCTCTATAACTGAATTTCTGCCAAGTCTTCCTGGCTATCCTTGTTGCTGGAGTCTGTTCAGTGCCCTTTTTCCTTCCTGTAAGTCTCCTGCAAAGTTCTCAGCCTACTTTGTTATTGATGTTAGAGGGCTTAAGGCTTCATCATGAAGTTGGGAAACCTTTTTGATGTTTTCATCCTCGGAGCTTTTTAAGTATTACCCTAAATTTACTATTGCTGCTCTGTAGGCTTGATTGATCTCAGTTAAGCCTAGTCTACCTTCTCAGCATGGGATATATATTCCAGTGTTTATACGTGACTTTATGCAGGCTGAGAATCTTCATGGTCTTAGTATCCATCCTATCTCTCTCACCTTGTGGCCAGTCTACATTACTAAAACCATAGGTCACCACTGGTATAAATAGCTGATTTATGGCAGTGATCTTATTCTTAGGTGTCAATTCTATCTTAAAGCTCTTCTTTAGGCAGCTGATATAATCTTCCTTTATCTTTCATTTTCTTGTGTTCAGTTCAATTATTTCCTTGTATTCAGAATTACTTATATGAACGCTCCTCTTACAGATCTTCTACAGACATGCCTTACTCTACTTTTATTCCTTCTGATATTACTTTCTTCCTTTCATGATGGCAATCTTAGCACATTTATCTAATCCAAAGTCCATGCAAATGACACTTGAAAATCAGTGGACTATCCTAACTAGTTCCTCCAATTTTCTTCTGTGTCTGCATATAGTTTGAGGTCATCCATGAAGAGCTGGTGATTCACTCTCATTATCTTTTCTACTTCTGCTTTTTCTTAGGTCATAGTCGGTGTTAAGGTCATTCAAGATTTTACTAAGCAGATCTCTGGTCAGGCAGAAGAGAAGACACGAGAGGCAGTCACCCTGGAATATTCCTCCTTGCAATTTTATATCTGGAATTACTATATGGTCCTCGGAGTGTTTACGATAGATAATGGTCATCCACTTAATCATCTGAGCTGCTAGGAATGATCTTATTTCCTCACTGATGTTATATAATTCCAGACATTTAAGTATCCAGGAGTGTGGCACGCTGTTAAATGCATTCTTATAGTCTATCCAAACCATATTAAGGTTCCCTTGCCTTTTCTTACAGTTTTCTAATATTGTTCTGTTAATTAGCAATTGATCTTTGGTTCCAAGTTTGTTTCTTATTACTCCCTTTTGTTCTTTTTTAATATATTTGCCTTGATCTAGGTGTTCATAGATCTCATTTGCTATGACTGCTGTGAGCCATTTGTAGGTTGTTGGTAGACAGCAGATGAGCTTATATTTGTTGGGGAGTTCAGCCTCAAAGGTCCTAGGGAACAGAGTGGTGTTTCCCATTGTGAGCCACTCTGAGGATTCTTCTTCTCCTTGTATCATTCTTGAGAATACTTGTTCATAGTTGTGGTATAGTGCTGTGATCTTTATTTAGCCAGACATTTGGAATCTTGTTTACTTCTAGTGTCTTAAAATGAATAAATTCTTAGATTATTCTTGCTAACTTTTCTGTGGTGAACCTTCTTGGGGGCATTTGTTGTTTCTGACTGTTCTTCTGTCGAATGGTGTCAATCCATGATTTCTCTTGGTGTTGTCTCGGGTCTTCAAACAGTGGCTTCCAAAACTTCTCCAGATCTTCCATGCTTGGTTGGGTCCGTACTTCACTGTTTCTTTCACCATATTCCTATAAACCATTTTTGGATTTTAACTAAATTCCCTGTTTATCTGTTTTACTTTTATCTGATGTTCTTTATTTCTTATTTGTGCAGCTAGGGCCTTTACTTTGGCTTTGTGTTGTGCCAGTTTTGCCAGTGTGAATTCTATGATGTACAGTGAGACCATTTTTCCGACGAAATGCCTTTAGACAGACATTGCACTTAAATGGCATCTCCCCAGTGTGAATTCTATGATGATCTCTGAGATGACCTCTCCAACAAAATGCTTTGTCACAGACATTGCACTTGAATGGTTTCTCTCCAGTGTGAATTCTATGATGATCTGTGAGACGACTTTTCGCAGGAAAGGCTTTGTCACAGACATTGCACTTGAATGGCTTTTCTTCGGTGTGAATCCTTTGATGTGCAGTGAGAATACTTCTCCGATAAAATGCTTGGCTACAGACATTGCACTTGAATGGCTTCTCCCCAGTGTGAATTCTATGATGATCTCTGAGATGACCTCTCCAAGAAAATGCTTTGTCACAGAATTTGCACTTGAATGGCTTCTCCCCAGTGTGAATTCTATAATGATCTGTGAGACGATTTTTCCCAGAAAATCCTTTGTCACAGACATTGCACTTGAATGGCTTTTCTCCGGTGGTAATTCTGTAATGTGTTGTGAGATAAATTCTCTGAGAAAATGGTTTGTCACAGTCACTGTTTTTTATTTTCTCTTTCTGTAAACATTCTTTCTTTCTTCCTCTTCCCTTTCCTTTGTCCTCTTTCCTACTGGATCCCAACTGTGTGTCATATTCCTCTTCCACGCCTGTTTTTATATTCTCTTCCTCCTCTTTATCAACTTCCCTTTTGCTGATATGTAAATCCTCCTCACTCACTGATGCATCAGAGTCCAAAGCACACTTCATATCATCTTCACTTGACTCAAATATTTCTGGCTCTGCTTTGAATTCTGGCTCTGCTTTGAATTCTGGATCTGCTTTGAATTCTGGCTCTGCTTTGAATTCTGGATCTGTTTCGAATTCTGGCTCTGCTTTAAATTCTGGCTCTGCTTTGAATTCTGACTCTACTTTGGATTCCATGTTTGGATCTATGAAAAGAGAGTCATCATTACAGACCCCAACACTGATAAATAAATCATTATTTTCCAACTTAACTGCAGAGTGTGGAAACGAATCTTCCATTTCAACTTTTATTGGAAATTTCAATGATTCAGAGTTCCTAATCATCTCCCTGTCATAAGATGACATCCTCTTCAATAATATCTTCAACAGTGTTAGAATATAAAGTTAATGCTAAACTTCCTTTTCTTTACATCAAAGTCTTACACCATGAACGACCATAGACCCTTCTTCATTTTTCCCACTCCTGTTTCTCTTCCAGATATCTTCATTAATTCAGTAGTTTACACAATCTTGTCACAAGAATTGGACGATTATTTCCTTTAGGACTAAAACTCTGAAATAATAAAGAATAACTATCATTGGAGAAGGCCAAGATGAAAATGCTAGTTTTTTGTTTTTAAATAAAATGACAGTTTTTAAAACTATAATCAATTTTAGAAGTAATTTGCATTTTTCCTATCCACACAAACTTGAGTCCATTAATTTGGAAGATTACATTGGCATGAGCTAGAATCGGTAGTTGAAATGGATAACGACCGGTTATACGACTGCAAGGCGAAGGTCCTGACCCCCTTCCAATCAATTTTCAATTCAATTTTGCTACTTCAACTCAGGACTTAGAGAGGTGGTTAGAGGAGTGAAGTCATATTAAATGACTCAGGTCTGTTATTTGTCCTGATGCTTCATACAAACCATCATGCTTTAATTAGGGAGACTCACTAATTAGAGGGTAGGAATTCCCCTTGGAACCAATAGTGGAAGGTTCTATAACTTCCCTGGAGGTTTTCCAAGATTGATCTGTGAAGATGAGAAGCGGGGGCACTAATCACCCCAAATATGTAATTATCATCAGGATGAGAAACTGATAGGTCCTGGGTCATACATGAACTAACCGTACCATCTATAGAGAAACCCTAACCCAGGAGGGGACGTCAGTAAGAAACACTTACCATATATAAGAATAAAGGGTTGGTAGTGATTCACCATCCTCCAGCTCATATGGAGGATTGGTAGATATACTTCTTTGTATACAAAGAACGGTGCTCAGAAGTACAACTTACCAGCATTTGGTCCAACCAGCAAGTAACACCTCGACCTCTGACCCAAGAGAGGGTGCAAAGCATGAAGAGGAAGAGACTGTTATAATACCTTTTATTCCAGACTTATGTCGAAACACTACCACAATCGAGAGGCATCTTTGTCACCATGTGGGAGCTGGGTTGGTTACACAAAATGCTAGAACAGCCACCACAGGGCCAATCAAAAAGGTGTCAAGGGACTTGTGTGCATACTCTCGCAAATAAAAGGTCATGAAGGATGTCTGCCTTTCAAGACACCTAGCCAACTGACAGATTTCTCTTGAAAGCAAGTGCAGGACCAATATCATTATTATTATCATTACTAGCTAAGCTACAACCCTAGTTGGAAAACAAAATGCTATAAGCCCAGGGGCTGCAGCCTGGAAAAATAACCGAGTGAAGAAAGGAAATAAGGCAATAAATAAACAATATGAGAAATAATGAAAAACTAAAATAAAATATCTTAAAAACTGTAACAACATTAATACAAATATTTCATATATAAACTATAAAAAGACCAATGTCAGCCTCTTTATCATAAAAAAAATTTGCCATTTGCTGCAAGTTTGAACTTTTGAAGTTCTACCAATTCAACTACCCAATTAGGAAGATCATTCCACAACTTGGTCACAGCTGGAATAAAACTTCTAGAATTGTGTAGTATTGAGCCTCATGGTGGAGAATGCCTGACTATTAGAATTAACAGCATGCCTAGTATTACAAACAGGATGTACCTGTCTGGGAAGATCTAAATGTAAAGGATGATCAGAATTATGAAAAATTTTTGTGCAATTGAAGAAGACACAGATCTAATGTTTTTCTCAAAAGTAAATTTGCTGTCGAGAATCACTCCTAAAATTTAAAAAAAAAGTCATACAGAGTTAAAGAAAAATTATCAATGCTGAGATCAGGATGTAGAGGAGCAACTATCCTTGACCTACTTTCAATCATACTTTGAGTTTTGTCAGGATTCAACCTCATGCCCCATAAATTGCACAATGAACTAATTTTAGCTAGATCTCTATTAGGGGATTCAGCAACCTCAGATCTATATTCAGGAGAGGGAATTGATGCAAACAGTGTAGCATCATCTGCATATGCAACAAGCTTGTTTTCTAGGGCAAACCAAATGTCACGTGTATATATAGTATGAAAAGTAATGCACCAAGAACACTACACAAAGGCACACCCAATATCCCATTCCTACATTCACTATGGTTCCCATCAACAGCAAGGGCCTCATGATTAACAGTGTCAAAGGCAGCACTAAAAGATAGGCAAATCATACGAACATCCTGACCACAATCAAGAGATTTCTGTACAAGACTATGTGAGCCTTAGTCCTGTCTGGCACCTCGACTTTCTCGTCAGCCGAGGTGAAGTCCTATGGATTGTTGCGGATACATTTTTATTATTTATTTATTTATTTATTTATTCATTTAGAGAGAGAGAGAGAGAGAGAGAGAGAGAGAGAGAGAGAGAGAGAGAGAGAGAGAGAGAGAGAGAGAGAGAGAGAGAGAGAGCATACCATCAAGGAAGAGGTAATTGGTGTAATGAGTGTTTGCAGTGAGGAAAACTGTTGTATAATTGAGGTTGATGTTTACATTTTTTGTGGTAGCTATTTTTGACTGGTACTGATTACCTCAAGAAAATGCATTTTTGATTCTGACTATTGCAAGAGTCTGTTGTGAATGCTATTTATTTATTTACTTCAACCAGCTTGGAAGCATTGTGTTGATTTAACAGTAAGTGCAGTTAGTTTATCTTTGCTTGTAATTGTTGTGAATGATAGAATCCATTTATTATTTATCTGTGACAGTTCAGTTACCTACGAATGTCTATAGGTGTTTTTTTTTTCTTTTTTTATTCCTCCTTTAGAGTTTTTTAGGCTGTTGTTCCAAAACAATTCTTGTAACCATTGATGTGCAAGCTTGTATTATGAAACATTACTCTTGTTTGTGATGATGATGATGATGATGATGATGACCACCATGAAGTGGCTGCTCAGTCAAGTTGACTGAAAGATTGTTCGGCTTATGTGCGGATGAGTCCATATATATATATATATATATATATATATATATATATATATATATATGTATGTATGTATGTATATATACAGTATTATATATATATATATATATATATATATATATATATATATATATATATATATATATATACATAAACATATATACATATACAAATACTGTATATATATATATATATATATATATATATATATATATATATATATATATATATATATATACAGTATATATTTATATATATGCATATATAATTAAATACTGTATATATATATATGTATATATATATATATATATATATATATATATATATATATATATATATATATATATATATATATATATATATATATATATATATATATGTTTGATTTTGGTAAATTTTATTTTAATGTTTTGTTCGTGGTATGTACACGTTTATTTGAATGTTCTTTTATTTATTTACAGTAATGATAGTAATATGTTTGGTTGTTTGTTGATGTTTGGCTTTAAGGAATAGTGTAAAGAATTATGTTGTGTTTTACCGTTCCTTCTGTTCAAGAGTCCAGTTAACGTAAAAGTTCGGGGAAAGTTTGTGTTGTAAACTAATTGTCTGTTGAGAATGATCAATGTAACATCCTGTCACAGTATCATCTCACAAAGCCAGAAAGAGACCTTGTTCCTTGACACCGCTATTTTGGACCTGCCACTGCTAACAAAAAGTCTCCTACCCTTTGGCCTGAGGTTTCAGCTCCTTTTCAGATAGCATCTCGTCATCATCATCAACCAATACCTTTCTGAGAGAGAAATTTAGTCTTGACCACAAGTCAAGCACGAGTCTAAGAGATCTCTTTCCATCCATGATCGTGGCTGGCTACGAGAGAGACATCCCCCCCCCCACCCCTTGGAGTCTGAGACCGGGTGGGCAACACTGCTTCAAAGCTCCTCACGAGAATAAACAACTCTAATGAAATGGAGAGAGCTAGATTTTTAAGTCAAAACACCAGACTCAAGGCTGAACAGTAGTCTTCAACAGTCACGATTGAACTCTGCGTAGGAAGACATGGAAATCCCCGACCTGTGCAACAGAAGAGTGACCAGAGGGGCACCTCTCTCGGGACTTCAACAGAAAGAGCAAGCAGATTGGTATACCACTCAGCATGAGGTAGTCTGAGGACATCCAGGGTTACCCTGACTCAGTGTAATTAACAATGTTGATTACCAGCCGAATACGGCTGAACAGTGAAAAGGCTTAAACATTCAGGTGACCCTTATGGGTGTTGAAAGGCATCTCTGAATAGTCTATGCATGCAAGGAACTTCCTGTTCAACAGCTTGGCAAACTGATCAATCCACAGAGAACCCCACGGGGCCAGACACTTTTCCGACCAGAGGATGTAGGGACCACTTTGCTCCCACAACCTTCACCCGGCAGCTGAGTATGTCTTCTAGCCAATGAATGTACCTATCTGACAACTCAGGTAGTTCTGTTGCTCATCAGCACTATTGAGTGCCTTCTCAAACGTTCATAGAGTGCCTGCAAGTCTCAAAAGCCTGCTTACATCTATAGAATGCTGAAATGTAGATACCTCTCTTCCTCAGACCACACTCCTGAGGCAACCAGGTCATCCAGGTGCACTCCCCACCCCTTATTCAATGCATCCAAGAACAGATGCAACTGAGTCGGGCAATTGGAAGTAACACAGCTGGAAGTCTTGCAATTAGGAGTCACTGGCATTGGAGAGGTGTGCGTAGTGAGGCTTGTATATACACTTAAGAGATGCACGACAGGAACTAACTACATCATCAGGCTCTTAACATGAAGCTCGCATTGCAAGATTTGAATGCGAAGTTCAAATGTGAGGCTCGCAAAGCGATGTTCGTGAAGCTAAGATCCTCAGCAAAACACCTATAGAAAGAAGTGGGACTTGATGTGACATGACCGCTAGAAGAAACACCCAGAATTGGAAAAGCCCCATCTAAGAGAGCCAGCCTTGGAGGCGTCTGAAAGGGGTCCAGCAATGCAGGAGAGTCAACTCCTGAAGGACAAGATGAAATAAACTGCCTACAAAGGCGAGTGTAATCCTGCTGCGATAAAAAGAGTAAGAAACAAAGATGAAACATCACCCAGTGAGCACACTTAGAGAAGCAACACTCTGAAAGCACACTCTATCGGCAAAGAGAGGATCACATTCTGAAGGGTGCTTCTTTCGGGAAGGCGCCTAGAAAAAGAATTTCCTTCCAAAGGCAGGGAACAATGCCACTCTCTCAAAGATACCAAATGGAGGAAGGTCTAGACTCTAGATGATTTACATACTTTACTTTAAGGGCTACTTATCTGGTCCTATACAGCAGGGGAACCTTGCTCTTTACAGGACCTTCATGGTTGTTTTACGATGTTCATTAGGGAGTATTTAACATTTTAAAATGTGTATTGTTCGCTTACTGTTTGATCACTGTCAAAACACTCACAAAATAAGGTCTTCAGTTTCCTCTTGAAGGCCTTAATACCTTCAATAATTCGGATGTCTCGTGGGAGCCTATTGTATAGTCTTGGAGCCGCATATCTAAAGGATCTAGAGCCTACAATAGACATGTATCTAGGTTCTGATAGTTTGAAACCATCTGTAACTATTCTCATGTCAGGACGATTTGATGGTTGCACAATATGTAGCAATTCTCTTAGATATTTTGGACGACCGGCTCTGAGACCTTGGTGGGTTATTGTACATATTTCAAATTCAATTCTCCCTTTAATTGGCAGCCATATAGATCAATTAGCATAGAAGAGATCCTTTCTCTAGGTGGGACACCTTTTATCACCCTTGCTCTTCTGTTCATTATGTTTTGTAATTTCTTAAGTTGTACTTTTGGTAGATTGTAGTAGTCAATTCTAGTAATCACACATTTTATCAAATGTTTCTTTCCGGAACATTCAACCGGGTGCTTTTTTTATAAAAGCAATATTTCTTAGATGATAGCCAGTAGTTTTTACTACATGATTCATTTGGGCAATGAGAGACAAGCTGCAGTCAAGAAATATGCCTAGACCACAAACTTTACTAGATATCGGTACTGAGTCATTATTTATGTTCATTTGAATATCACCCAAACTTCTCAGAGTGTTCCATTCTCTAACACTATCAAGGATTCAGTTTAAGAGTTTAAGAAGTGTTGTCTATACCATTTATGGAGAAGTAAAAAGTATGAGAAACTCAAGGAAAATTCATGGCACTTAAGATCCTCCACCGAATAGAAAGGGTCTAAACAAGGTTGACTAGAAGCCTTGTGAAAACACTCCATCCTGAAGGAGCAAACCTGAAGTTTGTCAAACTGACGACAGTTTCCAAAGTCGTTGGAAGGACCAAGCCCTGAAGTAATCCTTAGGAGGGGCAGCAGAGGAAGTCAACTCCCCAGGAAAGTGTTTCGGTTTTGCGGAACTTTGAGCAAGTCACAAGACAAAGACAATGTTGAGGCCCAAAAGTCCCAACTACACCAGTAGTGACAACAACCGGTCCTGAAAGGAAGACCTCGAAGGAAAAACGACTGCGTCCCGCACTATCTGAGAGAACTTTACAAAACAACCTCAAGACTCCCCCAGAAGGAAGCCGCTCACGTAACCAAGAGGAAAAACGAGAAATGCTTCTTAACAAGGGAACAGGGTACTGGTAATCACTTCAAGGAAAATGCCAAAGGAGAGGAATGCACGTCTCATCTCAAAAACTGCGTTCTATAAAGGATAACCATACATTGGCTTGAGAGGGTAAAAAATCCCTGTCAAGGAGATTGACAGGCTGGTAACCAACCAAAGGCCCACCATAAGGACATCAGTCACAGAAAACACTCTCAAAAGAAGTAATTCATAAGCAGGACGGGCATGAGGGGGGAGAGACACAACATCCATAAACACTAATCATAATCATGTTGAAAAAGAAGTAATAGAAATTAAAGAAAAACTGCACAAAATTTCAGGCAACGAGAATGTCTGTTCTCACCAACAGAAACTAGCTAAATGGATTGTCAGTGAGCCAGTGGGGAATGGAACATTCCAGCTACAATAAGGTAAACCACCTGTCAGTTGTTACACATCATTATAGGTTTTTAAATGCTGCATTCTTGCTTCACTGTTATCTATCTCCTATAGGAAAGGACGATAGCTGACTGCTTTGATTATAAAATACAAACACAAATGAAATTAAGAGTTTAGTATTCACCTTTGATATTTACCAATTTTTTGTGTTACTTCAGGGGAAATCGTATGAAGATTATGAACCCTAGGTTATCTTTTTTAAGTTTTGCCTAGCGGTTCACTTGTCTTGCATAATCTTCACTAAATTCCAGAACCAGTTCTGCTATAGGGACCACTGGATTCTTAGGTAGTAGGAACTCAGGATTAATGCTTTTATACCTTTATAAGTGTAAATATTTAATAGTTCCTGTAGAAAAGTTTTTTTTTTTTTAAATATAACTTTAGAAATGAATTTTGACCATGACTCAGTGGTCTATGTAGTCTCTTCCCTTTGGAGGGAAGTATGGGGCTCCCCGAGTTCATTTACCAGTTGGATACAGAAAAGAATGTGTATGAAGGTGAACGCAGAATCACCCTGCACAGTGTCAAGAGCCTTAGGGTTGGCTGATGCTAAGAGAGCACCTGCTAAATAGTCTAAATCATCACCCATTGGGTCATCCACCTCCCGGCTGGGGTGAGTCATTGTCGTCATCGGGCACCTCTTTAGGGGATTAATGCCGAGGTGGAAAATCACCTGCTGAACGAGCTAACATAGCAGCTACTGCCTATTGAACTAGCTTATGTAAGTTTGGATTCTCCACAAGTTTGGAAGCCAAATTCTTGGGAAGCGAGTTTGTATCCTTCAAGTTCAGATCTTACTTGTGAAAGTAGCTAAAACATTGCTAGTCTTCTTCAGTTGAGTGACGGCTTAGCGGAGACAATGGGAGGGCCTGGGGGCGGGATGGAAGGGGTAGTGTATGTCAACTCAGTTGGCAACAGGGTATACGAGTCTATGTCCCTATGGATCCTAGAGTGGAATGTGTCTCCTGCAGGGGGTTTGACCAGCCTCTTATGCCCCCATAAACACACAGTTTTGCCAGACACTGAGAGTGCCTACTCATTATTCAGTTCTGCCATCCGTCTAACCTGTGTTGATACCCAGTCAGTACTATGGCAAATTGTCCCCCTCTCCAACATCTGGAGACTGCGGTTTCTACCTAGCCAGGGTTTGACAAGCAACAAAAAAAGCACCAAAGTAATGGTGTAAACAATGGTTCTGTGGCAAGAGATGATCCATTATATTCTAGCATATAATGAAGTATTACTAACATGAGGAGTAAGTGTTAAAGTGAATATACAGTATATATCGTCGTCTTCATAATCATTATCATCAGCCATTACTATCACACTGCAGAACAAAAGCCTCCGACATGTTCTTCCATTTGCGTCTATTTATGGTCTTTCTATGCCACTCCACACCCGCAAACATTCTTAATTCTTCAATCAATCGTCTTCTCTTCTTTTCCTTGCTTCTTTTGCCATATCTAGGGACCTATTCTGTTATTCTCAATGTCCATCTATTATCTGTCATTCTCATTATATGTCCTACCATGTCCATATTTTTTGTTACAAGTTGTTATAATATCCTCTAACTTTGGTTTGCCCTCATATCTATGGTGCTCTTTTTCTGTTTCTTAGTGTTACTCCCATCATTATCTATCTATACCTCCTTGGGTTGCAACTAGCTTATAATCTAAGGCTTTAGTATAAGTTAATACTAGTACAGACATCTGATCAAATACTTTTCTTAAATTTCTGTCTTGTGTTCTAGGAAAGGCTTATTGTCTGTCCTAAGTATGTAAAGGTTCGTCCATAACTCTTATTTGTTGTCTGCATTTGCATTGAACATAATCTTAGTTTTACTCATGTTCATTTTCAATCATACATTTTTGCTTTCTTTATTCAAATATTCTATCACCTTTTGCAATTCCTCCCATGATTCACTAAACACAACTATGTCATCTGCAAATTTTGAGTTGTTAAGGTATTCCCCATTTTAATCAATTCCTAGTATTTCCCCATCTAAATTTTTAAAACTTCTTCTAGGCATGCTGTGAATAATTTAGCAGTGATGGAGTCTCCCTGTCTAACTCCTTTCTCAATTGGTATTTTAACACTATCCTTGTGTAGTTTTAGGATTGCTGTACTTCATGTATGAATATATTCCAGTGTTTTAACATAAGATTCATCTATTTCTTGTCTTTAAAGGGCTTTCATTACTGCTTAAGTTTTGACAGACTCCAAACCTTTCTCATAGTCTATAAATGCCAAACAGAGGGGTTTGTCATACTCAGTTGGTTTTTCCATTAGTTGGTTAATTACATGGATACTGACCATTATTGAATACCCACTTCTAAAGATTGCCTGGTCTCTTGGTTGATCAAAGTCTAGCCAGTCTTTCTTTTCAGCCTTATATGATCTTTGTAAATATTCTATATATTATGGATAGAAAACCTATTGGGAAGTAATGTTTTAGGTTTTTTTGTCTCCACTTTTGTGAATTATTATGATGATAATGTTTTACCAAGCAAATTGATTGATTGAGAGTTTTCTGGCATTCTGACATCTAAGGTTATTGATGCCAAGATCATTTGTTATAAATATAGAATAAAAGGAAATTCAATTTAAAACAATAAAAGTAAAGATGTCCTTATAAAACTAAATTACTTTCAGAAGACTGCTTCTGAAATAAATCTAAAAATACCACTAGCATGGTATGACATATGTCCAAAAATCTTGGTAAGGATGAACCTGCCATCCTCACCTCAAGCCTCAAACAGATATCTATTTCTTAATGTACTAAAAGTGGAACCTTCTGTCAACAAGTGCCTCCCTGTCAAGGGTACCAAACAGTCATCGCAATATGGTTGATGATGCCATTTCATAAGAAATTCGTGTGTCAGCCGAGTGTGACCAATGAGGAGATGACAAGGAGTAGTCTCCCACTTTCGAGGCATCATGTTATACCTCCAAGATGATATACAATTCATTATTTCTCTCATTTTATTTCCTTTTGAACTATCCCAATGCTGTTGCCAATTATCATAAAAATAATTCTTAATGCTGGGTAAATAATCATTATAGAGGATGAGATACCTTCCTTGTAGCAACTCAGCTGCAGCATTCTTTGCCAGTAAATTTGCCTTCTCATTACCAGACATACCTACATTTGCCAGAACCCAATAACATCGAATTGTTATATCTCTCAGCCCAATAATAAAAAGCCACTCTAAAATCTTTAAAACTGAAGGGTTACTGGAATTAAAAACGTCTAAAGCTTTTAGCGAACTTCTTGCATTACTAAAAATGGTAAAATTGCCCTCCTCTTTTATCGCTATCTTTTCAATAGTGGTGAGTATGCCATATAGTTTGGTAGTAAATATAAAAGATGTTAACCTCTACAGATAAAAGCATAACTGTATACTTTAAATCCAACTCCAGCATCAGATTAGGAGCCATCAGTATATAGAAAAGTCAATTCCTTATGTTCTGCAACATTTTCCATGAAAAGAGACCTGGCTTCTAAGTCAAAATATTCTTATAATACCAATAAAATATTTACAGAAAGATGTCTCTTGTAATTTCCATGGAGGGGTTGATGATATCTTAAATGGAAGCACCTTACTTCAAGCTATATCAAGACTAAGTAACAATTGCTTTACCCAAAAACCATAAGGTTGAGGAGATTTTGGGTGCAACTCAAAGTATCTAAAATGCCCTACCAGGTTTGCAGTCTGATACACAAAATACTTAGGAAGTCTTTTCAATTTAAACCAATATTGAATAACAGAAAACTTTTAGTAAAGGTCTAACGGTAATTCTCCGTTATCAACAAGGAGGCTTGGGATAGGCGAACCTAAAATCTTTAATCAGCTTGGGGTGGCTGAGGAGTATATTTCACACACATACCTAATTAAAAAAAAAATCAAGGCCTTGTATAACTTTAAAATATTTTTGCAGTCTGTCCTCCATAATGTAAGGGACAAAACTTTTAAAAGCTTCAAAGCATCAAGACATTTTACTTTTTATGCTTTTAAGTGAGAAACCCATGTCAGCCTGCAATCAAATATCAAGCCTAAAAACCTAGCTTCACTTACACATGGGATCCATTGACCTTTGATGTACACAATCAGGGTCTGGATGTACTCCCAAAATAAAACAGAAATGGACAACAGTAGTTTTGCTTGTCGAAAACTCAATTCCATTCATATCTGCCCATTGAATAATTTTGTCAATTAGGAGTTGCAGTTTTGTCTCACCATTGCCATTCTAGCTCCAGCAAATGATACAGAGGTCATCTACAAATAATGTTGAGAGAATATCTTGGGGAATGACAGAGGATATCCTATTAATGGCTCAGGCAAATCGGTTACACTTAGCACACTACCTTGGGGAACTCCTTCTTCCTGACATTTCCTCTCTGATAGAGTTTCCCCCACTCTCACTTGAAAAAATGTATTTGAAATAAATGATTGAATGAACAATGGTAGCTCTCCTCTTAATCTCAAACTATGAATGGTTTCAAGTATACCATATCTCCATGCAATATCATATGTCATTTCAAAGTAAAAAGAAAAGAATGTTACATGTTGCTGTTTGAATGCAAAGGCTTCACAAATAGAGGACTCAAGTTGTAAGAACACATCAGTTGTTGAATGCATTTTTCTAAATCCATACTGGATAGGTAATAAAATACCCTTCTTTTACAGGTACCATATCAGTCTTGCATTGACAATGTTCCCCATGATATTACATAAGCAATATTATATAGTTTTCTGCTAAAAACTTATCCTAACTGGGTTTTAAAAAGCCTAAAATAATGGCTAGTTTCTAAATACTTAAATAACTATGGTCATGCCATATTCTGCTAATATTGCTTAAAATATATAACTTAATATTGACAGGTACATGTTTAATCATTGCATATGAAATTCAATAGGGTCCAGGGGCTGTATCATTGCAAGTAGCAAGTAGGGAATCAAATTCTCTTTCAGTAAAAGAAGAATTGCCAGATTCTTCCTTTCCTGTTGCAAAATTTAAAACTTTCTGTTCTTCACTGCTAATGGTACTTTCCATGTATATCTCAGTATAAATTAATCTATGATTCACTACCATGAGTATTACAGTGCAAACAGTTTTAAAATCAAACCTGTGAGATTTGGTTATAAAATGTGATTGCTCTGCTGTGCAGATGATTGGATATTCTTATAATTTTGAAATATACTGTGGTAAAGGAACAGAAAGAGCCATACCTCTCGGAACCCATGTTGTCATGAATATGTGTCAGCCAGTGGCTAATAGAGAAGAACATGTATTTTTTTATAATTCTTTTACTAGTTATGATCTCCTGAGTGAGCTAGCAAATTCAAATATCCTTCCATGTGAAATAGTTCGTGAAAACCATAAAAGAAAATGTCCTCTCACTTGAAAGAAAGAAATGGAGAAAAAGGTAAAGGTTCCTTTGATTATAGGTCAGACGGAACAATACTATGTACAAAATGGAATATTAATAGTATTATCACTGTAACAAGCAACTATTATTGTACTTCCCCATTACAGAAATATGAAATAAATATGAAAAATCAGGGTTTTTAAATTTTGACCTCATCAAAGACCAACAAGTTTAAAAGTCACGAGCAACGCTGTCAGTTTTCATAATCCAACTTTAACAAGATCAGGTTAATTATATCAACAAAAACATAATTTCTTAGAGTAAACAAAGTGTCAACATAACACCTAAATTGCTTACCAAAGTGGAATAAACACAACAGTATTATAAAGGAATCTATATGCAATCAAACGTTCACCCACTGTCAATGTGGGTTCAGAGTTCCATACCTTATGTTCTTCTCTTTGAATATTTATTTGTTAACTGTCAGTGTCTCAGATCAAGAAGTAAATATCTCAAATCATGAATACTTTCCCTATCGGGATCTTTGCATTTAATACTAGAGGAAGTGAAAAATTACTTTTAATGAAATTTGAAAGGAACAAAAGTGTAAATGACATAATGAAATTGCTATACAATAATTTATCAAGTTATAAAATACATGTTAAAAATAAGATATTTTGAATTAATCATCATTTGTTATAAGTAAAGATTATTACAATATAACCTTTAATTAATTACAAATAAGCAGCATTTTTTCTTAAATAATCAAAATCAATTACAAATTTTTTCTGTCACAAATCTTCATAGGATTTGAAAGAGTACGCCAGGTAAAATCCACACCAAAGACATTGCACTTGAATGACTTCTCGTTCTTTGTCTTAATACCTTAATTGGTTTCAATTTATATCAGGGGTTCAATGGACCACAACCTAGGGTATATGGTTGCACCTCTATGCTCCACTAGCCTTGTATCCGAGGGGTCTTTTCAAGATGGTCACTCTTCCCTTGATGGGTGCAATCTGCCCCTCATTTATGCTTGGGCAACTTGGTATTGCCTGAAGGTATTGTCTCAGGTTTTTTTTCATAAGTCCTGTTCCCCCCCCCACCAAAGGTATTATGCATATTTCTTTCAGTTTACATGTATTTTTATGTCGTTCTTTGGTTCTTGGTATTTTGTTATTTTCTGCCTCTCACCTAATTCTATTAAGGCCAAAATCATTGGGTACTGTCAAATCTTTTCCTTCTTTATTCCAGGCCACATTATCAGGTTTTATAGCATCTTCTTCTATATATTTTTTATGTTGGAATTATCTTATAAAAGATGGTAATGGTCCTGTTGGAGGTAACTGGATCTGGTTCATGGTCCCATACCTTATCTTTTACTTCAATTTTGTATTCTTTACACATTTTCCAAAGTATATATTTACAGATCTTATTGTGACGAGCTGTGTAGTGATCCTCTGCAAGTAGGGTCTGGCAGGCTGAAACTAGATGACCAAAACGCTCTTAACAGCTGCATGGCGAAATCTACACAGGTCGTTTCCTGATATGCCCGCCATTTTCTTGAAGCCGTTTGTTAGGCCTTGGTCTTGTACTCCTATTAAAACCCTTTTTCCATCAAAACTTAGATTTCCATTCCTTATTCATTTGAGTGACTCTTCTTTGTCTATGTAACCTTTTTCCAGTTCTTGGAATCTTCCTGCTCTTCAATGGTGTTTCCACCTTTCCATGCTAAGCTTCTCCTCTCTATAACTGAGTTTCTGCCTGGTCTTCCCGGCTATCATTGTTGCTGGAGTCTATTCAGTGTCCTTTTTTCTTCCAGCAAGTCTCCTGCAAAACTCTTAGCCTACTTTGTTATTGATGTTAGTTGGCTCAGGGTTTCATTATGATGTTGGGCAACCTTTTTTATATCATCCTCAGAGCTTCTCAAGTATTGCCCTAAACTTACTATTTCTGTTCTGTAGGCTTGATTGATCTCAATTAAGCCTAGTTCACCTTCTCAGCATGGGAGGTATATTCTGTTCATACACTTGTGACTATACGTGACTTTATGCAGGGTGAGAATCTTCCTTGTCTTAGTATCCATCCTATCTATCTCACCTTGTGGACAGTTTACAATACCAAAACCATAGGTCACCACTGTTATCGCTAGCTGATTTATGGCAGTGATCTTATTCTTTGGTGTTAATTCTGACTTAGAGATCTTTTTAGGCAGCTGATGTACTCTTCCTTTATCTCTCATATTCTTGTGTTTGATACAGGTATTTTATTTTATTCACAAGTACTTATATGCAAACTTCTGCGACAGATCTCCTACAGACATGCCTTACTCTACTTATATTCCTTCTAATATTACTTTCTTCCTTTCCTGATAGCAATCTTAGCACATTTATCTAATCCAAAGTCCATGCAAATGTCATTTGAAAATCAGTGGACTGTTCCAATATTTCTTGAGTCAGCATATAGTTTGAGGTCATCCATAATGAGCAGGTAATTCACTATTTTGTTGTCTCTTTTACTTCTGCTTTTGCTAAGGTCATATCTGGTGTTAAGGTCATTCAAGATTTTACTAAGCGGATCTCTGGTCAAGCAGAAGAGAAGTCATGGGAAGCTGTCACCCTGGAATATTCCTCCTTGTAATTTTATGTCTTGAATTACTATATGGTCCTCGGAGTGTTTACTATTGATAATGGCTTTCCACTTAACCATCTGGGCTGCTAGGAATGATCTTATTTCCTCATTGATGTTGTATAATTCCAGAAATTAAAGTATCCAGGTGTGTGGCACACTGTCAAATGCCTTCTTATAATCTATACAAAGCATATTAAGGTTTCTTTGCCTTTTTTACAGTCTTCTAATATTGTTTTGTTAATTAGCAATTGATCTTTGGTTCGAAGGTTTTTTCTTATACATCCCTTCTGTTCTTTTTCCATACATTTGCCTTTATCTAGGTGTTCATAGATCTCATCTGCTATGACTGCTGTGAGCCATTTGTAAGTCATTAGTAGACGGCAGATGAACCTATATTTGTTGGGGAGTTTGGTCTCAGAGTGGTGTTTCCAGTTGTGAGCCACTCTGGTGATTCTTCTTCTCGTATCACTCTTGAGAATTCTTGTTCATAGTTGTGGTATAGTGATGTGATCTTTTTTTAGCCAGAAATTCAAAATCTTGTTTACTCTTGGTGTTTTAAAATTACTATATTCTTTAATTTTTCTTGCTAACTTTTCTGTGGTGAACCTTATTGGGGGTATTTGTTGTTTTTGACTGTTCTTTCGCCTAATGGTGTCAATCCATGATTTCTCTTAGTGTTATCTCAAGTCTTCAAACACTGGCTTCCAAAACCTCTCCAGATCTTCCATGTTCGGTTGAGTCCGCACTTGACAGTTTCTTTCACCATATTCCTATAAACAATTATTAGATTTTCACCAAATTCCCTGTTTATCTGTTTTGCTTTTATCTTATGTTCTCTATTTCTTATTTGTGCAACTGGGGCCTTTACTTTGGCTTGACGTTCTGCCAGTTTTGCCAGTGTGAATTCTATGATGTACAGTGAGAGCACTTTTCCGACAAAATGCTTTGCTACAGACATTGCATTTGAATGGCTTCTCACCTGTGTGAATTCTATGATGTGCCGTGAGAGTACTTCTCCGACAAAATGCTTGGCTACAGATAATGCACTTAAATGGCTTCTCCCCAGTATGAATTCTATGATGATCTCTGAGATGACCTCTCCAAGAAAATGCTTTGTCACAGAAATTGCACTTAAATGGCTTCTCCCCAGTGTGAATTCTATGATGATCTGTGAGACGACTTTTCCCAGAAAATGCTTTGTCACAGACATTGCACTTGAATGGCTTTTCTCCAGTGTGAATTCTGTAATGTGCTGTGAGATAAATTCTCTGAGAAAATGCTTTGTCACAGACACTGCACTTATATTGCTTCTCCTCAGTGTGAATTCTACGATGTTTTACAAGACTACTTCTCACAGTATATCCTTTGTCACAGACATTACACTTGAATGGTTTCTCTCCGGTGTGAATTCTGTAATGTGTTGTGAGATAAATTCTCTGAGAAAATGCTTTGTCACAGACACTGCACTTAAATTGCTTTTCCTCATTGTGAATTCTATTATGCCCTAAGAGACTACTTCTATCAAAATATGCTTTGCCACAGATATTACACTTAAAAGACTTCTCCCCAATGTGAATTCTTAAATGACGTATGAGATGACTTTTCCGAAAAAACACTTTGCCACAGTGACTACATTTGAATGACCTTCTCCCAATGTGAGTTTCATAATGTGCTTCAAGATCAACTTCCTTGAAAAATGTTTCTCTGCATCTGGACTGGCCTTCAGTGTCAATTAGCTTGTGAGTGTTAGGGTTAATTACTCCACTAAATTGTTTTTCATGATTCCAACCCACCAATGAATTTTCTCTTGTACCAAAATCAGTGTTGGCTTTTGAGTCACTTTCCTGACAAAGAGGGTCTTCACAGCAACTGTTTTCGATCTGCTCTTTCTGTAAACATTCTTTCTCCCTTCCTCTTCCCTTTCCTTTGTCCTCTTTCCTACTGGATCCCAACTGTGTGTCATATTCCTCTTTTACGCCTGATTTTAAACTCTCCTCCTTTTTGTTCACTTCCCTTTTGCAAATTTGTAAATCCTCCTCACTTACTGATGCATCAGAGTCCAAAGCATGCTCCATGTCATATTCGCTTGATTGAAATATTTCTGGCTCTGATTTGAATTCTGGCTCTGCTTTGAATTCTGGCTCTGCTTTGAATTCTGGCTCTGCTTTAAATTCTGACTCTGCTTTGAATTCTGGCTCTACTTTGAATTCTGGCTCTGCTTTGATTTCCATGTCTGGATCTATGAAAAGAGAGTCATCATCACAGAGCCCAACAATGGTAACTAAATCATTATTTTCTAACTTCACTGCAGAGTGTGGAAATGAATCTTTCATTTCACCTTTTACTGGAAATTCCAATGATTCACAGTTCCTCATCCTCTCCCTGTCACAAGATGACATCCTCTTCAATAATATCTTCAACAGTGTTAGAATATAAAGTTAATGCTAAAATTCCTATTCTTTACATCAAAGCCTTGAACATGAACAAACATAGGCCGTTCTTCCTTTTTCCCAGTCCTGTTTCTCTAGCAGATATCTCAGTAATTTAGTAGTTTACATTATCCTGCCACAAGAGGTGGATGATTATTTCCATTAGGATTGAAAGTCTGAAATAATAGAGAATAACTATCATTGGAAAAAGGTAGGATGTAAGTGTTAGAGCAATTCTTTACAAAAAAAAAAAAAAAATTAAAAGTTATTTTTATCCATACAAACTTGAGTTCATTAATTAGGAAGATTACATTGGCATGAGCTGGAATCGGTAGTTGAAATGGATAACGACTGGTTATACAATTGGAGAAGGTGCAAGGCGAAGGTCCTGACCCCCTTCCAATCAGTATTCAATTCAATTTTGCTACTTCAACTCAGGACTTAGAGAGGTGGTTAGGGGAGGGAAGTCATATTAAAGGACTTAGGTCTGTTATTTGCTCTAATGCTTCATACAAACCCTTATCCTTTAATTAGGGAGACTTACTAATTAGAGGGTTGGAGGTCTCATTGGACCCAAAAGTGAAAGGTTCTGTAACTTCCCTGGAAGTGTTCGAAGATTGATCTGTGAAGATGCAATGCGAGGGCACTATCACCCCTTATATGTAATTATCACAAGGATGAGAAACTGATAGGCCCTGGGTCATACATGAACTGCACTGTACAATGTAAAGAGAAACATTAACCCAGGAGGGAACATCAGCAAGAAACACTTACCATGTATAAGAATAAAGGGTTGATAGTGATTCACCATCCTCCAGCTCATATGGAGGATTGGTAGATATACTTCTTTGTATAAGGCTGCTTGCATCTATAGGATGTTTAATTGCAGATGCTTCTTTTCCTCAGACCACACTCTTGAGGCAACTAGGTCATTCAGGTACACTCCCCCCGCCTTTTTCTTTAACACATCCGAGAACAGATGTGACCGAGTCGCCCAATTGGAGGTTACACAACTGGGAGTCTTGCAATTATGAGTTACTTGCACTGCGAGACTCAAATAGAGGGGCTAGTGCAGCGAGGCTTGTGTGCTCATCTGAGAGATGCACAACTCGAACTACCCGCATCGTGAGGCTTACATTGCAAGACTTGAATGCGAGGTTCCAATGTGAGGCTCATGAAGCGATGTTTGTGAAGTGAGGATCCTCAGCAAAACTACTTTACAAAGAAGTGAGACTTAATGTGACATGACTCCAAGAAGATACACCCAGTATTGGAAGAGCCATGTCTGGGAAAGGTTGATCTAGAGACGTCTGAAAGGGATACAGCAATGCAGGAGAGTCAACTCCTGACGGACTAAATGACAGACTGCCAACACATGTGAGTCTATAATCTTGCTCCGAAAAAAACCGTAAGAACCAAAGCTGAAACATTACCCAGCGAGAGCAGTTAGACAAGCAACTCTCCCAAGGCACACTTTATCAGCACTCTAAGGGAGGGGCCCAAAAGTAGAATTTTCTTCCAAAGGCAGTGAACAATGCCACTCTCTTCAAAGACTCCAGATGGAAGGTCTAGAAGAATTATGATAAAAACCCAAGATAAATGCATGGCATCTAAGATCCTCCACTAAAGAGAATAGATCCAAACAAGGTTGACTACAAGCCTTGTGAGGATGCTCTATACTGAAGGAGCAAACCTGAAGGTCACCAAGCAAATGAAGGTCTCAGAATTTATTGGCAGGACCAAGCCATGAAGCGATCATCATGAGGGGCAGGAGAAGAAGTCAACTTCCCAGGAAAGTGGTTGGGTCCTGCACAACTCTGAACAAGTCACAAGGCAAAGACGATGTTCAGGCCTAAAAGTGCCAACTACACTGGTAGTGACATTAACCGCTTCGGAATGAAACCCTCGAAGAAAAAACGTCTGCCTCCACTGGTATCTAAGAGAACTTTGCAACATAACCTTAAGAGGTCCGGCCGGTATGCCAATAAATGGTGGTATGGGACGAAAAACACAGAATCCTGAAAAAAACTCACTGAGCCTCATACGGCAATGGAGAATGCTTATACGAAATATTTTGACAAAAATCCTCTTACTTTCATAATTACAGGGTAATTAGTAAAAGTAACTCGTTAAACAAAAAACATTGATTCCTACAAGAAAATGCAGTATTTCTTCTGTTATCAAAAATTTTTATAATTATTACATTTTAATATAAAACAAATTGTGAAAAATGGCATCTGTATAGATTCCATGAGTAACAAAACGATGTATTACACTGTAAATACACCCTTCGGTCTTCAGTTCTAGCATAAACCTCAGAGAGAGAGTACACGTTTGAGTTTGATCTCTGACATTCACTTGCTTTTACGTCTGTTTTTCTTTGTTTCGGCAAGAATTTCATCATGTCTAAGAGGAAAAGAAAATTTTCAACATCTCGCTAACATAAGGAAGTAGAAAATTCGCTCTAATAAGAGTTCAGAAGTGGGTAATAGAGGTGAAATTAGCGGAGTTAGTGAAGGATGGAGATGATGAAGGAGCTACCATCTCGCCTAAAGAAGCAAGTTATTAAGCAAGGGGATCTTCATTTATGATTAAATTATGATACATAACTTTAACTTGGTTTATTAATATCCAAAAGGAACATAAAATTCATAATAATCATGATTAATTAACATTGTCTTTGTAAAAATACAAGGAAAAACTTTAAACTCCCATATCTCGAAACTATACTTATTGACCTTCAAATTCTATCTTCTCCCTTAGTTTTAAAGATATAGCATTGAAATTTGGTATATAATTTAGAAAGACATTATAACATGATCAAATGTTGTCCTTTTTTCAATTTTTTGTTTCATTTTTTTTTTCTTGATTTTTTTCCCTCTGATTTTTAGGGTTTACCTTTTTACTATAATGAAAAAAAATATATCTAGCAAAACCTGCATCCTATGAAGGCTCTAAAGGGTAAAAAAACCCTGAAAAGGAGATTGAAAGGCTGGTAACCAACCAAAGGGCCACCAGAAAGACATCAGTTACAAAAAACGGCCTTAATAGCAGTAATTCCAAAGCAGGAAAGCCACGAGAAGAGAGAAACACTCCATCCATTACAGTAATCATAATCATGTTGGAAAAAAAGAAATAGAAATGAAAGAAAAACAGCACAAAATTCCAGACAACAAGAACATCTGTCCTTACCAACAGATGCTAACTAACGGGGGAAAAAGCATTCCCGCTACCAACTGGTAAATCACCTGTCGGTTATTGCACCTCGTTGTAAGTTTTTAAATGCTGTATTCCGGCTTCGCTGTTATCTATCTCCTATAGTAAAAGATGCTAGCCGACTGGTTTGATTATGAAATACAAACACAAATGAAATTAAGAGTTTAGTATACGCCTTTTAGTATTTATCGTTGTTTGCATTTAGTTCTCCAGGAAATCCAGAGAAGACAGAGACCCATAGGGTACCTTTTTTAAATTTCATCTAGTGGTCCAGTTTTCTTCTTGCGTAATATTCACTAAATTTCTCACTCAGTTCTGTTTCAGGGACCACTGGATTCCAAGGTAGTAGCAGCTCATGATCATCCCTTTTATACTTATTATGGTGTAAATATTTAATAGTTTCTATAAAAAAGGAATTTAGGCAATGATTCAGTGGTCTATATAGTCTCTTCCCTTTGGGGGGAAGTACAGGGCTCAACAAATCCATTTACTAGGGTGATACAGGAAAGAACCTGTAAGAAAGTTAACTCGGAATCGCCCTGCTCAGTGTCCAGAGCCTCAAGGATGGCTGGTGCTGGCAGACCACCTGCTGAACCATCCAAATCATCGTCCATGGTGTCATCCACCTCCTGGCTTGGTTGAATCATTGTCGTCATCGGCACATCTTTAGGGGATCAAGTCCTAGGTGGAGCATTGCCTGCCGAACGAGCCAACATAACAACTACTGCCTGTTGAACTTGCCTCTGTAAGTTTGGATCCTCCACAAGTTTGGAAGCCCAATTCTTTGGAACGAGCCTGTATCCTTCTGAACTTGGATCTTACTTCTGAAGACGCTAAGACGCTGCTAGTCTCCTTCTGCTGAGCCTCTGAGGGCTTAGAGGAGGCAATTGAAGGCCCTATGGGCTCGGATGGAAGAGGCAGTGTATGTCGACTCGATCAGCGACAGGCTTTATGAATCAATGTCCATATGGATCCTAGGGTGGATTGTGTCTCCTACACGGGGTGTGACCAGCCTCTTATGCCCTCATACAAGCACAGTTTTAACTGACATGCCGTCTGAACTGACAACTCTGCCATACACTGAGAGTGTCCACATATTATTCAATTCTGCCATCCGTCTAACCTCAGTTAATACCCAGCCAGCACTATGGCAACATCTGAAGACTGTGTTCTCTGCCTAGCCAAGGTGTAACGTGCAAGAAAAAAGCACCAAAGTAAATGGTGTAAACAATGGTTCTTTGGCAAGAGAAGATGTTCCACTAAATTATAGCATATAATGAAGTAGTACTAACATGAGAAGCAAGTGTAAAAGTTAATATATATATCGTCATCCTCATTATCATCAGCCGTTACTAATACAATGCAGAACAAAGGCCTCAGACATGTCCTTCCATTTGTGTCTGTTTATGGTCTTTCTATGCCATTTCACACCCTCAAACTTTCTTAGTTAGTAATCATCTTCTCTTCCTTACCCTAGTTCTTTTGCCATCTCTTAGGACCCATTCGGTTATTCATAATGCCCCTTTATTATCTCTCATTCTAATTATATGTTCTGCCCATGTCCATTTTTTTTTTTTTACAAGTTGTTAGAATATCCTCTACTTTACTTTGCCCTCATATCCATGTTACTCTTTTTCTATCTCTTTATGTTATTCCCATCATTATATTTCCAAAGCTCCTTGAGTTGCAACTAACTTATAATCTAGGGCTTCAGTAAGGCTCCAAGTTTCTGATCCATAATTTAATACTGGTACGGCCATCTAATTAAATACTTTTCTTTTTAGAGAAAATGGCCCTTTGCCTTTAATAATCTCATTTAGTTTACATAAAGCTCTCGATCCAACTGTTATCTTTTTTTTTTTTTTTTAAATTTCGGTCTCATTTCTGGGGAAACACTGTCTGTCCTAAGTATGTACTGTATATGCCTTAACAGTCTCTAAAGATTTGTCCAAAACTCTTATTTGTTGTCTGTGCATTTTCATTAAACATTTTGGTTTTACTTATTCATTTTCAGTCTTACATTTCTACTTTCTCTATTCAAAGCTTCTATCACCTTTTGCAATTGTTCCCGTGATTCATTAAACACAATTATGTCATCTCAAAATTTTGAGTTGTTAAGGTATTCCCCATTAATATTAATTCCTACATTTTTTCCAATCTAAATTTTTTTTTCAAACTTCTTCTGGGCATGCTGTGAATAATTTAACAGAGATGGGGTCACCCTGTCTAACTCCTTTCTCAATTGGAATTTTCTCACTAAACTTGAGTAGTTTTAGGATTGCTTTACTTCATTTATAAATATCTTCAAGTGTTTTAACATAAGATTCGTCTATTCCTTGCATGTAAAGGGTTTTCATTACTACTGAAGTTTTTACAGAATCAAAAGCATTCTCATATTCTATAAATCCCATACATAGTAATATGATATACTCTGTTGATTTTTCCATTAGTTGGTTAATTACATGGATATTGTCCATTGTTGAATACTAACTTCTAAAGCCTACCTGTTCTCTTGGTTGATTAAGCCTGCATGCGTATTGTGGACCCCATGTGGGGACCTAGTGCATGTGCAGAACCACATTTTTTTAGATTCCCTGGGTTCTTTCAGCTTTTCCCGAGAATTAGAGGTACGTCAGTTGGTGAGTTGTATCGGTCGAGGTAAAATGCATCAAACTAAGCCTCAGATATTCCCCAGATTACAGTCCCTCAAACCTTCGTCGGTCACCAGATGAGGACCATGTTATCAAACAATGCACAAATCTTAATATCGTACACTTTTACATTTTGATATTTATAAAAGTTAATTAGATTTTCAGAGAACATTGGTGAATAGTGTTGCTATGCAGTGATGTTGTCATCTTGAGGCTGAATGGTCACTTTATATAATTTGAGGGTCTTATATTGATTTCTGAGTGAACTATATGGGAAATATCCTACGTTAAAGGGCCTTCTCGGAATTCTTTTTTTTTATACCTTTTAATTGCTCATATTTACTATTTTTCAGGTTTTGTATTATAGGGTGGTAAATACTCAAGATATTTTAATATTTAGGTGGTTTACAGTGTACATTTTAAAGTACTGGTTTTTCTCACCAAATTAATTTCCTTTTTTTTTTTTTTTACCCCCGTCACAGATTTGGGGTTTTTGGCCCATATCCTACTTCATCGTTAACATCATCATAAGAACTCAGGAAAAGTGTACACAATTTTATAGCCTATTTTGTTAATGTATATATTTTTATCAATATATATATATATATATATATATATATATATATATATATATATATATATATATATATATATATATATATATATATATATATATATATATATATATATATATATATATATATATATATATATATATATATATATATATATATATATATATATATATATATATATATATATATATATATATATATATATATATATATATATATATATTCTTTTTTTCCTACGCACCTGAAATAGTATTTGGGAATGATTACTGACCAATGTCCAAGATACAGTTTTTCTGACATCTTTAATAAAAATGGAGTTATTTGATCCAAAAATTGAGGTCACTGTGCAGGTACCTGGTTACCAACAACGGACCACAAATTCAAGGTTACTGACGCAAGGTTAAAGTCTAGCTGTCTTTGTTTTCATCCTAATATGATCTTTGTAAAGATTTTATATATTACTGTACCAACTATGTGTCACACGATCGTACATAGTTCATTTTGTGTATATATTATGCTTGTATCTTTGCTCTTCACTAAAATGAACCAGATTAAACATGTCTGCTTTTCTCCTCTGTAACAGTGTCTGTTTTTTAAACATGAAATTTCTTGTTGCTTTGAGCTTTTGTATACAAAGGAGAGTGTTCTATAATAAATTTACTCAGTTGCTTTCAATCTGCCTTTTTGTCACAACCTTCTCTCGGCCCGTCACATTGGTGACCCCGGAAGTCGACTCGCTCCTCTCGCCTTCCAATACCCCCCCCCCCTCGCCCCTCCATCGTTGGTACTATGGAGGACTCTACGGAAATTATTGCTGCGACTCCCCCATTGAAACTTTCATCATTCGCCAGCGGAGAGGCGTTTGCTTGGTTTCAGCGCGCAGAAGTCCAGTTTCGCATCAAGGGCGTGACTCGCTCATCCCCCAAAGCATACTATGTTCTCGCGGCGATACCCGAGGACACCTTCCCGGAAATATCCGACTGGCTTTGTGAACAAGGAGACACCCCAAAAGCATATGACGCCCTCAAAACATACCTTCTGCAGCAGTACTCGTCGTCGCCAGTCGCCCGTATAACAAAGCCTTTTCAGATCTCGCAACAACCGTTGGGGACCAAAGGTCTTCGCTCGCCCTCAGGGAAATGACCAGTATGGCTCGCCTGCAACCTGCCGCAGACGGCTCTCCTTGTGAGGTGAACCTACTTCGTGCCCTTTGGATACGTGTTTACCGGGACCTATACGCGCTGCCATACCCGATGTCGATAGTTTACCCATAAAGGACTTGATGACCAAAGCCGACACCCTTATGGACAGCCACTTCAAGACCTCCATCAACGCCTCCACCCCTGACGAAGAGGACGCCTATTCAACGTCACCCGAAGCTGACGTGAATGCTGTAGGACATACACGCCTACCCCGTGACGTGCCGAAGCGGCAACAAAGCCACCCACCACTCACTCGCGCCCCAACCAATGACTTCTACGGCCACTTACTACCTCCCATTCGCCGCAGTTTTGCTACTACCACTTCAGATTCAGGGCAACCGCGAAGAAATGTGCCAAGGATTGTCAGTGGCCAAAAAACGAGTAAGTAGGCCATCGCTCGTGGCGGTGGCCTCCCATGTTTCTAATCTTTTCTTTTTATATGATGCAGGAACGGGCCTGCGATTTTTGGTAGACGCGGGTGCTTGTCGTTCTCTTTTGCCAAGGGAACTCTTCAGGACACGACTTAGTCTGTCTACGTCTGCCGACGTCCGCTTGGTAGCAGCCAATGGATCTGCGATACCCACCTACGGTTACGAGAACCTCACATTATCGTTCGGAAATGGTAAATTTAATTGGAAGTTTCTCATTGCTGACGTCACATTGCCAATCCTCGGTGCGGATTTCCTCTCTTATTTCCACTTTCTGGTCGATGCCCCCCACCGACGATTGGTCAACGCAGACTCGTACTTGTCAACACCTCTTCAACCCGCCCCCTACAACCTCGCTCTCCACATCAGCGCACCCACGGATGCCTACGCCCACCTCCTCACGTTGTACCCGGAAGTTTTCCGTCCAGAACTTCGCCAAACGCCCACGGCTCCTGCCAAGCACGGTATTTATCACCATATCAAGATGACGGGACCCCCAGTCTTCGCAAAATTCAGACGTCTGGCACCGGAACGATTGGCAGCCGCCAAACAGACGTACGCCGAAATGGAGGAAATGGGCCTTTGCCAAAAGGCCTCCAGCCCATGGTCGTCACTCTTACACATCGTTCTGAAGAAAGACGGCTCCCTCCGTCCGTGCGGGGATTACAGGCGCCTGAACATGCAAACAGAACCGGATCACTACCCCCTCCCAAACATTGCCGACGTGACCTCCTACCTGTAAAAAGCAAAGGTTTTCTCTACGCTCGACCTCCTGAAGGGTTATTATCAGGTGCCTATGAACCCAGAAGACATCCCCAAGACCGCCATCACCACTCCGTTTGGTGCATACACCTTCAATTACTCCTGTTTTGGCCTTCGTAATGCTGGGGCCACGTTTCAACATCTCATTGATGGCATCTTAGGGGACCTCCCCTTCTGTGTGTTATGTGGACGACATACTTGTGTTCTCCTCCTCAAAAGAGGAACACCTCCGTCACCTGCACATCGTGCTCGACCGCCTGTAACAAAACGGCCTTGTAGGCGGTACAACAAGTGTACCTTTGGCTCCAACGAAGTGTCGTTCTTAGGGCACCGCATCACTCCTGAAGGAGTCCATCCCCTCCCTGAGAAGGTAGCAGCTGTTCAGGACTTCCCCGCGCCCTCGACCGTCAAAGCTCTGCAGGAATTTTTGGGCATGATCAACTATTATCACCGTTTTTTGCCAGCCATTGCTGCCACTCTTGCTCCCCTCTATGCCTCCCTCAAGGGCAAGCCAAAGGACCTGAAGTGGGGTCCCCTTCAAGAAGCAGCCTTCTGCAAAGCAAATAAGGCCCTATCAACCGCTGCAGCTCTCACTTTTCCTATCCCACATGCCCCTCTCCGTCCCTCCACCGATACCAGCAATGTCGCTATTGGTGCTGTACTCGAGCAGGTGGTCAACGGCTCGCCCCGCCCATTGGCCTTCTTCAGCAGAAAACTATCCAAGGCAGAATCGGGTTATTCTACCTTCGATCGCGAATTGCTGGCGGTGCACTTGGCTGTCCATCACTTTCGCCATTTCTTAGAAGGTACGCCCTTCGTCATTCGCACAGACCACATGCCTCTGGTGCACGCCTTCACTCGACAGTCTGACGCCTGGTCCGCCCGTCAACGCCGACATCTCTCTGCCGTGGCTGAATACAATTGCATCCTTCAATACGTCCCTGGGAAAATGAATCCCGTTGCCAATGCCCTGTCAAAAAACACGTTGGCTGCCGTTCAACTGGGATTGGATTACAACGCCCTGGCTGAAGCCCAACAACAGGATCCAGAGTATCAAGCATTTAGGACATCCTGCGCATCCCTCCGTTGGGAAGACATACCCCTCGAAGACTCCAACACCACCCTCCTCTGTGACGTCAGTACTGGTAGACCGCGACCATGGATCCCTGCTCCCATGCGCCGGCAGGTGTTTGATTTCATTCACGGTCTTTCACATCCCTCGTGCCGTTCTACTGCACAGCTGCTGAAGACGAAATTCATTTGGCACAGCATTTCTAAGGATGCTAAGGATTGGGTCCGCGCCTGTACTTCTTGCCAAACTTCCAAAGTACATCAACACACGGATTCAGGAGTGGGCACCTTTCCTCAACCTCAGCGTTGTTTGGCACACATTCACGTCGGCGTTGTAGGTCCCCTACCCACATCACAAGGACATCGTTACCTGTTTACCGTCATCGACCGCTCCACTCGTTGGCCTGAAGCCATTCCCATGGAAACTGCAACGTCCGCCTCATGTACAACTGCCTTACTCTCAGGATGGATTGCAAGATTTGGTATCCCTGAGCATATTACTTCTGACAGGGGTACCACTTTCACCTCTCAATTGTAGACATCATTAGCAAATCTCCTGGGCATCCCACTACATCAGACAACGGCCTATAACCCCGCTGCCAATGGAATGGTTGAACGTTTTCATCGCACCCTCAAAGCAGCTTTGATGTCCCGCTGCAAGGATTCCAACTGGTTTACTCAGCTTCCCTGGGTCCTCCTGGGACTAAGGACCACTCCTAAAGACGCCCTCGACGTCTCGGCAGCTTAAATGGTGTATGGCGATCCGTTAGTCGTCCCTGCCGAATTTTTTCCTTCTACAACCTCCTCCGACGATCTCAAGCGCATACGTCACGTCGTGGGAAAATTTACTCCATGCCGCCAGACTTACTAGCCCCCAGCGAAGCATCACATACCAACAGACTTGCACTCTGCAACGCACGTCTTCCTGCGCAACGACACTAGCAAGCCACCGCTAACGCCCCCTTACACGGGCCCTTTCCTTGTGATCCGCCGCAGTCCGAAAGCATTCCTACTAAACATTCGTGGCAAAGAAGACTGGGTCTCCATTGATCGTCTTAAACCTGCTTATCTCCTGCCAGATGACCCGCCTACAGTTCGCCTCTCTAGATCAGGGCACCCTATTTAACATGTACAGTATGTAATTTTTAGGGGGGGAGCCATGTACCAACCGTGTATCACACGATCGTACATGTAACAATATGTGAATGTTGTGGTCAGGATTTCGTATGTAATCAGTGTATGAATATTGTTTGGTACGCTGTCTATGTTTGTAAATGATATCTGTTGTTTATGTTTGGGTAAGTCACGTGACCACACAGTCTTCCGCATTCTCCCCCGCTCTACACATGTTGGCTCGGCAATGCTGTATAACTTGCTGTTTAACTTGTATAATAAACTAAGGTTAATTACCCTCAGCTTATCAATGAGAACCCATAACATGGTGTCAGAAGTGGTTCTTATCTACATATAAGCTGGATTAAAGAAGAAATGAGGGTAAGTGACAACTTACAAGTTACGGACCAGTTTGTTGATGTCCTAGGCTACGCCGTTTGCCGACGTGCATAATTTTTCCCAGTGGGATAAGTTTATTTTTTCTCATCATAATTAAGGTAGTTTTGTACCATAAAGATGAATGTACAGCTAACTCCACCAAGTCCTATGGACTTTAGTGCAAGTACTAATGTAGCCCCCAAATGGAAGAAATTTAAAGAAGCTTTTTTTGGGCTCAAGCCATGTCGTCCTGATGGAAGTTCCTCTAAAGTAGCTTCCTAGGGTATATTACATCAGGACGACATGGCCATCTTACCCAAAAATAGATTTTTCGCTTCGCTCAAAATCCGTTTTCTATGTAGTGAAGGAAAATGTTTCTTCTGTAATAGGTTATGAGGATGGACAGAGACTGAAATTGATCAAAATTCTTGTGAATGATAACCCAAGTGCTAAGCAAGAAATAAATGAGGTTTCTCCGAAAGTGTTAGATAGAAACAAGATTATTTCTGATTTTCCTGATTTATTCGAAGGATTGGGGGAATTAGGACCTCCATGTAAGATAAATATTGATGATACAGTGTCACCAGTGATCCATGCTCCAATAAAAGTTCCTTTTGCCCTTAAGAGAAAATTGAAGCAGCAGTTAAGTAGTATGGAAGGTACCATTATTTAAAAGGTCTCAGAACCTACAAATTGGGTTTCTAGCATGGTTTTAGTAACAAAACCAAATTCAGATTTAAGGATTTGTTTAGATCCTACAGATCTGAACAAAGCTATCAGGAGACCCCATTATCCACTTCCAACAATTGAGGAAATTTTACCAAGATTGAGTAAAGCTAAAATATTTTCAATACTTGATGCAAAGAACGGATTTTGGCAAGTGCAACTTGACAAAGAGTCAAGTTATTTGACTACATTTAATACGCCTTTTGGTAGGTATAGATGGAAGAGAATGCCTTTTGGTATATCATCGGCACCAGAAGAGTACCAGAGACGAATGCATGATGCCTTACATAATTTAGATGGCATAGAAGTAATAGCAGACGATATCCTAGTTTATGGCAAAGGAAATACTGATCAGGAAGCTTTGGAAAACCATGATAAGAACCTATTGGCGTTACTACAAAGATGCCAAAAAGAAAACATCAAGTTAAATCAAGAGAAGATGAAATTACATGTGACTGAAGTTAAGTACATTGGACATTTGCTAACAAAGGATGGTGTTTGTCCAGATCCAAAGAAAATTGAAGCTATTAATTGTCTAAAAGTGCCAAGTGATGTTAAATCATTGAAAAGATTTCTAGGGATGGTTAATTATCTTTCAAAGTTTTTACCAAGGTTGTCAGAAGTAACTCAACCATTAAGAAATCTGGAAAAGAAAAATGTTGAATGGCAGTGGAACTCTTCTCATGATGAAGCATTCTCCAAGATTAAGAAACTAATTGTTGAAGCTCCTTGCTTGAAATATTTTGACAGTAATTGTAATGTGTCTTTACAGTGTGATGCTTCAATGTCAGGATTAGGTGCTGTCCTAATGCAAAACGGTCACCCTGTGGCTTATGCTTCTAAATCGTTAAATGAAACAGAACAGTAATATGCTCAAATAGAAAAAGAGATGTTAGCCATTGTTTTTGCAGCGTTACGGTTTAATCAATACCTTTTTGGGCTCAAGCCATGGCGTCCTGATGGAAGGTTCCTTTTTGGTAGCTTCCTTGGGTATATAACTACTAAGATATTCCCAGAGAATTTAACCACAGGTTATCACAGAATTCTAACTTCTGGAGCGAGTATCCTAAAGGTTTCCCTTTAAGACATCGTATATCAACAGGGGACGCATGTATTAACGCGCCACATAGCTATCTGCACCCCATACAGAGTTAACACTTCGATATGGAGGGACGGAGAATAGCTGGGGAGCTGTTCCACAGCTAATCCCGTCCGTGGCTACTTTTGGTACTCGAGACGTAAACAAACGAGCGCCATTGCTAAATGACGTCACGTCCGTCCTCATCCTTCATTTAGTGGCTTGCCTTACTAGTCGGACTTTTCCCTGTGTGATCTTTATCGACTTGCATCTTAGCCATGTCTCTACCCTCGGCCTCGCCTTCTTCTGGAAAGTTGAGTACAAGGTTCCAGTATTGTTTAAATAAGCTCTGACCGTAAAGTAACTTTTACTTTTCGAGATATTTGATGTTTTGTGGCAGAGCTGTGCCTCGACCAGACCGGCCATTTTATGGCGTCGCTGTTGTTTTGCAAGTCCCCGACCACTACATGGTGCTCGCCAAGACGCATCTGGCGACTGTAGTCAAGGACTTATACAGCTTCATGAAGGCTCGGAGAGCCTGTCGTGAATTCGTGTTCTCAAGTGCCACAGTGAGACACGAACCCCGGAAGCTGATTTCCTCCAACATCTGGGGTAAGCACCTCTTTCCCTCTGATCTGGTGAAAGAGATCACCGACAAGGCCGTCACGGAGAACAGGAACCTTCTTCACAAGTGGGGCATGTCGAAGAAGAGGAAATCCTCTAAGGACGACGGCCCTCAACCTAAGAGGAGATCCTCCAAGCCGAAACCACAGCAACGTCAACAGAGACGGCAGATTCCGGGACCCGGAGCAACAGACGACTACCTTTCGTCCCGAAGGTTGAGGCTCAAGCAGAGGTGCAGGCAGAGACGCATCTCGCCGTCCCTCCAGAGGCAGAGGAGGAAAGGGAGCTAGCGGCCGAGGTGGTACACCCTCGGGACACCAGAAGCAATGAAGTGCTTCCGGTGGGAGGAAGACTCCGCCAATTCCAGGATCGTCGGACCTTCGATCCCTGGGCACACAGCATCGTCGACAAGGGTCTAGGCTGGAGTTGGACTCAACCACCCCCAACCTTCCAGCAATTCTTCCAACAATCTCCCCCCTTCTGGAAGAATATGTCCTAGATCTCTTGAACAAGAAGGTGATTAGGAGGGTAAAGTCAACCAGGTTCCAAGGGAGACTGTTTTGCGTCCCCAAGAAGGACTCCGACAAGCTCAGAGTCATTCTAGACTTATCCCCCCTCAACAAGTTCATAGCGAACAACAAGTTCAAGATGCTGACTCTTCATCAGATAAGGACCCCTCTGCCTCAGGGTTCCTACACGGTCTCCATAGACCTGGCGGATGCCTATTGGTACATTCCAATGAACCACCACGCTCCCTCCTACCTAGGATTTCGACTCCAAAGGGAAAAGCTACGCCTTCCGGGCCATGCCATTCGGCCTCAACGTGGCCCCTCGGATCTTCACAAAGCTGGCAGATGCCATCGTTCAACAGCTGCGCCTCCGAGACGTCCAGGTGATGGCCTACCTCTACAACTGGCTAGTCTGGGCTCCATTGCCCGAGGATTGTTTAAAATCCTACAACAAAGTCACCCAGTTCCTAGAACACCTGGGATTCAAGATAAACGCGAAGAAATCTCGACTCTCTCCAGCTCAAAGGTTCCAATGGCTAAGAACCCAGTGGAACCTTCAGTCACACCGCCTTTGCATCCCCCAGAAGAAAAGGAAGGAAATAGCAGGGTCTGTCAAGCGACTGCTGAAATCCAAACGGATCTCAAGACGTCAGCAGGAACGAGTTCTAGGCTCTCTACAGTTCGCCTCAGTGACAAACCCAGTGCTACGTGCACAGCTAAAGGATGCCGCGGGAGTCTGGAGACGTTCCGCATCCATCGCTCGAAGAGACCTCAAGAGACGGCTCCCAAACGGACTTCGGCTGCTCCTCAAGCCGTGGTCGGAAGCAAAGGCCCTGAAAAGGTCCATTCCTCTTCAACACCCACCTCCATCACTCAACATCCACACGGATGCTTCGCTGGAGGGTTGGGGAGGTCACTCCCACCAAAAATAGGCTCAAGGCACATGGTCTCCCCTATTCAAGACGTTTCACATCAACATCTTGGAGGCCATGGCGGTCCTTCTAACGCTGAAGAAACTCTCCCCGCCTCCCTCGATCCATATTCGTCTATCCCTAGACAACTTGGTGGTAGTTCGATGTCTCAATCGCCAAGGCTCAAGATCGCCCCAGATAATCAGGTGCTTCTGACAATCTTCCGTCTGGCAGAGAAGAAGAAATGGCACCTGTCTGCAGTTCACCTACAAGGATCCCGCAACGTGACGGCGGACGCTCTATCCCGGACAAGTCCGATAGAGTCGGAATGGTCTCTAGACGCAAGATCATTCTCCTTCATCTCTCACCAAGTCCCAGAACTTCAGACCGATCTCTTCGCAACGAGCGACAATAATCAACTTCCTCGATATGTAGCCCGTCCGAGGACCCCAAGGCAGAAGCAGTGGACGCCATGTCACTGGACTGGAACAGATGGTCCAAGATCTACCTGTTCCCTCCCACCAACCTTCTGCTGAAAGTCCTCTCCAAGCTGAGAACCTTCAAAGGGACAGCGGCCCTAGTGGCTCCCAAGTGGCCCCGGAGCAATTGGTACCCCCTGGTCCTAGAGCTGCAGCCCACGCTGATCCCTCTCCCGGGCCCAGTACTCTCCCAGCAAGTACAGAAGTCGACTGTCTTCGCTTCATCATCGAAAATCAAGGACCTTCATCTCATGATTTTCTCTCCCTAGCCGCGAAGAAAAGGTTTGGGATCTTGAAGAAAAGTCTAGACTTCCTCGAGGAATACAAGACCGAATCCACACGACGGCAATATGAATCATCCTGGAAAAAAAATGGGTCTCATTCGTCAAGGCAAAAATCCTACGGAAATCACCATTGATTTTTGCATGTCCTTCTTTATTCACCTTCACGGACAGGGCTTGGCAGCCAACACGATTTCTACTTGCAAATCGGCCTTGACTAGACCACTAATGTATGCCTTCCAGATTGATCTGTCTAACGACATCTTCAATAAACTCCATTTTGCCTCCAACTTGGACAATGATTCGTGCCCTCTCAAGGATCTGACTCAGAAAGTTATCTTTCTTTTTGCTCTTGCTTCAGGAGCCCGAGTCAGCGAAATAGTGGCATTATCAAGGGACGAGGGCCACATCCTGTTTACAGATTCAGGTGACCATACCCTCTTCCCGGATCCGACGTTTCTCGCCAAAAACGAATTACCCACCAAAAGATGGGGCCCTTGGAGAATATGCCCCCTGAAAGAAGATGCCTCTCTATGTCCAGTAGAGAGCCTCAAGGTCTATCTTCATAGAACTTCGGACTTTGGGGGAGGCCAACTCTTTAAAGGAGAAACTTCGGACAGCGACCTGTCACTGAAACAACTAAGAGCGAAAATCACCTACTTCATTCGCAGAGCGGATCCTGACAGTTCACCCGCCGGTCACGATCCTAGAAAAGTTGCATCGTCTCTGAATTTCTTTCAGAGTAAGGATTTCAAAAGTCTTAAGAGTTTCACAGGCTGGAAATCCTCGCGTGTTTTCTTCAAACATTATGCGAAACAAGTGCACGAAGTCAAACATTTGTGGTAGCCACAGGTAGTGTTATGAAACCTGCACCTAACTCTGCATAGAACAGTGAGTTACTTGGGACTCTAACTCCTCGGGTGCCTATGATGACCCTCGCGTGATACGTAGTGATTTAAAAAACACTTAGTGTTTTTTCATAGACTGTTCTTCTCCCAGGTGAAATGTCATAGTCGTCACATGAGTGCCGCATGCCTAGAGCATGATGTGTTTTATTTTAATAGACTGACGTTCCTCTGGAACGAGTGCCTACTAATAATTTGAAATTCCCTTTCAGATTCAAGAGCAAGTCTTTCATGACTATGTACATTATAATTTATTATAATAACTTTTACAATTTTATTGCATTTCCTTAACATGTTCTGCAATGGTGAAATAAAATTTCTATTTTATTACTTGTGCGTCTCAATCCGCTCCTACTTATACTATGAAATACATGACTGTCATAGTTTTATTATCCCCTTCCTCTTATGTCGATGAAGATGACTAAGGGTTCAACCCTTATCATATACTCACTTCTGCAATGTAATATTCCTACTCGAATACTTACTTACATCATACCTTAGAGACCAGATGACTCTATTCACATACAGTGCCTAACCACCACTTGTCTGCCTTTGTGAATGTTCCTATATGAATGCCAACCATTCAGTCTTGTCTCCGAGTTCTTCATGTTCTCCCAGCAAGGTGAGTAGCCCTTCGATGACCACTTTGATCTTTGGCATGGTCCGTTGGGACTTCGCTGCCAAGGGGGGCAGGAAGTTTCTTCCCATCGGTTCTCTTATTGAGGTTACTATGCTTATCCTGTCAAAGCCCTAGGCACTTATACTACAAGGGGAAAATCTACCATGATACATTGATTCTCTGGTACTCTTCCATCAGGACGCCATGGCTTGAGCCCAAAAAACGGATTTTGAGCGAAGCGAAAAATCTATTTTTGGGTGAGATAGCCATGGCGTCCTGATGGACCCTCCCTGCTACTTCGTTCAGTTTGTCAGGTCCCACCCTGCGCTGCTGTATCATGGTGATCGGCAAGCAACTGGCTTCAGGATGAGGACGGACGTGACGTCATTTAGCAATGGCGCCCGTTTGTTTACGTCTCGAGTACCAAAAGTAGCCACGGACGAGATTAGCTGTGGAACAGCTCCCCAGCTATTCTCCGTCCCTCCATATCGAAGTGTTAACTCTGTATGGGGTGCAGATAGCTATGTGGCGCGTTAATACATGCGTCCCCTGTTGATATACGATGTCTTAAAGGGAAACCTTTAGGATACTCGCTCCAGAAGTTAGAATTCTGTGATAACCTGTGGTTAAATTCTCTGGGAATATCTTAGTAGTTATATACCCAAGGAAGCTACCAAAAAGGAACCTTCCATCAGGACGCCATGGCTATCTCACCCAAAAATAGATTTTTCGCTTCGCTCAAAATCCGTTTTATGGCAAAGATGTTATTGTAGAAATTGATCACAAACCTTTGGAAAGTATTTTTTAGAAACCATTAATGAAATGTCCCAAGAGGTTACAAAGTATGTTATTGCAATTGCAGAAGTTTAATTTGAGTGTTAAGTATAAACCAGGTAGTAAAATATATATAGCAGATACATTGAGTAGAGATTTCTTGTCGAATACATTTTCAGGTGCTGATAAATCTGATGTAATTGCATTATTTGAAGAGGTTGGTAATGTAAATATGACAGAACATGTTGCTGTGACAAATGAAAGACTTGAGGATATTAGACAAAAGACCATAAGTGATATTGCATTGCAAACATTAAAAGAAACAATTCTAAAAGGTTAGCCCACTCATTGTATAGAGGTTCCTGAAACCATAAGATCTTTTTTTAAATTTAGGGATGAACTTACTATTGATAATGATATAATATTTAGAGGTAATTGCATTGTAGTCCCATCATGTTTAAGGTCTTACATGGTGAAGAAAATTCATTATGCTCACAATGGGATTGAAGCTACTGTTAGATATGGTAGAGATATATTGTTCTGGCCTGGCATGAGTGCAGATATAAAGAATTATGTTTCTTCTTGTGTGGTGTGTAATAAGTATGGTAGTAAACAAACCAAGGAATCCTTAAATTCACATGATTTTCCTTCTAGGCCTTGGTCTAGAATTGGAATGGATATTTTTAGTGTTGGCAATTGTAACTATTTGATTTTGGTAGATTATTATTCATCATATTTTGAGATAAATTCATTGGAAAATATGTTAGCGTCAAATTTTGTAAGCATGTTAAGGAGTCATTTTTCACGCTATGGTATACCAGACATTGTAGTAAGTGACTGTGGCTCACAATTTACATCAAGTGAATTTCAAACTTTTTTAAAGAAATGGTCATTTAAACATGTAAAATCATCCCCTTACCACCACCAGTCAAATGGCAAAGCTGAAAATGCAGTTAAAATAATGAAACAGTTGTTCACAAAATCAAAGGAGGATGGCCATGATCCTTTATTAGCACTTCTTGAATGGAGAAACACTCCAACTGAGGGATTTAACTCTTCACCTGCTCAAAGATTTTTTGGTAGAAGAACTAGAAGTCTATTACCTATAACAGAAAATTTACTTAAACCCAAGATTGTTGATGGGGTACCAGAAGTTCAAACTAAAAAATTGGTTAGGCAAGCTAAATATTATAACAGATCAAGTAAGAATTTAGTCTCATTAAAACTAGGTGATGTCATCCGTGTACAACCAGTTCCAGGAAAAAAGGAATGGAAGAAAGGTAAGGTAATAAAAGAGGTTGCAAAAAGGAAATACAAAATAGAAGTAGAAGGCAAAATATATTTTAGAAATCGTAAATTTTTGAGAAAGACATCAGAGACAGTAACTGATAATTATATCGATTCTGATATTGAAATTGAAACTGATGTAAATACGAATGATGTTGCAAATAAATCTTTTATACTTCCTGAAGCTGATAACTTAGAATCACAAAGAACCAGAAGTGGTCGTGTTGTAAGGAAACCTCAATATCTTGAGGATTATTTGTGATAAATTTAAAGAGCCAATTAGGTATGTAGGATTAAATGTATGTTGCAGGGACCATTTATGTAGAAGAAAAGTTCTTTCAAGATTTTCTTGAGAAAATGTAAAAGAAGGGAGATGTAACAATACGTGAATGTTGTGGTCAGGATTTCGTATGTAATCAGTGTATGAATATTGTTTGTTACGCTGTCTAAGTTTGTAAATGATATCTGTTGTTTATGTTTGGGTAAGTCACGTGACCACACAGTCTTCCGCATTCTCCCCCGCTCTACACATGTTGGCTCGGCAATGCTGTATAACTTGCTGTTTAACTTGTATAATAAACTAAGGTTAATTACCCTCAGCTTATCAATCAGAACCCATAACAGTACATAGTTCATTTTGTGTATATATTATGCTTGTATCTTCGCTCTTCCCTCGCACTAAAATGAACCAGATTAAACATGTCTGCTTTTCTCCTCTGTAACAATGTCTGTTTTTTAAACATGAAATTTCTTGTTGTTTTGAGCTTTTGTATATAAAGGAGAGTGTTCTATAATAAATTTACTCAGTTGCTTTCAACCTGCCTTCGAGTCACAACCTTCTCTCGGCCTGTCACATTACATAGAGTAAACTTACTGGAAGGTAAGTTTTAGGTCTTTTGTGTCTCCATTTTTGTGGATTAGTACGGTGATAAAGTTTTTCCAAGGTCAGGGTATAGAACATTCTTTCAGACATTTTGTGTAAAGTTCAGCGAGTTTTACTACTATTAAATCTCCTCCATCTATCATTAAATGAATTATTAGGCCATCTTCTCCTGCTACTTTGCCTCTTTTCATGGCTTTTAATGCTTTCTTTACTTCTCCTACTCTTATATTTTGCATGGCTCAGGTGTTTCATTATTTCTATTGGCAAAGTTATATCTTATATCACTACTGTATAGCATCGTATAGAAATCCCAAGTAATTTTTTATCACTCCATCTCTATTGGTGATATTTCCCTTTTCATCCTTTCAAGAAAACATCTGTTAGCACTCTGTTCCAAGTCTTGTTTCCTCATTTTTTGACTGACTGTGATTACGAATGTCTTGGTTCCTTAGTTTGTCTATTGTTTTTTATAGTTCTATTTCATCTCTCTTGGATTTTACCCTCATTTCCAATCTTTTCTTTATTAGGTTTTTGGTCTTTTCTGTTTTTTTGTTTTTTATCTTGTTTAGGAACTATTCCACCTGCCTCTTGTGCCAATTCCAAAACAAATTTGGTTGAATTACTGTTCATTTCTTCTTTATTTGCTTCCATTTAATCGTGTAGCTGGGAGTACCTATTTTTCATTGCTAAACTCATCAGATTTTTCTCTCATTACAGAAGTGTTTTTTCTTTCTTACAATTAATTTTTCTCTTTCTTTCCTTAGATCTAAACAAAATTTGCTTCTTGCTATTCTAAGGTCGCTTGACTAACTGTTTTTAGCACTAAATTAACTATTTTCGTTTCTCGATTTGGGCTTCTCCATGTCCATTTGCTATGTTTCATTTTATAAATAAAAGTGTTCATGATTTTAAGATTTTTTTTTATCAAGAAAATTATACATGCATGTCTCATCAGTCATTCCTTGTGCCTACTTCAAATGTTCTTACTGCTGATTCTACTCTTTTATTTTTACCTACTTTAGCATTGAAATCACAAAAAACAAATGTAAATTGAGTCTTCTGTTTTGTCACAGATCTTCATAAAAAAAAACTTCTATTTCTTCCTCTGTATGGGATGTTGGTGCTACTGCCTACATAAAAATTATCTTTAGTTTATACTTCTTATTCAGTTTGATGATTAATCCTGCAATTATATCACTAGCAATACAACATTTTTTTAGGCTACCTGCAAGATTTTTATTAATAAGAAACCCTGCTTCATTTGCTTTTTTCCTTTTATGTCCTCTGAAAGAAATATATGGTCCTCTTTAAACTATATAGATTCCCTAGTTCTTCTATATATATATATATATATATATATATATATATATATATATATATATATATATATATATATATATATATATATATATATATATATATATATATATATATATATATATATATATATATATATATATATATATATATATATATATATATATATATATATATATATATATATATATATATATATATATATATATATATATATATATATATATACACATACATATATTTATATATATATATATATATATATATATATATATATATATATATATATATATATATATATATATATATATATATATTTCAAATAAGCCATATATATCAATACTTTAAAGTCTGGATTTTCTTAATGACCTCGGGATCAGAGCCCCATGCAAAATCACTCAACGATTATAGTATCTGACAAGCCAGGTTTTGAACCCTGGTACAGGATGCTTGTATGCCATTGACCATACAACTCAGCCACCAAGAAAGATAATAGTCAATGACAATTCTTCTGTACATATACCTGTCAAATTCAGGTTTTTTGTACTTAGAATTGAAATCCACCCATCTTCACCATCATAGCTAATTTGTAGGTTTGGGACTTTGCATTCAATTAATGATAAATTTTGCACATTTAAACGTGTTTTTCATTTTTCAAATAAGCCATATATATCAATACATTAAAGTCTGGATTCTCTTAACAACCTCGGGATCAGAGCCCCATGCAAAATCACTCAAAGACTATAGTATCTGACCGGCCGGGTTTCGAACCCTGGTCCAGGATACTTGTATGCCACTGACCATACCACTCAGCCACGAAGAAAGATTAAAGTCAATGACAATTCTTCTGTACATATACTGGTCAAATTCAGGTTTTTTGTACTTAGAATTGAAATCAACCCATCTTAACCATCGTAGCTAATTGGTAGGTTTGGGACTTGGCATTCGATTAATGAAAAATTTTGCACATTTAAACATGTTTTCATATCTTAAATAAACCATATATTTTAATTCACTAAAGTCTGGATTCTCTTAACGACCTCGGGATCAGAGCCTCAGGCGAAATCACTCATAGACTATATATATATGGCAGTCTTGCAAAACAATGTACGTGTAGCTGACTGAGTGCATGCCACTGGTGCATGAGCCTGGCATGCATACAGCACCTCCATTTGCTCAGGAAAGGGAGGGGCCGAGGCCAACCCAGGAGGGAGTAACAATGTTACCCTGCTGTGCCCCTCAACTCAACACCTACAAAAGCCTGTCCTTCGAGGGGGGACCCGGAAGTCTCAAGGAGAGCTACAAAAGACATTGAGCATCTAGAGAAGCAGACTCCCTTCTGGGGGAAAGTGGTGGCACTTCACTATGGGAAGAACTGGGGTCTCCTCACCCGAAGGTTGTCTGAGGGTTAAACGGTCATTGCACTTACCCGATCGTCCTCCAGAGGATGGAGAACAGCGGGAGGTGGATGAAAGACGGGATCTCTGTGACATCCAATATGAACCTGAAGACATAGAGTACTTTTCAAACTTCTTCCATCACCTATGATACTGCTCACACTAGGAGGATGTCACTCCCGGCACTCTTCACATGGAGACACTTCCATGCAGGAGTGTCTTTGGCATGAAAAGCAAAGGCAGTGAGGTTCTGCCTCTACAGCTGACATTAACGGCATGTTATGCCAAGACAAACGAGCATGTTTGCCAAGTTCCTTGGTGCAAGCACACAACATGTTTACACCTGAAAAGAGAAAGCAAAGAGAAAGTTATAATTGTATACCCAAGTCAGTGAATGGAAGAGTTCAGCGAGACACGTCTCCTCTCTACCATAGCTGAAACCAAAGTGTTCTTGGTAGTGAATAAGCAGTTGGGCAGGGCTTTCCCCCACCAGATGGGTAACAACTGGGAGGTTTTTAACATCTCATCTAAAGTTTTTATGGCCATACGTTAGCTCATGCTGAAATCTTCTTTGTAAAGAACAAGGGTTTGTATTCATGTAGAAGAAAAAAAAAAATTTAATGATAAAAGCGACAAATTTTAGAAATAATCTGAATGTTTCCTAGCTGAGTACTTTAAATGGGTAAGCTCTGGCACACTTTGTTATTACAAGATGGAAGAATTCTAGTGGGAATACAACACTGTATGGTTGCACAATGTACTCACTCACTGGTGAGTTGATGCTAGTGTAAACGCAGCAACTTTGTCTCTAGCTACGGACTTGCAAGGTGGTAGAGGTGGACAATATATGTTATCTACCCATTTTTTCCAGGAAGAAAAGTATTACCGTTTCGTAATAGCAGACTTGTATTCTTCTATAAAGCCAATTCTCTCCTTTGCAACTCCGAATATTGTTTTAGCCGCTAGGGTGAGAAAATTATGAGCTGAAGGCTTTTCAGTATCCAGGAGGAAGCAAAGACAGACTTCTGTTGAACATCCTGGGACAGCAGTGGGGATGGTAGAAGGATCTGGAAAGGTTTGATGTCCAGAACAAGAGGGTACCTATTGCTCTTGGGCCAATTCGGGGCAACTAATGCTGCTGTCCCTTTGAAAGTCTGCAATTTGATCAGGACTTTCATTAGAAGGTTGAACAGTGGAAAGAGATAAATGTGAGACCACTGGTTCCAATCCAGTGCCATCGCATTTGTTCATGTCACTTCTGGATGCAGTGAACTTTAGTCTTGCTGTCCAGAACTAATTTGATGTGTGATTTTTTTCTTTGGGTTCAGTCTCTTCAGAGTTAGAAACACTGCCATGGCTTCCAGAAAATTGATATGGAACTTCTGGAATGTGGTTGACCACTGACCCTGTATCTTCTTGGAAGGGAAATGTTCCCCCACCCCCCAAACTCTGTTCTGAGGCGTCTGTGTGGATTGTCATGGCAAGAGGAGGATACTGTAGAGGGAAGGGAGTCGACCAGCTCTTGGAAGTTGTTTGCGAAGTAAAGCCAGGTTTTGTGGTGAAAATCTCTCCAACCATTTGATGCCTTTCTTCTGCAGACTCTGTTGGCATCCTTGAGTCTTGCTCTTAGGATTGGGTTTGTAACAGCAGCGAATTGCGATGATCCTAAGACTCTTTCCTGTTGATGTCTGGTGATTATTTTTGATCGAAGTTACTTGGTGGACATCTAGGGACTCATCAGAGGCTCCTGTAGTCAGGAGGATTCTCTCTCTCTCTCTCTCTCTCTCTCTCTCTCTCTCTCTCTGACATCACGGATGAAGTCTTAAACATGTTATCGGCCTCCAGGCTCATCACCTGAGGAGCGTTCCTAACTTCATCATCTGCCTAGTCCAGCTGTACCTTCGAGAGTTGTACCGTCGGTATCTGGTGACCGAAAACAGCAGTCAGCTCGGCCTTGGGGAAGAAGAGGTCCTCAAGTTCCATTGAAGAAAGGTTGGGGGTATTTTGTTGAGAGTTCTTCTGGAAGCCTCTCACCCAAAGACGAATGGTCTTCTGATCCCAGGCTCTCTCGTCCTGGAAGACGTTGGTGAGTGGAAACCAGTATATATTAGGTCCTTGCACACACTGTAGTTGGTAGGTTCCCAGAAACCAAAGGAGCCTTTTGAAATATGGCACTCAGCATGCTTCAGTCAAGTCTTGTGACCACAAGGCAACCTAACCCGTCTGGTGCAAGGTTACCATAGCACAATCCATGTCCTCAGCAACCTGTAAAGATAGAAAAGTACAAATGGAGCATTGGAAATTTCTCATATCCTATGTTATACAGGAAAATTTTGTAGAAGTAAAATTTTCAAAACAGCATCTAAATTGAAAATTTCTACCTACACAAGCTATGGCTAAAGCTACACTACAGCAGAAGCTCATGCCAAACAGCTTAGAATTCCCTAAGAATTCAACAGTTTGGTAGAATAGGGAAAACAGTTCACATCAACAGTACACCATTTCCAACAAAGTCGGTCTATTAGACAAGCCAAGGTGGTAAATTCACATACCATCCTGCCTAAGCTGGCAGTGGCTGCACCTGACATGGCAGCAGTCGTGCCATAGTAAGCAGCTATTTCTAGCAACCATGAGTTACAATTCTGGAGACCCAAAGGTCAATTCTCTGGGAATATCACTGTAGCCAAATATCCCTTAGAAAGCTACCAATAGGAACCTTCCATCAGGATGACATGGCTTGAGCCAAAAAATACAGTATTATGATTTTCCAACATACTCTGTGTATCCTTTCACAGTCCATTGTTGAGACCGCTAAGCAACATACTCTGTGTATCCTTTCACAGTCCATTGTTGAGACCGCTAAGCAAATGTTGAGGTGAAGCATTCCTTCAACATTCTGATGTATCCTAGATCATCAGAACACCATTATTACCCTGCAGTATTAATACTTCAATTGCGGTGGAGTTAGTATTAGTATACACTGACTTCAGCTCTAAGTACTAGGGCTTTTCCACCCTCTAATTTCCCTAATAAGGAAATTAAAAAAACAGATTTTGAGCAAAGCGAAAAATCTGACCTTCATCCTTCTTTTTGGACTGATAGAATAGTGTGTAATTTGTGGTGCTCTCAATCGTTTTTAACATTCATGGATTTATTTCGTCATGTCCGAAGCTCCATCTTCACACATTCCAATATTAAGTACCATAGTTTGTTTTGACAGCTTTTTATAGTACCGGGCTTTTGTTTTATATCCAGTATAGTTTGTTTTATTATTCCCGTCTGGCCCTTCATGGCGGCCATTGTTTGTTCACTTGTTTGGGAATTCATCTTTGTCTGCCCGTTTAGTACTCTGTCACTTAGGTTCTTGGTTAAGTCCTGGCCTTATGCCTTTAGAACCGTTATTATTTTTGTGTTTTTATGCTCATGGTACTTTTTGCTAGCAAGTCCAGCCTACGAACGAGATAGCGGTCTAGCTTTGTTTTTGTTTAGGACCCGCCCCTCCGGGGCGTTTGTCACTCGGCTGTGCTTTTTATTTTAAGTTTTAGCAGATGCTATTCTTCGTTCGTAGTCTTATCTTGATGTACATTTTTATTTTATACGTTTATAATAGTGTTGCGTGATTTTTAGTCCTGATATTATGTCCAAGAGAGCGAGAGCTTGGGGTCCCCGTTTTCTGTTCGTGGTCACGAGTTACCCCTTTCTCTCGTTTACTTTCTTAGCTCCGGTGGGTGAGCGGATTTCCCGTTTTCCGTTTTGTGCGTTCAACGGGTTCTCCCTCCCTCACCTCTCCCCCTCTGGGTGTATGATAACTTACGAGTTACAGTATTTATTTTTGGTTACTTTTCAATTGTTAGCGTTATTTTAGGTCCGTGTTTCGTCCTCTCCCCGTTACGGCTCGGGAGTAGTTATGAACGTTTTCCACTCCGCCTTGAGTTCTACTCCAGCATGAGGGATTCTTAATGACTTTCGTTCTATTGTTATATTTATATATTGTTTACTGCATGGGACGGGCTTCATATTGTTTAGATACGACCCTCCGGTGGCCCTTACTGCGGTCTCAGGCCACGGCCATATCCACAATAGCCATTGTTATTACAATTGTGTTTTTATTCACAATAATTATTCAGGACCTTTCTTCTCCCTCCGGCCTCACCGGGGATCGTAAATACGCTTTGCTATGATCTAAGCCTTAGCCTTTAGCTGCGGCTTGGCTTTTATATCTTTCACAATTGAATTAATAGCCACAATTGAATTATTCAGGGCATCTCATTATCCTCCGGCGTCCCCGGAGGTCGCCCATACACGTCACACTTATTTGCCTTGCCTTTGGCTAAGGCGGCATTATTCAGGACATCCCATTACGCTCCGGCTTCACCGGAGGTCGCCCATACACTTAACATTTATATTTGCCTTGCCTTTAGCTAAGGCTGGTGTTTAAATTTATTTTAAGGGCATGTCACTGCTTCCCCGACCCTCGGAGGTCGGCAGATTGCTTTAAGTTATTTATCCTTTTGTCATTAACAGACGTTAGGTAAATTACAGATATACAAACAGTTGGATATTATAGTGCCAACTATGGTATGGGGCAAATAGCGATTTAAACATTTAGCGATTTAGTCTGTTAGTTTGTACTCGCCTCAGGAAGGCTCGATTTAGACTATATCCTTGTTTATTGGTTACGTTGTCGTTATTCTTCGTTCTTGGTTATTACAATGACTAAAAAAAAAAAAAAAAAAAAAAAAAAAAGCAATCAATGGTTTACTTTTCTTATATTATTGTGTGATGTTAGTTTTTTATTATGTAACCTTGAGAGTGAGAGCATAGGGTGCTCGTTTATTAGCTCAAGTAAGAGAGGTGAATTTCCCGTTCTCCGTTTTTATACGATCACGAGTTATTCAGGCCTCCTCTTATTATCAGAGTTGATGATAGTACGTTTAATGTTATACACGTTTTATTGATGTGGTTACTGTTAATATAGCTAACACTATTAGTAGGAACGTTAGTGTATGAGTCATTAATTGGGGTCATTTTATACCGACACCCTTAGCTCCGCCTTGAGTTATGCTTAGCTCCGCCTTGAGTTATACTCCGCTATAATGGATACTCATTGGGTGAGAACTAGTCAGATATTTGGAGTGCAAGGGTGAAATCCGGCACTCAGACTCCGGCTGAGGCCTTTTGCACACGAACCTTTGTCATGTTTGATCTCAATTACACCTTTATGGCCCCTTTTTTCATCGAATCTCCGGCTTCGTTGGAGATAACACAAACATTCATTGAGGTTAATGTTATCGTACCGGTGACGGTCACGATCTCACAGTGACGGGCCTTTGCTACCGGATCTCCGGTACAAACAGAGATCAAGCAGACGTCCAGAACCGGAGTTAACAATGTGATACCGATGAGGATTTCACAGTTTCATTATTACGGTCCCTTTTTCATCGAATCTCCGGCTTCACTGGAGATAGCACAGACATTCAGTATTGGGGAATGTTATCGTACCGCTGAGGATCACGTTTTCACGATGACGGACCTTTGTCACTGGTTCTCCGGTACAAACAGAGATCAATCAGACGATCAGAATCAGGGTATGAACCCTTTTTCATGAATAATCACAATATCGTCATTACGATCCTTTTCATCGAATCTCCGGCTTATCCGGATATCGTACAGGCGATCAGCATTGAGGTTAATATTAGATTTCCTCTGGTGTTCACGTTGTCACTATGACGGACCTTTGTTTGTACCGGGGATGGTTACCGGAGCTCCGGTACAGACAGAGATCACTCAGACCACGGGTGGCCAATCTTTTGTTTTACCTGTAAAGGAACGGATTTAACATGAATACAAAAAAAAAAAAAAAATATATATGAACGTAACTATGCCTATATTTATGCATATATTTAATTCTAACTATGTATAAATATGGATAAATATCCATACAACATCGTGTTCAAATAGAATTAAATTAATTATGCCTATATTTATGCATATTCAATCCTAACTATGTCTAAATATGGATAAATATCCATACAACATAGTGTTCAAATAGAAATAAATTAATTATGCCTATATTTATGCATAGTCAATTCTAACTATGTCTAAATATGGATAAATATCCATACAACATAGTGTTCATATAGAAATAAATTTCCACCCAGTGGCGAATGCGCCAACAGTGTCACATTTCATGAATACAAGTGTCGCACTACACCCCAAAAGATAGTACATTAAATTACTTTTCTTTAAAATTGCTTTTTAAGAGTTATACAGCTGATCCCAGCCTGTGAATAGGATCGCTAACCAAAGTTCAAGGAACATCCAGACTTATGTCCCCTTTCTGTTACAGAAGGTTCGCCTGCATGGTTCCCATCAGGATGATGATGAATCTCTCTGGCCTGCAAGAGAGGCTCTCCGCCCTTGGGTATCAAGGTTGGGAAGGAATGCTCCATCTAGAGGTCCCTATCTCCTCGGAGTGTCCTCTCTAAGGTTGGACGACGACCCCATGGACGGGCAGGTAGGTGGGGATGAGTTTTGAGCCTTCAGCTTTGCAATTACCTACATCACCGACCTAGGACCCTTAAAGGATCCTGATGTTCATGTTACCCTGCATAAACCGTGACTGCTAAAAGCAACACATTCTAGGGAAAACCAAGGAGCTATGACGCAGCTCTAAGGTATGGTGGTGAGTCAGAGCCGTTCATGAACTTGGATATAGGTGGTACCATAAATCTGGATGGCATAGACGTCCTCCCTCTGGGGGACCTAGATTTTACTCCCAGGTACTAGAAGTCCCATTCAACGGATTCGTTCGATTGAAAGAGATTGCCTTGGTTAGGTTAGACAAGGTACCGAAGGTAACGGTATTATTTCCTAAAGGGCAGGCCCGATCTGTCTGGACCAGGATGTTGTCAGCCTGGGGGGTACGATAATTCCAAGATCTGCCCTTCCAGTTCGACCTACACGTTTGTTGGTCTGATCGGGTCAGTTGTGGGAAGTACGTTCTGTCTGAAACCTCTATCAGACAGGAATCGATAGTCGGTTACCCACTCGTCATCACAGCCTTCCTCTGGTTCGACGCCTTTGCATCTGAATCCCCATCATCAGGTGGTCTACCTCACTGATTCCCCAGGTACACAGCCCAACCCCGTTGGGATGTTTTGCCTGCATACAGCCCTAGATCCGAACCCTCAGGCTCCTTTCATGGACACCAGAGAGGAAGCTACAGGAGTAGAAGACAGTCCCGCCATCAAGGCGGACCTAGGAAAAAGGGGGCTCGGAGAAGGGAAGGACCTAGATTCACTCCCTCACAACACGGTGGTCCCGGTAGGGGGGAAGACTTTACCACTTTCGAGACCATTGGACCTTCGGTCTGTGGGATCATAGCATAATCACTAACGGTTTGAGATGAAAATGGCCTCAAGGTCCTCCTCCTCCGCCAGTGACCTTCTCCCAGAAATCCACTCCCATCCTGAAAGAGTACACCACAGGGTTACTCAAGAAAAAGCAATCAAACGGGATCGATCACTGAAGTTCCAAAGCCGCCTGTTCACATTTCCGAAGAAAGGCTTGTCGGCATTGAGAGTGGACCTGGACTTGTCAAGCTAAACTCTTTCATTCTCTGCGGCAAGTTCCGGATGTTGACTATCTCTCAGGTACGGACCTTACTTCCCCGTGGGACCGTCACCACCTCTGTCGATCTTACCGACGGCTATTAGCTTGCGCCTATAGCTCGAAACTTCTCTTCTTTTCTGGGTTTCCACCTAAGCAGGAAAGCCTTTGTGTTCAAGACATGCCCTTCGGCCTCAACATTGATCCCAGGATATTCACGAAACTGGGAGAGGCAGTGTTAGAACAACTCAGGAACCAAGAGATACAGATCATTGCTTATCTGGCCGGTTGGCTCATTTGGGCCCGGCCGGCCATAGAAGGCAACAGAGCTACGAAGGAATTACTTCGATTGCTCGACAACCTGTGATTTCGGGTCAATCTCCAAAAGTCTCGCCTGCGACCATCAGGCCACTTAGAATGGTTAGCCATTCAGTGGGACCTTTCGAAGCACACGTTGTCTATCCGTTCCAAATGTAAGAGGAATAGGTTCCAAGATCAAGAATTTTCTCAAACACAAACAGGTGTCCAAAGAGCCTAGAAAGTATCCTCGGCCTTTTCCAATTCACTTCAGTAACAGATCTCCTAATAAAAGCCAAACTCAAAGACATCAATCGATTTTGGAGAAAGAGAGCTACAGTACTTATAAGAAAACAAGGTCTCGAAGATCCCCGGTCTGGAAAATGAGACTACGCCCATGGTCCGAACCGAAGAACCTCTCCAAAGCGGTTCCTCTACAATTCCCACCTCCACAAGTGACATTCCATTCAGCTGTGTCTCTAAGTGGATGGGGGGATTACTCCGAACATCAGATGTTTCAGGTTCTTGGTCACTCGCCATGAAACAGTCCCATATCAATGTTCTCGAAGCCATGGCAGTGTTCTTGACCCTGAAGAGAGACTCTCCTCCGAGGTCGACCCACATCAGAGTAGTGTCAGACAGCACAGACGCGGTACACTACGTCAACAGGGGAGGATCCAAGTCACCCAACCTGAATCAGATCCTGGTCACTTTCTTCGCCTGGGCAACGGAAAAGAACTGGTTCCTGTCAGCACCTCACCTAGCGGGAGGCCAGGATGTGAGAGCGGACTCACTATCCAGGACGAGTCCCCTGGAGTCAGAATTTAATTCCGGGGGATACTCAGGCTCGTTCCAGGCATCCAGGTAGATCTATTCGCAACTCAGATCAATCACAAACTTCCTTGTTATGTGACCCCAACCCTGGACCCTCGGGCTTATGCCATGGACGCATTACCCCGGGATTGGAACCATTAGAAGAAGATTTCCCTATCTCCCCCAGTGAATCTTCTAAAAACTTTTACACCAACTACGCTCCTTCCGGGGCGCAGTGGCTTTAGTACCACCTCTCTGCCCAAGAACAGTTGGTTTCCTCTCCTCCTCGAGTGGAAACTCCGTCCCATCCGGATCCCGTTCCTCAAACTGACCCGAGTATTCCAAACTCACTGTGTCAGATTACTCAAGGATGGCCAAAACTCTAACTTTGTAGACTACAGGAAGTTGGCAGCTCGTAGAGACGCGAACATTGAACCGGAAAACGATTTCTTCATCGAATCAGACAGAAGGGACTCGACAATTCGCCAATATGATTCGGCCGTTAACCCCCAAAATAGGTGGTCCCCTTGGAAGGTTATTCCTCTTCTCCAAGATACTTCTCTATGTCCGGTCACCACTCTCAGGGCCTTTTTAGCCAGGACTGCTACCCGATCGTCTGGCCCCTTGTTTATCAGAGAACAAGGAGGTACCATTTCCATACGTGGTATTAGACAATAGATCCTATACTTCATTAAACAAGCCAATCCGGGATCATTTCCCCATGCTCATGATATCCGGTCCGTAGCTAACTCCATCAATTATTTCCAGAAGATGGACTTTGATGACCTTATAAAGTTCACGGGTTGGGAATCTCCTATGGCCTTCAAACGCCACTATCTAATGAACTTACAGGCTCTTAAATACCCAACAGTTGCGGGTGGGAGCCTTATCTTTCCCCAGTGATCTTTTGTTCTTCCTTTCTTCCATCTCTCTTCTTTTACCTCCTACCCGCCACTCGCACCACGACGCCGCTTCCTTGGTGGTTCGTTAGCCCTAAGTTTATTACATATTAGGTTATTATGATTGTAACTATTATTGATTACCGTTGTTATAGGGTTGGGATATTCTTAGCCATGTCAGTTTTGTTGCATGTTTCCTCTGATACTCGGAGGCTTCCCTGTTATCATGTTTGTTTAACCTTACTCCCACTATGCCCTGTGGCTAGTTTATGTGTTATGCCTACTTACCTTAATTATTTATGATTTCCTTTACATGGTGCTGTTTCTCTCCGCTCATTAAATTAGTTGTTATTGTTGGGCTTGGAAGGCATTCTCTGGTACATTTTCACCGGCCGCCACAGGTCGACCCAGAAAAGGGATTTTGACGAAGGAAAAATCTATTTCTGGGGAGAGACCTGTGGCGCCCGGTGAAACCCTTCCCCTTTATTTTACACGATCCCACCCTTTCCTTTCCAAGCCGTCATGGCCATTACAGAAGGATGTTGTTCAGATGGCGCTCGCGTCGTGGCGTGGTGGTGTGGCGCTAGTGGTTGGCTAGGGCCTTTGTATCGGCCCATCCCTTTGACGAAGGAATTAACTAAATGGAAGACAACCTGTGAATAGTGGTTTTCACACGCCTTTGCTTTATACACGACACCCAAAAGGTGCTCGCGCGAGGGTAGTAACCTCAGCATTCCATGCTTTTATCTTTCTCTGGTATAATTGGAAGGTTTTATCAGAAAAGATATATAAGAAGGACTCTTTTCACCGGGCGCCACAGGTCTCTCCCCAGAAATAGATTTTTCCTTCGTCAAAATCCCTTTTTTGGGTGAGATGGCCATGTCATCCTAATGGAAGGTTCCTTTAGGCAGCTTTCTAAGGGATATCTGGCTACAGTGATACTCCCAGAGAATTGACCACAGGTCTCCAGAATACTAACTCCTGGCGCGAGTATCCTTAATATAACTCTTAATATCACGGGACGTATTTCTTGATACGACACATAGCAATCTTTACCCCAAATAGAGTTTTCGCTCTGAGGGGGAAGTGGCGAAATTGAAGGGGAGCCGCTATCAAGGTTACCCGGTGGATCCCCTTCCGTACCATCCCAGTGAACTATTCCTTGTTGCAATTAAGCATGGATAGCCGCAGATAAAGTAGTTTTGGGTGGGGACTTTGTTACATATATGTATACTCCTTTTTAGAAAGGAGGGAGGGTCCATCTGGACGACATGGCCATATCACCCAAAAATAGATTTTTCGCTTTGCTCAAAATCCGTTTTTTGGGCTCAGCCATGTCGTCCTGATGGAAGTTTACCAGAGAATTACTTAAAAGTACTATATCTGTGGGTTTGTATAAGTGCCTTTACTTTGAATGAGCTCCTTATATGGTCACCTGGACCTTTATATATGACATTACCATTATTTGTCATATCCACTAAGCTTCGACTAGCTTAGGGCTTCCTGCCCCCTGCAGGGAAAATATCGACTTAGACTATAAGGATTCGTCTCAAAGGTGTATAGAAGAGGTCTAGTCAAGGCCGACTTACACATGGTTATTGTAGTGGAAGTCAGGCCTCGTTCAAGTAGTTAAAAGAAGAGAGAGAGACAGAAACCTTTGAAATTTCTGTTGGTCACCTTGCTTCGCGAGGGGTGCCCCTTTCTTCCAAGACAATTCACATTGTCTCCTGGTTGGACTTGACTTGTACTCTACAATGAAGTCGGTCACATTCTTCGAGATCCTGAACTTTTGTTCGCTGTTAGGGCGAAAAAAACCCTGAAATGCAGGTTGTTCGGTTCTCGGGGATGAAATGTAACAGCCGACTTCTGCACCAGATTTGATAAAGCTGGGTACGGCAGAGGAAACAGCTACAGTTTCAATTCTAGGATTAGAGGAAACCAATTGTTTTTTGGGCCATTTGGGGGCCACTACAGGAGCTGTTCCTCTGTAGGATACTAGCTTGTCGAGGTCTTTAGGCAGGAGATTGGTTGGTGGAAGCAGATACAATCGATTCCATACGTTCCAGTCGAAAGACATGACGTCTATCGCTTCTGCTTAAGGTTCTCGTAAGTGGCTACTAGTTCTTATTGTCACTCGTTGCGAAGAGGCCAGTCTGCAGTTCTGGGACTTTAATCGAGAATAAAGGTGAATGGGTCTGCGTCTAGGGACCATTCTGTCTCTATCGGCTTTCGCCTGGATAGAGCATCAGCCGTCACATCGCGGAACCCTTGAAGGTGAACTGCTTGATAATGCCATCTTCTCTTCCTTACCAGGCGGAGGATGGCTAGCATCACATGGTTGATGTGAGGTGAACTCGAGCCTTGTCGATTAGACATATTACTATCACCTCGTTGTTGAGAGCCAATCTGATGTGGACTGTTCTGCGAGGGGATAGTCTCCTCAACGTCAGGAGGACTGTCATAGCCTCCATGATGTTGATGTGGAAGTTTTGAACTGGAATGATCAATTTCTGGCCCTTTCTTTCCATACGGATGGCCTCCCTGTTCTTTCAGGGAGGTTTCCGAGTTTATTGCCACCGATGTTTGTGGTGGTTGCAAGAAAATTGTCTGTGCTAGGCTCTTATTCATTGATCAAGCCTCAGTAGCGTGCGCGATCGGGTCGGTGTCAACCTTGTCGATCTCTTCAAGTGTTTGATGCGTATCTTCTCCACACTCCTGGCGCATCCTTTGGCTGTGCTTCTTAGCACTGGATCTGTCACTATTGCGAACCGGAGAGAGCCCAGTGCTCTTTCCTGTTGGCATTTTGAAATCCTCTTGTGTTGGATTAGTCTCCTGACAGATACCGCTATTTTTCTCCCCTTATTTAGTAGAATGGAGAGGATTGATTGATTTAAAGTTTTCAGGCATCCTGAAATCTGAGGTCATTGACGCCGGTAACATTTAATTTATGTATACAAAAATGAAAAATAAAATAAAATAAAAACTAAAAGAGTATTCAATTAAAATCATAAAAGTTGAATGTCATAAAAGTTAAATCTTTTTCAGAAGACCTGCTTCTGAAATAAATCTAAAAATGCCACTTACATGGTAGGACACATCATTTCCAAGAATCTTGGCAAGGATGAACCTGCCACCCTCACCTCGAGCCTCAAACAAATATCTATTCCTTAAGTTGTTATAATTGGGGCATTCGGTCAACAAATGCCTTACTGTTAGAGGTACTAAACAGTCGTCACAATACAGTTGGTGTTGGCCCTTCAGCAGAAACTCGTGTGTCAACCGAGTGTGTGACCAATACGGAGACGACAAAGAGACGTCTCCCATTTTCGGGACATCATATTATACCTCCAAGGAGATATGTCATTTGTTACCTCTAGCATTTTATTCCCATCTAGGCTATCCCATTGCTGTTGCCATTTATTGCAAACCAATTTCTTGATGCAGGTAAGAAATCATTACAGGGAATGGGATACCTTCTTGGCAGCAACTCGGATGCAGCCTTCTTAGCCAGTGAATCTGCCTTCTCATTCCCACACACACCTACATGTGCTGGAACCCAACAAAATTGAACTGTTATACCTCTCCGTCCAATAATAAAAAGCCATTCTAAAATATTCAAAACTAGAGGGTATTAGAATTAAAAACTTCTATAGCTTGAAGGACACTCCTTGCATCACTAAAAATTGTAAAATTACCCTCCTTCTCCAACGCTATTTTCTATATAGCGGTTAATATGCCATACAGTTCAGCAGTAAATATGGAAGCGGTCAGAGGAAGTGCACTTCTACAATTAAAACCATTACTATGTACTCCAAATCCAACGCCAGCATCAGATTTCGAGCCATCAGTGTAGATAAATGTTGATCCTCTATGTTCTTTAACATGTTCATTAAAAAGAGACCTGGCTTCTACGTCTTGACATATTCTTCTTATCTCCAATAAAATATTTACAAAAAGATATCTCTGGTAACTTCCATGGAGGTGTTGATGATACCTTGAATGGAAGTACCTTATTTCTAATTATATCCAGACTATTTAATAATCGTTTCACCCGAAACCCATAAGGTTGAGATTTTGGGTGCAACTCAAAGTATGATGCGTGTCTTACAAGGCTTGCAGTCTGAAAGGCTAGAGAGTTAGGGAGTCTTTGCACTCTAAACAAAGACCGAATAATGGAAGACATTCGGAAAAAGTCTAGAGGTAACTCTCCAGCATCAACAAGGAGACTTGGGATAGGCGAGGTTTTAAAAGCTCCAGTACACAATCTAATACCTGCATGATGTACCGAGTCTAATATTTTTAACCGGGTTTGGGGTGGCTGAAGAATATATTTCACAACCATAACTAATTTTGGAAAAAATCAAGGCCTTGTATAATCTTAAAATAGTATTGCGGTCTGCCCCCCATGATGTATGGGACAATACTTTTAAGATATTCAGAGCTTCAACACATTTAGCTTTTAACGCTTTTAAGTGAGAAACCCATGTAAGCCTACAGTCAAATATCAAACCTAAAAATTTAGCTTCTCTTGCACATGGTATCCGTTGACCTTTAATGTATATATCCGGGTCTGGGTGTACTCCCTGGATACGACAAAAATGGACAATGGTAGTTTTACTTGTCGAGAACCTAAATCCATTCATGTCGGCCCACTGGATAATTTTATCAATAGAGAGTTGGATTTTTCTCTCAACCATTGCCATTCTAGTGCCAGCAAATGATATTGAGAGATCATCCACAAATAATGTTGAGAGAACATCCTGGGGAATGGCTGAGGATATCCCATTAATTGCTAGTGCAAAAAGGGTTACACTCAGCACACTACCCTGAGGAACTCCTTCTTTCTGGCACTTACTCTCTGATAGAGTATCCCCAACTCTCACTTGAAAAACTCTACGTGAAAGAAATGCCCGAATAAATAGTGGCAGCTCTCCTCTCAATCCGATTTCATGAATGGTTTTAAGAATACCATATCTCCATGTGGTATCATATGCCTTTTCAAGGTCAAAAAATACTGTAACATGGTGCTGTTTGGAAGCAAAGGCTTCACAAATAGAAGACTCAAGTCGTATCAACACATCAGTCGATGAGTGCATTTTTCGGAATCCACATTGAATCGATGATAAAATACCTTTCTTTTCAAGGTACCACATCAGCCTTGCATTGACCATCTTCTCCATGATTTTACATAAACAAGATGTCAATGCAATAGGACGATAGTTTGCTGCTAAAAACTTGTCTTTACCGGGTTTTAAAAAGGCTAAAATAATGGCTAGTTCCCAAACATTTGGGTAACTATGATCATGCCATATTCTATTAATAATGCTTAAAATAAATAGCTTTGTATTAAAATGTACATGTTTAATCATTGCATATGAAATTCCATCGGGTCCAGGGGCTGTATCATTGCAATGAGCAAGTGCGGAATCAAATTCTCTTTCAGTGAAAGGAGAATTATACGACTCTTCCCTTCTTGTTGCAAAATTTAAAATTTTCTTTTTTTCAGTGCTCCTATACTGGTGACCAGGGGCTCCTTCACACTTGCTGGATACATTTGAAAAATGATTAGCCAGGGCATTGCTAACTTCATTTGCTTCAGTTACATACTGGCCATTCACCTTCAACACTGGTGGTGGGTTGGGGGTGAATTTGCCAGCTATCTTTTTTACTTTCCTCCACACAGAAGATGGTGGTGTTCTACTGTTAATGGAGGAAACAAAAGACATCCATGACTGGCGCCTTGCTTCTTTCATGGCACGACGGAACTGTGCTCTACATTTCTTGTACATAGTTAAATTCTCATCAGTTCTGCATCTACGCAATCGTGTTAGAGATCTTCTTGTGGCTCTGTGGAGGGCAGTTAGTTCTGAAGGGTGTTTGCTAAGAACAACCTCCAAACGTTCCAGTTCGACCTGCACGATTTCTGGACATCCCGGATAAACTGCAGGAAGCATGTTCTGGCTGAAGCGTCCATTAGGCATGAGCCAAATAGACTCATAGCCTCCTCTTAATGGGGCAAGACTCTGTTTCCACAGGAGGAAGTAGACAAAGTCCTACAAGAGGCGGCAAGGGCTAACCAGAACTTGCAAGTGAGATGGGGTTTTTCAACCAAAAGAAAGGTAGATTCAGGGAAGCAGTCTTTCTTCAGAAAGAAACAACGCTTCACCCCATACAAGACCAGCCATGGACAGTTCCATCAAAGCCCTCACTTGTCAATTCCTTCTACCTCTAAGACGGCTTCTCCGCATACAGGTCCTCCACCGCAGGTGGTATACCTTCCTGCTCCCACAGGTACCCAACCTACCCCCATGGCTCCTTGGATGCCCTCCCCTGCCTTCAATCCAGCTTATGAAACCTCTAGTACCTTTCAAGGATACTCTAGAGGCGGCAACAGGGGTAGAGGTCAGTTCCGCCACCGAGGCGGACCAAAAACCAAGGGTCCTCGTGGAGGACATGGATCTAAATTCACCCCCTCTCAATGAAGGGAATCAGGTAGGAGGGAGACTATACCACTTCCGGGACCAATGGACCTTCAGTCCTTGGGCCCACAGCATAGTCTCGAAAGGCCTAGGTTGGAAATGGTCGCAAGGATTTCCACCTCCAGCAGTGACCTTCTTCCAGAAACCGACTCCAATCTTGGAGGAATACACCAAAGAATTACTCAAGAAGAAACCCATAAAGAGAGTACGGTCACTGAAATTTCAAGGGCGCCTGTTCAAAGTCCCCAAGAAGAATTTGTCGGTGCTGAGAGTAGTCCTGGACTTGTCAAAACTGAATTCTTACATTCTTTGCAACAAGTTCCGTATGCTGACTGTCTCGCAGGTGCGGACCTTACTTCCCCGTGGGGCCATCACCACCTCTATCGACCTTACAGACACCTATTATCACGTCCCAGTAGCACGAAACTTCTCCTCTTACCTCGGCTTCCGCCTAGGTAAGAAGGCCTTCGCCTTCAAGGTCATGCCCTTCGGCCTCAGCACAGCCCCCAGGATATTTATAAAACTGGGGGAAACAGTGCTCGAACAACTCAGGATCCAAGGGATCAAAGTAGTTGCCTATCTGGACGATTGGCTAATCTGGGCACAGTCGATCCCGGAATGCAACAAAGCTACAGCCAAAGTGATCCAATTCCTCAGCAAGCTGGGTTTCAAGGTCAATTTACAAAAGTCTCGCCTGCAACCGGCAAGCCAGTTCGAATGGTTAGGCATTCAATGGGACCTCACAAGTCACAGGCTCTCTCTTCCTCCCAAAAAGGTCAGAGAGATAGCATCCAAGACAAAGAACTTCCTCAAACACAAACAGGTGTCCAGAAGAGCCTTAGAAAGAATCCTCGGCTTACTTCAATTTGCATCAGTGACAGAACTCTTATTGAAAGCCAAACTCAATGACATCAACCGAGTTTGGAGAAAGAGAGCTACAATACGTTTACGAGACATCTCAGCGATCCCCTCAATCCTGAGAAAGAGACTCCAGCCATGGTCCAAACCAGAGAACCTTTCCAAATTGGTTCCTCTGCAATTCCCTCCTCCACAAGTGACGATTCATACAGACGCGTCTCTGAGTGGTTGGGGGGGCTATTACAACCAACAGATGTTCAAGGCTCCTGGTCCCCCGCCATGAGACACTTCCACATCAATGTACTAGAAGCCATGGCAGTATTCCTACCCTGAAGCGGCTATCCCCTCCACGGTCCACTCATATCAGGATAGTCTCAGACAGCACAGCAGTTGTACACTGCATAAACAGACGAATCAAAATCTCCCAACCTCATTCAAGTCCTTGTCATGATTTTGCCTTGGCAGTAGAAAAGAACTGGTTCCTGTCGGCAACTCACCTGGCAGGTGTCCAGAACGTGATAGCGGACTCACTATCCAGGACGAAACCACTGGAGTCAGAATGGTCTCTGGACATGAATTCTTTCCAGTGGATTTCCAGGCTGGTTCCCGGTCTCCAGGTAGATCTATTCGCGACACAACTGAACTGCAAGCTTCCTTGTTATGTGACCCCAAACCTGGACCCTCAGGCATATGCTATGGATGCATTAACCCTAGATTGGAACCATTGGAAGAAGATTTACCTATTCCCTCCGGTGAATCTTCTGATGAAAGTCTTACACAAGCTACGCTCCTTCCAAGGGGCAGTGGCATTAGTAGCACCGCACTGGCCAAAGAGCAGTTGGTTTCCTCTCCTCCTCGAGTTGAAACTCCGTCCCTTCCGGATCCCATTCCCCAAGCTGACCCAATTAGTCCAAACTCAGACTGTGTCAGATTCCTCAAGGATAGCCAAAACCCTAACTTTGTGGATTTCATGAAGTTTGCAGCCCATAGGAATGCGAACATTGACCCGGAAAATGTCCTCTTCATAGAATCAGACAAAAGGGACTCTACAATTAGACAGTACGATTCGGCTGTTAAGAAATTAGCAGATTTCCTAAAGAAGTCAGAACATTCTCGTATGACCTCTAATCTGGCCATCTCATTCTTTAAGTCCCTAGTTGACAAGGGCCTAGCAGCTAGCACTATAACCACGATTAAGTCAGCTCTGAAAAAGATCTTCCTCGTGGGTTTCAATATTAACCTGGCAGATTCCTATTTCTCATCTATTCCGAAGGCATGCGCTAGGCTCAGACCTTCGGTTCGCCCACAAAAGGTCTCTTGGTCTCTGAACGACGTACTAAAGCTAGCTTCGGACACGGATAACGAATCCTGCTCCTAAATCACTCTTCTTAGGAAGACCTTATTCCTAACGGCCTTGGTCTCAGGTGCTAGAATCTCAGAATTAGCAGGTCTCTCACGTAATCCTGAAAATATAGATTTCCTCCCGTCATGTGAAGTACCACTTTCTCCAGACAGAGCTTTCCTAGCTAAAAACGAGGACCCGCAAAATAGGTGGTACCCTTGGAAGATTATCCCTCTTCTCCAAGATACTTCTCTGTGTCCAGTCACTACACTCAGGGCCTTTTTAGCTAGAACCGCCACCCGCTCGTCTGGCCCCTTGTTTCTCAGAGAACAAGGAGGCACTATTTCCATTCAAGACATCAGGCAACAGATCCTGTACTTTATTAAGCAAGCTAACCCGGAATCATTTCCCCATGCTCATGATATCCGGTCGGTAGCAACCTCCATCAATTACTTTCAGAACATAGATTTTGATGACCTTAAGAAGTATACGGGTTGGAAATTGCCTATGGTTTTCAAACGCCACTATTTGAAGAATCTACAGTCCCTTAAATTCCCCACGGTTGCAGCTGGGAGTCTTATCTCCCCCCAATAATCTCTTTGCTCTTCCCTTTCATCCATCTCTCTCCTTCTCCCTCCTACCTGCCAATCTCGCCACGTCGCCGCTCTCCTGGGTGGTTCGTTAGCCCTAGAATTATGTTACCATTGCTTCATTACCCTGGTTATTACCCTTTAGTATGTTTAACCTTACCTTATATTATTTCTTGTTACCATTCTTTAACCATGTAAGGATTGATTTCGTGTTATGATTTGATTCTCGGGATGCTTCTCTGCATTTCCTTTATTGTTACTCCATATTTTTTAATTCCTGTTAGGCTAATTTGTTATATTTTATATTTTACTTACCTTAATATAGTATTTTGTTTTTGGTACATGGTGTTTGACTGTATCCTTATCATTTTATAGTGTTTTTTGGGCTTGGAAGGCATTCTCCGGTACATTTTCACCGGGTGTCACAGGTCGACCCAGAAAAGGGATTTTGACAAAGGAAAAATCTATATCTGGGGAGATACCTGTGACGCCCGGTGAAACCCTTCCCTTTCTTTACCCCACCCTTTCCTTTCCAAGCCATAGTTCTTGCAGAAGGATGTAGTACAGATGTCGCTAGTGTCGGGCATCGGTGGGGTGGCTCAGGTAAGGTAGCTAGGGCCTCTGTTACGGCCCTTCCCTTTGATGAAGGAATTATCTAAATGGAAGACAGCCTGTGAATAGTGGTTTTCACACGCCCCTGCTTTATACACGACGCCCACTGGGTGCTCGCGCGAGGGTAGTAACCTCTGCATTCCATACTTTTAACTTTCTCTGGTATATTTGGAAGTATTTATATCAGAAAAGTGTAAGGAAGGACTCTTTTCACCGGGCATCACAGGTATCTCCCCAGAAATAGATTTTTCCTTTGTCAAAATCCTTTTTTTCTATAACATACAAACATTAAAGTTTTCTTAGACACAAACCCCTATATATTGCAATGTCTGAAGTGTCCACAGACACGGAGAAGGATCTCCTTCAAGAAGATCCTGATGAAGAGGTGACTCTACCACCCGGAGGAGACGAGGATCACAACACGACAGAAGCGGAAGACCCCCTCTGCATGTGCCGGAAGTCCAGCCAACGCCGTCTACATCTTCGGCTCCTACCTCTCCATTAGACTCGATGGGTCATGCAGTTTTGGCCCACATTATCACACTAATGGAAAATCTACGTAAGGAGAACGTAGACTTGAAGGAAAAGATGACGAGAGAGTTCCGCCAAGCAACTCAAATCGTCACTTCCCAAGGGTCTTACAAGCGTCCCAGAATGAAGGAGCTGCCACCCTGCTCCGAGACCAATCCTTGGAGGTATGCAGAGTTTATGCCAATTACCAACGGCAAACTCTACATTTCGGAGAAGTTGGGAGCCATCCACCTGGACGACATTGAGTTTTGGCCAAACTTTGCGGCTTACCCGCAGTGCTTTATCCGGCTGAAGAGTAAGCCAGTGTCTAAGGAAGAGACGGAACCAAAGGAGGTCATGGTCTTTGACCACGACCAGGCACAGGCCAGGCTCTCTTGACGAGTAGACTGAAGAAGGCAGGGTACGCTAACTCAAGAGTTTCTGCACTGAGCAAGAAACACCCTACTTTTCTTGCTCTCTCTTCAAGAGCTTTCCCCTTCACGTCGAAGGCTCTTCAAAGCGTGCTAAAGGCCGCCAATGCAGGCAAACCATGCCTACACTAGAGGAGTGTAGGCCTTTGTCTCTGGCCTTGCCCACAGACGAGAAGGAATGGAAGGAGGTCCACCTAACCTTCTCAGTAGCGAAGCTTGATGCAGACATCGCAGGACAGCAGTTCAGCGAGAACCTACCGAAGCTATTGGACTTTCTCCTGCGAAGAGAGCAGAAGACAAAGGAGAGGCTAGCCGCCTCCCTTTCCCTCCACAACTGCATGGAGATGTGTGCAGGCAATGCCAGCACCCCAGATATGTACACGGTCCTGGCCAAGATGCACATGGCCACTCTCGTCAAGGACCTGTATGCTTTCGTGAAGTCCAGGAGGGCCTGTAGAGAATTTGTGTTTGCCAGTGCAACGGTAAAACGAGAACCCAGGAAGTTGATTACTTCCTGTATCTGGGGTAAGGACCTCTTCCCAAAGGAAGCAGTCCAAGAGGTAGTCGAGAAAGCCGCCACAGAGAATAGGAACTTTCTCCAAAAGTGGAACATCTCCTCGAAGTGGAGGTCTTCCCCGGATGCTGCTCCCCAACCCAAGAGGAAGACAAAGAAGCCAAGACTACCTTCTCGGCCTACTCAGCAACATCCCACGGTCACCATGACTGCGATGCCCCAAGTGGTCGCTCAACCACAGACCACCTTCCAAGTGGTGCCTCAACAGCTGGTTGCCCAGTCACCATCCTTCAACCCAGGGTTTGAAAGGCACACCACTACCTTTCGCCCGAAAGGAAGAGGATCTCGACGGGGCTCCTCAAGAAACCCCTCACGAGGTAGGGGAGGACGCGGTCAGGGTGGGGGTGGCAAACCCTCAGGACCATCTAAGCAATGCGATGCTCCAGGTAGGAGGGAGACTCCACCACTTTCGAGATCGTTGGACCTTCGATCCTTGGGCCCACAGCCTAATCAAAAATGAACTAGGATGGAAATGGAACAGATCTCCACCTTCATTTCCTCAGTTCTTCCAACACTCCACCCCCTTACTGGAAGAATATACCTTAGAACTCTTGAACATGAAGGTTATAAGGAAAGCAAAGTCCTTCAAATTCCAGGGAAGGCTGTTCTGTGTTCCCAAGAAGGACTCGGACAAACTCAGAGTCATTCTAGACTTGTCGCCACTCAACAAATTCATCGAGAACAACAAGTTCAGGATGTTAACCCTTCAACACATCAGGACCCTGTTACCCAAAGGGGCGTACAGTCTCAATAGACCTGGCAGATGCTTACTGGCACCTTCCAGTCAGCCGGGGATTCAAGTTACAGAAGACAAAGTATGTCTTTAGAGCCATGCCCTTCGGACTAAACATAGCCCCAAGGATCTTCACAAAACTTGCAGACACAGTTGTACAACAACTACGCCTACAAGGCATTCAGGTAGCAGCATACCTGGACAACTGGCTGGTGTGGGCAGCATCCAAGACTGCTTGTCTGCAAGCATCCAAGAAAGTGATCCAGTTCCTGGAACATCTGGGATTCAAGATCAACTTCAAGAAGTCTCGCCTCTCTCCAGCTCAGGAGTTTCAATGGCTGGGAATCTATTGGAACTTGAAGTCACACCGCCTCTCCATTCCACCAAAGAAGAGGAGAGAGATTACTGAAATCCGACAGGATCTCAAGACGCCAACAGAAAAGAGTACTGGGCTCTCTCCAGTTCGCAGCAGTCACAAACCCAGTGCTAAGAGCACAGCTGAAAGATGCGTCACGAGTCTGGAGAAGATACGCATCAAACGCTCGAAGAGATCTACAGAGACCGATACTGACCTTACTACGATCATTTCTCAAGCCGTGGTCGAAGGTCAAGAGCCTAACAAGGACCATTCCCTTACAACCACCACCCCCATCGGTGACCATCCACTCGGATGCCTCGATGGAAGGATGGGGAGGTCACTCCCATTAAAGGAAAGCCCAAGGGACCTGGTTATCCCTGTTCAAGACCTTTCACATCAATATTCTGGAGACCATGGCAGTCCTCTTGACGTTGAAGAAGCTATCCCCTCGCAGATCAGCCCACATCAGGCTGGTCTTAGACAGCGAAGTGATAATGGGATGTCTGAACCGACAAGGTTCGAGATCGCCCCACATCAATCATGTGATGCTAGCCATCTTTCGTTTAGCAAGAAAGAAGAGATGGCACTTATCAGCAGTTCACCTAAAAGGGTTCCGCAACGTGACGGCGGACGCTCTATCCAGGCTAAAGCCGATAGTTTCAGAATGGTCCCTAGATGCAGACTCATTCTCCTTCATCTTGAAAAAAGTCCCAGAACTGCAGATCGACCTCTTCGCAACGAACGACAACAAGAAACTACCTCGATACGTAGCCCCGTACGAGGACCCTCTGGCAGAGGCGACGGATGCTATGTCCCTCAATTGGAACAGATGGACCCGTATCTACCTGTTCCCTCCATCGAATCTCCTGCTGAAGGTCCTCAACAAGCTGAGATCCTTCAAGGGAACTGCAGCAGAAGTGGCCCCCAAGTGGCCCAAGAGCAATTGGTTCCCTCTGGTGATGGAACTGAAGCTGAGGCTGGTCCCTCTACCGAACCCAGCTCTATCCCATTTGGTTCAGAAGTCGACTGTCTTCGCTTCATCACAGAGAACCCAAAACCTTCTTTTCATGATTTTCTCGCCTTAGCGGTTAAGAAAAGATTTGGGATCTCAAAAGACAGTATAGACACTCTAGAAGAATACAAGTCAAAGTCAACCAGAAGAAAATATGAATAGTCTTGGAAGAAGTGGGTTGCTTTCGTAAAAGCAAAAAAGCCAAAGGAAATCTCAATAGACTTCTGCCTGTCCTTCTTCATCCACCTTCACGAACAAGGCTTGGCTGCCACCACGATAACTGCGTGTAAGTCAACTTTGACTAGACCTCTTCTATACGCCTTCCAGGTGGACCTGGCGAACAAAATCTTCAATAAGATTCCGAAGGCATACGCTAGACTTAAACCAGCAGCCCCTCCGAAGCCTATTTCATGGTCTCTGGACAAAATCTTACACTATGCTTCAACCTTGAACAATGAAGATTGCTCTTTAAAGGATCTAACGCAAAAAGTGATATTTCTGATCGCTATAGCCTCAGGGGCTAGAGTTAGTGAAATAGTAGCCCTATCGAGAGACAAGGGCCATATTCAGTTCACAGAAGAGGGAGAACTGAATCTTTTTCCCGATCCTACCTTTCTCGCCAAAAACAAGCTACCCACCAAATTCTCCTTGGAGATTCTGCCCTCTGAAGGAAGATGTCTCTCTATGTTCAGTAGAGTGTCTAAAGGTCTATCTTCGAAGAACTTCAGACTTCAGGGGAGGACAGCTCTTCAAAGGTGAAACCTCAGGATCAAACTTATCCCTAAAAAAACTGAGGGCGAAGCTCACCTACTTCATTCACAGAACGGATCCTGATAGTACACCCGCAGGTCATGATCCGAGAAAGATTGCCTCCTCACTGAACTTTTTTCAGTATATGGACTTTGAGAGACTCCACTCATACACTGGTTGGAAGACCTCCAGAGTCTTCTAGAAACATTATGCGAAGCAAGTGCACGCCTTAAAACATTTTGTGGTGGCAGCAGGTAGTGTTGTGAAACCTGTCATCTAGTGCTGCGATGAACAGTGAACTGTTTGGGACTGTTTCAGTTAGGGTGAAAAGGTGTTAACACCTTGCAGTGCAACACCTTTTATTAAGTGTCACCCTGGTGACAATAGGACTGTTCTTTATAGGTGCATAATTATACCAATGACACCAGTGCCATGTGTACACATGTACACAGTGTTGATAATTATCCAACATCTACAGTGAAATTATCTTAATAATTAATCATTCTACAAGAGAAGGCTTGGAAAGGAAAGGGTTGGGGAAATAATCAGGGAAGGGTTTCACCGGGCGTCACAGGTATCTCCCCAGAAATAGATTTTTCCTTCGTCAAAATCCCTTTTCTGGGTCGACCTGTGATGCCCGGTGAAAAAGTACCAGAGAATGCCTTCCCAGCCCACAAAGCAACAGGTTAAATAAAAAAACTTAAGTATAACTGGAGATTACTATACTAAGGCACGTAACGTGACCGACATAAACATTAAATCTCATCAAAATAAGGTAAAGTAAAAACATATGAAACTGGAGGTAAAGTATAATAAGTAAACAACTTCCCCAGACAAATAACAATACCGTAAAAATTAACAACGCCAGGTAGGCACAAGTAAATAAATGTACATAACTCCAGAACATCATAATAGACGAACCAAAAACACAGGTAGCAATGGAATCAAAAATGGCATAAGGCAAAACATAATAACATGGGTACAAAGACAAGATAAACTGTACAATACTCTAGGATACCAAAAATATATACAATCCAAAATGAAGAGCTACCATTATGAGTAAGTCAACATGACATAAAATAAAAGTGGACTAATCCATGGACATAACACATCAAAGAGGCAAAAACACCGACCAAGGTGAGAGGCAACGTGGTGGGAGTGGCAGGGGGGAGGGAGAAGGTTGAGAGGAGGACGAAAAGGAGAAAGGCAAGAAATTAATCGGGGGAGATGATACTCCCAGCTGCAATAGTAGGGAACTTAAGGGCCTGCAAGTTCTTCAAATGGTGGCGTTTGAAAACCATCGGGGATTTCCAACCTGTGTACTTCTTAAGGTCATCAAAATCCATAGTCTGAAAATAATTGATGGAGGTGGCTACTGCCCGGATATCATGTGCATGTGGAAAAGATTCCGGGTTAGCTTGTTTGATAAAATAAAGGATTTGCTGTCTGATGCCTTGGATGGGAATAGTACCCCCTTGTTCCCTGACAAACAAGGGTCCAGATGAGCGTGACGCAGTCCTCGCTAAAAAGGCCCGGAGTGTAACGACAGGACACAAAGAAGCGTCTTGGGGAAGAGGAATAATTTTCCAAGGAGACCACCTATTTTGCGGGTCCTCATTCTTGGCTAAGAAAGCTCTATCTGGAGAGAGTAAGACTTCTCCTGACGGAAGGAAATCTAGGTTTTCAGGATTACGGGAGAGAGCTGCTAATTCCAAAATTCTAGCACCTGAGGCCATGGCCGTGAGAAATAAGGTCTTCCTAAGCAGCGATATCTAAGAGCAGGATTCGTTAACAGTGTCTGACGCGAGCTTGAGGACGTCGTTCAGAAACCACGAGACCTTTCTTGGACGAACAGAAGGTCGGAGCCTAGCACAGGCTTTAGGAATGGATGAAAAATAGGAATCTGCGAGGTCAATATTGAACCCCACATAGAAGATCTTTTTCAAGGCTGATTTGATTGTGGTTAGAGTACTAGCTGCGAGGCCCTTGTCAAAAAGGGACCGAAAAAACGAAATGGCCAGGTTCGGGGTCATTCGAGTTTCATCTGAATTTTTAAGAAATTCCGCTAGTTTCTTAACTGCTGAATCATACTGTCTAATCGTGGAGTCCCTCTTGTCTGATTTAATAAAACGGACATTTTCCGGATCAATATTTGCGTGCTTATGGGCTGCAAATTTCATGAAATCCACAAAGTTAGGGTTTGCACTATCCTTGAGGAATCTGACACAGTCCGTGTTTGAACCACTTGGGTCAGCTTGGGGAACGGGATCCGGAACGGGCAAAGTTTCAACTCCAGGAGGAGAGGAAACCAGCTGCTTTTTGGCCACTGAGGTGCTACCAAAGCTACCTTTCCATGGAAGGAGCGTAGCTTGGGTAAAATTTTCATCAGAAGATTCACCGGAGGGAACAGGTAAATCTTCCTCCAACGGTTCCAATCCAGGGTTAGTGCGTCCATAGCGCAAGCCTGAGGGTCCAGGTTCGGGGCCACGTAACAGGGAAGTTTGTCGTTGAGCTGTGTCACGAACAAGTCTACCTGGAGACCTGGAACCAGTCTGGAAATCCACCGGAATGAATTTGCGTCTCGGGACCATTCTGATTCTAGTGGTTTTGTCCTGGATAGTGAGTCCGCTATCACGTTCTGAACTCCTGCGAGGTGAGTGGCTGACAGGAACCAGTTCTTTTCGTTTGCCAAGGTAAAGATTGTGACCAGGACTTGAGTGAGATTGGGAGATTTCGATCCGCCTCTGTTGATGCAGTGAACTACTGCCGTGCTGTCGGAGACTAACCTGATGTGGGTGGAGCGTGGAGGGGATAGTCGTTTTAAGGTCAGTAACACTGCCATGGCCTCCAACATGTTGATGTAGAACTGTTTCATCGCAGGGGACCAAGAGCCCTGAAACATCTAGTGTTGATAATAGCCCCCCCAGCCACTGCGAGACGCATCTGTGTGAATCGTCACACGTGGAGGAGGGAATTGCAGAGGAACCGATTTGGAGAGGTTCTCTGGTTTCCACCACGGTCGGAGGCGACGAACCAAGACTGAGGGGATCTTGGATATTTTGTCTCGTAATCGGGTTGTAGCTCTCTTTCTCCAAACTCGGTTGATGTCTTTGAGTTTGGCCTTCAATAAGAGGTCTGTCACGGAAGCGAATTGGAGTAAGCCTAGAACTCTTTCTAAGGCTATTCGTGAAATATGTTTGTTCTTGATGAAATGTCTTGTCTTCGAAGCTATCTCTTTGACCTTTTTGGGAGGAAGAGACAGTTCGTGACTCATGAGGTCCCAGCGGATGCCTAACCACTCGAATTTGCTTGCTGGTTGAAGGCGAGAATTCCGTAAGTTGACTTGGAATCCGATCTTGTGCAGGAACTGAACCACTTTGGTTGTAGCCTTGTGGCAGTCGTGAATCGTCCGTGCCCAGATGAGCCAGTCATCCAGATATGCGATCACCATGATCCCCTGGCGCCTGAGCTGTTCTAGCACCGTCTCCCCGAGCTTTGTAAAGATCCTGGGAGCAACGTTGAGACCGAACGGCATCACTTTGAACGCATAAGATTTCCTGCCTAGGCGGAAGCCGAGGTAAGGAGAGAAGTTTCTTTCTACTGGGACGTGATAGTAGGCGTCTGTAAGATCGATAGAGGTGGTGACGGCCACACGGGGAAGTAAGGTCCGTACCTGAGAGATAATCAGCATGCGGAACCTGTCGCAAAGAATGTAAGAATTCAGTTTGGACAGGTCCAGGACCACTCTCAACGCCGATGAATCTTTTTTGGGAACCGTGAACAGACGGCCTTGAAATTTAAGTGACCGTACTCTCTTTATTGCCTTTTTCTTCAAGAGGTCCTTGGTGTACTCCTCTAGGATGGGAGTGGGCTTCTGGAAGAAGGACACTATCGGGGGTGGAGAGCCTAGTGCCCATTTCCAGCCCAGGCCTTTGGAGACTATACTGTGGGCCCAAGAACTGAAGATCCACTGGTCCCAAAACTGATACAGTCTCCCCCCTACCGGAGTTGCTTCATTGTGTGGGGTTGAACTTAGCCCCACGTCCTCCTCGAGAACCTCTGGCTCTAGGTCCGCCTCGTTGGCGGAACTGACCTCTACCCCTGGTGCCGCCTCTATGGTATCCTCGAAAGAAACCCGAAGTCTCGTACGCCTGATTGAAGGCAGGGGAGGTCATCCAAGAAGTAGCCGAAGTCGGTTGGGAACCTTGAGGAGCCGGGAGGAAGACAATCTGTTGAGGAGGGGCGGCTTTAGCCGTAGAGGCAGTTGAGGAGTGAGGGCCTGCGGAATGATGGAGTTGGCCTCTACCCGTCTTGTAAGGAACATAGGACCTTCGTTTTTTCTTTGGGAAGGGTTGACGAGGCATGTTCTCAAATTTATGTTTATTTGAGAGGCCCCATCTAACCTGAAGGTTCTGATTAGCCCTCGCTGCATCCTGGAGAACCTTATCGACTTCTTCCTGGGGGAACAGGGTTTTACCCCAACAGGAGGAGGCGATGAGTCTGTTGGGTTCATGCTGAATAGAGGCTTCCGCGAGAACATACTTCCAACAATTAGTTCTCGCAGTCCAGAAGTCATGTAGGTCCGACTGGAACGACTGCAGGAGGTTCTTTGCCTGCACTCGAAAGAGTGGCTCGTCGCTGTATAAGGAAGCTATTAGCTCTGAGGAAACTACAGAGTTGAGAGTTCTCGCCAGCCGGTTTCTCGTCTCTAACTCTATTTTCAATAAGTGGTCCGGGTCGCAGTCAGGGTCTAATTTACCCATCGTGAACGTAGAAGAAGCTTCGTTCCAGAGCGCCGAGGTGCCAGGAACGAGGAGAGAGGTGGGATCCGTTTCCTTAAGGGTCGGCATGGGGATGCCGTCCTTAACTGACTGAATAGTCAATTCCGCGATCTTGTAAGTAAGCGGAGACGGGATGGACGGAGGAGTGATAAAGATTGTATACGCTCCTTTGTGGGGGGTTAACTTAGAATTAGTACAACCCCATTCCGCCAGGGTACGGGCCCAGACAGCTTGGGCCTGCTCTTTCGGGAATATTATCGTCTCCTTTGGGACCTTGTCCATCAGTACTAAAGCGTGCTCACGTAAACGAACAAAGCCATTGAAGGGGAACTGGAGGTCCGGAGGGAAGAACTCCAGATTGTCTAGAGGGCGGGTCCCCAACCCTTCAATCGTAAGCGTACCATCCAAATAAGGGGCATGCTTCGCGAACCTCCAAGGGTTATTCTTATCGAAGGGTGGAAGCTTCGATGCATCAGGAACTGGGGACGGATCAGGGTGAGACTTGTCTCTTATGAGGCTAGCCAACATGTCCTTTAGCTCTGATATGACCCCGGAGTGTCTTTGCAGCTTCGACTCCACCATATCTTGAATGAATTCCAAGGTTACTTGCACATCCGAGGAGCTACCTACAGCGGAAGCCTTGGACTTAGCGGACTTACCCTTCTGTCCTTTAGGACGAAGAGGGGTGCGTGAAAGCATTGGAATGTCAGGGGCTGAGGAAGGTCCTGGGACCGGAGATACAGACTGTGGCGAATCTGAAGTATTGCTTTTGGGTTTAATCTTACGAATAGGCTTCACCATGGGACGGACCGAGACGGAACCTTCCCAAGGAGAAGCCTGAGGTTTGTCAAAGCTGTGGAAAGAGGAAGAGGAGGAAGGAGTAGGGGAAAGAAAGGTTTCTGCCATATCCACACCACTCACCTGCTCATCCATTGGTTCGGTGTGAATGTCCAGGGATGAGATGTCTCCTGAGAGCAGGTGTTCCTCTTCTACCGGAAGTGCCGCCCTGATACTCTCAATGATGAGGGCAGCTTGTTCCAGAGGTACTGCAGCCGAGGAGGAACCAGGGAATAACCGGGAGGCCATGTCTGTATCAAGGAGGTAGGGGCAACCGGTCGGGGCATTTCGTCCGAAACCAGACACCCAGGAGCGGAGGCTGGTCTTGGCCGTCCGGAGTGAATCCTCGTCAGCCTGAAAAAGGAGGGGTAAGTTAAAACGGCAGACGGGAAACATTACAACAGAAAGGATTAGGATAATACCTGAATACGCTGCGTCGCCATATAAAAGCAATAGAAACACAAACAACCAAATATATAAAGCGGAGCCTTAAAAACTAGCATGCAGATAACATCGCTAACTTACCTCATCATTGAGGAGAATGGATGAAAGCTCATAGCAGAGCGCACATGCTTCCGGGAACCAGATCATATAGGGTGATTGGCCATCTTCCCGGACAAAGGAGATCGCACAGTGGGCATGCGACCGGCAAACGTCATGGCCTACCGGATCGAGAAAGGTTGCGGAACAGCCCTTGGCAGCACAGCGTACTTTCTGTAATAAAAAGGATCAATAAGTACAGCACAAAGTTTCCTATGGGCTTTACTAAGTAAAATAACAGTAAAGACAAGGAAGCTTATAGATGATGTGCCGAATTGAGGTCGTGTAACTAAAGGAGCCGGAGCTCCGTCGTAATTACTACAAATTAAAAATAAAGATATACTAAGATAGATTACGATAAAGAAAGTGCATATGTAGGAGCCGGAGCTCCGAGGTAATTACTTTTTAACAATTATGGCTTACGTAATGGGAAAGCCGGAGGGCGATGGAAGCCCGGCGGCTATGAGGGGGGGGGTGTGTTTGGTAATAGATCCTTAACCCAATGAAGGGATACGTTAACTGGATGTAGTAATAAATCTCCATAGCACTCCGGGAGGATGCGCCGGAGAGTAAAAAACAAAAGGAAGATACATCAGATTCGTGTGAATGGAAGGCCGAAGCCGGAGTCAAGTTGCGGAAAGCCAACGAGGGGAGGATTCCCTGTCGAAGGGGCGCAAAAGGTAATAGGTAATAAGCATTCCCAGATAGGTTGAAACTCACGGCGGAGTATGAATAATGTTCCGACCCAACTCCCATGCCGGAGCGAGGAGAGAGTGGAACTAAGGGGGGGGGGGGGGAACATAAGGCCGCGCAAGGCAGGCCGATACCTTAAGCGACTCTAACACGAAACGGATCGAACACCGACTATAAGCAAAGAAAGATCGTCGTAACCTAAAAACAATCACGTCTATAACGTAGTCAGCCCTAAGTGAGACAGAGAGAACGGGCTCCCGAGTCTATAAGAAAGAAAACGGGAATCCCATTCTCTCGGACTCGTCGGTTACGACAGTCAATCTAACAAGCACGAACCTCACAAATAAAGCACATCTGTCCGAAAATAACAATAAAAGACTAACAAAGAATAGCGACAGGGGAATACAGTCAAATGATAATAATAAAGGACCTACTGAATCGGCGGTACTAAACTGTAATGAAACCCCTGAATGCTATTTTTCGATAACAGAAACGGACTTGTAAACGACTAATAAGTACCACACAAAAGATAAAGGTTCAAACAGAGGCATGGAGCCTACAATCTTAAAATAAGATTAAAATAAAATTACTTAAGATTAATGAACCTAACAGATAACAGTACCAAAAGGGCAACGAAAAGCAAATAGAAAACGCACTGAGCGTACACAATAAAAATGGCCGCGTGGACCACGGAAGGCACAAGGCCGAACGTATTAAAAAAGACTTCCTATTACTTAACAATACTTGCCCGGTACTAGAAAAAACTGTCAAACCAATCTGTGGTACTTAACATTGGTGCAGGAGTAAGGAGAGCTTCAGCCATGATGAAGAAATCCACAAAAACAGCTAAAAAGTGAGACACAAAACAAAGCAATCGTCGTTAGTACAAGTCCAACAGAAGGATGTGTAGAGGGCGCTCGAGGCAGGCGTCGCTGAGTGGATCAGGTGAGTTCAGTTGGTGCCGTTAGGGCGGCTCCCCCTTTTGAGGAAGGATTGATCTAAATGGAAGACGACCTGTGAATAGTGGTTATCACACGCCCTTTCTTTATACATGACGCCCTTAGGGTGCTCATGCGAGGGTAGTAACCTCTGCATTCCATGCTTTAACTTTCTCTGGTATACTTGGAAGTATTTATATCAGAAAAGAGATAAGAAGGACCCTTTTCACCGGGCGTCACAGGTATCTCCCCAGAAATAGATTTTTCCTTCGTCAAAATCCCTTTTCTACTGACTTAGAGTGGCTAATGACTTTTCTTTAGCTTTTTTGGGCTCAAGCCAAGTCAAGTATACTAAAGCGCCTAGGCTAGTAGCCTAGTGCCAGGCGAGATTCGGTTACCCAAATCGCCGAAAATCTAACGTATACAATCGATGAGGAAGAGGAAATACATACAATCAATATATCTTTACAAGTATAAAATGCCTAAATAGCTTCCTATTTTAATGCTATTACAACTAGGAATGTCCTATATCATGCATGAAGGTAAACTAAAGCGCGAAGGCTAAGAAGCCTAGCGCTTGCAAGGTTCAGTTACCTAAATCGCCGAAACTCTAAAGAATAAAATCGACATAATAAATAACTTCCTAGTAAATATTTAACTGAATAGCTTCATAAATATTCATGCTATTATAGCCGTGAAAATCGTTCAGCTAACTAAATAACACATGCGTTATGAACGACAGCGCCCATGCCGCCTTCGGTGAAGGTGAAGCTCCAACTCTTAAAATTACTCTAATATGACAAATTCGTAGATAATTCGTATTTTTCCTAACTATAAAAACTTTAGCTATTTAATAAGGGTATTACTTTCGGCATAGCTGAAATGACGAACCATTAAAATTTAATGAGGGTTTACTACACAAACCGCTAGTTAGCGGGGGTAGAGGAGGGTAGCTTGCTACCCCCCCCCCCCCCCCATCACACACCTATGCTTAAACTCACTTTGCTTGGAGGTAAGACTTCAAGGGGGATAGGGTTGGCGGGCAAGTTTGGTTTAATAGCTAAGGTTTGTATAGTTAGGAAAAATACAAATTATCTACAAATTTGTCATTTGTTCCGTAACTGGAATACAAACCCCGCTATTTAATAGGGGTGATTCACCCATTAGGAAGGGTGGACGTCCCAGCCAGTTCTGGCTTTTTGGCTTTGCCCGGGGGCTCGTTATTTGAGTGTATTAGCACTCAGGAAATAAAAAGCCCCTGCACCTCGCTAGAACCTTGATACGCAAGGACTGCGGCCTACGCAAGCTGTGTGTGAAGGTATGAAGAAGTGTGACTCGTCCTAGGAAGTTGTTCTGAAGTTCTTTAGATGGAAACTTGTAGACTAGGACTTAACCAATACCACCTCGTCAGGGTATCGGGACGTAACAGTATTACCTTAATACTGTACTAGGAACACAAGGGAGCATGGTTTACCTGCAGTGGTTTGAGGTCAGCTATGCAGAGAACCCAGGATGCTGCCTTCCCCAAGAGAGGGGATGATGAAGAAAAGAATAAGAGCCAGTCAAACCTTTTCATTCATGCAGACTAAAACTGGGTGACAATGCCCTCAACCGTCTGCTACTTGTCCAATAAGGAGCTTCAGGTTTTAAACCAGCTGTTGTGCAGCCACCACAGGGCCGATAAAGAACGTATCGAGCCTCCTGTGCGTCACGTCTTGCAGGTAGTGGGCTGTGAACGTTGTTTGACGCTTCCACACCCCCGCTTGTAGAACCTGCTTCACAGAGAAATTTCTTTTGAAGGCCACGGACGTAGCAATGCCCATGACATCATGTGGTCTTGGGCGACATGACGGAGGAGGATCTGGATTCAAGGCCAGATCAATGACCCTACAAATCCATGCCGAGATGATGTTCTTGGTGACCCTCCTCTTAGTCCTTCTTGTGCTGACGAACATTGCTGGAACATGAGGACGGACTGCAGCTGTTCTTTTGAGATATAGCCTCAAACTCCTTATTGGGCATAGTAAGAGATGGTCTGGGTCATCTGTTACAGAGCAGAGACTAGAAATCCGGAAGGAGTCAAATCAAGGATCTGCTACTCCAGGATTCTGAGTCTTAACAATAAATTCAGGGACAAACCTGAACGTTACCTCCCCCCATCCCCTTGAATGGGCAATGTCATACGAGAGACCATGAAGTTCGCTGACTCGCTTGGCCGAAGCCAAAGCTAGCAGGAACACCGTCTTCCAAGTTAGGTGGCGATCTGATGCCTGGCGTAACGGTTCGTAGGGAGGTCTCTTAAGAGACCTGAGAACTCGAACCACGTTCCATGGGGGAGGTCTCACTTCCGACTGAGGGCAGGTAAGTTCATAACTACGTATGAGTAGAGAAAGTTCTAGCAATGAAATGTCCATTCCTTTCAGCCTGAAGGCTAGACTTGAGGCTGAGCGATAGCCTTTCACTGCCGAGACTGAAAGGCACATTTCTTCACGCAAATATACTAGGAAGTACGCTATTGTTGGAATAGTGGCATCGAGTGGAGAGATACCCCTTCCATGACACCAATCACAGAAGACTTTCCACTTTGCCTGGTAGACTGCTGCGGATGACTTTTGCATGTGTCCAGACATCCTGACAGCAACTTGCTGCGAAAATCCTCTCTCAGAGAGGAGATGCTGGATAGTCTCCAGGCGTGAAGTCGTAGTGAAGCTACGGCTTTGTGTAAGATGTTGGCATGTGGTTGCTTGAGAAGATTGTGTCGTGGAGGGAGCTCTCTTGGTAGCTCTGTTAGGAGTTGCAGAAGGTCCGGGAACCATTCAGCATGATGCCATAGCGGAGCTATGAGGGTCATTGAAAGATTGACCGATGTTCTGGTCTTGTTGAGAACCCTCCTCATCAGACAGAACGGGGGAAAGGCGTAAACGTTGATGTTGTCCCACCGTTGTTGGAAAGCATCTTGCCAGAGAGCCTTGGGGTCTGGGACTGGGGAGCAGTACAGCGGGAGCCTGAAGTTCAGGCCCGTTGCGAAAAGATCCACAGTCGGAGAACCCCAAAAAGTCAGAACTTTGTTGGCTACTAGATGATCCAAAGACCACTCGGTACTCACTATCTAAGACGCTCTGCTCAGATTGTCGGCGAGCACATTCCTCTTGCCTGGAATGAAGCATGCCGATACTGGTATCGAGTGGATTTCGGCCCATCTCAGTATCTCTACTGCTAGATGGGATAGCTGCTTCGAAAAGGTACCTCCTTGCTTGTTGATGTAAGCCACTACTGTGGTGTTGTCGCTCATCACCACCACAGAGTGACCCGCCAGGTATTGTTGGAACTGTTGAAGGGCCAAAAAGACGGCCTTCATCTCCAGGAGATTTATATGGAGATACTTTTCTGACTCTGACCACAAGCCTGAGGTCTTGTGGTGCAGCACGTGGGGCCCCCACCCTTTCTTTGAAGCCTCCGAAAACAGCATCAAATCCGGGGGGGAGGAAAAGAAGATCCACTCCTTTGCGTAGGTTCTCGTCTGCCACCCACCACTGGAGGTCCGTCAGTTCCGTCGATCCCATAGGGATCAGGACGTCCGGGGAATCGTAACCTTGATTCCACCAGGACTTGAGTCGCCACTGGAGGGATCTCATCCTGAGGCGACCGTTGGGAACTAGGCTAGCCAACGATGAAAGGTGACCGAGGAGACGTAACCACGATTGGGCTGGAAGTTCCTCTCGTCTGGGAAAAGGACTTGCGACCTTTCTCAGTCTTGCTATCCTGTCGTCTGATGGGAAGGCTTTGAGGAGATTGATGTCTATAACCATGTCTAGATATACCAGTCTTTGAGTGGGAAGCAATGAGGACTTCTCGAGATTTACCAAGATCCCCAGATCCTGGCAAAGTCCCAGAAGTTTGTCCCGGTGTTGAAGAAGGGATGACACCGAGTCTGCTAGGATTAACCAGTCATCCAGATAACGGAGGAGACAGATGCCAATCCTGTGTGCCCATGAAGATATTAGGGTGACCACTCTGGTGAAAACCTATGGTGCTGTGGAGAGACCGAAGCAAAGCACCTTGAACTGGTACTTTTTGTTGTCTAGACTGAATCTTAAGTACTTCCTTGAAGACGGATGGACTGGGATCTGGAAGTACGCGTCCTTTAGATCCAGTATACACATGTCTTGCGGTTTCACTGCTAGTCTGACCGTGTCTGCTGTCTCCATGCTGAACGGAGTTTGTTTGACAAACTTGTTCAGAGCGGAGAGGTCGATGACTGGTCTCCAGCCTCCAGACGCCTTCTGTACAAGAAAGAGTCGACTGAAGAAGCCTGGAGACCCGTCGAGGACCTCTTGGAGAGCGCCTTTCTTCAACAGGGTCTGGACTTCTTCCCGAAGGGCCTGCCCCCTTGCCGATCCCATAGCAAGGGAGCTCAATGACACTGGATTCGTCGTCAGGGGAGGTAGAGATGTTGTGAATGGGACACGATACCCGACTGATTACGGAAATCGTCCAGGAATCGGCCGCGAGTTGCTGCCACCTGTCTGCGCAACTTTGTAGGCATCCCCCCACTGGTGGACATACAGGGGCACTGCCAATCCTAGCGTTTGCGGCCTCGGACTTTTTGCCTTTCCTATCCTTGACAGGAAAGGACTTAGACACCACTGTCTTCGCTGCTGCCGTTGGTTTTGCGATCTTGGTTGGACGGGACTGCTGGGGTGCTGGAGACTTATAGGGCTTGGATGTCAAAGTCCTATGAAGGAGGGAGTCTTGGTGAGACTTCCTCCACCTCTCAGCAGCCTGTTCCACAACCTTAGGCTCAAATAAGTTCGTTCCTTCCAAGGAAGAATGTCTGAGCCTATTGATCTCGGTGCTAGGGACCTTCTGATGGAACTTCTCAGCCACCGCATCCCGACGTTTCAGGATGGTGTTTGCCCACAAGTTCAAGACTTGGTGGGCCAGAAACTCGATCGTGCGAGTGCCTGGGAGTAGGAACGTCTCCATAGCTTTCCTGGTACGTTCTTTGGAGAAATCCTCAGAACGTATCAGGATACCTAAGGTCCCTAACTAGATGTCCAGCCACGAAGTGGCTTGCATAGCACCCTCCGCAACCTTCTCCTGGTTAAGGATCTCGGTTGCCGAGAACGAGACCTGCCGGTTGGAGAGTCTCTCAAGAGGGACTCCCCTGGTAAGCTCTTCCAACGAGTGGTGGAGAGGAAGAGCTAAACAAGGCTCCTCTACCTCCTCTGCTGTACGCGAGGAGGTGGAAGGAGCATGTTGGTGGCACTGGAACGGTTGGAGGAGGACATCTCGGAGAGCTGTACAGCGATCTTGTCTCTGGTGCTCTTAACCCCTTGAGACCAGGGCAGAGCTGCACTGGTCTTAGAGGGTTTTTGAGTACCGAATACACGGTCCAAGACCGTGTCCTTGCCCTCTCGAGGAGGGATCTCATTAGAGTCAGAACTTGCCAAAACGCATGTTCTGACTCTTGCTGTTCTCCTCCTGATGTCGGACTTGCAGTGAAGTCTCCTGTCCCCAAAGGCTCTTCTTGGGGAGAGTCGCGGACGTTCTCCGACTGGCTAGTTGGCTCCGTCCTTGGTCTTGTAGAGGACTTTGGTAAAGTCTTAGAGTCCTTCAATTCCTTCCTGGGAAGGATGTAGGACTCTAACATCGAAGATGGTAAGTTCCTTCCAGCCCCCACTTGAGAAGACCTCTCAGCGTGAGGAGAGGTTTCCCTCATTGGTACGATGGGGGAAAATCTCACCTCACGTGATTCCCCTGATGACGGGAATTCCTCGTCTGACAGGGAAGGAGAGATCTGGCGGAGTGAAGGAACCTGCCTCGAAGGCTTGCGTGGAGTCAACTTAGCCCTTGGAGAAGTTACCGCGTCCGGAACTCCTCTTTTTCTCTTCAGAGGGGTAGAGACAGCCAAGGATCTGTGACCTAATTCGGAGAAATCAGGCTTGAACGCCTGTGTAACTGCTCTGATTAGTGCACCGAACCAAGGTTGTTGGCTGACAGACGCGCTGTCAGACACCCCCTTTGAAGGGCCAGGGATAGAAGGATCCCTGGGAGGAATTCCTATAGGTGGGTTCACCTGAAAAGATTTAGGGATCCTGGACCCTTCTGGATGTTTCCCTTCCGCCGCAATACACGCTGTTATGCGTTTGCGGGGAGGGGAATGAAGCGATGACGACCTTGCCGTGCGTTGTTCAGCAGTCTCGCGCGTGGGAGGATATTTACGCTCGCACGGGGGTGCGTGATGGTGCTCGCGCGATGGAGAATACCAGGAGTCGCGCGCGGCAGACTGCTGGCGCGCGCGTGGACGCGCAGGAAACTGATGGTACACAGGAGCGCACGCGGGAGACTGTAGGTGCACAGGCGAGGGCGCAGGAGACTGATGGCGCGGGCGCGGGAGAATATTTGCGTGCACGTGGGTGCGCAGGACCAGGGCGTTGAACGCGCGGGCGAGAGTTCGCGCGCCCCTGAAGAAGCTGTAGGGCGAGCGGCCGCAGGAGAGACACCCGTGGCGCGCGGGCATGCAGTTCAAGTCTGTGCTGCTCGTGGGCACGCGTCAGAATGGTGGCGCGCAACTGTAGGAGAGGATGCGCGAGGGCGCGCGCTTATCCTCATGAATGCGTGCGGGTAACTGCGTGCATCGGCGCGATGGCGAGCGCTGGAGAAAACTGGCGCATAGGCGAGTGATGGCGCGTTGGCGAGCGCTGGCGCGTGGGAGAAGTCAAGATGCACTTCCCAACAGCTCCCAGATCAGAAGATCGTGGGCGCGCAGGAGAGATGATTGCTGGGCGTGGGCGCTGGAGCGCGGGCGAGTGCTGTCACGCAGGAGAGCGCTGGCGCGCAGGAGAGCGCTGGCGCGCAGGAGAGCGCTGGCGCGCAGGAGGTAGCTGGCGTTTGCTCAGCATAGCGCGAGGGAAGTAAGCGCGCGTTGCATACGCCCTTGATGCCCTGTATTAGGGTTGGATGACGAGACCTGACGAGTGTGGAGGTCAGGTTTTGTAGGCGCGTAGCGCGCATCAGCATTCAGGAACAGTGACGGCAGGTCGGCAGGTCTGTCGGGTGGAAGGTCGACGTGTCCTTTGAAAGGACGACCTTCCCCGGAAGGGGATCGCGAACGATCCGCATAGAGGTCCAGGACCAAAGAAGGAACAGTCGGTGATCGATGACGAGGCTCCTCTGCGGGGGACTGCAACGAAGATGTAGAACCAAAGAGGCGCCTACTCACCGCAGGTGAAGGAAGGCCTCTCTGGAGAAGAAGAAGGCGAGCCTTGCGACGAATACGCCCTCTGGGAGCCGTGGGATCAGCAAGCTGACCTTTTGCAGTCCTCCGAAGAGGAGTCTCTGTAAGTGAACTTCCCCGAGGGAGAGAAACACTAGCAGGGGAGACTGTTGGACTTAGTTTCTCCCTCGTTGGTTGAACAGGAACGGGAGAAACTAAGCCATCAGCTACCGTAGGGTTTGAAGAGGCAGAGGTGATGGGAGATACCGCATTGGATACCTCTGACACCACAACGTCGACAATCGACAGAGGATCAACCTCTGCCGGAGGCGGCGATTGCTTGACAGCGGCACCCAATCGGATGTACAGTAGTCAAGTAAGACTTCCTTGGAGGGTGAACCCTCGAGCCCCAAGGAAGACCAAAGCTGAAAAAGATGGATTAGTGATACATCCTCCCCCGGGGGGAGAGATGGAGCTGCTTCGCTAGGGGAAGCAACGCCATCTCTCGAACCCCGAGTACAACGGTCTACGCTACCACTTGACGGTCTCTCGAGAGTGGGAGCTTCGGAGGAGGTTTGAGCAACGGAAGAAGAGGCCTTGGGTTTTTCTCCTTTCAAAGAAACCTTCAAAGGATAAATATCCCGTCTGGACTTCTTCTTCTGTCGCCGCGAAAACCTCTCCCACTGGGAGGCAGACCACTCCCTGCACTCACTACACTTATTATCGCTATTACACCGTTGACCTCTACAGTAAGGGAAAGGGTGGGAGGGTCTGTCTCGACCGCCGACATGAATGTTCCACAGGGGCGGTCGGGTAATCCAGGGCAGGTGCGCAAAATAGCAGAGGCCAACTTCACACACAACTGTCAAAAAGAGAAAGCAAATAAGCATTAATGGCTGCCAATGAGCGGCGAGGATGACACCGGACACGTCCGACTACCATCCGAGCCAAGAGCAAAGTGAGTTCAAGCACAGGTGTGTGAGGGAGGGTAGCAAGCTACCCTCCCCTACCCCCACTAACTTGCGGTGTGGGTAGTAAACCCTTGTTAAATTTTAATGGCTCATCATTTCAGCTACGCCGAAAGTAACACCCCTATTAAATAGCGTGGTTTGTATTCCAGTTACGGAACAATTCACTGAGGCAGGAGCTAAAAATTACTGTAAAGATCAAATACTCAACTTTCCAGAGGCAGAAGAGGCTGGTGATTGCATGATAAATCCTCAAAAAATGAGCATAAACGACAGAGCAACAGGGGAAACCACCGTGCGAAACTGCTACAACAATGGGAATAAGGCACCATCTTGGATACAGTGCCATCTAGATACCCAATAGTAGTACGGGAAGAAGGGTACCTTGATAACGGCTCCCCTTCTATTTTTGCCACTTTCCCCCTCGAAGCGAAGATATACATCCCCTGATTTATGCGATATCCTTAAGAAAAATTTTAAGGATATTCGCACCAGGAGTTTGAATTCTGGAGACCTAAAGGTAAATTCTCTGGGAATATCACTGTAGCAAATATCCCTTAGAAAGCTACTTATAGGACCCTTCCATCAGGACGACATGGCTATCACACCCAAAAATAGATTTTTCGCTTCGCTCAAAATCCGTTTTATATGTTTGATGTATAATTCTGTTACTAATTTTAATACACCAATTGTTACATTTAAGTTATTATTTCAAATAAATGGTTAACGTGTACAGTATTTGCGTCTCATTTGCCCCAAAAGTAGTTGAATAAAATTAGCCGCAGTTTTTTACTTATTTTCCTAAGTAAATTATATGCTTGAGGGTACTTGTATATGTGAACAAAATAACTGAAAGATATTTACATTTGTTCCTATATAGATACAAACCTTGCTGCTTCTACTGTCGAGGATATTTCTCTGCAGGGGGCAGGAAGCCCTGACATTGTTCCATGATTAGGTGTTATGACATATAACGGTATCGTCATATATTTCTGTGGTCTGGATGACCATATAGAAGCTGACCCAAGGTTGAGGCACTTATACAAACCAACAGATACAATACTTTCAAGTAATTCTCTGGTAAACTTCCATCAGGACGACATGAGTTGAGCCAAAAAAATGACAAATTCGTAGATAATTTGTATTTTTCCTAACCATACAAACCTCAGCTATTTAAATAGGGTATTACTTTCGGCGTAACTGAAATGATGAGCCATTAGAATTTTAACGAGGGTTTACTACACCCTCGCTAGTTAGCGAGGGGGGTAGGGGAGGGGTAGCTAGCTACCCCTCCCCCCTCACGCACTGGTGAACTAGTTCACTTTGTTTAGAGGTAGGACTTCCCAGGGGACAGGGCTGGCGGGCAAGTTTGATTAAATAGCTAAGGTTTGTATGGTTAGGAAAAATACAAATTATCTACGAATTTGTCATCTGTTCCGTAACCGAAATACAAACCACGCTATTTAAATAGGGTGACTTAACTCTGAGGAAGGGTGGTAAGTCCCAGCCAGTACTGGCTTTGGCTTTTTGCCCGGGGACTCAGTATCTGAGTGTGTAGAACTCAAGATAAGGAGTCCCTGCACCTCGCAAGTACCTTGCTCTGCAAGGATCGCGGCCTACGTAAGCTTGTGTGTGAAGGAATGAAGTGTGACTCATCCTAGGAAGTTGACCTGGAGTCCTTTAGATGGAATTCTAGGTTAGGACGTTCCCAATACCACCTCAAAAGGGTATGGGGAACGCGACAGTATCATCTAAATACTAGGAACACAAGGAAGAATGGTTTACCAGCAGTGGTTTGAGGTCAGCTGTGCAGAGAACCCAGGATGCTGCTTTCCCCAAGAGAGGGGAGGATGAAGAAAAGAATAAGGGCTAGGCATACCTTTTCATTCATGCAGATTAAAACCGGGTAACAATGCCCTCAACCTTCTGCTACTTGTCCATTAAGGAGCTTGAGGTTTAGACCAGCTGTTGTGCAGCCACCACAGGGCCGATAAAGAATGTATCGAGCCTCCTGTGGGTCACGTCTTGCAGGTAGTAGGCTGTGAAGGTCATTTGACGCTTCCAAACTCCTGCGTCACTGAGTAGTTTCTCTTAAATGCCAGGGACGTAGCGATGCCTCTGACATCATGTGCTCTAGGGCGACGTGACGGAGGAGGGTCTGATTTCAGGAAATGGTGGATGACCCTGCGAATCCATGCTGAGATAGTATTCTTAGTGACCCTCCTCTTCCTCTTCGTCCTTCCTGTGCTCACAAACAATGCTTACACTCGAGGACGAACTGCAGCCATTCTTTTAAGATAGAGCCTCAGACTCCTTACTGGGCACAGTAGGAGATGGTCTGGGTCATCTGTTACAGAACGGAGACTCAAAATCCGGAAAGAGTCGAATCGGGGGTCCGGCACTCCTGGATTCTGAGTCTTAGCTACAAACTCAGGGACGAACCTGAACGTTACCTCCCCCCATCCCCTTGAATAGGCGATGTCATACGAGAGATCATGAAGTTCGCTGACTCGCTTGGCCGAGGCCAAAGCATGTAGGAACACCGTCTTCCAAGAAAGGTGGGGATCAGAAGCCTGGCGTAATGGTTCGAACGGAGGTCTCTTAAGAGCCCTGAGGACTCGAACCACGTTCCATGGAGGAGGTCTCACTTCCGACTGAGGGCAGGTAAGTTCATAACTTTGTATGAGTAGAGAAAGTTCTAGCGAGGAGGAAATGTCCTTCCTTTTAGCCTGAAGGCAAGACTTAAGGCTGAGAGATAGCTTTTCACTGCCGAGACTGAAAGGCGCATCTCTTCCCACAAATACACGAGAAACTCCGCTATTGCTGGAATAGTGGCATCGAGTGGAGAGATAGCCCTTCCACGACACCAACCACAGAAGACTCTCCACTTCGCCTGGTAGACTCCTGCGGATGACTTTCGCAGGTGTCGAGACATCCTTTCCGCAACTTGTTGCGAAAAGCCTCTCTCTGTGAGGAGATGCTGGATAGTCTCCAGGCGTGAAGCCGCAGAGATGCTACGGCTTTGTGTAAGATGTTGGTGTGTGGTTGCTTGAGTAGCTCGTGTCGAGGAGGGAGTTCTCTCGGGAGTTCCGTCAGGAGCTGCAGAAGGTCCGGGAACCACTCTGCGTGATGCCATAGCAGAGCTATAAAGGTCATTGACAGGTTGACCGATATTCTGGTCTTATTGAGCACTCTTCTCATCAGACAGAATGGGGGAAAGGCATAAACGTCGATGTTGTCCCACCGTTGTTGGAAGGAATCTTGCCAGAGTGCCTTGGGGTCCGGGACTGGGGAGCAGTACAGCGGAAGCTTGAAATTCAAGGCTGTCGCGAACAGATCCACCGTCGGGGAATCCAACAAAGTCAAGACTTTGTTGGCTACTTGACGATCCAAAGACCACTCGGTACTCACTATCTGGGATACTCTGCTCAGACTGTCGGCGAGCACATTTCTTTTGCCCGAAATGAAGCGAGCCGATAGTGGAATCGAGTGGACTTCGGTCCATCTCAGTATCTCTACTGCAAGATGGGATAGCTGTTGTGAAAAGGTACCTCCCTGCTTGCTGATGTGAGCCACTACCGTGGTGTTGTCATTCATCACCACCACGGAGTGACCCGCCAGGTACTGTTGGAACTGTTGAAGTGCCAGATATAAGGCCTTCATCTCTAGCAGGTTTATGTGGAGGCACTTTTCTGATTCTGACCATAGGGCTGAGGTCCTGTGGTTCAGAACGTGGGCCCCCCACCCTTCTTTTGAGGCGTCCGAAAACAGCATCAAATCCAGGGGAAGGACGAGAAGAGCCACTTCCTTTCGGAGGTTTTCGTCTGTCACCCACCACTGAAGGTCCGTCCGTTCCGCAGGACCCATAGGGACCAAAACGTCCGGGGAATCGTGACCTTGATTCCACCGGGACTTGAGCCGCCATTGCAGGGATCTCATCCTGAGGCGCCCATTTGGAACTAGACGGGCCAGGGAGGAAAGGTGACCGAGGAGATATAACCACGATTGGGCTGGGAGTTCTTCTCGTCTGAGGAAAGGATCTGCGACCCTCCTCAGCCTTTCTATCCTGTCGTCTGATGGAAAGGCTTTGTGGAGATTGGTGTCCAAGATCATGCCTAGATATACCAGTCATTGAGATGGAAGCAGAGAAGACTTCTCAAGATTTAACATGATTCCTAGATCTTGGCAATGTCCCAGAAGCTTGTCCGGGTGTCAAAGAAGGGTCGACTCCGAGTCTGCCAGGATCAGCCAGTCGTCCAGATAACGGAGGAGACGGATGACGATCCTGTGTGCCCACGAAGAGATCAGGGTGAACATTCTGGTGAAAACCTGAGGTCCTGTGGAGAGACCGAAACACAGCACCTTGAACTGGTAGATCTTGTTGACTAGGCTGAATCTTAAGTACTTCCTTGAAGACGGATGGATTGGGATCTGGAAGTACGCGTCCTTCAGATCCAGTGTACACATGAAGTCTTGTGGTCTCACTGCAAGTCTGACCGTGTCTGCTGTCTCCATGCTGAATAGAATTTGTTTGACAAACCTGTTCAGAGCTGAGAGGTCGATGACTGGTCTCCAGCCTCCAGACACCTTCTTTACAAGAAAGAGTCGACTGAAGAAGCCTGGGGAACCGTCGACGACCTCAGAAATCGTCCAGGAATCTGCCCCGAGTTGCTGCCACCTGATTGCGCAACTTTGCAGGCATCCCCCCACTGGTGGACATGCAGGGGGATTGCCAATCCTAGCGTTTGCGGTCTCGGCCACTCCCCCTAGGATTCTTGCCTCCCCTGGAGGACTTTTTGCCCCTCTTGTCTTTAACAGGAAAGGGCTTCTGTTTGGACACCGTCGTCTTCGCTGCCGCTGCCGGTTTCGTCGTCTTGGACGGGCGAGGTTGTTGTTGAGGTGCTGGAGGTTTGTAGGGCTTCGTTGTGAGAGCCCTTTGGAGGAGAGAATCCTGATTGGATTTCCTCCACCTCTCAGCTGCCTGTTCACATCCTTGGGCTCAAACAGGTTCTTTCCCATAAGGGAAGAGTGTCTGAGCTTGCTGACTTCGACGATCGAGACCTTCAAATGGAACCTCTCTGCCACCGCATCACGTCGTTTCAAGATCGAATTGGTCCACAAGTTCGAGACTTGGTGGGCCAGAAACTCAATGGTGCAGGTGCCTGAAAGGAGGAAGGTCTCCAGGGCCTTCATGGTGCTTTCCTTGGACAGATCCTCGGATCGCAACAGGATGCCAAGAGACCTCAACCAGACGTCCAGCCACGAAGTAGCCTGCATGGCACACTTCGCGACCTTCTCCTGGTTTAGGATCTCTGTCGCCGAGAAAGTCACTTGCTGGCTAGAGAATCTCTCAAGAGGGACTCCCTTGGTAAGCTCTTCCACAGAGTGATGCAACGGAAGAGCTAAGCAAGACTCCTCCATGATCTCAAAATACCTCCTCTGGTGGACACGAGGAGGTGGGAGGAGCTTGTTGCCAGCAGTGGAACGGATGGAGGAGGCGAGCTCGGAGAGCTGGCCCTCAACCTTATCACTGGCACTCTTCACCCCTTGGGACCAGGGCAAAGCCACACTGGCCTTAGCGGGCTTCTGAGTGCCAAAGACTCGGTCCAGGACCGTGTCCTTGCCCTCACGAGGAGGAATCTCAGGGTCCGGGAACCCGATGAGATGCCTCATCAGAGTCAAGACCTGCCAAAAGGCATGCTCTGACTCTTGCTGCTCTCCCCCTGGAGAACTGGCAGCAAAGTCTCCCGTCCCCAAAGGCTCTACTTGGGGGGACACGTGGACGTTCTCCGCGGGTCTCGTTGGCTCTGGACGAATCCTTGAAGAAGACTTTGGGATGGTCTTAGAGTCCTTCGGTTCCCTCCTAGGAGAGATACAGGACTCCAACAACGAAGTCTGAGGGCTCTTCTCCGCCCCCACACGGGACGATTCTCCTGCTCGAGGTGGGGTTTCTCCTACTGGTGCGGTGGACGAAGGCCTCACCTCGGTAGACTCCCGAGGACGGAAAAGCCTCGTCTACAGGAGATGGGGAGAAAGTCTGAGACGGGGAAGGAGCCTTCCTTACGGACTTCTTAGGAGCCAGCTTGACCCTGGGAGAAGCCATCGCGACCTCTACTCCTCTCTTCCACTTCAGTGGGGTCGGATCTGCCCTTGGTTTGAAGCCCAACTCAGAGAAGGCTGGCTTAACAGCCTGGACAACAGCTCTGGTAAGGGACCCATACCATGGCTGCTTACTGACAGACGCAGTGTCAGAGACTCCCTCTGGAAGGAAGGGGATCGGGCGATCCTTAGGAGTAGATACTACAACAGGGCCTGCCTGAAAAGAAAGGGAAGAAGATTGGTGCCTGGAACTATCTGAAGACCTCCCCTCCTCCTGCGAGCGCGCTGGTCTGCGCTTGCAGACGGGGGAACGTGAAGAAGACGACCTGGTTGTTCTCGTTCCTGAAGACTCGCTCGGGAGCTCACGTTGCAAAACCCGGTGGGAATCGCACGTGGGCTCACGCTGGCGCTGGCGCGAGGGAATAATCCCAGGTTCACGCGCGGGCACGCGGAGATGAAGTGCGCGTGGGCGAGGGCGCGCGTGGGCGAGTGGGCGAGTGCTGGTGAGCAGGAGAGCGATGGCGCCCCTGGGCGAGTGGGCGAGTGCTGGTGAGCAGGAGAGCGATGGCGCGCCTGGGCGAGTGGGCGAGTGCTGGCGAGCAGGAGAGCGATGGTGCACAGGCGAGCAATGGCGCGCAGGCGAGCGATGGCGCACAGGCGAGCGATGGAGCGCAGGCGAGCGATGGCGCGCAGGCGAGCGATGGCGCGCAGGCGAACGATGGCGCGCAGGCGAGCGATGGCGCGCAGGCGAGCGATGGCGCGCAGGCGAGCGATGTCGCACAGGCCAGCGATGGCGCGCAGACCAGCGATGGCGCGCAGGCAAGCCATAGCGCAGGCCAGCGATGGCGCGCAGGCCAGCGATGTCGCACAGGCCAGCGATGGCGCGCAGGCCAGCAATAGCGCGCAGGCAAGCGATGGCGCGCAGGCAAGCGAAAGCGCGCAGGCAAGCCATAGCGCAGGCCAGCGATGGCGCGCAGGCCAGCGATGGCGCACAGGAGAGCGATGGCGCGCAGGTGAGCGACTACGCACAGGTGAGGGTGCGTGTGGGCGCGCAGGCGATCTTCGGCGAGCAGGCTCGTGGGCGCGTGGGCGTGCTGGGGAGTGATGGCGCGCAGGAGATGGTGCGCGTGGGCGCGCAGGAGATGGTGCGCGTGGGCGCGCAGGAGATGGTGCCAGTGGGCGCGCAGGAGATAGGTGGCTCACAGGTGCGCGATCTGGTGAAGGCAGAGGGCGCGCAGAAGTACCAGCAAGCGTAGAAGCGCGTGAAGGAGACTGCTCGTGGAAGCGTAGGCGCATAGGATCTCGGAGGCCTCTGGAAGAGCGCACGGTAGGGGCTGAAACCTGTGCGCGCGATGGTGCGCAGGTGAGGGCTAACGAGAGGGCAAGTTCCAAGGGTTCACAGGAGATCGCTGGCGAGAAGGCGAAGGACGACTCTTCTCTCCTGTGCCCAGATCCGGAGATCGTGGGCGAGCAATGGCGCGCAGGTGCGCACTGGCAAGCAGGTAAAGAGCGCTGGCGAGCTGGAGATTGTGGGTGCACAGGAGATCGTGGCCGCGCATGGCGCGTATCAGGATCAGGGCGCGCAGATGTGCGCTGGCGAGCAGGAGATCGATGGTGAGCAGGAGAGCGCTGGCGCATCGACTCTGCAGCAGCAGATCGCTGGCACGTTGTCCCTGGCATAAGATGTCTCTGGTTCGTTGTCTCAGGAACATCAGGAACAGGCAAGCGCTTGCGCGCGATGCGCAATTGCGCGCAAGCGCGCAGTATTGTGAACCCTCGTTTATCGCGGTAGAGAGGTTCCAGACCCGGCCGCGATAGGTGAAAATCCGCGAAGTAGTGACACCATATTTACCTATTTATTTAACATGTATATTCAGACTTTTAAAACCTTCCCTTGTACGTAGTACTGTTAACAAACTACCCTACCCTTTAATGTACAGAACACTTAATGCATGTACTACAGTACCCTAACCTAAACCAGGCACAAATATTAAAGGCGATTTTATATCATGCGTTTCCTAAACACGCCAAAAAGCACGATAAAAAATGGCAACCAATGTTTTGTTTACGTTTCTCTGATCATAATGAAGAAACAAACGCATTTAGTGTACACATCTGTGTATAGGTTAGTTTTTGCATCGATTATATTGATTATACAGTATGTTGATTTTGTTATTACCAATGTTTCACTTAATTTTTCTTAGGACTTCCAAATGAAATGTTTTTCTTTATGACGCCGCCTGAAACGACGGCGTCATAAAGTACGCTCAGTAAACAATCACGCTCAGTAAACAAAGAAGGCATTTAACGCGCATGATGAAAGTGATAAATAATGATATTTACACTAAAAGCTTTTAGAAAATATGTTATTACAAATATTATTTACCGTATCTATATAAAATTATACAGTACATACTGTACGTAGCAAAGCAGGAAAACAATTTACGAGAGAGAGAGAGAGAGAGAGAGAGAGAGAGAGAGAGAGAGAGAGAGAGAGAGAGAGAGAGAGAGAGAGAGAGAGATTGTTTTACGTACGTAAATGTAAATTTTAAACAAAAAAAATATGATAGGTTACAACATGTATACTCTTCAGACTTTTAAAACCTTCCCTTTAACTTAATGCATACAGTACTAAACTAAAACAGGCACAAATATTAAAATGTTAGAATATCAAAGTAAAAAATAAAGATTGTTACTGTACTCACCACGAAAGAAGTTCAAGAAAAACTTGAATGATGATGGCGATGAATTTGCTGCACAGTAGAAATGATGATGATGAAGCTCATGATGTCTTCTACTGTGCAGCCAATGATAGTATTTTATGTCTCTTCAGACGGAGGTGTCTTTTCCTGGGACACCTCTTCAACTTCTTCCTGGGAAACTTCTTCAATTTCTTCCAAAGGCGTACTAGCAGGAGGAACTGGCTCTTTTTTGCGAGGCTGGAAGAACATTGTGATCGGAAGTTGCTGCCGCTGCTTCTTTTTTCGCTCTAAGAGCATCCTGTAGGGAGTCATGTCTTCATCGATCTTGTTGCAGAATTGCATAGACCGAACCATATCCTCGTCCCACTCTTGCAACATTACTTTCACCTCCTTTATATGGTTGCAGACCTTGGCAAGCCGTTCTAATGTTAAGCCCGTTTCTTCGACATTTTCTTGGGTCTCTTCCTGTGTTTCGCTCTCTTCTTCACTGGCCGATTTTGTCAGGTCTTCTAGGTCTGCGTCAGTTAGCGGCTGGGAAAGGCAGTCCAACAACTCGTCGACGTCTTCAGTCGTCATGTCGCCAAACCCGTCACCTCCAATTATCGCAGCCAACTGCACAGATTTGTGTATTGCAGAGTGTTGGATTTCAGACGGAGTAAATCCCTCGTCGTCGTAAACAATCTGGGGCCACAACTTCTTTCAGCTCGCATTCACGGTTGCAGGTTTCATTTCTTGCAGTGCCTTCTGAATGTTCTGCAGGCACGTGGCTATGGTGTACTGCCGCCAGTACGCCTTCAAATTAAAATCTTCATCTTCATCTTCTTGGGCAGCATCCACACACGCAACGAGGTCCGCCAAGGTATTCTTCGTGTAGAGGGCCTTGAACGCCCTGATAACCCCCTGGTCCATCGGTTGAATTAATGACGTGGTGTTGGGTGGCAGGAACTCAACCTGAACGCCCTCACGCGACAGGTCAGTTGCGTGTCCACCACCGTTATCCATAAGGAGAAGGATCTTGAATGGCAAGCCCTTTTCTAATAGATATTGACTGACTTGGGGGATGAAACACTGGTGGAACCAGTTGGAGGTCAGCATCTTCATAATCTATGCTTTTGGATTATGCATCCAGTACACGGGAAGGAGATTCTTATTCTTATTTTTCAAAGCGCAAGGATTTTTCAACTTGTAAATAAGCCCCGGCTTTAGCAAAAATCCAGCAGCATTGCCACACATCACGAGGGTAACGCGATCCTTGAATGCTTTAAAGCCAGAGGCTTTGGCTTCTTCTTTGAACAGGAAAGTTTGCGACTGCATTCTCTTCCAAAACAAGCCGGTTTCATCCATATTAAACACTTGATCCAGCTTGTATCCACAATCGGCGATAATATTCTTGAACGTCTCGTTCACGTAAGTTTCAGCAGCGGCAGTGTCAGCGGAAGCAGCCTCGCTATGCAGGGAAACGCTTTTCAGGCCGAAGCGTTTCTGAAACTTCGCGAACCACCCTTTGCTGGCGGAAAAACGTTGTTTCTGACGCTGGGAATCAGTGGATGTCCCTGGTTGAGGTTCATCTACATCATCATCTTCTTCAGCATGGTCGTCATCGTCGTCTTGAGGTTCCTTTGCCACAAAATTCTCATACAAGCTCAAAGCCTTGGTTCGCATGGTGTTCGTATCCAAGGCTATGTTCTTCTTCCGGCAGTCGGCAATCCACACTGCTAAAGCACCTTCCATGCGTACGATAGTTTTATTACGCGTGGTAACGACTCGCTTCGCTGATCTGCTAAAGGTGATGGTAGCCGTCTTTCTAATGTTCGCCTCGTCCTTCTTGATATAGCGAATGGTGGATTCGTTGACTCCAAAATGGCGGGCTGCGGCCGCGTAACTTCTACCGTCTTTTAACATATCGAGAAGCGTCACCTTCTCAGCAATCGTCATCATCTTTCGGTGGCATTTAGGCTCACTACCAGCCTTAGTAGAAGCAGAACGCTTGGGAGGCATTGTACAGTAGGGTTTAACAGAAAGTTCAACAAAAAGTTCAACTTAAACAGTCACGCACAGCACAGATTAAAGTCCACAATAACTTAACAACATCTACACAGCGATACGGCGGGAGACAAAGTGACCGCGAATACGTAGATGCTGCAGGTTGGAGATGCAGGCAAAACACCAATCACAGGCTAGATAACAAAACTTGGGTTCTGATTCGTCATCTATCAGCGCTTGAACCAATCACAATCCGTCTTATATGCTACGTAGGTTACCAATTCAAAGTACAAGGTACCCTACGTATACTGTACAGTAATAATAATAATAATAATAATAATAAATAATGATAATGAAAATAATAATAATACTGAAAATAATAATAATAATAATAACAATAATTTTAATAACAACAACAATAATAATAATAATAATAATAATAATAATAATAATAATAATAATACAGCTTTACGTATGCTATTTTACGCTTGTTTTGTTGGAGGCTTTGTCTCTCTCTCACTCTCTCTCTCTCTCTCTCTCTCTCTCTCTCTCTCGTACGCTTATTCGAGATGTGATTTTTGCAACAAAGAATATTTTTGGGCTCAAGCCATGTCGTCCTGATTGAAGTTCCTATAGGGTAGCTTCCTAGGGTATACTACAACTACGGCGATATTCTTATAGGTAGTAGGTTGGCCTGGGCACCAGCCGCCCGTTGAGATACTACCGCTAGAGAGTTATGGGGTCCTTTGACTGGCCAGACAGTACTACATAGGACCCTTCTCTCTAGTTACGGTTCTTTCCCTTTGCCTACACAGACACCGAATAGTGTGGCCTATCCTTTACAGATTCTCCTCTGTCCTCATACACCTGACAACACTGTGATTACTAGACAATTCTTCTTCACCCAAGGGGTTAACTACTGCACTGTAATTGTTCAGTGGCTACTTTCCTCTTGGTAAGGGTAGAAGAGACTCTTTAGCTATGGTAAGCAGCTCTTCTAGGAGAAGGACACTCCAAAATCAAACCATTGTTCTCTATTCCTGGGTAGTGCCATAGCCTCTGTACCATGGTCTTACACTGCCTTGGGTTAGAGTTCTCTTGCTTGAGGGTACACTTGGGCACACTTTTCTATCTAGTTTCTCTTCCACTTGTTCTGTTAAAGTTTTTATATTTTAAATAGGAAATATTTATTTTAATATTGTTACTATTCCTAAAATGTTCTATTTTTCCTTATCTCCTTATTTCCTTATTTCCTTTCCTCCCTGGGCTATTTTCCCTGTTGGGGCCCCTGGGCTTATAGCATCCTGCTTTTCCAACTAGGGTTGTAGCTTAGCATTTAATAATAATAATAATAATTCCCAGAGAATTTACCTTAAGGTACCCAGAATTCTAACTCCTGGAGCGAATATCCCTAATGAAAGTACCAGGGATATCGCGAAATATCAGCGGACGTATTCTTGACACGCCACATGGCAATCTGCACCCCGAACAGAGATAACACTTCGAAGGGGTCAATTGGCAAGAAAACGAAAACGAGAAAGAAAAAGGAGAGCCGATTGTAAGGCGCTCTCTTCTCCCGTTTCGTAAGCATGCATTGCGCCGATTCTGGCGCCATCTGTATTCCTTTTTGCGTAGCTTAACAACTCGGTGTTTTTTCCTGTGTTTCTCGCAAAATCTTGGATTTAATCGATTTATTATGCTTTCTCCAACTTCGTCTGCCTCTGATAAGTTGAGTATTATTTCTTTTATGTATAAATGTAGGCTCTTGGTAATTTTTAAAGTGATTAATAGTAATAATCTTTGTTACAAGAGCCGTTGCCTACCGGAGGCGTCCTGGACGCTGTCGCTCGCTAGGTATGAGTTTTAGTTAGCCAGACCGACGTTCCCGGCTGTTTTGCTTTAATAATTTTAGCTGTTTAGCGTTACATAGGATTTCCTTTTTCGTGCTTTTAGTATTTGTTTTGGCGAAGTATTCGCCAATTCTGGCCTACGCTAGACCATGTAGCCTAGTCGTTAGGCCCTAGTACTTTCCTGCATGATTTTTGGATTTCCGAGTGTTTTTAAAATTTTATTGAAGCTTTAGGCAGTTTTATACATTTAAGATTATTTTGATTATTTCCAAGATAGTATACGAGTGAGTTTTGGTGATTTAGGTAATCGATTCTCTTGGTGCCTAGGCTAAGTTGCCTATGGAGCCTTAGTATACTTTCTCATACTCCCTGGTTGCTTTCTTTTCTTCGGAGAAGGTATGCAATCCCTTCCCTCTGTTTAAGCCTTGGGCTTAGCCCTAGTGGTTTATCTGAATTAACTTTCGATACAACTATATTGGGGTGTTACTGTACCTTCCTGTTCCAGTAAGTCTGGCTTCAGAGAGGGGCAGAACATCAGAGTTTTTAGTCTGAGTCTGTGTTTGTCTGGCTTGGGGTAGAGTCTCCCTCGCTAGCCTGACGCAGACATAGGAGGCTTAGCCTCCTTAGGTCACTGCCGAAGGTTTCTGTACGAGATGATTCCTTCTTTTGTGATCTAGCAGACTAGTCCTTGTTGCTGTTCTCGGTGGGAGGATAAGATCCTTTCCCTGGGAGTAGCAACACCTTCCTTGCTTTGGTTCAGTGGGGGTTGGCAAGTATTGCTGGCCTCCCTCCTTGGATCTCCCTTAGGCTAAGATGAGTTTTCTTGGCTGTGGGTGATTCTTTACTAAAGCAAGGTTGGTAGGACCCTCTTTGTCCCTTCCCCCTCTATCTCTGTAATGGCCTAGCCGTTACAGTACTGTACGTCATTCTACATCTGGACCTAGTATAGGTTAGGATGTGGAATTGACTCAGTCCCTTGCCGGCCGGCAGAGTGTGCCGGCCGGCAAAGGTCTCCTGCTTTGAGTGCTGCCCGGACCTCCCTTGGTCCCTCATCCATGTCTGTCTGTAGAGCCAGACGGCATTGGTCAGGAAGCCTGAATTAGATTCTCCCCTTCCTTATATGCACTCTTTCGGATTGCCGGGCTTGGAGGTAGTAAACCCTCTTATCCTGGCATCCATTCTGTTTTCTTCTAGTGCTGTACCCGACCCGGCTGCCGGCCTATGAGGCCGGCAGCCGGGCAGTCGAAGTTCTCTGGTTCTTTTGTTGCTGGCCGGCTTCGGTTGTTTACCTTTGCCGGCCGGCTATTGTCAAGCCCTTGTCTGCCGGTCGCTATGAGCGGTGGCCGGCAGCCGGGTGCTACCTTGTGTAGTTGCCAGCCGGCAGTTACTGCCGGCCGACACATGCATTTGAACCAGCGTTCTGCTGCCTTATAGCTGTTAAGTAGTATACTTTAAAGCTAGTTATGGTGTGTGCCGGTCGGCAAGTGCCGGCCGGCGCATTACCTTCTATACTGTACCAGTATTCTTCAGTATAGCATATACTGTAGGAAGAAAACTAGAGTATAGTTTTGGTACAACACTGTGTTTTCTAACACTTTTGTGTGTTGTCTTGCACAGCCCTTTGGTGTTGCCTTACAGATAAGAAAGTGATTTCTTTCTTGTCTGTTATCCGGTATTTTAAAATCATATCTTAGGTGTGAGCTACACCTGTTTCCTCTGGAAATTTTTCATTGGTTACTCTAGGACAGATTAACCATTCGATTTTATTATCTGGAAGGCTGCAACAATTGGTTGTGCGGGAAACACAAGTGTGTGTCTTTCCTTTCTGATTTGTTATGCTAAACTGTGCATATCCAGTGATACGTAGTTCACTTGATACTCATGGAAATTTCTTCTCTTTACAGGAGGACCATCCGAAGTGCGGAAGTGTTTTCTGCAACGTCCGCAGCAAGAGCCTCTGCGGACATGAGTTTGGTAGGAGACACGCAGCATGCGCTGTCTCCAAGGGTGATCTCCGGTATTGGGACCCTCAGGTATGTACTGTGTGCTCTAACCTGATTACTGAGGCTTTTGATTCCCCTAGGACGGCGGAATCAAGGGATATAGCAAGGGAGAAGCTTCGTACCTGGGTAAGGGGCTTCCAGAAGAACACCTCTGGACCTTATCTTCCAAGTGAGAAGATGAGGGCTTACCTTTTCCCTAGGGCATCAGCTGATGCAGTGATTCCCCAGCCTCAAGAGGAGACCCCCCCTAGTTCAGATCCAGGTGGATGCTGAAGTTGCGGTCGCCTTGCAAGACATCCAGTTGGACGACAGGATGTCAGACGTATCCGAACGTCTGGAGGAAGACCTCCTGGCAGGAGGCCAGGATGAAGTTCAAGCCCCAGACATTGTAAAGGAAGAGGCCGACGAGGTGTCGGCTGCTCCGGTTCAGATCCCTGAACCTATTCCCTCAACATCGTCCGCTCTCCCAGTAGAGCTGGGACAGGCCCTCTCCTCCATTGCTGGAATGATCCAACAAATGCAGAAGGAGAATAATGAGAAGGCGGCTGCAATGGAACTGCAGATGCAGAAGCTTGCAGCATCACGTGGGCCCCGGAAAAGGCTCAATGTGAAAGACCTTCCCTTGTGCTCAGATGCTAACCCGTGGAGATATTCTGAGCACATGCCGATGACGACTGGAAAGATCGTCATGTCGGATAAGTTGGGTTCAGTTCCCCTAGAGGAGGTGGAATTCTGGCCCAGCAAGGGGTCATATCCGGACTGTTATGTCCGGTTGAGGAAGGAACCAGCTCCAAAGGAGGAGACAGAGCGGAAGGAGGTCATAGTGATGGACCATGCTAAGGCTCAAGCTTTGCTTTCATCTTCGATGAAAGAGAGGGGCTTCACGAACTCAAAGGTAGCTGCATTGAGTAAGAAACTCCCTTCCTTTGTGTCCTCTCCTGCTAGAGCCTTCCCCTTTTTACAGAAAGGGTTTGCGGCTGTATTAAAAGCAGTCGAGGCTGCAAGCCTTGCCCCTCCCTGGAGGAGTGTAAACCCTTGTCGCTGGCCCTACCTATGGACCACAAGGACTGGAAGGACGTCCATCTTACCTTCTCAGTCGGGAAGTTGGAGGCTGATATTGCCGGACATCAGTTCGGTGAGAACCTCCCTAAGCTGTCTGACTTTCTTTTGCGGAGAGAGCTCGAGACAAAAGAAAGACTGGCTGCCTCGATGTCTCTTCAGACCACTCTTGAGACGATGGCAAGTGACCCCAAGGTCCATGAAATGTTCATGGTAATGGCCAAGACTCATCTGGCCACAGTGACGAAGGATCTTTACAGCTTCGTCAGGGCGAGGAGAGCTTGTAGGGAGTTCGTGTTCACCTCGGCTACGGTAAGGCACGAGCCAAGGAAACTAATCTCCTCCAACATTTGGGGCAAAGACCTTTTCCCTAGCGAATCGGTCAAAGAAGTTGTTGATAAGGCCGCCACGGAGAATAGAAACCTTCTCCAGAAGTGGGGCCTGTCTATCAAGAGAAAGTCTTCCCCGGATGAGGGTCCCCAACCAAAGAGGAAGACTAAGAGGACTAGGCTTTCGTCTCGGCCAGCCAAGCCATTTAGACAGCAACGGCAACAGAAATTGCCGATGCCTTCAGTGCCCCATATGGTGGCACAAACCCCGACCACATTCCAGTGGGTACCTCAGGCCGTGTCGACACAGTCCTCGGCATTCAACCCAACGTTCGAAGGGCAGTTAACTTCCTTTCGAGCAAAGCCTAGAGGAGCAGCCAGAGGCTCGTCTAGGCGCCCCTCAAGGGGAAGGGGATTCAGGGGTGGTCGCGGTCAGGGAGGCAAGACCTCAGGACAACAGTCCAAGTGAGATGATACCGGTAGGAGGGAGACTTCAGAATTTTTGGGATCGGTGGACCTTCGATCCCTGGGCCCACAGCCTACTCAAGAATGGACTGGGCTGGAGCTGGTACAGCACTCCACCCCCGTGCCCTCGGTTTTTCCAACACTCCATCCCCGTTCTGGAGGAGTACATCCAAGATCTGTTGGAGAAAAAAGTGATCCGAAGGGTAAAGTCCATTAAATTCCAAGGGGGGCTGTTTTGTGTTCCCAAGAAGGACTCGGAAAAACTCAGAGTCATTCTGGACTTGTCGCCACTCAACAAGTTCATAGTGAACTGCAAGTTCAAGATGCTAACACTGCAACACATAAGGACCTTACTGCCCGAGAGGGCATTTACCGTCTCCATAGATTTGTCAGACGCCTATAGGCACGTTCCAATCAATCGTCGACTCTCCCCCTACCCAGGGTTCAAGCTATAACGAAGACTATACGCCTTCAGAGCCATGCCATTCGGGCTAAATATAGCCCCAAGGATCTTCACGAAGCTTGCGAGCGTAGCTCTCAAACAATTACGCCTAAAAGGAATTCAGGTAGTAGCCTACCTGGACGACTGGCTGGTGTGGGCAGCATCCAAGACAGAATGCTTGCAAGCTTCCCTGCAGGTGATCCAGTTCCTAGAGTATCTAGGCTTCAAGATCAACAGAAAAAAGTCTCGACTTTCTCCATCTCAAAAGTTCCAGTGGTTGGGAATCCACTGGGACCTAATGTCACACCATTTCTCCATCCCGGCGAAGAAAAGGAAGGAGATAGCAGGGTCTGTCAAGAGACTTCTAGATTCCGAAAGGATATCAAGACGCAAACAGGAGAGAGTACTGGGTTCTCTCCAGTTTGCTTCGGTAACAGACCCGGTGCTAAGAGCACAGCTAAAGGATGCAACCGGAGTTTGGAGAAGTTATGCATCAAACGCGCGAAGAGATCTGAGAAGACCAGTTCCGCTTCGTCTACGTACTCTTCTCAGGCCTTGGTCCCAAGCCAGACACCAGGTGATGTTGGCCATCTTCCGATTGGCGGAAAAGAAGAAGTGGTACCTGTCGGCAGTTCACCTTCAAGGAGTCCGCAATGTGACAGCGGACGCTCTATCCAGGTTCACACAGATAGAGTCGGAGTGGTCCCTAGACGCAGGATCATTTTCCTTCATCTTGAGTCAAGTCCCAGAACTGCAGATAGACCTCTTTGCGATGAAAGACAACAAGAAGTTGCCCCTGTACGTGTCCCCGTACGAGGACCCCTTGGCGGAAGCAGTGGACGCGATGTCCCTCGACTGGAACAGATGGTCCAGGATTTATCTGTTCCCTCCTCACAACCTTCTGTTGAGGGTCCTCAACAAACTGAGATCCTTCAAGGGAGTAGCGGCAATAGTGGCCCACAAGTGGCCGAACAGCGTGTGGTTCCCTCTGGCATTGGAACTACGGTTGAAGTTTCTGCCGCTACCAGATCCAGTTCTGACCCAGCGAGTCCAGAAGTCGACTGTCTGCACTTCATTACAGAAAACCCGGACCCTGCAGCTCATGATTTTCTCTCCTTAGCGGTGAGAAAGCGTTTCGGGATTTCGAAAGCCAGCATAGACTTCCTAGAGGAATATAAGTGCAAATCTACTAGAAGGCAATATGAGTCATCTTGCAGAAAATGGGTGGCCTTTGTCAAGGCGAAGAATCCGCAGGAGATCTCGACGGACTTCTGCTTATCTTTCTTCATCCACCTCCATGGTCAAGGGTTGGCAGCTAACACGATTTCAACGTGTAAGTCTGCTTTGACAAGACCCATTCTATATGCCTTCCAGGTCGACCTCGCTAACGAGATCTTTAATAAAGTTTCGAAAGCCTGCGCTAGGCCCAGACCTTCAGCACCTCCAGAGCCCATTTCATGGTCTTTAGATAAAGTTCTTCATTTTGCTTCACTGTTGAAGAATGAGGAGTGTGCGTTAAAGGATTTGACCCAAAAAGTTATTTTCCTATTTGCACTCGCGTCCGAGGCCAGGGTTAGTGAGATTGTAGCCCTCTCGAGAGAGGAAGGTCGTGTTCAGTTCCTGGATGGGGGAGAACTGAACCTGTTTCCGGATCCTATGTTTCTCGCCAAGAATGAGTTACCCACCAACAGGTGGGGTCCCAGGAGAATCTGCCCTCTGAAAGAAGATGCATCTCTATGTCCAGTAGAATGCCTAAAGGTCTATCTTCGTAGAACTTCAGACTTCAAGGGTGGTCAACTATTCAGGGGAGAAACGTCAGGCTCAAATTTATCACTGAAACAACTCAGGGCGAAAATCACATATTTTATTCACAGAGCGGATCCTGACAGTACACCCGCAGGTCACGATCCGAGGAAAGTTGCCTCATCATTAAATTTCTTTAATTGTATGGATTTTGAACATCTTCGTTCATACACTGGCTGGAAGTCTTCCAGAGTGTTCTTTCGTCACTATGCGAAGCAAGTGGAGCAACTAAAGAGATCTGTGGTAGCAGTGAGTTGCGTCGTTAACCCTGCTGTTTAACTCTGCGAGGAACAGTGGTTTTAATTGGGACGATTAATTCCAGGGTGAGTGTGTAGTTACATACTGTGCTACAAACTAAGTGAGGGCACCGAGTTGCCACGTTGACTGTTCCACTTCCAAAGGTGAACCTAGAATAAGTGCAGACATGTGTGCCGAGCGTTTCTAACGCTAATGTGAATGATTAGTAATACAGACTTTTATAACTTTGATACTTCGGTATGTTAAAAGTGGCACTAATGTTTTTCTTTCAGATAAACAAGTTTCTGTTTACTATCATACTCATGCTTAAAGTTTTGGTTATCCTCCTCTATATATATATATATATATATATATATATATATATAATTGTTGTTAACCTGTCGATTTATTGCCTGTCAATAAACTGGTTCTTGAGAACCTTGCGTCTCCTTCACCTGTGTCAATTTTTGAGCATTCATTCTATGTATATTTATCTGGGATAATTCTAATAGATTGTTCCTTTCTGCAAGCTAATGTTGCATTGGTTTATGCTTTCCCTTAGCGGGAGGACTCCATCCCATAAGGGGACGGTGGCGGATTTACAAGTTTCCTCCTATGCGGATATAAACCTTTGTCCAATACAAGTATTGAGCGGAGAACTGGTCGATATTTCATATTGACGCAGTGGTTCTTTACAAACTATGCTTTACTTAATATAGGGTGAGACCACTATATTGGCTTGCCTGGTATTCACACATAGGTATATGTACTCTTTGAGACTTTTCCAGAGTCTAGTAGGACTCTTCCCTGTAGGGGGCAGGAAGCTCAAACATGGTTTATGGTTAGTTGAAAAGATGTATAACGGTAACATCTTAGGTCTCTAGGTCTAGTCGACCGGGGAAATACCTCCGGGGAGTACGGCACGTTCTGAGAATCCACAGATACAGTAATGCTCTGGTATACTTCCATTAGGACGACATGGCTTGAGCCCAAAAAAACGGATTTTGAGCGAAGCGAAAAATCTATTTTTGGGTGAGATGGCCATGTCGTCCTGATGGACCGGCCCTTCCCTTTCTATGAAAGGGTTGTAGGACCCCTCCCTACATACAGTATCTGTAGCACCTCGTGTATCGCTACAAGGAATACAGATGGCGCCAGAATCGGCGCAATGCACGCTTACGAAACGGGAGAAGAGAGCGCCTTGCGATCGGCTCTCCTTTTTCTTTCTCGTTTTCGTTTTCTTGCCAATTGACCCCTTCGAAGTGTTATCTCTGTTCGGGGTGCAGATTGCCATGTGGCGTGTCAAGAATACGTCTGCTGATATTTCGCGATATCCCTGGTACTTTCATTAGGGATATTCGCTCCAGGAGTTAGAATTCTGGGTACCTTAAGGTAAATTCTCTGGGAATATCGCCGTAGTTGTAATATACCCTAGGAAGCTACCCTATAGGAACTTCCATCAGGACGACATGGCCATCTCACCCAAAAATAGATTTTTCGCTTCGCTCAAAATCCGTTTATTGGATGCAGTACTACGTACGTATACATACAAAAGATTCATGGAAAAGATGCACATCCATTACATTTGTAGTACAGTAGTAGCCATCAGCAGCCTTACACCATTCTAATATGGTATGACTGCATCTGATTTGCGTTTCATGTTCGATTTAATTTTACTACGTACTGTATACATTACTGAATTATCGTATGATCACATTCTCTTTTCGTGCTTTATTTCTTTCTGTGCTGAATTATATGTCATATGTAATGCAATGAACAATCAGTAAGAGCACATATTACTAATTACAGTATTAATGGAATTACAGGTAACGAAATATCGTATTTGGGGTCTTCAGATATCGCGGTATTTTCAAAATTTCCGGAAATTTTGGGTGAGATGGCCATGTCGTCCTGATGGACCGGCCCTTCCCTTTCTATGAAAGGGCTGTAGGACCCCTCCCTACATACAGTATCTGTAGCACCTCGTGTATCGCTACAAGGAATACAGATGGCGCCAGAATCGGCGCAATGCACGCTTACGAAACGGGAGAAGAGAGCGCCTTGCGATCGGCTCTCCTTTTTCTTTCTCGTTTTCGTTTTCTTGCCAATTGACCCCTTCGAAGTGTTATGTCTGTTCGGGGTGCAGATTGCCATGTGGCGTGTCAAGAATACGTCTGCTGATATTTCGCGATATCCCTGGTACTTTCATTAGGGATATTCGCTCCAGGAGTTAGAATTCTGGGTACCTTAAGGTAAATTCTCTGGGAATATCGCCGTAGTTGTAATATACCCTAGGAAGCTACCCTATAGGAACTTCCATCAGGACGACATGGCCATCTCACCCAAAAATAGATTTTTCGCTTCGCTCAAAATCCGTTTATTGGATGCAGTACTACGTACGTATACATACAAAAGATTCGTGGAAAAGATGCACATCCATTACATTTGTAGTACAGTAGTAGCCATCAGCAGCCTTACACCATTCTAATATGGTATGACTGCATCTGATTTGCGTTTCATGTTCGATTTAATTTTACTACGTACTGTATACATTACTGAATTATCGTATGATCACATTCTCTTTTCGTGCTTTATTTCTTTCTGTGCTGAATTATATGTCATATGTAATGCAATGAACAATCAGTAAGAGCACATATTACTAATTACAGTATTACTGTAATGGAATTACAGGTAACGAAATATCGTATTTGGGGTCTTCAGATATCGCGGTATTTTCAAAATTTCCGGAAATTTTGGGTGAGATGGCCATGTCGTCCTGATGGACCGGCCCTTCCCTTTCTATGAAAGGGCTGTAGGACCCCTCCCTACATACAGTATCTGTAGCACCTCGTGTATCGCTACAAGGAATACAGATGGCGCCAGAATCGGCGCAATGCACGCTTACGAAACGGGAGAAGAGAGCGCCTTGCAATCGGCTCTCCTTTTTCTTTCTCGTTTTCGTTTTCTTGCCAATTGACCCCTTCGAAGTGTTATCTCTGTTCGGGGTGCAGATTGCCATGTGGCGTGTCAAGAATACGTCTGCTGATATTTCGCGATATCCCTGGTACTTTCATTAGGGATATTCGCTCCAGGAGTTAGAATTCTGGGTACCTTAAGGTAAATTCTCTGGGAATATCGCCGTAGTTGTAATATACCCTAGGAAGCTACCCTATAGGAACTTCCATCAGGACGACATGGCCATCTCACCCAAAAATAGATTTTTCGCTTCGCTCAAAATCCGTTTATTGGATGCAGTACTACGTACGTATACATACAAAAGATTCGTGGAAAAGATGCACATCCATTACATTTGTAGTACAGTAGTAGCCATCAGCAGCCTTACACCATTCTAATATGGTATGACTGCATCTGATTTGCGTTTCATGTTCGATTTAATTTTACTACGTACTGTATACATTACTGAATTATCGTATGATCACATTCTCTTTTCGTGCTTTATTTCTTTCTGTGCTGAATTATATGTCATATGTAATGCAATGAACAATCAGTAAGAGCACATATTACTAATTACAGTATTAATGGAATTACAGGTAACGAAATATCGTATTTGGGGTCTTCAGATATCGCGGTATTTTCAAAATTTCCGGAAATTTTGGGTGAGATGGCCATGTCGTCCTGATGGACCGGCCCTTCCCTTTCTATGAAAGGGCTGTAGGACCCCTCCCTACATACAGTATCTGTAGCACCTCGTGTATCGCTACAAGGAATACAGATGGCGCCAGAATCGGCGCAATGCACGCTTACGAAACGGGAGAAGAGAGCGCCTTGCGATCGGCTCTCCTTTTTCTTTCTCGTTTTCGTTTTCTTGCCAATTGACCCCTTCGAAGTGTTATCTCTGTTCGGGGTGCAGATTGCCATGTGGCGTGTCAAGAATACGTCTGCTGATATTTCGCGATATCCCTGGTACTTTCATTAGGGATATTCGCTCCAGGAGTTAGAATTCTGGGTACCTTAAGGTAAATTCTCTGGGAATATCGCCGTAGTTGTAATATACCCTAGGAAGCTACCCTATAGGAACTTCCATCAGGACGACATGGCCATCTCACCCAAAAATAGATTTTTCGCTTCGCTCAAAATCCGTTTATTGGATGCAGTACTACGTACGTATACATACAAAAGATTCGTGGAAAAGATGCACATCCATTACATTTGTAGTACAGTAGTAGCCATCAGCAGCCTTACACCATTCTAATATGGTATGACTGCATCTGATTTGCGTTTCATGTTCAATTTAATTTTACTACATACTGTATACATTACTGAATTATCGTATGATCACATTCTCTTTTCGTGCTTTATTTCTTTCTGTGCTGAATTATATGTCATATGTAATGCAATGAACAATCAGTAAGAGCACATATTACTAATTACAGTATTAATGGAATTACAGGTAACGAAATATCGGATTTGGGGTCTTCAGATATCGCGGTATTTTCAAAATTTCCGGAAAATCCGCGATATGTATACTGTATATATATGGGTTATGAAAAAAACCCGCGAAGTGGTGAATCCGCGATGGTCGAACCGCAAAGTAGCGAGGGCTCACTGTAGATCGTGGGCGCGCAGGGGATATCTGGCACTTAGGGGACTTGCTCACATTGTGAGAAAGCCCCTTTTGCCCCGAAGGGACCGGTGCCCGTTGGATAACGGGGTGCGTGGGCGCCCACAGCGTGTCAGCTGCCAGGAACGGAGAAGGAAGGTCAGCATGTCTGGCAGGCGTAGGAGATCGCGAACGATCTGCAGAGAGGTCCAGTGATGCAGCTGCAACGGTCAAAGCATGGCGAGGAGGATCCTCTGCGGGGGACTGCGAGGGCGAGTAGCCGAAGAGGTCCCTCCTAACTCCCTTGTGGGGAGAAGGAAGTCCTCTACGGCGAAGAGGAAGACGAGCCTTACGTCGGAGACGTCCTTTGGGGGCAGCAGGCAAACCATCGTCAGTCCTCCGAAGAGGAGTCTCTGTTAGTGAACTCCCCTGAGGGGGAGATTCACCTGCAGGAGAGACCGTTGGACTTGGCTCCTCCCTCGAAGGATGTTCGGAGGGGGGAACCAAGCCTTCAGCAACATCAGCACCCAAGGCAGAGGTTTGACTCAACTCGTCGGAAGCCTCTGCCACAACAACGTCGACGATAGACAGAGGGTCAACTGGATTAGGTCAAACAGGGCTTCCCTGGAGGGCAAACCCTTAAGCCCCAAGGAAGCCCAAAGCTGCAACAAATCATCATTAGCAACAGAAATAGATAAATCCTCCCCCGGAGGAGGAGGAGGAGCTGCCTTGCTATGGGAGGCAACTCCCTCTCCCGAACCCCGAGGTCGGTCAACAACAGTATGGCCTATGCTACCACTCGACGGCCTCTCGAGAGAGACCGATTGAGTGGGAGCTTCGGAGGAGGTTCAGGCAACGAAAGAAGAGTCCTTGGAAATTTCCTTCTTCAAGGAGATCCTTGAAGGAGAAAGATCCCGCTTGGACTTCTTCTTTCGGCGCCGGGAAAACCTCTCTCACTGGGAGGTAGACCACTCCCTGCACTCACTACACACTTTATCCTTATCACACTGTTGGCCCATGCAGAACGGACATAAGGTGTGAGGGTCCGTTTCAACCGCCGACACATATGTACCACAAGGGCGGTCAGGTAATCCGGGGCACTTCCGCATAATAGAGGCTAACTTCCAAACACACAAACTGCAAAGAAAAAGCAAAAAAGATCAAAAGCCTGTCAAGCGAGGGTGGGAGCAGACACGTCTATTCATCACCCGAGCCAAAAGCAAAGTGAACTAGTTCACCGGTGTGTGAGGGGGGAGGGGTAGCTAGCTACCCCTCCCCTACCCCCTCACTAGTAAACCCTTTTTAAAATTCTAATGGCTCGTTATTTCAGCTACGCCGAGAGTAATACCCTATTTAAATAGCGTGGTTTGTATTTCAGTTACGGAACAAATGGAATTTGAAGCAAAGCAAAACATCTATTTTTGGGTGAGATGGCCATGTCATCCTGATGGACCCACCCTCCTTTTCTAAAGAGAAGGATTGTATAACAATCCCCAACCGAAACTACTCTATCTGTAGCACCATGCTTAATTGCTACAAGGAATGGGTAGCCATATTGGACCCTGTAGTAGTTCGGTTAGGATCCACTGGGTAACCTTGATGATGGCTCCCCTTCAGTTTCGCCACTCTTCCCCTCAGAGCGAAAACTCTATTTGGGGTGAAGATTGCCATGTGTCGTATCAAGAAATACATCCCCTGATATTATGCGATATCCTTAAGAACATTTTTAAGGATACTCATGCCAGGAGTTAGAATTCTGGAGACCTGTGGTCAATTCTCTGGGAGTATCACTGTAGCCTAATATCCCTTAGAAAGTTGCCTAAAGGAACCTTCCATCAGGACGACATGGCCATCTCACCCAAAAATAGATTTTTCGCTTTGCTTCAAAATCCGTTATATGAGCATGAGTAGCCTAGCTCTGGTAGGAGCCCCGGCCAAGGTAGTTGGTACCGCCGGGGTTCCCGCCACATATGATAAGTAAAGCCACATAATAGGAAGAGAAATAATTTTCATGTATGTAATATCACAGCTTTTATAATTTGCCTAACTAGCTAACATTATAGCTTAATACCGGGAAGTGTCGTCCTACTGACTAAATAAAATGCGTATGTAACGGGCTACTGCAGTCATAAAATGGCTGCCTTCGGTCTCGGCAACGCTCACCCAAACACGCTTAAATTATTGAAATTCAACTGTGAAAAGGGAGACTAAAATTATACACAGGAAAGAATTAATACTCAACTTTCCAGAAAATGAAGATGCTGGAGATTGCATGATGATATTCCAAAACTAGTAACAAAACACCGGGCTAACGGGGAGCACAACGCGATTAGCTGGCTACTAGATAAGGAATGGGGTGGCGGTAGAAGTAGGGAAGGAGGTCCACCGGGTACCTAGAACGGCACCCCCTTCTTTTGCCACTCTTCCCCCTTATATCAAAGAGTTAAATCTATTCGGGGTGAAGATTACCATGTGTCGTATCTAGAATACGTCCCCTGATATTATGCGATATCCTTTATTGGATACTCGCGCCAGGGGTTAGAATCCTGGAGACCTTCGGTTTATTTCTCTGGGCGTATCACGGAAGCAAATTTCCCTTAGAGGCTACCTAAAGGAACCCTTCCATCAGGACAACATGGCCTGAGCCTAAAAAACACTGCTGATCATGTTAAATTTTTATTTCATTTTGTATTTTAAATATATATATATCTATGCAATAAAGTACTTATACAAGTACAAGTTTCTGATTTACGTTTTTGTGTTTTAATCTTTGCGTTTACATCAGTTTTAGACTAATCGACATTAGACTAATAGGTCTATTGGACAAATCAGTTTTAGACTAATCGACATTAGACTAATAGGTCTATTGGACAAATCAGTTTTAGACTAAATGTCTTTGGACGATTCACTTTGGACGAATTGGTATTAGACCAACCGTCGTTAGATCAGTCGTACCAAACCCATGGTTTCATACCAACCTGATATCAATATACTAAACACAGTCCCCTTATCCCCCCTCATTACAAGGATAGAAATGGGCAATTTTCATTTTGTGGTAAAAATCAACTTTTAAACAGCTATGAGATACAATCAATATGAACATCAGGAGAGCACAGTAAAAATATACTAAATTTCATCATTTTAATTCCGTTTCTTATCCATCCTACAGTATCCATACAAACCTGAGCAAGTCTTCTGCAACGTTGGACCGGCCATTGGTTCACTAATGAGGTGGTGTGTAAGCGCGTGCAGTAGCCCCGCCCACTTTTCTTTCACAGACTCTTTGCTTTTGATCATCGGCTCAGAACTGAAAGGGGAGGTTAAGGTGATAAGGTTAACTTTAAAGTACTCAAGATTGTAAATCTAAATTCTGAAACAATCTCAACAGTTTTTCTGTATTTTTTCAAATTACCATACAAAGCTGAGTGTTTCAATAGGATTAGAAATTTAACAAGCTTGGTTGGTGCTGTGTACAGCATCGTCTTTCTCACTTGTACTGTACATGTGGAGAGATCGATCGGAGTCTTACGAAACTCCGACAGAATGGTCTTCCTTGACTTGGAGGCAAAAGGAATAATAGCATCAGAAGGGTCATCACTTGAGGATGAGTTTGAAGAAGAAAGCAAAGAGATGAAAGTGGAAGAGAAGCGCGTACAATTCTTATTATTATCAATTTTCAAAGTTGAGATTTTAGAGGCAGCAACAACAATACTGCGGCAAGAGGGGTCACAGGATCCTTCTCAACAGTGGATGAAAACACATCATCAGAGGTCACATCCTCCTCTGGCGCCTCCACAAATGGAGGATACAGGGAAGACAACAAGGCCCTGGCATCTGCCAGCACCTCTAAGAGCTTCTATGCAAATGGAAAAAATGCAATGCCCAAAGAAGGCCATAACTTTCACGGGGCCAAGTGCTCTCCGATGTTGTTGTCGGTCAGAACAGAAGAATGCATAATACGTCAAGAGAAAAGGGTTCCCTCCCCCCTATGAATTCCTTACGACAACCTAGGCCTAAAGGAATTGGAAGGAGACACAATAGCTTTGGATGTGGAAGGAGAGAAAAAGGAACTACTAAAGAGTTACTTTGGCATAAGCTTGGGCGTTGTCACATCAGAAGCAAAAGAATCTCTATTGGTCTTCTTTTTGTTCTAAATACCAAACACTGCCTACTGCACAGGAGGCAAGGACCAGCACTCATGGGGATTACTCGACCAAAACACAGGCAAATAATCCTCAATAGAATAGCACTTGCCCGCTCTTCTTCATATTGACAATACATCATGTGGCACTCTTCTTTATAGTGATGATCCTTACGTTTACAGACTTTCCGGAGTATGAGGATCAGGCAAAAAAACGGGGTCTTTTGGTTCCCTTCAGAGGGTAATTTCGATCTTTTGACGATCTCTCCCATTTCACTTATTGCTCTGACCTATCTTGGGAAGACATACAATCACGTGATCGTGGTAGATTTAGTTTCCTACCAAGTGTTGCAACCGGTCCAATTATATTCTCTGTTCTTGTAGCAGGGGAATAAGGAGGAGCCACTGGGATGAGAAACTTGCTCTTGGGACTAATGGAGGAATTGAGGGAGGATGTGGAGAAAGAAAGGGAGCCAGAAGACTCGCCAACTCTTTGTCATGAAGATGAGCATATTTTAATAACCTCTTGAAGCTCCCCAATAATGGGGCTTTACTCAACCACAGGAAGACCACAACTCCTTTGCCAACTTATCATTAACCTTCAACAAAGGATCCTCCATTCCTTCAAAATCTGTGTTCTCTTTGGCAACAAGTGAAAAACGTGCAATACGCAGACAAGGAATCATCTTCCGAAGACCCAGAGTTCTTGGATATTCCAGAGGGCGAATTATTTTCTTTTTTTTTTTTTGCCTTCTTTGTCTTCATTTTACCGTACTTGATCCATTGTTTAGTAGGCCAAGTCCTGCATTTGGGACAAGGGGAATCCTGAGTTCAACCAAGCTTCCTACGTATACAGTATTACAGTTTGAGTGAAGGTTCATATGTTTACCAATGAAATTATTGCAAGTCTTTCCCCTAACTCCAGGACAAAGCCGCATCTTTAGCCGCTCTTTGTCTGCAATGATTACTTCATTACATGATGAAAATTGAAGCACAACGAGGAAGGTCATCATGCGACGCTTGCCAAAAAAGAAAAGAGGAGCTATCGACATCCCAGAGGCATCCTGGGTCAACATACCAGTGATGGGCTCCAACGCCACTACAATAAGTAGAACAAATGTTTTTATGGTCAGATGCAACAAAAGCTGAACTTTCTCATCAATGAAGGACTTCAACAGGGAAAAATAAAGTAGAGAGGAAAGGAAACATGGAAATAAATAAACTATAAGAGAAAAATAAACAATCTAAATAAATATTTCAAGAAAATTAACAACATTAAATTGAATGGAGGAATCAATTAAATGTAGGAATCAATTTAATATAGGAATCGATTTGTAGTCTTAGAGACTTTAAGAGAAGAAAAGCAGACAATTAATAAAGAACTGTGTGATATTAAGAACATATATCAGTCAGTTGGTAATGAAATTTGGGGACATGCAATTACAATAGATATCAGATGATACTTGAGATACTATAAAAAGGACACAGACAAATTGATTGTTGGAAGTTTTTGAGGAAGTAATGAAAAATGACAAATTCGTATATAATTTGTATTTTTCCTAACTATACAAACGTTAGCTATTTAATAGGGGTATTACTTTCGGTGTAGCTGAAATGACGAGCCATTAGAATTTTAACGAGGGTTTACTACCCCACCGCTAGTTAGCGGAGGGTAGAGGGGTAACTTGCTACCCCCCCCCCCCCCCCACACACACACATCTGTGCTTGAGCTACTTTGCTTGGAGGTAGGACTTCAAGGGGGATAGGGCTGGCAGGAAAGATTGATTAAATAGCTAAGGTTTGTATAGTTAGGAAAAATACAAATTATCTACGAATTTGTCATTTGTTCCGTAACTGACATACAAACCATGCTATTTAATAGGGGTGACTCACCCATTAGGAAGGGTGGAAAGTCCCAGTCAGTACTGGCTTTTGGCTTTGCCCGGGGACTCCTTACTTGAGTGTGTCAGCACTCAACAATAAGGAGTCCCTGCACCTCGCTAGAACCTTGCTACGCAAGGACTGCGGCCTACGCAAGCTGTGTGTGCAGCTATGATAAAGTATGACGTCCTAGAAAGTTGACCTCGAGTCCTTTAAATGGAAACTTAAGGCTAGGACTCTCCCAATACCACCTCGTCAGGGTATGGGGACGTGACAGTATTAGCTTAATACTAGGAACACAAGGAAACAAGGTTTACCTGTGGTGGTTTGAGGTCAGCTGTGCAGAGAACCCAGGATGCTCCTTTCCCCAAGAGAGGGGAAGATGAAGAAAAGAATAAGGGCCAGACAAACCTTTTCATTCATGCAGACTAAAACCGGGTAACAATGCCCTCAACCTTCTGCTACTTGTCCACTAAGGAGCCTGAGGTACTAAACCAGCTGTTGTGCAGCCACCACAGGGCCGATAGAGAACGTATCGAGCCTCCTGTGGGTCACGTCTTGCAGGTAGTGGGCTGTGAAGGTTGTCTGACGTTTCCACACCCCAGCCTGAAGAACCTGCGTCACTGAGAAATTCTTCTTGAAGGCCAGGGATGTAGCTACGCCCCTGACATCATGTGCTCTAGGGCGACGTGATGGAGGAGGGTTTGGATTCAGGGACAGATGGATCACCCTACGAATCCATGCCGAAATGGTGTTCTTGGTGACCCTCATCTTAGTCCTCCCAGTGCTAACAAACAATGCTTGCACTCGAGGACGGACTGCAGCCGTTCTTTTGAGATATAACCTCAGACTCCTTACTGGGCACAGTAGGAGATGGTCTGGGTCATCTGTTAGAGAACGAAGACTCGAAATCTGGAAGGAGTCGAACCGGGGATCCGGCACCCCCAGATTCTGAGTCTTAGCAATAAACTCAGGGACAAATTTGAACGTTATCTCCCCCCATCCCCTTGAATGGGCGATGTCATATGAGAGATCATTAAGTTCATCAACTTGCTTGGCCGAAGCCAAAGCTAGTAGGAACACCGTCTTCCAAGTTAGGTGGCGATCTGAAGCCTGGCGTAAGGGTTTATAGGGAGGTCTCTTAAGAGACCTGAGAACTTGAATCACGTTCCATGGAGGAGGTCTCACTTCCAACTGAGGGCAGGTAAGTTCATAACTTTGTATGAGTAGGGAAAGTTCCAGCGAGGAAGAAATGTCCATTCCTTTGAGCCTGAAGGCTAGACTTAAGGCTGAGCGATAGCCTTTCACCGCCGAGACTGAAAGGCGCATTTCTTCCCGCAAATACACGAGGAACTCCGCTATTATTGGAATAGTGGCATCGAGTGGAGAGATACCCCTTCCACGACACCAACCACAGAAGACTTTCCACTTTGCCTGGTAGACAAATGCGGATGACTTTCGCAGATGTCCAGACTTCCTAATCGCAACATGTTGCGAAAATCCTCTCTCAGCGAGGAGATGCTGGATAGTCTCCAGGCGTGAAGTCGTAGCGAAGCTACGGCTTTGTGGAAGATGTTGGCATGTGGTTGTCTGAGTAGATCGTGTCATGGAGGGAGTTCTCTCGGAAGTTCCGTTAGAAGTTGCAGAAGGTCCGGAAACCATTCCGCGTGATGCCATAGCGGAGCTATGAGGGTCATTGATAGATTGACCGATATTCTGGTCTTGATGAGTACCCTCCTCATCTAACAGAACAGGAGAAAGGCGTACACGTCGATGTTGTCCCACCGTTGTTGGAAGGCATCTTGCCAAAGTGCCTTGGGATCCGGGACTGGGGAGCAGTATAGCGGGAGCTTGAAGTTCAGTGCTGTAGCGAACAGATCCACAGTCGGGGAACCCCACAAAGTCAGGACTTTCTTGGCTACCTTATGATCCAAAGACCACTCGGTACTCACTATCTGTGTCGCTCTGCTCAGACTGTCGGGGAGCACATTCCTCTTGCCTGGAATTAAGCGAGCTGATAGTGGGATCGAGTGGACTTTGGTCCATCTCAGCATCTCTACCGCGAGATAAGATAGCTGCTCTAAAAAGGTACCTCCCTGCTTGTTGATGTAAGCCACTACTGTGGTGTTGTCGCTCATCACCACCACCGAGTGACCCGCCAGGTATTGTTGGAACTGTTGAAGGGCCAAGAAAACGGCCTTCATCTCTAGAAGATTTAAATGGAGGCACTTTTCTGATTCTGACCACAGGCCTGAGGTCCTGTGGTGTAGAACGTGGGTCCCCCACCCTTTCTTTTAGGCGTCCGAAAACAGCATCAAATCCGGGGGGAGGACGAGAAGATCCACTCCTCTTCGTAGGTTCTCGTCTGTCACCCACCACTGAAGGTCCGTCCGTTCCGCAGGTCCCATAGGGATCATGACGTCCGGGGAATCGCAACCCTGATTCCACCGGGACTTGAGTCGCCACTGGAGGGATCTCATCCTGAGGCGACCGTTGGGAACTAGACGAGCCAAAGATGAGAGGTGACCGAGGAGACGTAACCACGATTGGGCTGGAAGGTCTTCTCGTCTGAAAAAAGGGTTTGTGACCTTCCTCAGCCTTGCTATCCTGTCGTCTGATGGGAAGGCTTTGTGGAGATTGGTGTCTACAATCATGCCTAGGTATACCAGTCTTTGAGTGGGAAGCAGAGAGGACTTCTCGAGATTTACCATGATCCCCAGATCCTGGCAAAGTCCCAGAAGTTTGTCTCGGTGTTGAAGAAGGGATGACACCGAGTCTGCTAGGATCAGCAAGTCGTTCAGATAATGGAGGAGACGAATGCTGATCCTGTGTGCCCACGACGATATTAGGGTGAGCACTCTGGTGAAAATCTGTGGTGCTGTGGAGAGACCGAAACACAGCACCTTGAACTGGTATACCTTGTTGTCTAGGCTGAATCTTAAGTACTTCCGTGAAGACGGATGGATTGGGATCTGGAAGTACGCGTCCTTCAGATCCAGTGTACACATGAAGTCTTGAGGTCTCACTGCAAGTCTGACCGTGTCTGCGGTCTCCATGCTGAACGGAGTTTGCTTGACAAACTTGTTCAGAGCCGAGAGGTTGATGACTGGTCTCCAGCCTCCAGACGCCTTCTTTTCAAGAAAGAGTCGACTGTAGAAGCCTGGGGACCCGTCGAGGACCTCCTGGAGAGCGCCCTTTTTCAACATGGTCTGGACTTCTGCCCGAAGGGCCTGCCCCCTTGCTGATCCCATAGCAAGGGAGCTCAATGACACTGGATTTGTCGTCAGGGGAGGTAGAGATGTTGTGAACGGGACGCGATGTCCCTGACTGATTACAGAAATCGTCCAGGAATCAGCTCCGAGTTGCTGCCACCTGTCTGCGCAACTTTGAAGGCATCCCCCCACTAGTGTTTGCGGCCTCGGCTGCTCCCTCTAGGATTCTTGCCTCCCCTGGAGGGCTTCTTGCCTTTCCTGTCCTTGGCAGGAAAGGGCTTAGACGCCACTGCCTTCGCTGCCGTTGTCGGTTTTGTGGTCTTGGTAGGACGGGGCTGCTAGGGTGCTGGAGGTTTATAGGGCTTGGATGTCAATGCCCTATGTAGGAGGGAGTCCTGGTGAGACTTCATCCACCTCTCAGTGGCATGCTCCACGTCCTTAGGCTCAAACAGGTTCGTTCCCATAACAGAAGAATGTCTGAGCCTGCTTATCTCGGTGCTAGGGACCTTCTGGTGGAACCTCTCAGACACCGCATCCCGACGTTTCAGGATGGTGTTTGCCCACAAGTTCGAGACTTGGTGGGCCAGAAACTTGATCGTGCGAGTGCCTGAGAGTAAAAAGGTCTCCATAGCTTTCCTGGTATGTTCTTTGGACAAATCCTCCGAACGTATCAGGATACCTAGGTCCCTAACCAAAGATCCAGCCACGAAGTGGCTTGCATGGCACACTTCGCAACCTTCTCTTGATTAAGGATCTCAGTCACCGAGAATGAGACCTGACAGTTGGAGAGTCTCTCAAGAGGGACTCCCTTAGTAAGCTCTTCCAAGGAATGGTGAAGGGGAAGAGCTAAACAAGGCTCCTCTAAGATCTCGAAGTACCTCCTCTGCTGTACACGAGGAGGTGGGAGAAGCTTGTTGCCGGCGCTGGATCGACTGGAGGAGGCTAGCTCAGAGAGCTGGACTGCGATCTTGTCCCTGGTACTCTTAACCCCTTGAGACCAGGGCAAAGCTGCACTGGCCTTAGAGGGTTTTTGAGTCCCAAAAACTCGGTCCAAGACCGTGTCTTTGTCCTCTCGAGGAGGAATCTCTGGGTCAGCAAACCCATTGAGAGTCCTCATAAGGGTCAGATCCTGCCAGAATGCATGTTCTGACTCCTGTAGCTCTCCTCCAGAAGGACTAGCAACGAAGTCTCCTGTCCCCAAAGGCTCTTCTTGGGGAGACTCGCGGACGTTCTCCGAGTGACTGGCTGGCTCTGGTCTAAGGCTTGACGAGGACTTCGGTACTGTCTTGGAGTCCTTCGACTCCCTCCTGGGAGGGATGCAGGGCTCCAACAACGACGGAGGTAGGCTCTTCTCCACCCCTACCCGAGAAGACTTTTCAACGCGAGGTGGGGTTTCCCTCATCGGTGCGATGAAGGAACGTCTCACCTCACGCGACTCCCCTGAGGATGGAAAATACTCGTCCGAAGGGGAGGGAAAAAAAGTCTCGGGGGGGAGAGGGCCTACCTTGGAGACTTATGAGGAGACAGCTTCGTCCTCGGAGAAGTCCCCGCGTCCGAAACTTCTCTTTTTCTCTTCAAGAGAGTAGATGCAGCCAAGAATTTGTGGCCTAACTCAGAGAGAACAGGCTTGAAAGCCTGCGTGACCGCTCTGATTAGAGCCCCAAACCAGGGCAGCTGGCTGACGGCTGCGCTGTCAGACACTCCCTCTTGAGGGACAGGGATCGACTGATCCCTGGGAGGAGTTTCCATAGAGGGGTTCGCCTGTAAATAAAAAGAAGATAAAGAAATATCCCTAGACTTTTCTGGAACCTTCCCCCCTACCGGCGTGTGCACTGTTCTGCGCTTGCGGGGGGGGGGGGGGGGGGAATGCGGCGATGGCAACCTTACCGTGCGTTGTCCTGCAGCCTCGCGCGTGGGAGGGTATTGACGATCGCGCTGGGGAGCGTGCTGGCGCTCGCGCGATAGGGAATACCCGGGGTCGCGCGCGGGAGACTGCTGATGTGCGCGCGCGAGGGCGATTACGAGGGCGCGCGGGCGAGTGATGGCGCGTAGGGGCGTGCGCAGGAGACATCGTAGAGTGCGCAGGAAGCCGATTGCGCACTCGCGCGCGCGAGGGTGAATGTTCGCGCGCGCAGGGTCAGGATGAAGAGCCTGTGCGGGCGAGAGACCATGTACTCTAGAATATGTCGTTGGGCACGCGTGCGCAGGAGAGATATCTCTTGCGCGCGGGCGCACAGCTGGAACCTGCCTTCGTTGGCGCGCCTCTTGTGGGCACACATCAGGATGGCGATGTTCAGTTGCTGTGGGAGATGGGCGTGGGCGCGCATCCTCATAGGCGTTTGTAGGTGCAGGCTGGCGAGGGATGGCGCGCAGGTGCAGGCAGACGGCACGCTGGCGCATTGGAGAGCGCTGGCGAGTAGGGGAAGTTCTAAACTTCCCTACTGCGCCCAGATCCAAAGATCAGGAGAACGTTGGCGGGGAGAGCACTGGCGCGCAGGAGAGCGCTGGCGTGTTGGTGAATGCGGCCGCGCAGGAGAACGTTGGCGCGCATGGCGCACAGTAGGTTGAGAGCGCACAGTAGTGCGTTGGCAAGCAGGTGAGCGCTGGCGCGCAGGTGAGCACAGGCGCACTTTATCAGGAACCTTGGCAGTAGGTGCGCGCTGGCGCGCTATAACAGCAACAGGAGAGCGCTGACGCGCTATCTCCGAAACCTCAGAGAGGTCAGAATAACGTTGGCGCACATGTCTGGCATGGCGCGTAAGGGACGTGTGCGCTAATTGGCGCGTAAGGGACGTGTGCGCTAATTGGCGCGTAAGGGACGTGTGCGCTAATTTGCGCGTACACCCTTGTTGCCCCGAAGGGACCGGTGCCTGTTTTATAAAAACAGGTTTAGTTGGCGCCCACAGCGCATCAGCAGCCTGGAACGGCGACTGCAGGTAAGCAGGTCTGACGGGTGGAAGGTCGGCGTGCCCATTGTAAGGATGACCTTCCACCGAAGGGGATCGCGAACGATCCGCAAAGAGGTCCAGGGTTGTAGTAGGAACAGTCGGAGATCGATGACGAGGCTCCTCTGCGGAGGACTGCGGCGATGAAGACGAACCGAAGAGGCGCCTCATCACACCCTTATGAGGTGAAGGAAGGCCTCTCCGGCGAAGAGGAAGGCGAGCCTTACGACATATGCACCCTCTGGGGGCCGTTGGGTCAGCAAGCTGACCATCAGCAATCCTCCGAAGAGGAGTTTCTCTGAGTGAACTCCCCCGTGGGGGAGAATCACCGGAAGGAGAGACTGTTGGACTTAGTTCCTCCCTCGAAGGTTGAGCAGAGGGAGAAACTAAACCTTCCGCTACAGCAGGTTGAGCAGTTGCAGAGGTATAAGGAGATACCGCATCGGATACCTCTGCCACCACAACGTCGACGATAGACAGAGGATCAACCTCTGCCACCGTCGGCGATTGCTTGACAGCGGCACCAAACCGGATAATGTCAAACAAGGCTTCCTTGGAGGGCGAACCCTCGAGCCCCAAGGAAGACCAAAGCTGGAATAAATCAGAAGTATTAACATTAATATTTAAATCCTCCCCTGGGAGAAGAGGTGGAGCTGCCTCGCTAGGGGAGGCAATGCCATCTCTCGAACCCTGAGATCGGTAAACAGAACCATGGTCTATGCTACCACTTGACGGTTTCTCGGAAGAAACCGATCGAGTGCGAGCTTCGGAGGAGGTTCGGGCAACAGAAGAAGAGTCCTTGGGTTTTTCTGCTTTCGAAGCAATCTTCGAAGGAGAAATATCCCGCCTGGACTTCTTCTTACGTCGGCGAGAAAACCTCTCCCACTGGGAGGTAGACCACTCCCTACACTCACCACACTTATTATCACTATCACACCGTTGGCCCCTACAGTAAGGACACAAGGTGTGAGGGTCCGTCTCGACCGCCGACATAAATATACCACAAGGGCGGTCGGGTAATCCAGGACATTTGCGCATAATCGTAGAGGCCAACTTCACACACAAATCTGTAGAAGAGAAAGCAAAAAAACATTAATGGCTGTCAGAGAGGCGAGGATGAGAGCAGACACGTCCGTCTACCACCCAAGCCGATAGCAAAGTGGGCTCAAGCACAGGTGTGTGAGGGGGGGGTAGCAAGGTACCCTCCCTACCCCCCGCTAACTAGCGGTGGGGTAGTAAACCCTCGTTAAAATTCTAATGGCTCGTCATTTCAGCTACGCCGAAAGTAATACCCCCTATTAAATAGCATGGTTTGTATGTCAGTTACGGAACAATTACAAGGTAAAGTATGCTAAGTATTCCAGTAATGATAGTGAGGTCAAAAGAAAAGCCAGAAATGACTGGAGAGAATATTTACAGTAAAACAGATGAGGCTGACAAGGCTATGAATTCAAGGAGCTGGATATGGTATAAGAATTGCTCATAAAATTAATAATGAAATCTCCACAAGCTCAAAGAAGAAGAAACACACACCCATCAAAAAGAGAGATGGATCTTTTATAAAAACATACATACATATACCCAGGCACTTCCCCCAATTTTGGGGGGTAGCCGACACCAACAATGAAACAAAACAAAAAAGGGGACCTCTACTCTCTACGTTCCTTCAGCCTAACCAGGGACTCAGCCGAGTTCAGCTGGTACTGCTAGGGTGCCACAGCTCAACCTCCCACATTTCCACCACAGATGAAGCTTCATAATGCTGAGTCCCCTACTGCTGCTACCTCCGCGGTCATCTAAGGCACCGGAGGAAGCAGCAGGGCCTACTGGAACTGCGTCACAATCGCTCGCCATTCATTCCTATTTCTAGCACGCTCTCTTGCCTCTCACATCTATCCTCCTATCACCCAGAGCTTTCTTCACACCATCCATCCACCCAAACCTTGGCCTTCTTCTTGTACTTCTCCCATCAACTCTTGCATTCATCACCTTCTTTAGCAGACAACCATTTTCCATTCTCTCAACATGGCCAAACCACCTCAACACATTCATATCCACTCTAGCCGCTAACTCATTTCTTACACCCGTTCTCTCCCTCACCACTTCGTTCCTAACCCTATCTACTCGAGATACACCAGCCATACTCCTTAGACACTTCATCTCAAACACATTCAATTTCTGTCTCTCCGTCACTTTCATTCCCCACAACTCCGATCCATACATCACAGTTGGTACAATCACTTTCTCATATAGAACTCTCTTTACATTCATGCCCAACCCTCTATTTTTTACTACTCCCTTAACTGCCCCCAACACTTTGCAACCTTCATTCACTCTCTGACGTACATCTGCTTCCACTCCACCATTTGCTGCAACAACAGACCCCAAGTACTTAAACTGATCCACCTCCTCAAGTAACTCTCCATTCAACATGACATTCAACCTTGCACCACCTTCCCTTCTCGTACATCTCATAACCTTACTCTTACCCACATTAACTCTCAACTTCCTTCTCTCACACACCCTTCCAAATTCTGTCACTAGTCGGTCAAGCTTCTCTTCTGTGTCTGCTACCAGTACAGTATCATCCGCAAACAACAACTGATTTACCTCCCATTCATGGTCATTCTCGCCTACCAGTTTTAATCCTCGTCCAAGCACTCGAGCATTCACCTCTCTCACCACTCCATCAACATACAAGTTAAACAACCACGGCGACATCACACATCCCTGTCTCAGCCCCACTCTCACCGGAAACCAATCACTCACTTCATTTCCTATTCTAACACATGCTTTACTACCTTTGTAGAAACTTTTCACTGCTTGCAACAACCTTCCACCAACTCCATATAACCTCATCACATTCCACATTGCTTCCCTATCAACTCTATCATATGCTTTCTCCAGATCCATAAACGCAACATACACCTCCTTACCTTTTGCTAAATATTTCTCGCATATCTGCCTAACTGTAAAAATCTGATTCATACAACCCCTACCTTTTCTAAAACCACCCTGTACTTCCAAGATTGCATTCTCTGTTTTATCCTTAATCCTATTAATCAATACTCTACCATACACTTTTCCAACTACACTCAACAACTAATACCTCTTGAATTACAACACTCATGCACATCTCCCTTACCCTTATATAGTGGTACAATACATGCACAAACCCAATCTACTGGTACCATTGACAACACAAAACACACATTAAACAATCTCACCAACCATTCAAGTACAGTCACACCCCCTTCCTTCAACATCTCAGCTTTCACACCATCCATACCAGAAACATAGTATGAAGAAATAAGTTGGATGGAACACTTTAGTAAGGTTATGAATAGAAGATACAAAGGGAATAATTTGATTGATATATCTAAGGCTTCAGAAGACCTTGATGTGCCCATAAATGAATTCAGTGTTTGAAGTCGAAGCTATCACTGAAAAACTCAAGATGAAAAGCCCCTGGATACGATGGAATAACTGCTGAGATGATACTGGCTGAAAATGAAGTGACTCCCAGACTATTATTATTATTATTATTATTACTTACTAAGCTACAACCCTAGTTGGAAAAGCAGTATGCTATAAGCCCAGGGGCTCCAACAGGGAAAATAGCTCAGTGCGGAAAGGAAAAAAGGAAAATAAAATATTCTAAGAAGAGTAACAACAATAAATATCTCCTATATAAACTATAAAAACTTTAACAAAACAAGAGGAAGAGAAATAAGATAGGAGTGTGTGCTCGAGTGTACCCTCAAGCAAGAGAACTCTAACCCAAGACAGTGAAAGGCCATGGTACAGAGGCTATGGCACTACCCAAGACTAGAGAACAGTGGTTTGATTTTGGAGTGTCCTTCTCCTAGAAGAGCTGCTTACCATAGCTAAAGAGTCTCTTCTACCCTTACCAAGAGGAAAGTGGCACTGAACAAGTACAGTGCAGTAACCCCTTGGGTGATGAAGAATTGTTTGGTAATCTGTGTTGTCAGGTGTATGAGGATAGAGGAGAATATGTAAAGAATATGCCAGACTATTCAGTGTGTATGTAGGCAAAGGGAAAATGAACCGTAACCAGAGAGGAGGATCCAATGTAGTACTGTCTGGCCAGTCAAAAGACCCCATAACTCTCTAGCGGTAGTATCTCAACGGGTGGCTGGTGCCCTGGCCAACCTACTACCTACTTACAAGATTATTTTGTAGAATGTGGCATGAGGAGGCTAAACCTGATGAATGAGAGTCAGGAGTCTTGCTGAAAAATGTAAAAAAAAGGAGACCTGACTGATTGCAATAATTACAGAGGCATCACACTTACGTCAGTTGTTATGGAAATGACAAATTCGGAGGTAGTTTGTATTTTTCCTAACGATACAAGCCTTAGCTATTTATAGGGGTATACTTTCGGTGAAAGCTGAAAGGACGAGCCACCAAATTTAGTGAGGGTTAACTACCCATCCCGCTAGTGAGCGGTGGCTAGGGGGGATAGCTTGCTACCCCTCCCACTCATTCACCTGTGATTGAGCTCACTCTACTTGGAGCTAAGACTTCAAGGGGGACAGGGTTGGCGGGCAAGTATGTATAAATAGCAAAGGTTTGTATCATTAGGAAAAATACAAATTACCTTCAAATTTGTCATTTGTTCCGTAACTGGAATACAACCCAATGCTATTTATAGGGGTGACTCACCCATTAGGAGGATGGATGTCCCTGCCAATCTGGCTTTTTGGCCTTACCCAGGGTACTTCCTATTGTGGAGGGATTAGTGCGACAATAAGGAGACCCTAACACCTCACTAGACCTACTAAGCATGGTCTGCTGCCAACGCAAACTGTGTGTGATGAGAAACTAGCAATGTGACTGTCAAGGTAAAGGTTATTCTGAGACTTGAAGGGAATAACCGAGGAGACCGAGACATTCCCAATATCACCTCGCCAGGGGATGGGTACGCAACATTATTGGGACAATACTAGGATACACAAGGGAGCAATGGTTTACCTGCAGATGTTTGAGGTCAGCTTCTGCAGAGGACCCAGGATGCGGATTTCCCCAAGAGAGGGTAGGATGAAGAAAGGAAAAGAGCCAGACTTTCCCTTTCATTCACTCAGACTAAAAACTGGGTAACCAATGCCCTCAACCTTCGGCTACTTGTCCAGTAAGGAACTTGAAGTACTAAACCGGCTATTGTGCATCCACCGCAGGACCGATAGAAAACGTATCGAGGTTCCTGTGTGTCACGCCTTGCAGGTAGTGGGCGGTGAACGTGGTTTGGCGTTTCCACACGGCCACTTGCAATACCTGCGTCACAGAGTAGTTCTTCTTGAGGGCCAGAGAAGTAGCTACGCCCGACATCATAGGCTCTGTGACGATGTGCACCATCCAATTTTATGGAGAGTCCTTAATTATTATAGAATTCCTCTTAAATATGTAAATTTGATTAGGGTAAGATCTCTTTCTTTAACTTGAGCATTAGGAGAAAAAAAAATAAACTAAAGGCTGGAACGTGTGACATCTTATGAAAGGAAACAGCTTGAACAGAAAAAATATTACTAGGAGCAAGCTTCCTAGCACTCACACCCTTCTTCAATGTAGCCCCATCATTTATACCAGAGGTCTGATGTTTAATGTCTTATCATACTCCTCGGTTCTAGATGACTTCCAAGTCTTTGATTTCTTGCTCTTCTTCTTCTTTTCAACAGACCCAGAAGAAGCACCGGATTCACTCCAACTTCGGCTCTCCCTGCTACTGGTCGAACTAGAGTAGGACGACGGGGTCGGATTAGCGTTCACAGGTACTGCCTTCCACCCAAGAGTCTGAACAGAAGGGGTTTCCTTCCCAGGGCTGTGGCCAGTAGCTGAGTTCTGGACAGGTGATCTGTGCATTGTGGGTGCCTGTTGCCCATTTTGCGTGACATGGTGGTTAGCCGAGCCACAGAGTAGGTTGAGGCGTCTGCAACACTCATTCAGATGATGCCCTTGTTTCTTACACCAAGTACAGTACCTCCTTTGGAACTGCGGAGACATATCTGGGGTGGGCGATGGTGGCAAGTGCACTTAAACAGGTATAGGCTTGGGGACAGGTCGAGGAGGAGTGCGTGGGTAAACTCGGTCCGGTGCAGGTGAACGGTTGGAGGCAGTCATATCTGGGTACAGTACGAGATCTCAGACCCACTATTGCTGAGAAAGCCTCTTTGATCTCCCCTTTATGGTACCTTCCTAGCTCACCGGTCCACCGACCGTAACTTCCTGCGATATACCTAATGGCACAGTTTCTAGCTGGAAGATCCCAGGCTTGGGGCTCTTCCTGGAGTCAAGAGCCTTCAACAGGTCAAACGGTGGTCTGACTGAAGGGACTGGACGTTGTCGATTGAAACACTATCAGGTGAACTGACACTGGAACAGGAGCTGGAAGTGTCACCAGAAGTCTCACTACCAGAATCTTCACTGGTTGACTCCTGCGACAAAGTCAAAATTTCGGGTATGGCTGGTCTGGTATTGTTCTTGGTCTGGCGTCTCGGCAAGAACTGCCTCAGCCGTAGCTGCTAGACTCTTTTCAGGTCTGCCGGACATTGCTTGATCAACCAAGAACTGTTCCCTAGTCCACTTCCTGAAGTCTCTGGTGAACTAAAAATGTTGGTTGACAGAACAGGCTAGGAGGCAAGAGGCACACTCAAAGCAGGACACTCCTAGAATCCTGGTACAGGGGGGGAAGTACCGTTGAGAACCCTGGAGGGGGCTGGAGACCTCCCATCACTGGTCCCCCCTCCAGTTACTAGAATGGCCAGACCATTGACATCTGGCCAAGCCGGGAACATAGAAGGGGCACTGGTGGTCACTGTGGTTATAACCCTAGTGGCAACGTGGCATGTTGATGACAACTCGACATTCTTTAGCGCCGCTACCTGGAGTGTCAGGGATCTCACCCGAGTCACTAGGTCTCTGACAATTGAGATGAGGCCCTCCACAACTTGACTATGGCTCATCTTGAACTTTCTGCCCTTAGTCTACACCCATGCTATATCCAAAGGTTAAGTGTTTCCTGGGTCTGTGCACCAAAAATTATGCAGTGGTTTGCGGACTGTGGGCGGACATAGCACACACATTGCCTAGTGTCAGAAGGACGTCCACACTTTAACTTCCCACTACACTAAAAATATGACAAATTCATAGATAATTTGTATTTTTCCTAACTACACAAACCAGAGCTATTTAATAGGGGTATTACTTTCGGCGTAGCTGAAATGACGAGCCATTAAAATTTAACGAGGGTTTACTACCCACACCGCTAGTTAGCAGGGGTAGGGGAGGGTAGCTTGTTACTACCCCCCCTTTCCTCACACACATCTGTGCTTGAGCTCACTTTGCTTGGAGGTAGGACTTCAAGGGGGATAGGGTTGGCGGGCAAGTTTGATTAAATAGCTAAGGTTTGTATAGTTAGGAAAAATACAAATTATCTACGAATTTGTCATTTGTTCCGAACTGACATACAAACCACGCTATTCAATAGGGGTGACTCACCCATTAGGAAGGGTGGACGTCCCAGCCAGTACTGGCTTTTTGGCTTTGCCCGGGGGCTCGTTATTTGAGTGTGTCAGCACCCAAGAAATAAGGAGTCCCTGCACCTCGATAGAACCTTGCTACGCAAGGACTGCGGCCTACGCAAGCTGTGTGTGAAGGTATAACAAAGTGTAACTCGTCCTAGGAAGTTGATCTGAAGTTCTTTAGATGGAAGCTTTAGGCTAGGACTCTCCCAATACCACCTCATCAGGGTATGGGGACGTGACAGTATTAGCTTAATACTAGGAACAGAAGGAAACATAGTTTACCTGCAGTGGTTTGAGGTCAGCTATGCAGAGAACCCAGGATGCTGCTTTCCCCAAGAGAGGGGATGATGAAGAAAAGAATAAGGGCCAGTCAAACCTTTTCATTCATGCAGACTAAAACCGGGTAACAATGCCCTCAACCTTCTGCTACTTGTCCAATAAGGAGCTTGAGGTTTTAAACCAGCTGTTGTGCAGCCAACACAGGGCCGATAGAGAACATATTGAGCCTCCTGTGGGTCACGTCTTGCAGGTAGTGGGCTGTGAACGTTGTCTGACGCTTCCACACCCCTGCTTGTAGAACCTGCGTCACTGAAAAATTCTTTGTTCCGTAACCGAAATACAAACCACGCTATTTACATTGGGTTTACCTTTTAGCGTAGCTGAAATGGCGAGCCATTAGAATTTAACGAGGGTGTATTACCCCCGCGCTAGTTAGCGGGGGGGGGTAGGGGAGTGGTAGCTAGCTACCCCTCCCCCCCCCCCTCACACACCGGTGAAGCTCACTTTCACTTTTGGCTCGGACTGGGACAGACGTGTCTGTCTTTGTCCTCGCTTGGCAGTCATTGTTTGTTTTGTCTTTACTTAATCACTTACTTTTCTTTTACTCAATATATATGTAAACATTTTTTTCATGTTTGTATATATACTTGAGTATAGAAATCAGTAAGTTTCCTTTTCAGAGATGTGTGTAGTGTACGATATCTCCGTGGAGCCCTCGGCAGTTTAGGCCACCACGGTGTAATTTTATGGGTTGCGATCGAGTTTGACTGCAGTCTTTCTCTCTCTCTCTCTTGAGGTCGTTCACCCTTTTACTATGTTACTACCCCTTTGTAGCTTCCTTCCCGTGTGGGGGGGTTGCTACGCCGTACGTTTGTCTCAATTAGTTTATGAATCTAATTGTATTTGTTAATTTTTCAGCTTTGTAGAACGATTCCTTTCGGGGTTTTCGTTCTTTCTTTAGTGTTCATTCATTTTTCAATTACATAATTACATAGTTACATAATTATAATTGTTATAATTCTGTTTTGGTTATAGCTCTCCTTCCGTGAGTGTAAGTGGTTGTGAGGGCACGTGCCTGTTGTGTAATTCTTGTTTTCCTTTCCCTCGGGATTCCTCTTCGGAGCCTTCCCGGGGGAATGAATGTGTACTAATGATTTTTGTTTTATTTTTTTACAGTTACCGATCTAGTTCGTTTCTGTAATATGGCAACGGTGTGAGCTCTCTTGTTGAGGCCTGGGGATTCGGCTGTTGCTGCCTCCCCTGTGGATTTTCGTCAAGGGCGTGTCTCCTTCTACTGGAAGTACTCCCGTGACGATTGACAGCTCTCCAGTTCATTTTAGAACTCTCAGGCTGGGTTGGTAACTTTCCTTCCGAGGGAAGTTTTTCCTGTCCAGGCTTGAGTTTTCCCCTTTTGGGGGTTCTACTCTTGCCTTTTTTTCGTGCGACTATGCTCTTGGTGCTGAGCGGTCACACCTGCAATTTCGCTCAAGGGGCTGGGCAACTGCAGGAGCCCCTCTTCGGAGGATTGCTCCTTTTAGGTCACTGGCTGACCAGTCTCTTCTACGAAGTGTTTCTCTTTCGTTCGCGGGAGAGTACACTCATAGAGACTCCTCTTCGGAGGGTTCTTCTGCTGTTGTTGCTGTTGGCCTCATTCGCCGTAAGGCTCACCGTCCACCTCGTCGTAAGGGCCTCCCATCTCCCTATAAGGGTGCTAAGAGGCGCCTTTTTGAATCTCCGTATGCAGCCTACAACTCCTTCTTCTTGATCTTCCGCCCCTGGTGCAGATGGACAGCAGTCTGACCTCGTCTTCCGACGGGCAACGGTCTTCCCGACGGACAACGGTCTTCCGACGGACATCAGTCTCCCAGCGGACAGACAACGGTCTTCCGACGGACATCGGTCTCCCAGCGGACAGACAACGGTCGTCCGACAGACATCAGTCTCCCAACGGACAACGTTCCCTTCGAAGCAAAGGGTTGCCTCCCACGGGGGTTCTTCCCTTGCATATCAGGGTTCCCCTGCGCGCCCTTCTGCTGTGTTCTCTCCTGCTCAGTGTTAGCGCACAGGCGCTCTCCTGCTCCTGCTCAGTGTTAGCGCACAGGCGCTCTCCTGCTCATCAGCGCTTCCCTGATCGCTAGCGCTCTCCTGTTTGCCAGCGCTCTCCTGTTCGTCAGCGCTCTCCTGTTCGTCAGCGCTCTCATGATGATCATTTCTGCTGTTCCTGTTGGTTCCTGTTACGCGCCCTGTGCGCCCACGTTCGCCCTCGCGATCTAAAACTTCGGTTCAGGTCTGGGTCAAGGACTCTTCTTCTACGCGCAGGCTTCCACGCGTTGCCTTCTGCTCGCCAGCGATCAACAGCTCGCCAGCGACCTTAGACGCGTCAACGTTCACCTGCTCGTCAGAGATCTCCTACACGTCAACGATCGCCATCGATCTGCCACGCGTGTCAGTTCCCCATAACACCATCAGTAGCGATCTAGCGCTCGCCTGCTGTGGACCACGATCTCCGGTAGCTGAGTTTTGCCGTAGATCTTTTTCTTGCTCCCCACCGCTCACCTTTACTTCTGTCCTTCTGTGCGCCAGCTTTCTTCAATCGCCAGCGCACATCTGCGCGCCCTTCTTTGCCACGCATCAATGGGCGCCAACGGTTTTCTGACCGTCTAGGATCGCCTGATTAACAGCTTGCTTCAGCGCTCACCTTCCTGATGCACCTGCGCGCCTTCTGTTAGCGCGATGCGCGCTAACCATCACTTGTCTCTCTCGCGTTGGCAATCGCCTACGCGCCCGCGCGATTCTTCACCTGCGCGCTAGCGTTTTGTTAACGCACCACCGCTCGCGACGAGCCATCGTTTGCCGACGCGCCATCGCTTGACAACGCGCCTTCACTCTCCTACAGGCTATCGCTCGCCAAAACGCGCCATCGCTCGTCAACGCGCCATCGCTCGTCAACGCGCCATCGCTCGTCAACGCGCCATCGCCCTTCTACGCGTCATCGGTCTTCCGATAGCCTACGCTCACCCGCGCGCCCACGTGCCTGCGCGGCCACACGCCCACGTGCCCGCGCGACCGCACGCCCACGTACCTGCACGCCTACGCTCATGCGCGACCGCGCATATGCTCTCCAATGTTCGCCCGCGCGCGAACCAACGGTATTCCATTGCGCAGACGGATGGTGTTCCGTCGCGCGGACCGACAGTGTTCCGTCGCGCGAACCAACGGTGTTCCGTCGTGCGAACCTACGGTGTTCCGTCGCGCGAACCGACGGTGTTCCGTCACGCGAACCGACGGTGTTCCGTCACGCGAACTGACGGTGTTCCATCGCGCGAACGTCGGCTTAATTCTTGCAGTATCCATTGCTCGCCTATGGATTATCGCTCGCCGACCACCAGCTTTCGCCCTTCCTACCACGCTTGCCCTCCTGCGCTCCTTTGCTCACCTTCGTTTGCATTCATGCGTGCCCGCGCATGGGCGCTTCCACGTTCGCCCACGCGCAGATCATTGATTTACCCTTGCGCGAGCGCCAGGGCGATTGCGACCGCGATTCCCATTGGGGTTTCGCAGCATGGCCAGCCTGGCGAGTCTTCTGGAGCGTATTTCCAGAACACGGCCTCACCCCGTAAACGCAGAGCATGGCACATGCAAGAATAAGAAGAATCTTCAGGGAGGTCTGAGCAACATTCTTCTTTCCAGAACCTGGGTTGGCCCTTCCCCGTCATTCCCTGGAAGGGTTTTTGGCGGGGGGCTTTCCGTTCGAGATTTCTCCATCGGCCAAGGGGTGACTGGTTTACCCCTTCCTCTTCTCCATCTCGTGAAAGGGGCTTACCAGGTCCTTTCCCTCCTCGGTTGCGACCCGAGGTTTTGTTCAAGGAAGCTACAGGAAGGTCATAGGTACTTTCCTCTTCTCGGGCTCAAGCACCTTGGCGTTTCGTCGTCAAGTATCGAACTTGCGGGCAAGCTCGATGTTGGACCATCTGGATGCAATGACCGAGGGCTTCCTTTCGGGTGTCTCATCCGTGGATGTTGACAATCTCAGACACCCTTCCATCCTTGAGAAGAGTTTGTTTGTGCCCAAGGACAGAGACATAGGAAGCGGCTGCGCGGAGGAAGTCGACTTCCGTTTTCACTCCTCCAAGGCGCTTTCTTCCAGACCCTGCAGGGCTCCAGCGCCTCTTTCTTTCTGCCACGTCGGCCTAAGTTATCGGACCGGCTACGACAACTAAGACAAGGTGTCCAATTGCAGTTCCCTTCTGTCAGGAACAGATGGCATGGGAGGCTTTCCCGGGGGGGGGCATAGTCCTAGAGGGAGCGGCAGAGTTCACGAACTCTAGGATTGGCACCCACCCCTTTCACGCTGGGAGGATGCCTAAGGTTACTCATCCGGATGACAGCTTCCCGATGCCCATTCCGGTACGATCTCTGTGATCAGCCAAGGATATCGCGCCTGCCGTCTCTGTCAGCAAATTCAGTGTCTCTGAACCTCTATGCCATAGGGTCGGCAAGAGTTTGCCCGTTTGGGCAAAATGATCCATGCTTGGGGAGAAGGTCCTCCATAGGATCGTCGACGGCTTCACCCCCCGGCTTCTTCAGTCGATCCTTCTCTTAAGGAAGTATCTGAGACGGGAGTTCCGTAGTCGATCTCTCAGCCCTGATCAAGTTTGTCGAACAAACTTCGTCCAGCGTGGAACAGCAGAATCGATCAGACTGGTAACGAGGCGACAGGACTTCTTAGGCCCTGGATCGGAAAGACAGGTACTTTCAGTTTCCATTCCATCCATCTTCCAGGAAGCTCGTGGAGTTCAGCCTAGACTACAGGTATTCCTGCTTAAGATGCAGTGTGGCGATCCCGCCGTGGCATCGCAGGTTTTTTCCCCAGAGAACTCTCCCTGCTTTCCTCATGGCCGCTCAGGTGCAGGCTTCCGCCTCCTTTGCCTTTTGGAGGTCTGGTCAACTCCGGTAGGCTCGGGTTCGACCTTCTTCAGCGCTGGGACAAGCTTCCGGATGCTTACCATGAGTGGGGATTCATGGTATTTTGCTAGGAGCCTTCTCTTCTTCTGCCTCAACATCTGGAGTATATAGCCATGATATTGAGTCAACGGCCTTACCACGTTGGAAACCCCGCTTCTCGTCCGTCCAGCGAGGTTAAGCAACGTCGGTTCTGGTCAGTAATTGGATGGGTGACCGCCTGGGGACGCCAGATTCTGTTGCCACCTCCTCCGAGCCTTCCCTTCAGTTGACTGTGGCAAGGCTGAGGAGAGTCGCAGTACCTGTTCTCAGTCAAGCGGAGCTTTCAGCCCTACCTTGGAACGTTTCCTAGTTCTCTTTTCCTCATTGACCCGTCTAAAGTTCCGAACGGTCGCCTCAGGATAAGTTCCCTGTGGGGCGGCCCAAGTTCCGGTGGTTTCAAAGCAACAATTAACCGGACTTTCTGGCCCTATGGGACCAGCGGAACGATTAGACCTGCAATGGGTGTTGACCTATGGAACCTCTTGATGGTAGTGGATATTCTCGTCCTTTCCCCACATTTTTTATGCTGTTCTCGGACTCGTCAAAGAAAAGGGGGGGGCATGTTCCGGTCCAGGCCTATGGTCAGGACCTGAAGGGTACCTCTCCATCATTCAGGCAGACTTAGGGGCCGTAGTCTGGCCCCTCTACAGATCCTACAGCTCCTGCCGAGTCGCTCCGTGCGCGTCGACTTCATGATTCTGGCATGTTCTAACCAGCAGGGGACGCATTTTCACACCTTCGCATCTTGCAGTAGTGATACCGAGATGATCTGAGATACTCCCAATACCACCATCGGCTCTCTCATTCCGGGCAGAGGTATGTTCTCTCCGACTATCCGAGCAGAGCCTCGTAGAGAGAATGTACCTGGGGGTCTTTGGCCTTGAGTAACCAGCAAGTCCTGGTCTGGGGGACCTAATCGCGACAGCTTGGAACCTCAAGCTTCCGCTGTTCTTCCCCCCAGTCTCAGACCCTGAGACTCTGGCAAGATGCATTCCGGTGATGGTGGGACAACATCGATGCCTGCGTCTTCCCTCCTTTGTTGTCTGTTGAGAATGGGTCTCAACAAGACCAGGTTGTCTGTCAACCTTTCAATGGCCCTGGGAGCTCCACTGGGACTATGTGCGGAACGGTTTCCGGGCCCTCTGCTTCCCCTGACGGAACTCCCGGGAGGGCTTCTCCCACTGCACAGGCTACTCAAACAACCACACTGCAACATCTTTTACGAGCCGGGGCGTCGATTCGGCTTCTTGCCTGGGGACACTACGCCTCCTCTTCAAGAAGAGACAACCCGCTACAGTCGCGGGACAGAGATCGCGGGACAGAGGTCGCGGGACGGAGGTCGCGGGACGGAGGTCGCGGGACGGAGGTCGCGGGACGGAGGTCGCGTCATGTGCGATAGTCATCCGCAGGGGTCTTCCAGGCAAAGTGGAGAGTCTTCGGTGGTTGGTGTCGTGGGAGATATACCTCCTCCCTTGAGGCCTCTTCTCCAGCAATAACGATCTTATTGCCTTTCGGCGGGAGGAAACTCCTTTCCGCTTTCGGCAGTGATGCCTGTTGCTTGGCCTTTCCCTGACCTTCAGGCTTAAAGGAATAACTTTTTTCTTCCCGCTGGACCTTTCCTCGCTCATGCGAAGCTGCGAACGTCCCTGCCCTAGTCGGAGTGAGACCTCCAACTTGGAGCATGGCTCGGACTTTTTAGTCCCTTAAGAGATCTTCTCAAGACCCTTTACGTCAGGCCTCTGATCGTATTCCGTCTTGGGGCTCCTGCTACCTCTGGCCGCGGCCAGTGTGTAAGCAATCTTCTTGGTCTCGTACGACTCCGCCCTTTCTAAGGAATGGGGGAAGGCAACATTCAGGTTCGCTCCTGAGTTGTTGGCTAGACTAAGAATCTTGGGGTCCCGGCCCTTCGGTCCAATTCCTTCAAGATTTCGAGTCACCATTCTGTATCTGATGTCCCAAAACTTTCTCCTTCTTGCCAGTAAAGGAATCGAGAGGTTAGCTTTGGGAACAGCTGCAGTTTGTCCTCAGTTGCTGCCGGTTTGGGAGCACAAGAAGGACACGGGGAAGAATCACCAGTATACCTCTTCAGCTCAGACTCAAGGACATTCATCTCGACCTGACTCCAGACCCTCCCCCATCACGTCGCCCTACAGCACGATGTCGGATACATCGCAACGTCCCTCGCCTTCGAGTAATACTACTCTGTGACGCAGGTGCTACAAGCTGGAGTCTGGAAGCGTCTAATGACCTTCGCAGCCCGCTTCCTGCAGGGCGCGACCCACAGGAGTTTCGATACGTTTTCTATCGCTCTGTGGTGGCTACACAACAGCTGGTCTAACCTCAGGCTCCTTTTTGGACAGGTAGCAGAAGGTTGAGGGCATTGTTATCAGGTTTCAGTCTTCATGAACGAAAGAAGTATGTCTGGCCCTTACTTCTTTCTTCATCATCCCCTCTACTGGGAAGCAGCATCCTGGTCTCTGCATAGCTGACCTCAAACCTCTGCAGGTAAACCATGCTTCCTTGTGTTCCGAGTATTGAGTCAATACTGTCGCGTCCCCCATACCCTGACGAGGTGGTATTGGGAACGTCCTAACCCAGAGTTCCTTCTGGAACTCCAGGTCAACTGCCTAGGACGGGTCACACTTCATCCTTCACATACAAGCTTATGTAGGCCACACAGTTCCTTGCGGAGCAAGGAACTTGTGAGGTGCAGGGACTCCTTTTCTCGAGTGTGACTCACTCGGATTCTGAGTCCCCGGGTAAAGCCAAAGCCAGTATGGCTGGGGACTTTCCACCCTACCTAAGGGGTAAGTCAACCAATGTAAATAGCGTGGTTTGTATTTCGGTTACGGAACAAATAACAAATTCGGAGATGATTTGTATTTTTCCTAACCATACAAACCTTAGCTATTTACACATATTTGCCCGCCAGCCCTGTCCCCCCAAGACAAGACCTACCTCTAAGTGAAAGTGAGCTTCACCTGTGTGTGAGGGGGGCGAGGGGTAGCTAGCTACCACTCCCCTACCCCCCCGCTAACTAGCGCGGGGGTAATACACCATCGTTAAATTCTAATGGCTCGCCATTTCAGCTACGCTAAAAGGTAAACCCAATGTAAATAGCTAAGGTTTGTATGGTTAGGAAAAATACAAATTATCTTCGAATTTGTCATTTTTGAAGGCCAGAGACGTAGCTACGCCCGACATCATGTGTTCTAGGGTGACGTGATGGAGGAGGGTCTGGATTCAGGGACAGATGAATCTCCCTACGAATCCATGCCGAGAGGGTGTTCTTAGTGACCCTCCTCTTAGTCCTCCCTGTGCTAACGAATAAAGCTGGCACATGAGGACGGACTGCAGCCGTTCTTTTAAGATATAGCCTCAAACTCCTTACTGGGCATAGTAGGAGATGGTCTGGGTCATCTGTTACAGAACAGAGACTAGAAATCTGGAAGGAGTCGAACCGAGGGTCCGCTACTCCCGGATTCTGAGTCTTAGAAATAAACTCAGAGACGAATCTAAACGTTAACTCCCCCCATCCCCTTGAATGGGCGATGTCATACGAGAGACCATGAAGTTCGCTAACACGCTTGGCCGAAGCCAAAGCTAGTAGGAACACCGTTTTCCAAGTTAGGTGGCAGTCTGAAGCCTGGCGTAATGGTTCTTAGGGAGGTCTCTTAAGAGACCTGAGAACTCGAACCACGTTTCAAGGAGGAGGTCTCACTTCCGACTGAGGGCAGGTAAGTTCATAACTTCGTATGAGTAGGGAAAGTTCCAGCGAAGAAGAAATGTCCATTCCTTTTAGCCTGAAGGCTAGACTTAAGGCTGAGCGATAGCCTTTCACTGCCGAGACTGAAAGGCGCATTTCTCCCGGAAATGCACGAGGAACTCCGCTATTGTTGGAATAGTGGCATCGAGTGGAGAGATACCCCTTCCACGACACCAACCACAGAAGACTTTCCACTTTGCCTGGTTGACAGCTGCGGATGATTTTCGCAGATGTCCAGACATCCTGACCGCAACTTGTTGCGAAAATCCTCTCTCAGTGAGGAGATGCTGGATAGTCTCCAGGCGTGAAGTCGTAGCGAAGCTACGGCTTTGTGGAAGATGTTGGCATGTGGCTGTCCGATTAGATTGTGTCGTGGAAGGAGCTCTCTCGGTAGCTCCGTTAGGAGTTGCAGAAGGTCCGGAAACCATTCCGTATGATGCCATAGCGGAGCTATGAGGGTCATCGAAAGATTGACCAATGTTCTGGTCTTGTTGAGTACCCTCCTCATCAAACGGAACGGAGGAAAGGCATAAACGTCGATGTTGTCCCACCATTGTTGGAAGGAATCTTGCCAGAGAGCCTTGGGATCCGGGACTGGGGAGCAGTATAGCGGAAGCTTGAAGTTCAACGCTGTCGCGAACAGATCCACAGTCGGGGAATCCCACAAAGTCAGAACTTTGTTGGCTACTAGATGATCTAAAGACCACTCGGTACTCGCTATCTGAGACGCTCTGCTCAGATTGTTGGCGAGCACATTCCTCTTGCCTGGAATGAAACGAGCCGATAGTGGAATCGAGTGGACTTCGGTCCATCTCAGTATCTCTACTGCAAGATGGGATAGCTGCTTTGAAAAGGTACCTCCTTGTTTGTTGATGTAAGCCACTACTGTGGTGTTGTCGCTAATCACCACCACAGAGTGACCCGCCAGGTATTGTTGGAACTGTTGAAGGGACAAAAAGACGGCCTTTATCTCTAGAAAATTTATACGGAGGCACTTTTCTGATTCTGACAACAGGCCTGAGGTCGTGTGGTGCAGTACGTGGCCCCCCCCCCCCCTTCTTTGAGGAATCGAGTGGATTTCGGTTCATCTCAGTATCTCTACTGCAAGATGGGATAGCTGCTTCGAAAAGGTACCTCCTTGTTTGTTGATGTAAGCCACTACTGTGGTGTTGTCGCTCATTACCACCACAGAGTGACCCGCCAGGTATTGTTGGAACTGTTGAAGGGCCAAAAAGACGGCCTTCATCTCTAGAAGATTTATACGGAGGCACTTTTCTGATTCTGACAACAGGCCTGAAGTCGTGTAGTGCAGTACGTGGACCCCCCCCCCTTTCTTTGAGGCGTCCGAAAACAGCATCAAATCCGGGGGAGGACGAGAAGATCCACTCCTCTTCGTAGGTTCTCGTCTCTCACCCACCACTGGAGGTCCATCTGTTCCGCAGGTCCCATAGGGATCATGACGTCCGGGGAATCGTAACCTTGATTCCACCGGGACTTGAGCCACCACTGGAGGGATCTCATCCTGAGGCGACCGTTGGGAACTAGACGAGCCAAAGATGAAAGGTGACCGAGGAGACGTAACCACGATTGGGCTGGAAGTTCTTCTCGTCTGAGAAAAGGGCTTGCGACCTTCCTCAGCCTTGCTATCCTGCCGTCTGATGGGAAGGCTTTGTGGAGATTGGTGTCTATAATCATGCCTAGGTATACCAGTCTTTGAGTGGGAAGCAGAGAGGACTTCTCGAGATTTACCATGATCCCCAGATCCTGGCAAAGTCCCAGAAGTTTGTCCCGGTATTGAAGAAGGGATGACACCAAGTCTGCTAGGATCAGCCAGTTGTCCAGATAACGGAGGAGACGGATGATGATCCTGTGTGCCCACAAAGATATTAGGGTGAACACTATGGTGAAAACCTGCGGTGCTGTGGAGAGACCGAAACACAGCACCTTGAACTGGTACTCCTTGTTGTCTAGGCTGAATCTAAAGTACTTCCTTGAAGACGGATAGACTTGGATCTGGAAGTACGCATCCTTCAGATCTAGTGTACACATGAAGTCTTGCGGTCTCAATGCTAGTCTGACCATGTCTGCGGTCTCCATGCTGAACGGGCTTTGTTTGACAAACTTGTTCAGCGCCAAGAGGTCGATGACTGGTCTCCAGCCTCCAGATGCCTTCTTTACAAGAAAGAGTCGACTGAAGAAGCCTGAGGATCTGTCGACGACCTCTTGGAGAGCGCCCTTCTTCAACAGGGTCTGGACTTCTGCCCGAAGGGCTTGCCCCCTTGCTGATCCCATGGCAAGGGAGCTCAACGACACTGGATTCGTCGTCAGAGGAGGTAGAGATGTTGTGAACTGAACGCGATATCCCTGACTGATTACGGAAATTGTCCAGGAATCAGCCCCGAGTTGCTGACACCTGTCTGCGCAACTTTGTAGGCATCCCCCCACTGGTGGGCATGCAGGGGGACTGCCAATCCTAGCGTTTGCGGCTTCGGCTGCTCCCTCCAGGATTCTTACCTTCCCTGGAGGACTTTTTGCCTTTCCTGTCCTTGACAGAAAAGGGCTTAGACGCCACTGTCTTTGCTGCTACTGTCGATTTTGTGGTCTTGGTAGGACGGAACTGCTGGGATGCTGGAGGCTTATAGGGCTTGTATGTCAAAGCCCTATGCAGGAGGGAGTCTTGGTGGTACTCCTTCCACCTCTCAGCAGCCTGTTCCACATCCTTAGGCTCAAATAAGTTCGTTCCTTCCAAGGAAGAATGCCTGAGCCTATTTATCTCGGTGCTAGGGACCTTCTGATGGAACCTCTCAGCCACCGCATCCTGACGTTTCAGGATGGTGCTCGCCCACAAGTTCGAGACTTGGTGGGCCAGAAACTCGATCGTGCGAGTGCGTGAGAGGAGGAACGTCTCCATAGCTTTCCTGGTACGTTCTTTGGAGAAGTCCTCAGAGCGTATCAGGATACCTAAGCTCCCTAACAGGATATCCAGCCAAGAAGTGGCTTGTATAGCACACTTCGCAACCTTCTCCTGGTTAAGGATCTCGGTTGCCGAGAACGAGACCTGCCGGTTGGAGAGTCTCTCAAGAGGGACTCCCCTGGTAAGCTCTTCCAATGAATGGTGGAGAGGAAAAGCTAAACAAGGCTCCCCCAGGATCTCGAAGTACCTCCTCTGCTGTACGCGAGGAGGTGGGAGAAGCTTGTTGCCGGCACTGGATCAGTTGGAGGAGGCCAACTCAGAGAGCTGGACAGCGATCTTGTCCCTGGTACTCTTAACCCCCTGAGACCAGGGCAGAGCAGCACTGGCCTTAGAAGGTTTTTGAGTGCCAAATACACGGTCCTAGACCGTGTCTTTGCCCTCTCGAGGGAGAATCTCTGGGTCGGCAAACCCATTGAGAGCCCTCATAAGAGTCAGGACCTGCCAAGATGCATGCTCTGACTCTTGTAGTTCTCCGGATGTCGGACTTGCAGCGAAGTCTCCTGTCCCCAAAGGCTCTTCTTGGGGAGATTCGCGGACGTTCTGCGAGTGACTAGCTGGCTCCGTCCTAAGTCTTGTCGAGGATTTTGGCACTGTCTTTGAGTCCTTCGACTCCTTCCTGGGAAGGATGTAAGACTCTAACATAGACGGTGGCAAGTTCTTCTCCGCCCCTACCCGAGAAGACTTTTCAACGCGAGGTGGGGTTTCCCTCATTGATGCGAGGGGGGAATGTCTCACCTCACATGACTCCCCTGAGGATGGGAAATCCTCTTCCAACAAGGAAGGAGAAAAAGTCTGGGGGGGTGAAGGAACTTGCCTCAAAGGCTTACGAGGAGACAACTTAGCTCTCGACCTTGCCGTGCGTTGTCCAGCAGCCTCGCGTGTGGGAGGGTATTAACGCTCGCGCGGGGGCGCGTAATGGTGCTTGCGCGATAGAGAATACCCAGGGTCGCGCGCGGGAGACTGCTGATGCGCGTGCGTGCGCGCGCGGGCGATTGCGAGGGCACGCAGGAGAGTGATGGTGAGTAGGAGCGCGCGCAGGAGACTGTGGGCTCACAGGAGAGTGCGCAGGAGAGTGATTGCACGCCCGCGTAGGGGTGAATGTTCGCGCGCACGTGGGTGCGCAGGGTCAGAGTTAGCAGGCCCCAGTAGATGTCGTAGGGCACGCGCGCACAGGAGAGATACCCCTGGCGCGCGGGCGCGTAGTTGGAGTCTGTGCGTGTGGGCGCGCGTCAGTATGGTGGCGCGCAACTGCAGGAGAGGATGGGCGCGGGCGCGTATCCTCGTGGGCGCAAGAGGGTGACTGCGCGCAACTGCGCGATGGCGAGGGATGGCGCGCTGGAGACAGCAGTCAGCGCATTGGCGAGCTCTGGTGCGTAGGCGAAGTCTTTTGACTTCCCAACAGCTCCCAGATCCGAAGATCGTGGGCGCGCAAGAGAGATAGCTGTGCATGGGCGCTGGCGCGCGGGAGAGCGCTGACGTGCTGGAGAGCGCTGGGGCGTTGGCGAGCGCTGATGAATCGGAGAGCGCTGACGCGTAGGAGAGCGCTGGCGCGCAGGAGGTTGCTAGCGCGCAGGAGGTTGATGGCGCACAGGAGAACGTTGGCGCGCATGCCCATCATGGCGCGTAAGGGACGTTTGCGCGCGATGATGCGTACGCCCTTGATGCCCCGTAATATGATTCGATGCCTGACGAGCATGGTACAGTAGTCAGGTTTCGTGTGCGCGTAACGCACATCAGCTCTCAGGAACGGCGACGGCAGGTCAGCAGGTCTGTCGGGTGGAAGGTCGACGTGTCCTTTGAAAGGACGACCTTCCACCGAAGGGGATCACGAACGATCCGCTGAGAGGTCCAGGACCATAGCAGGAACAGTCGGTGAACGCTGACGAGGCTCCTCTGCGGCGGACTGCAACGATGGTGATGAACCAAAGAAGCGCCTCCTCACCGCAGGTGAAGGAAGGCCTCTCTGGCGAAGAGGAAGGCGAGCCTTGCGACGGATGCGCCCTCTGGGGGCCGTTGGATCAGCAAGCTGAACTTCTGCAGTCCTCCGAAGAGGAGTCTCTGTAAGTGAACTCCCCCAAGGGGAAGAAACACCAGCAGGAGAGACTGTTGGACTTAGTTTCTCCCTTGTAGGTTGAGCAGACACGGGAGAAACTAAGCCTTCAGCTACTGCGGGATGTGAAGAGGCAGAGGTATTAGGAGATACCGCATTGGATACCTCTGACACCACAACGTCAACAATTGACAGAGGATTAACCTCTGCCAAAGTTGGCGATTGCTTGACAACGGCACCCAATCAGATGTAGTCAAGTAATGCTTCCTTGGAGGGCGAACCCTCGAGCCCCAAGGAAGACCAAAGCTGAAAAAGATTGGTTAATGACAAATCCTCCCCCGGGGGAAGAGGTGGAGCTGCCTTGCTAGGGGAGGCAATGCCATCTCTCGAACCCCGAGTTTGGAAAACAGAACCATGGTCTACGCTACCACTCGACGGTCTCTCGAAAGAGACCGATTGAGTGGGAGCTTCGGAGGAGGTTTGGGCAACGGAAGAAGAGTCCTTGGGTTTTTCTCCTTTCAAAGAAACCTTCGAAGGAGAAATATCCCGCCTGGACTTCTTACGTCGCCGAGAAAACCTCTCCCACTGGGAGGTAGACCACTCCCTACACTCACCACACTTATTATTACTATCACACCGTTGGCCTCTACAGTAAGGGCAAAGGGTGTGAGGGTCTGTCTCGACCACCGACATAAATGTTCCGCAGGGGCAGTCGGGTAATCCAGGACAAGTGCGCATAATCGCAGAGGCCAACTTCACACACAAACTTGTTAAAGAAAAAGCAAAAAAGCATTAATGGCTGCCAAGAGAGAGGCGAGGATGAGAGAGGACACGTCCGTCTACCATCCGAGCCGAGAGCAAAGTGAGCTCAAGCACAGGTGTGTGTGAGGGCGGGGGGGTAGCAAGGTACCCTCCCCTACCCCCGCTAACTAGTGGTGTGGGTAGTAAACCCTCGTTAAATTTTAATGGCTCGTCATTTCAGCTACGCCGAAAGTAATACCCCTATTAAATAGCGTGGTTTGTATGTCAGTTACGGAACAAACAATGGAGTACCCAGAGATCTGGGAAAAATGTAAACAGTCAAGAATGAACTGGGCACTGGGCACCACCCCTTGATTTTATACTAGGCATGGGGACCTAGGGAAAACCTTAGAATTACCTAATACATTATTCTATCTTGAGTATTATAGAAGTTGTATTCCAGCTGTAATCAAGTTGTGGAATAATCTTCCTAATCGGGTAGTTGAATCGGTAGAACTTCAAAAGTTCAAATTTACAGCAAATGTTTTTATGTTAACAGGCTGACATAAGTCTTTTTATAATTTATATATGGAATATATTTTGAAGTCTTTACTGTTTTTGAAAATATGACAAATTTGGAGATAATTTGTATTTTTACAAAGAATACAAATCTTTACCTATTTATTAGGGGTTATTACTTTTAGCGAAGCTAAAAAGAAGAGCCATTAAAATCTACCGAGGGTTAAACTACCAATCCCGCTAGTTAGCGGAGGTAGGGGGATTAGCTTGCTACCACTCCCACTCACACACCGGTGATTTACCTCACTTTGATTGGAGATAGGATTTCAAGAGGGATAGGGCTGGCGGATAAGTTTGTATAAATAGCTAAAGGTTTGTTTCGTTAAGAAAAACACAAATTATCTCCGAATTTGTCATTTGTTCCATAACTGGAATAGAAACCTACGCTATTTATTAGGGGTAACTCACCCATTAGGAAGGCGGGATGTACCTGCAAAATGACAATTTGTCCTAAATCGTATTTTTCCTAGCTATACAAACCCGTAATCATTTAATATAGGAATTCACTTAAGCGCAACTGAAACAGCCATAGAGAAAGAAAACCAGGCAGTAGTGCTGAATGGTTGGCTGGCAGTATGGGGCGTCTTAGCTCCCCCCACACCGCCAGCCCGCTTTCCTCATTCAAAAGCTTTAGGCTCAATGTGGAACAAGAGAGCGTTGGAGAGCCGGAGACCGAGATTGCGCAGGAGCGCACTCAGGTTTTGGTGAGCGCTGTTGTGCCGGGGAACGCTGACGAGCTCGGGCTGGAGAGTGCAGTTGCGCTGGCGAGGGTAGATAGGCTGGTGAGCGCTGGCAAGCTGGCAAACGTTACTCCCTGGAACGGCGAGGCTGCGCTAGAGAGCACTGAAGGGCGCTGAGGACGAGCAGGAGAAGGCTGTAGGTTTAGCGAACGCCGAAGCACTATAGAGCGCTGACGAGCTGGAGAGCTTAGGCGCTCTAGAAAGCATGAAGGAGCAGGCTGGCGCTGACGAGATATTGGTGAGCGCTGGTGCACTGCAGGGCTCTGGTGAGCAGGAGAGCATTGGCGTACAGATGCACGCTTTGGTAGGGCCTTAGGAGGCTGTACCGGAGATAGAAACGGTGAGAGCAGGATGGCAGATCGGCCGGTACGACAAACAGAAACTGGGATGTGCCCTTTGGAAGGGCTAAACGTCCACCGATGGAGATCGCGAGCGATCTACTGAAGAGTCCTGGACCGAAGTCTGAGGACTAGCAGCAGCATCGTCGGGAGAAGGTCGAGGGCCAGGAAACCACTGAAGCGGAGACTCCTCTGCGGGGATGGCTGCGATGACAAGGCTGAGGACCCGAATAGGCGCCTTTTCACTGATGGCAAAGAACGCTCCCTAAGGCAAAGCAGAGGGCAAGCTCTGCGACGGAGACTCCCTCTAGGGGCCGTTGGATTAGCAAGCCAACCATGAGCAGCAGCAGTTCTCCGAAAAAGAGTCTCTAGGAGAGAACTCCCACGAGGGGGAGAAACACTCGCAGGAGAGACAGACGAAGGACTAAGTTTCTCCCCTCAAAGGATGATCAGGAACAGGGGAAACTATTTTGGCAGCAACAGCTGGAGAGTCTGGAGAGGCAGGGGCATCGGCAGAAGCCACAGAAGACGCCCCTGACACCCCGACGTCAACGAGCGCAAGAGGATCCACCTCCGATGTCGACAACAGCTGCACACTCGTATCTCGAGGGATGAGTCATTGGAGGGTGGACCCAGAAGCCAAAAGGAGGATCACACCTGCAAAACAGAAGACATAGACAAGGCCTCACCTGGGAGGAAGAAGTGGGGCCGCTTCGCTAGGGGGAAGCAACACCATCTCTCGAGGAAGCAACACCATCTCTCAAGGACTGGGGCTGGCCACAAATAAAAGGGTCCACGCTACTACTCAACGGTCTCTCGGAAGAAGCCGAACAAGTAGGAGCTTCAGAGGAAGGTTGGAAGACAGAAGAAGAGGTCTTGGGTTTTTTCCCCTTCGAAGGAAACTTCAAAAGAGAAATATGACAAATTCGTAGATAATTTGTATTTTTCCTAACCATACAAACCTTAGCTATTTAAATAGGGTATTACTTTCGGCATAGCTGAAATGATGAGCCATTAGAATTTTAATGAAGGTTTACTACCCCCTCGCTAGTTAGCGAGGGGGTAGGGGAGGGGTAGCTAGCTATCCCTCCCCCCTCACACACCGGTGAACTAGTTCACTTTGCTTAGAGGTAGGACTTCTCCCGGGGGACAGGGCTGGCAGGCAAGTTTGATTAAATAGCTAAGGTTTGTATGGTTAGGAAAAATGCAAATTATCTACGAATTTGTCATTTGTTCCGTAACCGAAATACAAACCACGCTATTTAAATAGGGTGACTTAACCCTTAGGAAGGTGGTAAGTCCCAGCCAGTACTGGCTTTGGCTTTCTACCCGGGGACTCAGTATCTGAGTGTGTAGAACTCAAGATAAGGAGTCCCTGCACCTCGCAAGTACCTTGCTCTGCAAGGATCGCGGCCTACGTAAGCTTGTGTGTGAAGGAATGAAGTGTGACTCATCCTAGGAAGTTTACCTGGAGTCCTTTAGATGGAATTCTAGGTTAGGACGTTCCCAATACCACCTCATAAGGGTATGGGGAACGCGACAGTATTATCTTAATACTAGGAACACAAGGAAGCATGATTTACCTGCAGTGGTTTGAGGTCAGCTGTGCAGAGAACCCAGGATGCTGCTTTCCCAAGAGAGGGGAGGATGAAGAAAAGAATAAGGGCCAGGCATACCTTTTCATTCATGCAGACTAAAACCGGGTAACAATGCCCTCAACCTTCTGCTACTTGTCCATTAAGGAGCTTGAGGTTTGGACCAGCTGTTGTGCAGCCACAACAGGGCCGATAAAGAATGTATCGAGCCTCCTGTGGGTCACGTCTTGCAGGTAGTAGGCTGTGAAGGTCGTTTGACGCTTCCAAAGCCCTGCTTGTAGAACCTGCGTCACTGAGTAGTTTCTCTTAAATGCCAGGGACGTAGCGATGCCTCTGACATCATGTGCTCTAGGGCGACGTGACGGAGGAGGGTCTGATTTCAGGGAATGGTGGATGACCCTGCGATTCCATGCTGAGATAGTATTCTTAGTGACCCTCCTATTTGTCCGTCCTGTGCTCACAAACAATGCTTACACTCGAGGACGAACTGCAGCCATTCTTTTAAGATAGAGCCTCAGACTCCTTACTGGGCACAGTAGGAGATGATCTGGGTCATCTTTTACTGAACGGAGACTCAAAATCCGGAAAGAGTCGAACCGGGGCTCCGGCACTCCTGGATTTTGAGTCTTAGCTACAAACTCAGGGACAAACCTGAACGTTACCTCCCCCCATCCCCTTGAATGGGCGATGTCATACGAGAGATCATGAAGTTCGCTGACTCGCTTGGCCGAGGCCAAAGCATGTAGGAACATCGTCTTCCAAGTAAGGTGGCGATCTGAAGCCTGGCGTAATGGTTCGAACGGAGGTATCTTAAGAGCCCTGAGGACTCGAACCACGTTCCATGGTGGAGGTCTCACTTCCGACTGAGGGCAGGTAAGTTCATAACTTTGTATGAGTAGAGAAAGTTCCAGCGAGGAGGAAATGTCCATTCCTTTTAGCCTGAAGGCAAGACTTAAGGCTGAGCGATAGCCTTTCAATGCCGAGACTGAAAGGCGCATTTCTTCCCGCAAATACACAAGAAACTCCGCTATTGCTGGAATAGTGGCATCGAGTGGAGAGATAGCCCTTCCACGACACCAACCACAGAAGACTCTCCACTTCGCCTGGTAGACTCCTGCAGATGACTTTCGCAGGTGTCGAGACATCCTTTCCGCAACTTGTTGCGAAAAACCTCTCTCTGTGAGGAGATACTGGATAGCCTCCAGACGTGAAGCCGCAGCGATGCTACGGCTTTGTGGAAGATGTTGGTGTGTGGTTGCTTGAGTAGCTCGTGTCGAGGAGGGAGTTCTCTCGGGAGTTCCGTCAGGAGCTGCAGAAGGTCCGGGAACCCCTCTGCGTGATGCCATAGCGGAGCTATTAAGGTCATTGACAGGTTGACCGATGTTCTGGTCTTGTTGAGCACCCTTCTCATCAGACGGAACGGGGGAAAGGCGTAAACGTCGATGTTGTCCCACCGTTGTTGGAAGGCATCTTGCCAGAGTGCCTTGGGGTCCGGGACTGGGGAGCAGTACAGTGGAAGCTTGAAATTCAAGGCTGTCGCGAACAGATCCACCGTCGGGGAACCCCACAAAGTCAGGACTTTCTTGGCTACTAGAGGATCCAAAGACCACTCGGTACTCACTATCTGCGAAGCTCTGCTCAAACTGTCGGCGAGCACATTCCTTTTGCCCGGAATGAAGCGAGCCGATAGTGGAATCGAGTGGACTTCGGTCCATCTCAGTATCTCTACTGCAAGATGGGATAGCTGTTGTGAAAAGGTACCTCCCTGCTTGTTGATGTAAGCCACTACTGTGGTGTTGGCGCTCATCACCACCACGGAGTGACCCGCCAGGTACTGTTGGAACTGTTGAAGTGCCAGATAGACGGCCTTCATCTCTAGCAGGTTTATGTGGAGGCACTTTTCTGATTCTGACCATAGGCCTGAGGTCCTGTGGTTCAGAACGTGGGCCCCCACCCTTCTTTTGAGGCGTCCGAAAACAGCATCAAATCCGGGGGGAGGACGAGAAGAGCCACTTCCTTTCGGAGGTTTTTGTCTGTCACCCACCATTGAAGGTCCGTCCGTTCCGCAGGACCCATAGAGACCAAAACGTACGGGGAATCGTGACCTTGATTCCACCGGGACTTGAGTCGCCATTGCAGGGATCTAATCCTGAAGCGCCCATTTGGAACTAGACGGGCCAGAGAGGAAAAGTGAACGAGGAGACGTAACCACGATTGGGCTGGGAGTTCTTCTCGTCTGAGGAAAGGATCTGCGACCCTCCTCAGCCTTGCTATCCTGTCGTCTGATGGGAAGGCTTTGTGGAGATTGGTGTCTATAATCATGCCTAGGTATACCAGTCATTGAGATGGAAGACTTCTCGAGATTTACCATGATCCCTAGATCTTGGCAAAGTCCCAGAAGCTTGTCCCGGTGTTGAAGAAGGGTCGACTAAGAGTCTGCCAGGATCAACCAGTCGTCCAGATAACGGAGGAGACGGATGACGATCCTGTGTGCCCACGAAAAGATCAGGGTGAACACTCTGGTGAAAACCTGAGGTGCTGTGGAGAGACCGAAACACAGCACCTTGAACTGGTAGATCTTGTTGTCTAGGCTGAATCTTAAGTACTTCCTTGAAGACGGATGGATTGGGATCTGGAAGTACGCGTCCTTCAGATCCAGTGTACACATGAAGTCTTGTGGTCTCACTGCAAGTCTGACCGTGTCTGCTGTCTCCATGCTGAACTAGGTTTGTTTGACAAACCTGTTCAGAGCTGAGAGGTCAATGACTGGTCTCCAGCCTCCAGGCGCCTTCTTTACAAGAAAGAGTCGACTGAAGAAGCCTGGGGACCCGTCGATGACCTCTTGGAGAGCATCCTTCTTTAGCATGGTTTCGACTTCTGCCCATAGGGCTAGCCCCTTTGCCGATCCCATGGCATAGGAGCTCAACGACACTGGATTCGCTGTCAGGGGAGGTAGAGATGTTGTGAACGGGATGCGATATCCCTGACAGAAATCGTCCAGGAATCTGCCCCGAGTTGCTGCCACCTGATTGCGCAACTTTGCAGGCATCCCCCCACTGGTGGACACGCAGGGGGATTGCCAATCCTAGCGTTTGCGGTCTCGGCCACTCTCCCTAGGATTCTTGCCTCCCCTGGAGGACTTTTTGCCCCTCTTGTCTTTGACAGGAAAGGGCTTCTGTTTGGACACCGTCGTCTTCGCTGCCGCTGCCGGTTTCGTCGTCTTGGACGGGCGAGGTTGTTGTTGAGGTGCTGGAGGTTTGTAGGGCTTCGTTGTGAGAGCCCTTTGGAGGAGAGAATCCTGATTGGATTTCCTCCACCTCTCAGCTGCCTGTTCCACATCCTTGGGCTCAAACAGGTTCTTTCCCATAAGAGAAGAGTGTCTGAGCTTGCTGACTTCGACGGTCGAGACCTTCGAATGGAACCTCTCTGCCACCGCATCACGTCGTTTCAAGATCGAATTGGCCCACAAGTTCGAGACTTGGTGGGCCAGAAACTCAATGGTGCGGGTGCCCGAGAGGAGGAAGGTCTCCAGGGCCTTCCTAGTGCTTTCCTTGGACAGATCCTCGGATCGCAAAAGGAGGCCCAGAGACCCCAACCAGACATCCAGCCACGAAGTAGCCTGCATGGCACACTTCACGACCTTCTCCTGGTTTAGGATCTCTGTTGCCGAGAAAGTCACTTGCCAGCTAGAGAGTCTCTCAAGAGGGACTCCCTTGGTAAGACTCCTCCATGATCTCAAAATACCTCCTCTGGTGGACACGAGGAGTCGGGAGGAGCTTGTTGCCAGCAGTGGAACGGCTGGAGGAGGCAAGCTCGGAGAGCTGGCCCTCAACCTTATCCCTGGCACTCTTCACCCCTTGGGACCAGGGCAGAGCCACACTGGCCTTAGTGGGTTTCTGAGTGCCAAAGACTCAGTCCAGGACCGTGTCCTTGCCCTCACGAGGAGGAATCTCAGGGTCCGGGAACCTGTTGAGATGCCTCATCAGAGTCAAGATCTGCCAGAAGGCATGCTCCGACTCTTGCTGCTCTCCCCCTGGAGAACTGACAGCGAAGTCTCCCGTCCCAAAATGTTCTACTTGGGGGGACACGTGGACGTTCTCCGCGGGTCTCGTTGGCTCTGGTCGAATCCTGGAAGAAGATTTCGGGATGGTCTTCGAGTCCTTCGGTTCCCTCCTAGGAGGGATACAGGACTCCAGCAACGAAGTCTGAGGGCTCTTCTCCGCCCCCACACGGGACGATTCTCCTGCTCGAGGTGGGGTTGCTTCCATTGGTGCGTTGGGAGAAGGTCTCACCTCGGTAGACTCCCCTGAGGACGGAAAATCCTCGTCCACAGGAGATGGAGAAAACGTCTGAGGGAGGAAGGAGCCTTCCTGACGGACTTCTTAGGAGCCAGCTTGACCGGAGGAGAAGTCACCACGACCTCTACTCCTCTCTTCCTCTTCAGTGGGGTCGGAGCTGCCCTTGGTTTGAGGCCTAAATTAGAGTTAAGCCTGGACAACAGCTCTAATAAGGGACTCAAACCATGGCTGCTTACTGACAGACGCAGTGTCAGAGACTCTCGGGCGATCCTTTGGAGTGGAGACTACAACATGGCCTGCCTGGAAAGAAAGGGAAGAAGATGGGTGCCTGGACCTATCTGAAAATCTCCCCTCCTCCTGCGAGCACGCTGGTCTGCGCTTGCGGGGGGGGGGGGGGGGGGGGGGATGTGAAGACAAGCTAGCTGCTCCCGTTCCTGAAGACTCGCTCGGGAACCCCGATGGGAATTGCGCTTGGGCTCGCGCGAGGGAATAATCCCAGGTTCGCGCGCGGGCGAACGTTAGCGCACATGGGCGTGCGCGCGGGCGAGTGCTGGCGAGCAGGAGAATGATGGTACGCAGGCGAGCGATGGTGCGCAGGGTAGCGATGGCGCACAGGAGAGTGATGGCGCGCAGGACGCGCAGGTGAGCGACTGCGCACAGGTGACAGTGCGCGTGGGCGCGTAGGTGATCTACGGCGAGCAGGCTCGTGGGCGCGTGAGAGTGCTAGGGAGTGATGGCACGCAGGAGATGGTGCGCGTGGGCGCGCGGTCTGATGAAGACAGAGGGAGCGCAGAAGGACAAGCAAGCGTGGAAGCGCGTGAAGGAGACTGCTCGTGGGCGCGCAGGATCTCGGAAGCCTCTGGAAGGGCGCACGGTAGGGGTTGGAACGCGCGATGGTGCGCAGGCGAGGGCTGACGGGTGGGCGAGTTCCGAGGACGCGCAGGAGATCGCTGGCGAGAAGGCGAAGGACAACTCCTCTTTCCTGTGCTCAGATCTGGAGATCGTGGGCGCGCAGGCGAGCGATGGCGCGCGCTGGCGAGCAGTTGAAGAGCGCTGGCGAGGTGGAGATTGTGGGCTCGCATAGCGCATAACAGGATCAGGGCGCGCAGATGTGCGCTGGCGAGTAGGAGATCGCTAGCGTACAGGAGATCGCTGGCGCGCAGGTGAGCACTGGCGAGCAGGAGAGCGGTGGCACGTCGACTCTGCAGCAGGAGATCGCTGGCACGTTGTCCCTGGCATAGGATGTCTCTGGGTCGTTGTCTCAGGAACATCAGGAACAGGCGAGCGCTTGCGCGCAATTACGCGCGAGCGCGCAGGAGAGCATGGGCGCGGAAGGGATACCTGGCACTTAAGGGACTTGCTCACATTGTGAGAAAGCCCCTTTTGCCCCGAAGGGACCGGTGCCCGTTGGATAACGGGGTGCGTGGGCACCCACAGCGCTTCAGCTGCCAGGAACGGAGAAGGAAGGTCAGCAGGTCTGGCAGGCGAAGGAGATCGCGAATGATCTGCAGAGAGGTCCAGTGATGCAGCTGCAACGGTCAAAGCACGGCGAGGAGGATCCTCTGTGGGGGACTGCGAGGGCGAGGAGCCGAAGAGGCGCCTCCTAACTCCCCTGTGGAGAGAAGGAAGGCCTCTACGGCGAAGAGGAAGACGAGCCTTGTGTCGGATACGTCCTCAGGGGGCATCAGGAACACCATCGTCAGTCCTCCGAAGAGGAGTCTCTGTTAGTGAACTTTCCCGAGAGGGAGAATCACCTGCAGGAGAGACCGTTGGACTTGGCTCCTCCCTTGAAGGATGTTCGGAGGGGGGAACCAAGCCTTCAGCAACATCAGCACCCAAGGCAGAGGTTTGACCCAACTCGCCGGAAGCTTCTGCCACAACAACGTCGACGATAAACAGAGGGTCAACCTCCGCTATCACCGGCGACTATTTGACAGCTGGATAAGGTCAAAAGGGCTCCCCTGGAGGGCGAACCCTTAAGCCCCAAGGAAGCCCAAAGCTGCACAAATCATCATTAGCAACATTCATAGATAAATCCTCCCCCAGAGGAGGAGGAGGAGCTGCCTCGCTATGGGAGGCAACTCCCTCTCCCGAACCCCGAGGTTGGTCAACAAAAGTACGGCCTACGCTACCACTCGACGGCCTCTCGGGAGAGACCGATCGAGTGGGAGCTTCGGAGGAGGTTCAGGTAACAAAAGAAGAGTCCTTGGAAATTTCCTTCTTCAAGGAGATCCTTGAAAGAGAAAGATCCCGCTTGGACTTCTTCTTTCAGCGCCGGGAAAACCTCTCCCACTGGGAGGTAGACCACTCCCTGCACTCACTACAAACTTTATCCTTATCACACCGTTGGCCCCTGCAGAACAGATACAAGGTGTGAGGGTCCGTCTCGACCGCCGACATTTATGTCCCACAAGGGCGGTCTGGTAATCCGGGGCACTTCCGCATGATAAAGAGAGAGGCCAACTTCCAAACACACAACTGAAAGAAAAAGTAAAAAAAAAGATTAAGGCTGTCAATACGCGAGGGTGGGAGCAAACACGTCTGTTCATCACCCGAGCCAAAAGCAAAGAGAACTAGTTCACCGGTGTGTGAGGGGGAAGGGGTAGCTAGCTACCCCTCCCCTACCCCCTCGCTAACTAGCGAGGGGGTAGTAAACCCACGTTAAAATTCTAATGGCTCGTCATTTCAGCTACGCCGAAAGTAATACTGTACCCTATTCAAATAGCGTGGTTTGTATTTTGGTTACGGAACAAATCCCGTTTAGACTTTAGACTTTTTCCGTTGTCGTCCAAACCTCTCCCACTGGGAGGCAGACCACTCCCAACACTCAACACACTGATTACCACTATCACACCGTTGACCTCTGCAGGCAGGAAAAAGGGTGTGGTGATCAGTTTCCAAGGCCGACATGAAGGTTCCACAGGGCCGGCCATCAAGTCCTGGGCAGGTGCTGATGGTCGCAGAAGTCAACACACACACATTAATACTAAGAGGAAGCACAAATAGATTAATGGCAGTCCAATTATAACAGCGAAGGATGAGGAACGGCAACGACCGTACACAATCCGAGCCAAAAGCAAAGTGAGCTAAATCATCGGTGTGTGAGTGGGAGCAGTAGCAAGCTCCCCCCCCTGCCCCCACTAACTAGTGGTATGGGTAGTTAACCCTCGCTGAATTTTAATGGCTCATCATTTCAGCTTTGCTAAAAGTAATAACCCCTAAAAAATAGCATAGGTTTGGATTCCAGTTACGGAACAAATGGTGTTTTTTTGTGACCCACCTCTCTGAAAGTAATTCCCCTAGATAAATAGCTTAGGTTTGTATTCCAGTTATGGAAAAAACGTGCTACTGCTTCCTCACTCCCACAAGGGTAGAACATTCTGGTGTAGGCAACCTCTCGCACATTTGCGAGAGTGGCCAACATACCTTGGAGGGACGGTAAGCACAGAAGGGGAAGGAAGATTCAAAATTTTTTATCAGCTGTGTAAGCTTAGCAAGCGCTTCCACCTCAGGAGGAGAAAGTGCTAAAGGAGAACTCTAGCGAGAACCACCCTGCAGAACCTAAGGAGCGGAAATCTTCTCCCGTTGGGCACCTTTCGCCAACACTTCCAGTAACCTGTCCTTAGAGGGTAGACCAGAGTCCTATGGACGACCACAGCAGACGCAAGACGTCTTGAGACAAGGTCTCCCCTTGGGTGGCTGTTCCTTCTACGTCACTAGGGTAGGGGGTGGAGATACAACCTGGCCAGGTCAACCGGCCATCACTCACACTCGACCGTTCCCCAAAGAAGACCGATCAAGAGGAGTCAAAAAGGCGGGGTGAGGAAGAGAAGTAGGGACTTCTTTGACTTCAAGGAAGACCCAAAGGCAAAGAATTCATTTTTGTCTTCTTCTTCCTCCTCCTCCAAACCACTCCCACTGGGAGGATGGCCACTCCTTACACACTGAGCAAGGGGAAGTCTCCATGCATTAGTGTCCTCTGCACACAGGATAAAGATGGTGAGCCCATGTCCGTGTACTCCTGGGCGCAGGACCCTTGCCTGGGCAAATGCGCATGCTGCACTTTCACGCGAAACTCCACCCAAAAAGACAAAAGGGAAAGTTTATAATATTTACCCAAGGTAAGTTAATGTGGAAGGAGACATCGGTTCTCGACCACAGCTGAGATGGAAAATGAGAAAGGTATGAGTGAGGGAGGGTGGAGGCAGTGCTTCTCCATGCTACCATTCTGGCACTACAGGCTGCCAATGCATAAGCCCTGGTTTTACATAAGGCAAATAAATCTAAAAGTAAGTAAGTACCACCCTGGTTAACAACCGAGCAGTTGTTTACACCTCATTAAAAGTTTTATAGCCGTATGTAAGCTAGAGCTGGTTTCTTCTCTTATAGTGATGAACGTAAAAGTTTGTATACAGTGTAGGATCTACTTAATTTACCTACCATTACCTAACTTAACCTTACCTTAGCAACCTAACTCACCTACCCTACTCATAACCTAACAATTAAAGATATATGTACTAATCCTACAAACTGCAAAATTCACTATGACAGTAATACTACAGTTGTATTTATTTCAAATGAGTTATTTACATTATTTTAACTGAATCAAGAGATTTTCTACGCATTGTAACGGTTCTTGAGCAATAATATTTCTTGGAGCCTTTGTCATTCATTGGGACAGAATGGGTGTAAAATTTCTAGTTATAACTGAAAACCCACACTTTTAAAGAGAAACAAAAACACCACCTAACCTAAACTTATCTAACCTAACATAGCCTAGAAGCCATATCCTTACTCCCCCCAATTTAGAAAGCCGTATTCTTAGCAAGTCTCAACTCTGTGATTACATCCCAACTGGCTTTACGACTAGCAAGGTAACACTAAATCATAATATTTTGTAAATGGTAAAATTAGCTTCATATCTTATTTTGAGCCAAAATAAACAAAACTTTCCCCATAAAGAAAATCGATGTAACAAATAACAAGAAAGTTTACACCTGTCCCAGCGACCTACATTCACCCCTATTTCTTCCATACAGCATTGTAACATAAAATAAGAGCATTATTCATAGAAATCACAATCATTCTCTCAGCCAAAACGGATAAATTACCGGTACAAATCTAAAGTGACTTTCAAAACATTTTACGCAAAAGCCACTGTTTAAATAACCTACTTGATGTAAGAATTTATATGACCTACTCAACACTCCTTTGAGGTCTGCATGTCAGGGGGGGGGGGGAGAATTGAGTTGACCAAACATAAAACTGTTTGAAGAGATTGTAGCTTGAATGTGACCTCACAAAATTACAGATAAGGAAGAGACAACATTTCGACCTTAGGTACAATAAATGCACCAATATCTTGTCCATACACTCAAATCTCTTTGGCATAAATATGTCCACCATCGTCACTCTAATGTAAGCCTGAACACAAGAAATTAAAAAGCCAGTTCATTGTACATTACTCTATTGCAATATATCTTTATTCTGATTACAAAATTACCTTAAATACCTTTTAAACTATACTTAAAATGTTCGAAGTAAATTTCCCATAATGAAATGCCTTGTCGAACACAACAGGACAGACAAAGAAGAGTGGTTTGTTTATTTACATTTTGAATCAGCTGATTCGGATGACATAAAAATTCATAGATACCCTACCATAATAGATGCATAAACCGTTCCAGAAACGTGTAGACGACAGCCATCTTGCCCGGGAACTTGTCAAGGCGATTCTATAAAAAGTTAAATTCTCGATGAAACTCTCCGGAAAGATCTAATTGTAAAGAATTATCAGAATTATGAACAATCTTATGTAACATACACAAAGAACTAATTGAACGACGATGCCAGATATTAATATTTGATGAGGAATAAGAAATTCAATAGACTATAAGTTCCTGTCCTACAAATTAAGATGAGAATCAGAAGCTGAAGACCAGATAGGAAAATAATACTCTAAATAAGGTAGAATGAAATAATTAAAACAGTTCTTCAAAATAGATTGATAACCAAAAATCTTAAAAGACTTTCTCAATAAGTCCTTTTTGTCTAATTAAAGAAGACAAAGACCTAATGTGTTTCTCAAAAAAGTAAATTTGCTGTCGAGAATCACCCCTAAAATTCTAAAAGAGTTATACAGAATTAAAGAAACATTATCAATGCTGAAATCTGGATGTTGAGGACCCACTGTCCTTGACCCACTTACAGTCATACTTTGAATTGTGTTAGGATTCAACTTCATGCGGCATAATTTGCACCATGCACTAATTTTAGCTAAATCTCCGTTAAGGAATTCAGCAACCCCGAGATCTACATTCAGGAGATGGAATTGGTGCAAAAAATGTAGCATCATCTGCATATACAACAAGCTTGTTTTCTAGGCCAAACCACATGTCATTTGTATATGTTGGTGTGAGAATGTTATACGCACACATTCGTTGTTCTGTCTCATATCTCTTCAATGTGATATAGAATTATTAAGAGTTGGGGGTTACTTCCTAAATAAGTCAAAGTTAAATTAACTTTAAACAAATTTATTGTTAACTCCATCACTGGAGTATGGATGGTTTTGTCGGAAGACCATTCCGTATGGAAATATAAGTAGAACTAACTTTAACATAGGTTTGCGTTGATAACGTGACATTAGCTATCTCAGCATTTATTACAAATATGATCACACAAGATTATAATCGGAACGATCTGGTTCCGTGTAGAGATAAAAAAGGTCAACTGTTTCTCACGGGATGCTTGTGATATGTTGACTCTACATAACAAAATGTTACCTATGCTGTCGTGAATTTCACTTCAACAAATATATATTAAGTTCTAAGCCCAATGTTAAGGGGCGGATAGCAAGACCTTGAAGAGGTAAGATTCCCAAAACCTTCCAGGAATCAACAAAATACAGCTACACTTTAGCAACTTTATTGCAAAAATAGTTATTTAAGAAAGGGAATAACATAATAAAACATTTACTCTGCATACTAAATTAAATATATGACTTGAAATAATCTCATGTGTTCCCAAAAACACTAAGTCCACATCGGACTCAAAATAAGAAAAAATACACACAATTTCAGCAATATACCTTGGTAGACCGCATACCAAGGCTTTCTAACGTAATTTAATGAATAACACTGACCCCCAATCACAAGGATCAGCTAAATATACATAGATACAAATCTCACATAACACTTGCAAATACTATAGGGAAACCGACCTGGTTACAAAAGGGGGAGAGACACAACAATTGGAGACCACTTACTTAGGCTGGGGAGATTAGGCAAAAGAGACCGATCTGAGCTCCGTAGCTCCGACGAAAACTCTGATTTCCCGCGCTTCCTAATGGGTCCTTGGCAAAGGGGAGGGAATTCTTACTTTATTTATTTATAAGGGGTTATTTAAGCTTCTTATTTTACCACAAGACTGAGAAACGGTTAAAGTTTTACTTTAAATACAAGTGGGGGTTAATGATTCGGCTGAAGGCCATGATTTGCCATAATCCACCAGCTTAGGGAGTCCTTGACTCTAAACATATACATAGGATATTTTCATCATGATACAATAAAATGACATTACATTCGTGAATCATAAATTACAAATACTCAATTTCTTTAACATCCGCTCCTTCCCTACCAGGTGGTTAATTTTTAGGCTCTAATACTGTCTCATATTAGACCATAGTCATTCGTCTCAACGCCCGTGAGTTCTTCCAGCCTTCCCACAATTTAACGTAACGTTTGTGGTGTTAAATGTTGGACTTTCGAATGATCAGTTCGAAATTCCCGACATATGCAATGATTTAGCTTGGTCTTACTTTCGCATCCTGTTATGGCTTGTCGTTCACACGCGCAGGTAAATTGGGGGTGAGTAGGGATTAGAGGGGTAAACGTTAAAGGGGGGTAAGTTTTGTGACGACAGTAAGCACCACTGGCTGGCGAAAGAACACCTTTCAGTCAGAACTTATTTTGCAAAAGTTCATAATTCTTTCTTATCCAGTTAAGAATATCATTACTATTTCAGAAAATATAATATTTCAAGATATTTTGATGACTGGATTTCATGATAAAATACTTCTTATGAGAAGGTTTTGAAAAAAAAAAAATGGTTTATAAAGACGCACATCAGGAAAGAATAAAATATTAAAATTCTTTATATCAGTCAGTAAATATACAAATAAGTAACGTGCATGCATACATGAAAAAATTATTTTAAACTAATTATATACTAAAAAACTACATTTTGAAAAATCTATACAAATATGGTTGCACAAATAAACTTAAACTTGAAAAATTCTGATTATTACACTTTACAACCTTTTAACTTTATTCATAATTTTCCTTGTGGAAATTGTTTCCCTATTTGATATTCTTACTCTCAAGAATGTCCAACAACGAACAAAATAAGTAACTAAATCTAGTGGCAATCCCATTACATTTGTAATTTCTGCTGCTAAATTTTTTACTGTTCCTTTACCAAGTTTTAAACCTTTTTCCCCATGATAACATTTGAATATTTTTTCTATAGTCTTGATTTGATCAGAAAATTCTTTTGATGGCTTTACTAGTTTATTATCTGCTCTGCTAATTATACTCGTCCATGAATTGTCTCCCATTGATACATATGACCCAAGATCTGGGTATTTAGGAAACTTATGGGTAATAAAACTAGCTAAATACTCTAGACCCCCTTTCGCTATTGCATCCTCCAGCTGTTCGTTAATAACTTCCCCTATACTTTCTGTAATATCATTATCTTTTTCTTCACCGTCACATTCATCCGGCAAACAAAATATCATCGCGGAGAGACTTAGCTCACATTGTAACGATTCGTCGTCTTTATCTTGAAAGGAAGTTTCATTACTAAGAAAAGAAAAGGTTCCAGCTGTAAAGTTATCTACTTTTCTTTTGGTTTCTGTATTACATTTCGACCCCAGGAGATAATTATCCTTCCCTAAAAGATGAGATCGAATGCGATATTTAACGGCAACTGAAGTTGGGTGCTGATAACAGGCTCCCATTTGTCGTAGGCAACCAAAGAAATGTTCCAGTCCATCTTGATTCAGTCTGTATGTCAGTATATATGATATATTGAATTTATTTTTTACCATCTCTAACAATTTGTGCAAAGATTCGCATGAAATTGTCACTCCTTTTTGGAATGGGTAAAGACTTTTACTTCCAATTACCTTCATTGATTTTACTGTCTGTGTCATGCATTTGATCATTTTATTCTGATTTTCTATGTCCAACCCATAGGCGTTACTGGACATCTCTGAGTCATACGGAACTTGCTTCTTTGATACTGATAGACATAACAAAAGTAGCATTCACTTTCATCATTTACAATATCTACTCCACTTCAAAACAAAAGATATAGAAATGCATTGCCATATATTTTTCAAAATTAAAAATTGGATCGAGTGTTTATGCGTTTATTAAAAAAATACCGATATATTGTTAGTTTTCATATCGTTTACCAAAAATATATTTCAGTTTTGAACCTTACCTTGTGATAGAGGTAATGATAATGTTGGAATTGATCCTTCCTTTAATCGTCGTTGGTTTTTTTGGCATTGACTCTCCAAGCAATTCATATTTCAGGTTTCTTTCAAATGCATCAGGTTCAAAATGTAAACTACACATGATTGCATTCCTTTTACATGAATTTATCCACAGCTTTCTAGTTTCCACGTGCTTGGGAAAGCTGTGAAGAGTTACTCCATTTCTGATTAGAAGAACACCCATATACAGCACAGTAACGAGGCATTTTAACCAATAGTAATTAATTCAAGCACTCTGCAAATGCGACTCAACAAATAGTTAATTGGGAAACGGAAGAGCATCACACTGAATAATAACACCAGATTCCTTGTAAACTAACTGTAGATACTGGAAAACAAAGGCTGGTAAATCAGAGCATGATACGGTGTGACGTCATTAATCTCCGCATGGGTGGTCTGCGCAGTAGATGACAAATTTTGGGTCGCTGATTGGTAGACCTTGTATTCTATAGACTTTGGTTCACACACTCCCAACTTCTCCAATGATCCCTTGGGTCATGGGTTATATAATGTATACATTACATTAGCTCGGACAGCTACCTTCAAATATTTGAACAATAAAAATTATGTTAAAAATATGTTTTCTAGGAGTGTGGATACATATTTTTTTCAGAGCCATAAACAAGTGATTAAGGATGAATATGCAAAAAGGTATATGTTAAAAAATACATACCTAACGGACATAGTAAAAAATAAAGAAAAATGCATGGATAATACATATCTATATATGGTATATTACTAGCAAATGATTATGTGGTACCCCCCCAAAAAAGCTGAATGTACATGTGAATTGGTAACTTGTTAAAGAATAGTTGTTACCTTTGTCAAAAATACAGATTATTATTATAAGGTAACTAATAAAGAATATTTGTTACCTTGGTAAAGATATAATTACATCAAAGTTGTCATTACAGTGCACAAAAAAAATTCCTAGTACGTACACGCACCATGGTTTCATATATATATATATATATATATATATATATATATATATATATATATATATATATATATATATATATATATATATATATATATATATATATATATATATATATATATATATATATATATATATATATATATATATATAATTTCTCTTCCCAATTAAAGTCTGGGCCTTACACATTCGACAAACTGGCTGTGTGCGTGTGGGTAAGTGATATAGCGAGTTACTATATGCTTAATCAAGCCGATTAATTACGTTAATGCTTCACAAGTCAAAGGTAGAAGATCCGGTTCGAAGGACCACTCGTGTGGAGAATTTTTTATGGTATGTGTTCTGAGTGGGAACTTAGTCCGGGAAAGTCTCCTTATAACAGTTAGGCCTACATGAAGTTCAACAGGGGAGGATATGAGCACTTACTCTCGGGGCACAAACACCCTGCTAATACTTTACTGTCACAATTCACTAACCATCACTCTCAAATACAAAAGGGAAATTTACTGTCCAGAGGCCGGAGTACTCCACTCGTAGAAATATCAACAATTTATGGCCTACTCTAGCTTTGTCAGGTCTATAGTCATCTCATTCTCAGGCTCTGTTCCGGCTCCGTCCCAGCTACCCCCAATGAAATGCTGGACAGGTATTTTACGTTTATGTAATCAGACAAAATCCAAAATGGGAGCAGTGATGTAAAGTAGTTTAAAAGTTTATAAAGATAAGGATCTTTACCTTCGAAGCAAATATATTAATGCAAAGTACCTCGCTGTTACCACCTATAGACTTACTCTTCAAATATTCCCAGTTTAAACATTAAATAAATGAGGGAGCAAAAATACTAAGAAGGTTTAATTAACCTAATATTGATTTATTCACAAATTTACATCAAAGAAACGGACATCTTAACAAAGACCAAATGGAATCATAAAAATGCAATTCAAAATGATGAAAATTAGTTAGTTAAACGCGTGGTCTACAATAATTAAAAATCAAAATGGGGTCGGACACGTGGCCCATGTGACCCAGAGACTGTGTTAGTCTCAAAAGGCAAAAAATTGTATAGAAAAAAATATATACACACAATCCCACTGCACACAGTCCGAATATTGTAATTAGCCAGGTTCCCTATCAAGTTAAAATTAGTCTAAGCTAAATAATGGGGGAATAACTATATGGCCATTGATGTAGTACCTGCACTCCTTTGAAGATTAGTCCTATGCCCGTGATAGCTGTTGACCTGGTTGTCGCACTAATTGGCACGTTGGACTCTTGCCTGGCTCACCCCAAAAATTCTCACTTTGGCTGCAACTAGGTACACCAAGGTCCTCTTCTTCTCAATCTCTCCGAACGGCAGCAATCTTTTGCGAGTCGAGTTTTGGGAGAGAGGGGGATGGGGGTAAGCCAGAAGTGCACGGATTCACTGACCAAGTGACCAGGCAGGTCCGTAGGCCAGGGCAGCTTCTTGAAGAATGGGCTCGACGCTAAGGTCGAAGAGATCACCTGGCTTCACCTTTCCAGACAGGTGAGGAGCATGGTGTGCATAGTACTTCATTGGGGGTGCCATATCGGGACTTCAGGACAGGGCAGTATATTGTTGCAAGGAGTGCAGAGGAGGCAGGATTTTGTACTAAATACTTTAGAGAAATCTTGCTGCTCTAAGGGAGTTTATACATACAACAATCCTACCTATTCTAGCTTGCTAAAAATTAATAGTTTAAATGACTAATTAGCAATGGACTGGTGCGATGGGCATACATCTTAAAATTAACAAACCTTAATTGGTATTGAGAAATATAAGAGGCATTAATTCAGCAGTATTGGAATTTATATAAAAAATGCAGTTTAGGAATTTAATCTCGACCCACGTAGTTTAAGGAAAGAACCAACATACGCCGGGGTTACCATCTGTTGTGCGTATCTACGCTGTGACGTCACGAGCATGGCGTGCGCCACTGTCAACAAGTTTAAGTTTAGAATAGTCCTTCCTATGTTTTGTTAAAGAAAACTGGATGTAGGAGAGAATGTTTAAGGGGTAGCTATAGTATTAGTAGAAGAGAGCTAAAAATACGATTGAATGAAGAAGAGTGAAGAAAATTCTTCACAACCTGCAATGAGAAAAATATATGTAATTACTCATGTATTAAGAAGAAAAAAATGTTAACATACAAATATACATATTTCATAGATACAAAACCTCTTATTTTAATTTCTTATGTGAGCAATGGTACAATTCTCTCATCAGTGGGTTGGGATACATTTTGAACTCTAAATCTGTTGGCCGTTGATGTTTCCAAAATGTTAAATGGGCCTTCAAACTTAGGTGTCAGTTTATAATTGAGTCCTTTATGTACATTTACCTGTATGTATACATAATCACCCACGGTATATGTTTTAGTTGGCTTCGCTATTTCATCATGATTCCTTTTCATTATAATTTGTGATTCTCCTAAATTTTCTCGAAGGATATCATAACGACTTTTGCTTGCATTTATAAATTCCTTTAAAGGATTTCATAAATTAGTTGTAGGCGTTATTACATGGAAAGGCGTTCTAACTGGGGCACCATACAATCCCTCGTGCGGCGACATTTTAATAGAAAACATGATATGAGTGATTCAGAGTACTTAGTACCGCAGGTATTGCAATATCCCAGTTGAGGTCTGATCCCCCTAGTGTAACTCTCAATATATTTAAAACCTTCCCATTCGCTCTTTCCACTAGCCCATTCGACTTTGGGTGATAGATCATGGTATTGATTTTCTTTATGCTAAGGAATTCACACAATGAGTTCAGGAAATGATTATTAAATTCTCCACCCGAGTCTGAGATTATCATGTGTGGAATTAAATGTTTACAAATGTAACACTCGTAAAACTTCCTAGCACATTCAATCGCAGTTTTAGTTTTAAGCGCTATCAGTTCTATATATCGAGTCAAAGCATCTATAATTACTAAGAGGTGCTTATTTCCTCTGTCTGACTCGTAAAATCCTGTTAATAAATCTAAATGTATTCTTTCAAAGGGTTGATTGGGCACGGGATAAGCCCCTAGGCTGACAGGTGTTTTCGTGTGCCCTTTGTTTTCCTGACAAGTGCGACAATTAGCTATGTGTTTTTTTTATATCTGTGAGCATTGTATGCCAATAAAACAATGATTTGGCTTTCTGTGACATTATGTAGAACCCCGGGTGTTCATGCAATGGATTTGCATGTAACCAATTTAGGACAATGGGTATAAGTGAGATTGGTACCAGTACCTGGTCGTTAGTCACCTGTGGTGTATTGCGGGTTTTCCTTATCACGGATCTACACAGAATATTATCCTTGATTATATAATTCTGCTCCGTATACTTTATATATTCCTTTTCCTTAGGATTTCCTTTCAAAGCATTTATGATTTTTTCTAATTTCTGATCTTTTCTTTGCTCAATCTGTATTAGTTCAGCGCTCCAGCCCAGATCTTCCTGTTCAGATACAGTTTTAACAATAGGCATGGATGTGGATATATCTATTAATTCAGCTAATGGCTCCGTACAAGATGACACGGGGTTGCGTGATAATGCATCAGCAATGATATTTGCTTTCCTGGTAAATACCCGATTCTCGCACCAAAATCTTGGATGATCAAATGCCACCGAGTTCGTTTGGGGCTGTGACTAAAGCCTTTAAAGAAGTCGGTTAGGGGTTTATGATCAGTAAGAACCTTGACGGGATAACCGTATATTATGAACTTAAAATGCTCTAGTGAATTAACAATAGCTAGCCCTTCCTTGTCTATTACTGCGTATTTATTTTTGGAAGGTCTCAGTTTACGTGAATAAAAAGCTATCGGAAAAAGTGTTTGTCATATTGCTGAAGCAATACCCCACCTACTCCTAGGTCTGAGGCATTTGTTGCAATGAATAATTCCTTACCGAAGTCAGGAAATTTTAAGATAGGAGAACTACACAGTTCATCTTTCAAGGTATTAAACGCCTGTTGATGCTGCTCAGACCATATGAAATCTACGCCCTTCTTCGTAAGATCAGTTAGTGGAGCGGCTATTATTGAATAATTGCGTATAAAACGCCTGTAATATCCACTACACCCCAGAAATTGCTGTATTCCCTTGACATTAGTAGGTATTAGAAAGTTACGGATAGCCGACACCTTATCGTGGACTACTTTAAGACCTTGGCTCGACACCGTAAAACCTAAATAGACTAATTCTGTTTTGAAGAATTCACACTTACTAATCTTTACTCTTAAGTTATGCTGTCTTAGTCTCCGTAGTACTAGTTTCACTTTACGTAGATGTTCTTCTAAGGTATTAGAAAAGATTACAAGGTCGTCCATATAGGCGTGCAATATGTCTCCAAACACTATGTTGATCATTCTAGTAAATGTTATGGGAGCACAACGTAAACCAAAAGGCATACGCAAAAATTCATAATATACCCTGGCTGTGCTGAAGGCAGTGTATGGGATACTATTTTCTTCTAATATCTGGTGAAAGCCTTTAAGTAAGTCCAAACTGGTAAAATAATTGTTCTGACCTAGCAAAGATGAAATATCGTCAGTACATGGCACTGGGAATCGATCAGGAATCGTTTCCTCATTTAAGCGATGGAAGTCTAAGCTCTAAGCAGATACACCATGTTCGATCTTTTTTCGCTACAACTATTAATGGAAAATTATAAGGGCTGTTTGATTTCCTAATGACTCCTTCTTCTAGCATTTTACATACTTCATCATTTATCTCATTCTGGAATTTCATAGGGAGTCTGTACGAGGGTACATAGATAATTTTATGCTTGTCTCTTAACCTTATTTGATGTTCTATGACATCTGTTTTACCTAAGGATCCATCTGTAGTGGAGAAAACATCATGATATTCAGTTAAAAGTCCAAAAAATTTCTGCTGAATTTCCTCTTCTTGAATGTCTTATTTAAATGATTACAGACTTCAATATTACATTGTTGTTGTGAGCCAACTGTATAAATAGCTTGTGTGATGGGCAATCCGTTAGTTTTCAAAGTGTCGGAAAGGATTAATATTTCAGATCCCGGCAAAGTTTTCTTTACTCGCACTATTATATTCGAAGTTACGTTCGGCTCGATAGATTGCGTGCAAGATGATATTACGGGTGAACGAGAATTCTGTTGGGTCGCGTATATTATTTCTTTATTCATGAGACAAATGATTGATTCTTCAACATACGTTACTGTTTTATTTGTCGTCTCCTTTTTATCCAAAACTGATTTTAAGGTATTAGAAGACTTATAGAATTTTCTTTTGATATACACGCCGTGTTTGGCAGGGGCTAAGATAATGTTTTGATTGCCCATAGACGGGTATCCTATAATTACAGCTGGATACATATCAACGTTTTGTACAACAATAAAGGTATCGGCAAACGTGTGCTTACCGACCTTGTACTGAACGTGAGTTACTCCTATTACATTTAATTCATTATTTCCTATACCCGAGAGCCTTACTCCGGACTTTTCTATAGTGAAGTTCGAAAATAACAAGTGATGAGTCCTCAAATCCATGATATTACGTGGACTGCCAAAGTCAAAATATAATGTAAAGGAACGGTGTTCTAAATTTACAGCATATAATGTTGGTCGTAACTCATTTTGGCTTATTATTGCGTGAATTTGTTGCAAATCTACGGAAACCTATACTGATTTATTTGATTCAGCCGTGTGTTTCATAAGAAAATCTATTGCCTCACAATGATCCGGTAAATTATTAAATGGATTATTTGATACAAAGGGTGTTGATACAAATGACCCAACATCACTCTCTTCCCCATTGGAGTTAATTATGTGGTATTTGCTTTGCTTTGCACATTCTGAAAATTCGTCTGACTTTGCGAATTCTGGGTAGACGGCTCAGCACTATTTGTTTGTTTTTTATTTTGAACTGCATTGACGTTTGGCTGTTTCTTCTTATTGAACTGAGGTGTGTTTCTATGATTCTGTTGTTGATTACGCGAGTAGCATCGACTATATGAATGGGTTGAACTACTATGAATCGAACAAAATCGCGTTCTGCAGTCTGCAATCAAGTGACCTTGACATTTGCAATTATAACACATCATCCCTGCAACTTGATTATTATTAACTACGTTTACTTGTTGTGGCTTAGTTTCATTTTTTGCAAAAACTTGTGTAAACAAGGGATCAAGATCAGTACACTTAGACATGTCTTTCTTTATCTGTTTATATACATCTAATTCTGTACTTTCGGGCGTTAAATTTTTATCAAAACACCGCACTAAAGCCTCTGGCAACATAATTGTCATGCAAGTTAAATACATTAATCGTAAGAAATCTTTCACGGCGATGTTATCTCCTGTAACCCATGTCGAATTACCTAAAATATCCTGATATTCATTAAGCCTATCGGCAATGAGAGCCGCTCTTTCTATAACATTAAGCTGAGACATAGAGGCTTGATTAAGTGTATTTCTTAATGTTAAAACTACATCTAAGGCTTCTTCACCGCCATAGATCGCACATAGCCTAACTTTAAAATCGTCCCATGTAACTGCCTCTTGAAAAGAAACTCCCCTAAGATACGAGCTTGCATCTCCTTTAGCAAAGTCTATAAAACTTTTAGCTTCTTGTAATTGTACAAATGGGTCTGTGATTTGTTTTGCGTTTAAGTGAGCGTCAACTGAAGATATCCAAGACTCGACATTCTGAGGTAAGAACCCATTGACCCGACCTTGAAAAGGAAGGATAGCCGATCTAGCACTCACTAGGGTTACTACGGGAGCGGGGTTACTCAGTCCGGGAGTGGGGTTACTCGGTCCGGGATTCACAGGAGGCGTCATGTTTACTTTAACTTTTTTTCTATCTCTACGATTCCTTGCGATCCTATCAAAATCTCTATATGAATACAGACGTCCACTGCGTAAACGCATAAGCACTATACAATAAAGATATGTTGCACATTATAATAAAATCCCCCAAAATAATGATATTAAGACAAAGATATTTCCCGAGAACTTCTGCAAGAAAACGGAATTAGCACAGAGAAAAAAAATTCTAGACGAGAATTCGAAGTTGAATATAGATTCCTTTAATGAAGGAAAATGAAGATTTGCAAATAACTCACCCCTGCAATAATGGACGATCGACTCGTGATATAAAGCTCTTCACTGCATAAAACTGAATGAATAAAGAATGTACTTAGTGTTCAGTATATATGGGCGATGATCGATGACGTCATTTCCTCTCTCTCTCTGGTTTTGTAAGAATTTAGCTGGTTGATGAATGTTTCGATTTGATTTCCTGTCGTGCGTTGTTTAATGTTTTATTTCCTGGATGTGATTCTTGAATGTTTGTTCAGTAAACGTTGATAAAGTTGAAGTACATTCCTTCGTCTTCTTAAGATGTTTTAATGATGTATGTTGATTGAAGATCCAGTTCCTCAGTTTGTATAATATTTATAGTTGATGTTCGATGCGTTCATTTCTTCGGTGGACGTAGATACTTCGTCGAAATTGTAGATTCATTACTGTTGTAACTGCTAATTATTACAGTTGAAATCTCTGGTTGTTAAAGTTGAAATCTCCGGTTGTTAAAGTTGAAATCGCTGCCACCAATTGTTGGTGTGAGAATGTTATACGCACACATTCGTTGTTCTGTCTCATATCTCTTCAATGTGATATAGAATTATTTAGAGTTGTAGGTTACTTCTTGAATAAGTCAAAGTTAAATCAACTTTAAACAAATTTATTGTTAACTCCATCACTGGAGTATGGATGGTTTTGTCGGAAGACCATTCCGTAGGGAAATATAAGTATAACTAACTCTAACATAGGTTTGCGTTGATAGCATGGCATTAGTTATCTCAGCATTTATTACAAATATGATCACACAAGATTATAATCGGAACGATCTGGTTCCGTGTAGAGATAAAAAAGGTCAACTGTTTCTCACGGGATGCTTGTGATATGTTGACTCTACATAAGAAAATGTTACCTATGCAATGATTTAGCTTGGTCTTACTTTTGCATCCTGTTATGGCTTGTCGTTCACACACTCCCAACTTCTCCAATGATCCCTTGGGTCATGGGTTTATAATGTATACATTACATATATAGTATTGTCAGGTATGAGAGACAGACCATAGTCGAGTGATGCTTTATTTCCGAGTTGTATCGATTTGTGTGTGTGTGTGTGTGTGTGTGTGTGTGTGTGTAGATTGCCTTGTCTTATGCAAGACATGGGCTCTTGCACTGGCAGCCCGTAAGAGAATGTAAATGTATTGTGTTTTAGTTTAACTTTGAGAGAGGGAGGCGTATCGAATACATTGACCTGTGCGGACAGAATTGTAATGATCTGGGTAGGTGACTGTCCGACTGCGAACAGGTGAGAAATGCGGGGCATTTATGTTTTCTTACATTGACTTTATGGTTAATATAAAAGCCCAGACTTGACATTAATAATGAGTCTTACATAAAAATGAAGGGCATGAGATTCTGCGCCCAAATGCATAAACAATATTTACAGGGTATTTACACAGAATATGTACAAAGGTAAAAAGAATACTACAAGCGTTGTAGGACATTGTCCTTGCAACTACTCCCCCCCCCAAGACAATTATTAAAAAGGGAACATTTTTAATGATTGTATGAAAAGAATATAAATGGGTCAACATAAATATGCTTTTTAATCTCTGTAGCGAGACGGGGACACTAGGACTGGAGGGCCGTTACACTCGATACGCCCTGGTGTGGAGAACCATGGCGTTTGACTGCTGGTTGTGGTTTCTTTGAACCGCATCTGGTCGGGCTTCTTGCGTCCTCTATTTGTTTGTTCTGGGGAGGCACGCGTGGGCGCCGCTCTTGCTGTTCGTGCAGGTTGTTGTCGCTTTCTATATGAGCAGGCTTTAATCTATCCATGGTCAGCCAGTCTTCTGCTCTGTGGACCATGATTTTGAATGCCTTAATTCTCTCCAGCACACGATAGAGCCCTTTGAAAGGACGTGAGAGCAGGGGCCGGTGACCATCCTTCTTGATGAAAACGTAGGAGCAGGTTTCCAGCAACGCAGGCCTGAAATGCTTAGTCCTGTCCACGTACGTTTTGTGGCAAGGCATGAATTTTTCTACCCTTTCCCATAGCTGGGTGAGGCTGACATCTTCGGTGTCTGGATTGGAGAGGAAGAACTCGCCAGGGACCATGAGTGTCTCCCCATAGACTTTTTTTGTCGAAGAGGTGTCGCAGTTTGCTTTCAGGGTCATTCGAAGACCGAGGAAGTCCCAGAGAAGTTGCTTGACCCAATGCTCGTCTTTGCATCGGGCCATTAAGGCTGCCTTCAGGGACCGGTAGCTTCTTTCGACCATGCAGTTGGCTGCGGGGTTGTAGGCCGTCATGCTGTGCAGATTGGTCCCCATAAGGCGGGCGAGGGATGCTCACAGGTCTGAGATGAAAGCGGGACCTCTGTCTGTTGTCATGTCGCCCGGGACCTCAAAATGGCTGACCCAGCTGTGGGTAAGGGCCCGGGCACAGGCGTCTGATGATGCTTCGGTCATGGCAGTCGATGATTGTGAGAAGGTACCTGGCGTCACCCGAGGGTTGTAAGGGCCCCACGATGTCGACCTGGATATGTCCGAACCGTCGTTTGGGTTGAGGGAAACTGCCGACTATTGACTCGTTGTGACGGCCGACCTTGCTGGTTTGGCAGGCCATGCATGCACGTTCCCACTCGCGTGCATCCTTCCTGACCCTGGCCACACAAACTTGTTGGTCATCAGCTTGGTGATAGTCCTTGATGAGGGGTGTGAGAGGCCGTGGATGACATCGAATACCAGCCTTCATCTCGATGGGGGGATGAAAGGCTGAGGGCAGCCTGCACTGGTATAACAGAGCGGAGTGTGGTCGTTGGGATGTAACTTGGTGAAAGCGTGGACCAGAGGCTGATGGTCCGCCTGGATTGTGAATGAGGTTCCCTCCAGCAAGTATTTGAAGTGTCTGACAGCCTGGTACACTGCTAGAAGCTCGCAGTCGAAAGTACTGTAGCAAGTCTCAGATGGTTTTAACATCCTGCTGAAGAAGGGGAGTGGTTGGGGCATGTTGTTGATCACCTGCTCCAGGATGGCACTGCAAGCAATGTTATTGGCGTCCGTAGTTAACCTACGAGGGGCCCCTGTGTTCTGGTAGGCCAAGGTTGTGGCCTTACAGAGGGCAATCTTTGTTTGCGTGGAGGCTTCTTGTTGAGGGGGACCCCACTGTAGTATATTCAGTTTCCCCTTCAGGACGTTGAGAAGGGGGGCATCAGGCCAGCGATGTTTGATATGAACCTCCGGTGGTAGTTCGCCATGCCGATGAATTCCTGGAGGGACCTCACGGAGGTCAGTGTTTGGAACTTGTTTATGGAATCCACCTTCAACATCACGGGACACACGCCCCTTTCAGAGAGTTCGTGCCCCAGAAATTCCACCTTCTCAGCCCCGAAAGTGCATTTGTCAAAGCGTACCACGAGGACATTCTCCTGCAGTCGCTTCCTAGCAGGGATCTGGTCACATTCATAAGAAGGGCAAAATGCCTTTGAAAGAAGTATTTAAAAATTCCAAACTGACCACAATATGTTGTCAAAACTGAGGATAGCAGGGTGTTATCCTAGCTGATTTCAAGGTAGAATGGAATAAGAGTAAAGACTGAGAATTTCATTATTAATTTATTTATGTCAACGGTAAAATAAGCTTGATTACAATAATAAGAATAAGCTTAGAGATTTTGCACCTATCTATAAGGCGATAGAATACCCGCAAACTTATTTTGCGGGATGAGCAATTAGGAACGAGGAACCAGGTTCCTTTATTTCTACAGTTATCATTTGTAACTGACATGTTGGACTCTTTCTCCATATCAATTAACATTTTTCTTGATTTTGGGATGATTCTTTATTGTTCCTCATATTTCCCACTTTGCAATTGGAGTCACCTCTAATTATGACTACATTTTCTTATTTTGCCTTATCAGTAACAATCTCATGATATTGATCTATACATTTTCCAAATCATCTGTTTTAGTTTCATTTTCTCACTGTTCAAAAATCCTTCCTATTCGAACTTGTGTTTTCTCAATGTTAACCTATTGACACTCATAGATACTTTTTATTTCCAATGCTAAGCTTTTGGATTCTAAATCTTTCTTTCTTTAATTAATGCAATCAACACTCCTATGTGATTCAACTGTCTATTATTATTAAACACCCCATAACTATATATATATATATATGTATATATATATATATATATATATATATATATATATATATATATATATATATATATATATATATATATATATATATATATATATATATATATTAAAGTTTCTCCATCCTTCAAGTAGGTTTCAGTGATGCAGATTATAACTGGTTTCCCCTTTTTTTACTAACTCCTCACTGAGTCTAATTTTGATTTCATATGCTCCTTACATTAATGTGGTATGATTTGAATGCTTTATGAAATTTTGCCTACTTTCCCTTCTTTCTTTTTATTTCTTCTTCCTTCTTCCTTTTTTACTGGGAAATGCTCTATTCTGACTGGACCACGTCTTGTGGTATAAGATATTCCATCCCTTGGGCAGTATAGGTGTTTACCATTACCCTTTTCTTGAGCGATTATACCAATTTCTTTCATTTTGTAACTTAAAAAGATATCCCTTCTCCTAGTCCAGGATCTCTCTCTCTCTCTCTCTCTCTCTCTCTCTCTCTCTCTCTCTCTCTCTCTCTCTCTCTCTCTCTCTCTCTCTCTCTCTGTCTCCTGGATGGTTGTATTCTTGGTTTCTGACTTTTTTGCTTCCCATTGCATGTTACAACTACATGGTTCCTTTTCACTTCCATAGATTCCTTCTTAGATTATTATGGCTGAACTCGCAAGTTCGTCCTCATATAGTCTCTAAATAATATATTTCACCCAAGTTTTATATTATTACTTACCTTATATGAATTATCTTTCTTTTAATGCTGAATGCCTTGGAATGCTTACTGTAAAGGTTCTGTAGAGCGTAGGGTTTCCCTGTGGTATAAGGACCAGAAAAGCACCCCTTAAAGTAAAGTAAAATGTTCATATTCACATTATTTTTTTATACATTTAAGTCTTGTTTGTGTAATTAAAATTTATGTTTGTTTCTTTACCTGGTGACTCCGTAAACCAAATTTATCATACTGGCTGCGTGTGTGGAGGAATCCACATGCCCGGTGTTTTTTTTTTTTTTTTTTTTTTTTTTCAGAATTCCCTTTTAGATAGATTTGGGCCTACACACATTTTTTTTTTTGGATCTTTCTTTCAATACTTGTAGGTGAGTCCTGTTCTGGACATCCTTTATATCTGTACATTCTCTGCTTTGTCTTCTTTTAATAATTCTTTGTTGAGAATTTCCAGATTCCTCGTCTCTGGCTTCCATCATACAGATTTTTCCATCAGTAACATATTTAACACTTATAAGTGACATTATCTTCCCAGATGCCAATTCTAGTTCTTTTATACAGGAAATATTTATTGTAATGTTGTTACTCTTCTTAAAATATTTTATTTTCCCCTGTTTCCTTTCCTCACTGGGCTGTTTTCCTGTTGGGCCCCTGGTCTTCCAGCGTCCTGCTTTTACAACTGAGGTTGTGGCTTGATAAGTTGTAAGGAAATCACTTCCTCCGTCGTCCAGCAATTTCACCGAATTCTCTATTTTATTTACATTCTCCTTTCACCACACTGTGGTTAACTGTATATATTTATTCCGCTCCCTCAGAGCTACAATTTCTTGTATTTATTATTTCATTACCTATTTCTATTGACTTGTAATTCAAGTATTTGTGCGTGTGTAAAAACACACATATTTTGGCGGTTAGTTCAAGCCGAATTGGCGCCTGCGCGCATGCTACTTTTCCGTACTCACCCTGTATTATATTCCCACGTATGTTTGAATAAACTGTCAGTTGTCGTTGGTGAAGCTTGTCTCACTATCCTTACAACTGGTGACCCGGGAGTTGAAGTAGCATCAGTGGTTTTGGCTTTGCCATTAACGGACTTATTATGGCCGTGCTACCTTCTTTTACTCTGTTACCTTAGGCGTGAGCTTCGGCCTTTGGTGCTCCCACAGCTCGGTGCATGTAAGGCAATAGGATGAGTTTAATCGACATATCAACTTCCAACCTCTTCGCTGACTCGTCGACTGACCACAATGGCGGATTCAACCCGCCCATCACGCCGAACGGCCTCGCCTCCACACCCAAAGTCAAACTGCTGCCGTTTTCTCAACAAAACACCGCTTCCTGGTTCCTGAGAGCGGACGTACTCTTCCTAGTCACTAGGCTCAGCCACTCCTGCGCCAAGGCCGACATCATTCTCACCTCCATCCCAGAGGAGGTATTTGACAAGATTTCCCCATGGCTCGACGCCCAGGCTGGCCAAGTTTCTTACGGCGACCTGAGAACGAAACTCATCGGTATCTACTCACTCTCCGTTTCAGCAAGGACACAGAAAGTCCTGGACCTCCCCGGCAAACCCATGGGTGACACCTCTCCTGTCGAGGCATGGGACGAGTTAACCGGCCTGCTAATGCTCCCCGAAACCGACAGCAACGGCCGACGGTGCGAGATTAGCCTATCTCGTGAGATTTTCCTTCGACGCCTACCGCAGGACGTAAGGGCCCAAGTAACGGACGCCGACACACTTCCGATGAACGAACTCCTGTCGAAGGCTCAGAAGCTTGTAGTGTTGTACTTTGGTAGGAAGTTCTATTAACCATAATAATTACCTGGAACATAGATGAACAATTGTTAGTAATTATTTCTCAGCTGATCCCATCTCTTGTCGTCAATTTGTTGTGTGGTGGGATGAATAAGACGTTGGTATTCTTAAAATACACGTTTAATGCAACTTATGACTACATTGTTCTATGACGGCTGACTCCCAAGTGTATGTGGAGCGTCATACACAATCTGACAAAACCAAAACATTGCTAAACAAAAGAGCATCGCTCTGAAAAGACTTAAATCCTACTCCAGTACAAAACTATAAAGAATCACATCCTATCTTTGAGGTAATCAACAAATGTTTGAATCCTAATACCAAAACAAATCATTACTCTTATGTACAAAGCATAACATGTTTTATTCATGCAATATGATGCAATGTTGCGCAATACCTGCAACACTTGAAATAATATAGTACATTCTTACAATAATACATAACAGTCTCCTCCCCCTTAACTTGACATTGTAAAAATCTTCATAAATCTAATCTCTCAGGGGGCTTTCCTCTCTTAATCCTATTAGGAAGCACTTTAACCTCATCTTGTACTGGTACATGAATTGGTTCTGAATCTACATTGGATGTTGGACCATCTTGGTTAATATTTGACTCATTTGATCTAACTACTTCTCTAAGTTTCTCATCTCTAACATTCACATGCTCTACTGTCTTTCTGTTTAACGGCTGTAATTGATCAACATGACGTTTTACAACATTATCATCAACACGAACATCATAATGTATATTTCCTATCTCTCTTACAATCTCTCCTGGTACCCACTTCTCTGGAGTGTTGTACAATCTTACCATGACATCAGACAAAGGCAAAAAATGTCTTACATTAGGAAGCTTTACTACTTGTTTATACCCTTTATCTTCTAAATCACTTTGCAAACTTGGATACAACAAATCTAACTTACACCTTATCCTCCTCCCCATCAACAAATTTGAGGGTGCCACGCCTGTTGTGCTGTGCGGCGTTGTTCTATAAGACAATAAAAATTTTGACACATGCAAAAATATATTACCTGAATTTGCTTTTCTACACTTCATATTATGTTTAAATGTTTGGACAAATCTTTCAGCCTCTCCATTAGTAGATGGATGATATGTAGCTGAAAATGTATGCTTTATACCATTGACATTACAAAATTCTTTAAACTCTTGTGAGGTAAATTGTGGACCATTATCTGTAACAATTCTTTCCGGAATACCGGGAGTTGAAAAAATTTGCATTAACTCTTTTATTGTGGCGTAAGACCTTGTTGTCTTCATTGGGATAATTTCTGGCCACTTACTGTAAGCATCTACTGCTATCAAAAACAAGTAATTTAAAAAAGGACCTGCAAAATCTATATGCACTCTTTGCCATGGATACCTGGGTAACTCCCACGGGTGCATTCTAGCAAATTGAGGATTGTTCTGTTGTATAACACAATTCATACAATTCTTTATATAAGATTCCACATCTTTACCTACACCTGGCCACCATACAAAAGTTCTCGCAATTGACTTTGATCTTACAATACCTTGGTGATCAGCATGTATTTCAGACAAAACCTTATTTCTCAGTGAATTAGGAATAACTACCCTGGAACCTCTCATCACTATTCCTTGTGTTACACTCAGTTCATACCATATATCCTTATACGGTTTACAATTTTCCTCTTTTCCACATAAGTCCCTACCTGTCATTAAACTCTCCAAAACCTTACTAAGTACTGGGTCTCTCTTGGTACTGTGTGCTACATCTTTTGCAGTTATTGGTACATCATATACAGAAATTAACAGAACACTGTCATCATACTCCTCTGGAGCTTTGTCTACGGGTAATCTGGATAAAGCATCTGCATTACCCATGTTTGATGTTGGACGGTATTCTATATCATAGTGGTACGCTGCTAACGTAACTGCCCAACGTTGTAATCTTGCAGCTACCAACGTAGGTAAACTTGCTTTTGGACCCAATATTGCTAATAAAGGTTTATGATCTGTAACAAGTGTGAACTTTTTCCTACCATAAAGATACATATGGAATTTTTTAACTCCATAAACTAATGCTAACCCTTCCTTTTCTATTTGAGAGTAATTCCTTTCTGCCTTGTTCAATACTCTAGAAGTGAATGCAATTGGTTTTTCTGTTCCATTTGGCATTACATGAGATAATACTGCACCTAAACCTATGCTTGATGCATCACATACTAATTTAACTGGTGAATCCATTTGATAATGTACTAAGAATGTAGGTGATGTTATTTCCTGCTTGATTCTTTCAAAAGATTCCTGACACTCTTTTGTCCACTTCTGTGGAGAATTTTTTATGTGTGTTCTGAGTGGGAACTTAGTCCGGGAAAGTCTCCTTATAACAGTTACATAAAGTTCAACAGGGGAGGATAGGAGCACTTACTCTCTGGGCACAAACACCCTGCTAATACTTTACTGTCACAATTCACTAACCATCACTCTCAAATACAAAAGGGGGAAATTTTACTGTCCAGAGGCCGGAGAACTCCACACGTAGGATTAGCAATAATTTATGGCCTACTCTAGCTTTGTCAGGTCTATAGTCATCTCATTCTCAGGCTCTGTTCCGGCTCCGTCCCAGCTACCCCAATGAGATGCTGGACAGGTATTTTATGTTAATGTAATCAGACAAAATCCAAAATGGGAGCAGTGATGTAAAGTAGTTTAAAAGTTTAAAGATAAGGATCTTTACCTTCGAAGCAAATATATTAATGCAAAGTTCCTCGCTGTTACCACCTATAGACTTACTTAGGTTTTACTCTTTAAATATTCCTAGTTTAAACATTAAATAAATGAGGGAGCAAAAAATACTAAAGAGGTTTAATTAACCTAATATTGATTTATTCACAAATTTACATTAAAAGAAAACGTTCATCTTAACAACACAAAAAATGGTATCAAAAGAAATGCAATTCAAATAATGAAAATGATGGGTTAGACACGTGGTCTGCAACAATCAAAAATCAAAATGGGGTCTGGCACGTGGCCCACGTGACCCAGAGACTATGCTAGTCTCAAACCAGAAATGATAACGGAAAAATATTTACACACAATCCCACCGCACACAGTCCGAATAGTGTAAAAGCCAGGTTCCCTATCAAGTTAAAATTAGTCTAAGCTAAATAATGGGGGAATAACTATGGCCATTGATGTAGTACCTGCACTCCTTTGAAGATTAGTCCTATGCCCGTGATAGCTGTTGACCTGGTTGCACTTTGCACTTTGCACTTTGCACTCTTGCCTGGCTCACCCCAAGAATCCTCGTTTGTGGTAATTAAGGTTCCCAGGTTCCACTCCTTCACAGTCTCCAGCCGGCAGCCACAGAACTCCTTGGTGAGTCACATTTGGAAGAGGGGGATGGGGGTGAGCCAGAGGTGCACGGATTCACTGACCAGGCAGGTCAGTAGGCCAGGGCAGCTTCTAGTTGAATGGGCTCGACGCTAAGGTCGAAGAGATCACCTGGCTTCACCTTTCCAGACAGGTGAGGAGCTTGATGCGCAAGGTAATCCATTGGGGGTGCTATATCGGGACTTCAGGACAGGGCAATATATTGTTGTAAGGAGTGCAGAGGAGGCAGGATTTTGTACTAAATACTTTAGAGAAATCTTGCTGCTCTAAGGGAGTTTATATATACAATAATCCTACCTATTCTAGCTTGCTAAAAATTAATAGTTTAAATGACTAATTAGCAATGGACTGGTGCGATGGGCATACATCTTAAAATTAACAAACCTTAATTGGTATTGAGAAATAAAAGATGTATTAATTTAGCAGTATTGAAATTTATATAAAAAATGTAGTTTAGGAATTTAATCTCGACACATGGAGTTAAGGAAAAAACCAACATACGCCGGGGTTACTACTAAGGCCCTCTGTTGTGCGTATCTAAGCTGTGACGTCACGAGCATGGCGTGCGCCACTGTCAACACGTTTAAGTTTAGATTAGTTTTCCCTATGTTTCGTTAAAGAAAATTGAATGTAGAAGAGAACGTTTAAGGGGTAGCTATAGTATTAGTAGAAGAGAGCTAAAATTACGATTGAAAGAAGAAGAGTGAAGAAAAATTCTTCACAACTTCCATTCTACCCCCTTATTCAACAGATTATGCAATGGATGTGCAATTGTAGACAAATTCTGAATCCATAAAATGTTACTAAACCTGGAAATGATTGTAATTCCTTAACATTTTCTGGCACTTTTGTTGATTGTACAGCTTTAATCTTCTCTTTAGTTTTGTGAATACCCTTGCCATTTATTACAAAACCTAAGTATTTCACTGAATCAACTTCTAAAATACATTTGTTCTTATTTACTCTAATATTATGTTCCTTCAACTTCTTCAGAACTGTTCGCAATCTTTCTCTATGTTCTCTTGTGTCTTTACCAGCAGTTAAAATATCATCTATAAATATGAATACTCCTTGCATTCCTGAAAAAATCTTATCCATAGTTTATTGCCATATAGCTGGACTACTTGCAACTCCATAAGGTAATCTCTTTGGTCTAAACAAACCTAAGGACGTATTTACTGTACATAATTCTTGTGAAGTTTCATCCATGGGAAGCTGTTGAAATGCTTGTCTTAAATCTAATTTAAAAGAAACACTGCATCCTGACATAGTTGCACACATGTCTTTCGGATTTGGTAAGGGATGTTGAGCTACTTGCAGTTGTGGATTTAACGTTACTTTGTAATCTCCACATAACCTAACCTGTCCACTTTCCTTCACAATAGGAACTAATGGTGTAGCCCAATCTGAATTGTAACCTTTTCCCAGGAACCTTTTCAATGCATACGGTACTGGTCTCGGAGCACAAAATCTAGGAGAACTGTCAGGTTTCAAAACTTAAATTGCCTTTGCGTTCTTTACTGTACCTATTTTATCTTCAAATACGTCTTGAAACTCTGATATGATAGGCCTATTATCCATAAATATTTCATTTTTGTTTTCATCTTGTCTACCTGTAACCTTCAAAATACTAGGCCAATCTAACTTCAAATACTGTAGCTAATCTAAACATAGCAAAGTTTGTCCATTACCTTTTACTATTGTTAATGGCATTCTCTCTAATTTCTGTTCTTTGTACTGTACCTCTACGTTCGAAGCACCTATCACCTGAATATCAAAACCATTATAACCTTTCAAAACTATTTGTACCTTCTAATAACAAATTAGGAATGCTTCTAGCCATTTTTTCAAATACGTATTGAAACTCTGATATGATAGGCCTATTATCCATAAATATTTCATTTTTGTTTTCATCTTGTCTATCTGTAGGCCTAACCTTCAAAATACTAGGCCAATCTAACTTCAAATACTGTAGCCAATCTAAACCTAGCAAAGTTTGTCCATTACCTTTTACTATTGTTAATGGCATTCTCTCTAATTTCTGTTCTTTGTACTGTACTTCTACGTTCGAAGCACCTATCACCTGAATATCAAAACCATTATCAAAACTCTATTTGTACCTTCTAATAACAAATTAGGAATGCTTCTAGCCATTTTCTCAGACATAATTGATACATCGGCTGCTGTGTCAACTTGCATCAAAATTGGTTTACCATTTATGATTACTTCTACCATGATATGTTTCTTTGCACCTTTGTTGACTGAATTTATGCGAAACGCAAAATCAGTTTCTGACTTAACCTGATTATCATGAACATTTTCCTCATTATTCTCTTGACCAATAGTATCAACTGTAGCATTTATTTTCTTTGCGTACTGTTTAGGGAATCTACAAGCAGTTGCAAAATGACCCATCTTTCTGCAATTCTGGCATGTCTGTCCAGTAGCAGGGCATTTCTTTGCTTCGTATGCAAGATGATCAGTTTTACCACACCTATAACACTTGGGTTTTTCCTGTTGTTTCTTTGTATAAGCCTGATTCTGATATTTATGAACATTAGTGTTAGGCACTTTTCTATGACTAGGCTTTGACATATTCCTTCTCTGATTCTCATTAGTTTTCCACTTAGAACCTACTGTATTAATTTTAGAAATTTCCATTCTATTGCTTGTAGAACTACCTATTATGTTACTTTGCCTATTTGATGTTTCTAAAGCTCTGCCTGTTATCAATACCTTTTCTAATGTTAAATCTTTATCTTGCAATAATTTCTTTCTTAGCTCTTCTGGTGTGCAAAGTGCAATTACTTGATCTATGATAACATTTTCTAACTCTAGAAATTCACATGAAACGGCTAAATTCTTTTTTGGGCTCAAGCCATGGCGTCCTGATGGAAGGTTCCTTTTTGGTAGCTTCCTTGGGTATATAAACTACTAGATATTCCCAGAGAATTTAACCACAGGTTATCACAGAATTCTAACTTCTGGAGCGAGTATCCTAAAGGTTTCCCTTTAAGACATCGTATATCAACAGGGGACGCATGTATTAACGCGCCACATAGCTATCTGCACCCCACATAGAGTTAACACTTCGATGTGTAGGGGCGGAGAATAGCTGGGGAGCCGTTCCACAGCTAATCTCGTCCGTGGCTACTTTTGGTACTCGAGACGTAAACAAACGGGCGCCATTGCTAAATGACATCACGTCCGTCCTCATCCTTCGCTTAGTAGCTTGCCTTACTAGACGGATTTTTCCCTGTGCTTATCTTATCGACTTGCATCTTAGCCATATCTCTACCCTCGGCCTCGCCTTCTTCTGGAAAGTTGAGTACAAGGTTCCAGTATTGTTTAGTTAAGCTCTGACCGTAAAGTAACTTTTACTTTTCGAGATAATTTATGTTTTTTGGCAGAGCTGTGCTGCTACCGGACCCGCTATTTTATGGCGTCGCTGTTGTTTTGCATGCCTTATTTAGCTAGCCTCAACAGCTTTTCCGGCCTCATTAACTAATGGATACTATTAGTTATTTAGTCTTCATAGCTAGGAACTTTATATATCGTGTTTTGACGCTCTTTTATTGGTCATCGCCTGACCCCATACCAGTTCGCTAGTCTAGCCCCTAGGCCAGAGTGCCTATCATCAGTGTTCATGCATGATATATTACAGTACAGTGATCCTAGGTTTATTATGAAGATAGTGGCATTATTTTATGATACTGTTTACTGTGATGCAAGTGTTTTCGCCTTCAGGGACCATATAGGGGATAGGTTTGACAGTGTGCCTCTCTAACCTAACCTAATTGTAGGCCCCCTATATGCTCCCTTCACCCCCTGCCTTAGGGCATTCCCTCTGCGTAGCCTTGCTCCCCCTACCACGTAAGGGGATCAAGCTCATACCAGAGTACTTATCGCTTCTCTGTCCTCCCTGAGGGAATGATCCCCCCTTAGGGTTGCGTCCAAGAATGAGGAACGGCCTGCCCTTCCTCTATTGCTGAGGCTAGGTTACCTGACCTTCCCTGCATTGCGATACGTCTTCCAACCTTCCTGGTTCAGGGTGTAACATCCCTGCTCTAGGTTAGGCTTGGGGGGAGTTAGTCTTGTGTCTTGCTGAAACGGTACCCATGCACCGTTCTCAGACAGGCTGCCTACCTTAGGCTAGGGAGCGTCCTCCCTTCCTTGGTGGCCGCTTTGGTACAGAGCCTCCCCTATGGAAGACCCTTCTTCTTCTCCCCTCCCCACCTATCTCTTGTATGGCCTAGCCTATACTTAGGTTAGCCTATACCCATCTGTCCCCTGTCCTACAACTCCTCCTTAGGGTGGAGTGATAGGGCTACCTTGAGTCCCTGTGTGCAGTCCGCTCTGGTACATATACCCTTCTTAGTGTCCTATGGGGTTAGCCACTGGATGCGTTTTGTCCGCAGGGGTTCTCCCCCCCTCTTGGGTGTTCCCTAGCCCTCCCTTGGGCTACACTGGCTCCCGGCTGCCTGCGGCCCCTGCCACTGGGTGATAGGGCTAGCCTCTATCATGGCTACACCCATTCAGGTGGGATGCCTTGGGGTTCGTGTCCGTACCCCTACATCCCTCCTTCTGTCTCTTTCACTGTCCTGGTGCCGGTCCCTTGCCGCCTCTACTGTCGGTGATACCGACCTCCCCCCTTGGTGACACATTTCTTGACCCCGGGCCGTCAGTCCTCCGTGTGCCGGAGGGCTGCCGCCTCCCGTCGGCGTACAGCCGATGGATTACCCTCATACCTCCTAGCTTCGGTCGTCCGTTCATCGGACCGGCCCCCGGAGTGCCGGCATCCATTACCGGCGGTCCGGTTCTGGTATAGCTCATCCTTGTCCCTGTCACCAAGCCGGCAACCTTCGGCTGCCGGAGCCTCCGCCTCCCGCCGGCGTGCCGCCGTTGTGCCGGCGGCCGCCATCCTGGCATTACTCCTGACTTTTATATTTGTCTTCCCTAATGCCAGAAACTCTGCTGGAGCGGCCTCCGGCGTGCCGCCGGTCTGCCGGAACATTCCGGAGGCGCCAAAGTGACTTGCACCCCTTCTCCCAGCTATCAACACCATGCTGATAGCCCTACACTGCATCCAGATGGTTTGACTACATAAATAGATAGGTATTGTCTTACCATTCTATTAGTAGCCGTGCTGTCTTCTTGCATATCACAAATTTCCAGCATGCTGTGTGTATCTTAGCACGGCTGGTTTCCGGAAACCGTTACCCTATGGGATCTTCTACATCCCCAATTCAATGGTCTGAGTGGTCTCAGTCCCAGATTTATATCCTTGGCAATTCCTACTAGAATTCCCCCTGCCTCCCTGGCAATCTATGAAGAATTCTGCCTTGTGTACTCGGTCACAAACAAATTGCCTATGGATAAGGTTACGGTAACCAGCCGGGCGGGTTACACGGAGTATGTGTCTATCTACTTCATTTCCCGCTCCACTCTCAAACATCACAATGTTTATATCACTTAATATTAAAGATTAACCTTTTAATATTTAACTTTAGAATATAAGTCATTAATATGACTTCTCCTTACTCATGTTCTCTTTCTCTTACAGGAGGAGTACGTGAAGTGCGACCACGGCTTCTGTGGAGTGAAGCGCCCGCAATTCTACGGGCACACGGCGTGTAGGACCCACGCCCCTTGCGCCAACAAGAAAGGCGATCTGAAGTTTTGGGACCCGCAGAACTGTACAGTCTGCAAGGACCGCCTGGTCGAGGCGTTCAATAATCCTCCCTCAGCGGAGGTTAGGGACGCTTCTCGAGAGAAGCTACGAAAGTGGGTGCGTGGCTTCCAGAAGAACGACATTGGACCATACCTTGCCACCGAAGACTTGAGGGCCTTGCTTTTCCCGAAGGCATCCGCAGACTCTGTGGTCCCCAAGGATCAGATTCCCACCGTCCAGATAACGGTGGAACCCGATGTAGTCATGGCCCAGTCCATGCACGAGTGTCGCCTGGATACCGACAACGCGGAACGTATGTCGGAAGTGTCGGAGAACACGGAGAGGAACCTCATGGTCGAAGAACTGGACTATGAGGAAGACCAAGTGGAATACACCGAGTCGGAGCAGGAGGTCACTCCGCCTTCCACCCCCACACCGACTCCTACACTGACGGATGTATCACTCCCGTCTACCTCCGCTACCCCGGACCCCATCCCATCCAGCGCCCAGATGTTCCGAATGCTCGAAGCTCTCATGGACAAGAAACTCCGTGAGACACACGAATACATCAGGACCATGGGAAGTTCAAAGCAGCCGAAAAGGATTTCGGTTAAGGACCTCCCGGCATGCTCGGACGCCAACCCCTGGAGGTATGCCGAGCACATGCCAATCACAACGGGCAGGATCTTCATCAGTGAGAAGATCGGCTTGGTTGCCCTGGAAGAAGTGGAATTCTTCCCGAATTTTGAGGCTTATCCGGACTGTTACGTCCGACTTCGATCCGAACCTGCCTCTAAAGAAGAGACCGAACCGAAGGAGGTGATTGTGTTCGATCTCCCGAAGGCCCAGGCTATGCTGGCCAATACTGTTAAAAGTAGGGGTTTTACCTGCTCAAAACTTCCGGCACTAAGCAAGAAGCACCCTACCTACGTCGCACCAGACGATGCGATCTTCCCCTTCATGGAAAAGGCCTTCGCTGCGGTACACAAGGCAGTGGAAGAAGGAAAACCTTGCCCTGCACTGGAGGAGTGCAGACCCTTCTCCCTGATTACTCCCCCCGATGTTCGACACTGGAAAGATGCCAGCATACATTCGTGGTAGGGAAACTAGAACCTGACGTTGCTGGACGTCAGTTTAACGAAGACCTCCCAAAACTTAATGACCATCTCCTTCGTCGGGAACATGACACGAAGGAAAGGCTCGCCGCATCCATGTCCCTCCAGGTACAGCTCGACGTCATGGCCGGTGACACTAGAGTCCCCAACTACTACATGGTGCTCGCCAAAACGCATTTGGCGACTGTAGTAAAAGACCTGTACAGCTTCATGAAGGCTCGTAGAGCCTGTCGTGAATTCGTGTTCTCCAGTGCCACAGTGAGACATGAACCCCGGAGGCTGATTTCCTCCAACATCTGGGGTAAGCACCTCTTTCCCTCTTCCCTTGTGAAAGAGATCACCGACAAGGCCGCCACGGAGAACAGGAACCTTCTCCACAAGTGGGGCATGTCGAAGAAAAGGAAATTCTCTCAGGACGACGGCCCTCAGCCTAAGAGGAAATCCTCCAAGCCGAAACCCCAGCAACGTCAACAGAGACGGCAGTTTCCGGGATCCACTACTCCCCAAGTGGCAGCTCAGCCACAGCAGACCTTTCAGCTGGTCACCCAACCGGTCTTGTCACAGTCGCCGGTTTTCACCCCTGCTTTCGAGCAACAGTCGACTACCTTTCGTCCCAAAGGTAGAGGCTCAAACAGAGGTGCAGGCAGAGACGCATCTCGCCGTCCCTCCAGAGGCAGAGGAGGAAGGGGAGCTAGCGGCCGAGGCAGTAAACCCTCGGGACACCAGAAGCAATGAAGTGCTTCCGGTGGGAGGAAGACTCCGCCAATTCCAGGATCGTTGGACCTTCGATCCCTGGGCACACAGCATCGTCAAGAAGGGTCTAGGCTGGAGTTGGACTCAACCACCCCCAACCTTCCAGCAATTCTTCCAACAATCAACCCCCCTTCTGGAAGAATATGTCCTAGATCTCTTGAACAAGAAGGTGATAAGGAGGGTAAAGTCAACCAGGTTCCAAGGGAGACTGTTTTGCGTCCCCAAGAAGGACTCCGACAAACTCAGAGTCATTCTAGACTTATCCCCCCTCAACAAGTTCATAGCGAACAACAAGTTCAAGATGCTGACTCTTCAACAGATAAGGACCCTTCTTCCTCAAGGTTCCTACACGGTCTCCATAGACCTGGCGGATGCCTACTGGCACGTTCCAATGAACCACCACGCTTCCTCCTACCTAGGATTTCGACTCCAAAGGAAAAGCTACGCCTTCAGGGCCATGCCCTTCGGCCTCAACGTGGCCCCTCGGATCTTTACAAAGCTGTCAGACGCCATCGTTCAACAGCTTCGCCTCCGAGGCGTCCAGGTGATGGCCTACCTCGACGACTGGCTGGTCTGGGCTCCATCGCCCGAGAATTGTTTAAGATCCTGCAACAAAGTTACCCAGTTCCTAGAACACCTGGGATTCAAGATAAACGCGAAGAAATCTCACCTCTCTCCAGCTCAGAAGTTCCAATGGTTAGGAATCCAGTGGAACCTTCAGTCACACCGCCTTTCCATCCCCCAGAAGAAAAGGCAGGAAATAGCAGGGTCTGTCAAGCGACTGCTGAAATCCAAACGGATCTCAAGACATCAGCAGGAACGAGTTCTAGGCTCTCTACAGTTCGCCTCAGTGACAAACCCAGTGCTACGTGCACAGCTAAAGGATGCCGCTGGAGTCTGGAGACGTTCCGCATCCATCGCTCGAAGAGACCTCAAGAGACGGCTCCCAAACAGACTTCGGCTGCTCCTAAAGCCGTGGTCGGAAGCAAAGGCCCTGAAAAGGTCCATCCCTCTTCAACACCCACCTCCATCACTCAACATCCACACGGACGCTTCGCTGGAGGGTTGGGGAGGTCACTCCCACCAAAAACAGGCTCAAGGATCATGGTCTCCCCTATTCAAGACGTTTCACATCAACATCTTGGAGGCCATGGCGGTCCTTCTAACTCTGAAGAAACTCTCCCCGCCTCCCTCGATCCATATTCGTCTGACCCTGGACAACTCGGTGGTAGTACGATGTCTCAATCCCCAAGGCTCAAGATCGCCCTAGATAAATCAGGGGCTTCTAACAATCTTCCGTCTGGCAGAGAAGAAGAAATGGCACCTGTCTGCAGTTCACCTACAAGGATTCCGCAACGTGACGGCGGACGCTCTATCTCGAACAAGCCCGATAGAGTCGGAATGGTCTCTAGACGCAAGATCCTTCTCCTTCATCTCTCACCAAGTCCCAGAACTCCAGATCGATCTCTTCGCAACGAGCGACAACAATCAACTTCCTCGATATGTGGCCCCGTACGAGGACCCCAAGGCAGAAGCAGTGGACGCCATGTCACTGGATTGGAACAGATGGTCCAGGATCTACCTGTTCCCTCCCACCAACCTTCTGCTAAAAGTCCTCTCCAAACTGAGAACATTCAAAGGAACAGCGGCCCTAGTGGCTCCCAAGTGGCCCCGGAGCAACTGGTACCCCCTAGTTCTGGAGCTACAACCCACGCTGATCCCTCTCCCGGGCCCAGTATTTGCCCAGCAAGTACAGAAGTCGACTGTCTTCTCTTCATCATCGAAAGTCAGGGACCTTCATCTCATGATTTTCTCTCCCTAGCCGTGAAGAAAAGGTTTGGGATCTCGAAGAAAAGTCTAGACTTCCTCGAGGAATACAAGACCGAATCCACACGACGGCAATACGAATCATCCTGGAGAAAATGGGTCTCTTTCGTCAAGGCAAAAAATCCTACGGAAATCACCATCGATTTTTGTATGTCCTTCTTCATTCACCTTCATGGACAGGGCTTAGCAGCCAACACGATTTCTACTTGCAAATCGGCCTTGACTAGACCACTAATGTACGCCTTCCAGATTGATCTGTCCAGCGACATCTTCAATAAACTGCCGAAGGCATGCGCTCGTCTACGCCCAGCCCCCCCCCCCACCAAAACCTATCTCCTGGTCCCTGGACAAGGTGCTCCATTTTGCCTCCAGTTTGGACATCGATTCGTGCCCTCTCAAGGATCTGACTCAAAAGATTATATTTCTTTTTGCTCTTGCTTCAGGAGCCCGAATCAGCGAAATAGTGGCCTTATCAAGGGACGAGGGTCACATTCTGTTTACCGACTCAGGAGACCTTACCCTCTTCCCGGATCCGACGTTTCTCGCTAAAAACGAACTACCCACCAAAAGATGGGGCCCTTGGAGAATCTGCCCCTTGAAAGAAGATGTCTCTCTATGTCCAATAGAGAGCCTCAAGGTCTATCTTCGTAGAACTTCTGACTTTGGTGGAGGCCAACTCTTCAAAGGAGAAACATCGGGCAGCGACCTGTCACTGAAACAACTAAGAGCGAAGATCACCTACTTCATTCGCAGAGCGAATCCTGACAGTACACCCGCAGGTCATGATCCTAGAAAAGTGGCATCGTCTCTGAATTTCTTTCAGAGTATGGATTTCGAAAGCCTCAAGAGTTTCACAGGATGGAAATCCTCGCGTGTTTTCTTCAAGCATTACGCGAAACAAGTGCATGAAGTCAAACATTTCGTGGTAGCCGCAGGTAGTGTTATGAAACCTGCACCTAACTCTGCATAGAACAATGAGTTACTTGGGACTCTAACTCTTCGGGTGCCTATGTTGACCCTCACGTGATACGTAGTGAATTCAAAGACACTTAGTGTTTTTCATAGACTGTTCTTCTCTCTCAGGTGAAATGTCATAGTCGTCACATGAGTGCCGTATGCCTAGTGCATGAGGTGTTTTTCTTTTAAAAGACTAATGTTCCTCTGGAACCCGTGCTTTCTAATAATTTGAAATTTTCTTTCAGATTCAAGAGCGAAGTCTTTCATTACTATGTACATTATAATTTTATTGTAAATACCTTTACATACCTTATTGCATTTATTACTATATTCTGCAATTGTGAAATAAAATTTCTATTTTATTTACTTGTGCGTCTCAATCCGCTCCTACTTATAATATGAAATACATGGTTGTCATAGTTTCATTATCCTTCCCCTTTTTCCTCTATAAAACAGATGAAGATAATTGGGTCAATCCCTATTATATACTCACCCTTGCTATGTAATATTCCTAATTGAATACTTACTTGCGCTATACCTTCGAGACCAGGCTGTTCTCCTTATAATATACAGTGCCTAACCACCACTTGTCTGTTTTTTTTTAGAATGTTCCTATACGAATAGCAACCATTCTGTCTTGTCTCCGAGTTCTTCACGTTCTCCCCGCAAGGTGGGTAGCCCTTCAAGAACCACTTTGATCCTCAGCATGGTCCGTTGGGACTTCTCTGCCAAGGGGGTCAGGGAGTTTCAGCCCCACGGTACCTCTATCAAGATTACCATGCTTACTCTATTCAAAGCCCTCGGCACTTACACTAAAGGGGAAAATCTACCACGATACATTGATTCTCTGGTATTCTTCCATCAGGACGCCATGGCTTGAGCCCAAAAAACGGATTTTGAGCGAAGCGAAAAATCTATTTTTGGGTGAGATAGCCATGGCGTCCTGATGGACCCTCCCTGCTACTTCGTCCAGCCTTTCAGGTCCCACCCTGTCCTGCTGTATCGTGGTGATCGGCAAGCAACTGGCTTCAGGATGAGGACAGACGTGACGTCATTTAGCAATGGTGCCCGTTTGTTTACGTCTCGAGTACCAAAAGTAGCCACGGACGAGATTAGCTGTGGAACGGCTTCCCAGCTATTCTCCGCCCCTACACATCGAAGTGTTAACTCTATGTGGGGTGCAGATAGCTATGTGGCGCGTTAATACATGCGTCCCCTGTTGATATACGATGTCTTAAAGGGAAACCTTTAGGATACTCGCTCCAGAAGTTAGAATTCTGTAATTACCTGTGGTTAAATTCTCTGGGAATATCTAGTAGTTTATATACGCAAGGAAGCTACCAAAAAGGAACCTTCCATCAGGACGCCATGGCTATCTCACCCAAAAATAGATTTTTCGCTTCGCTCAAAATCCGCTTAGTCTAGTCACAAATGCATCTAAACTTTCATTTTCTTTCTGATAAGCCTGCGCTGAAAACTGGTATCTTTCAAAAAATTTATTGACCTGAGGAGCAAAATATGTGGTAAGAGCCTTAATTGCAGCTTCACTTGTGTCATCTGTAGGCTGCAAAGTCTTAAACACTTCCCGAACTTCCCTACCTGCTGTATGAAGTAATAATGCCTTCTTTTGGGCATCCTTCATGTTCCCTAATGCTTCTAAATAAATCTTAAATTCCTCACACTACTGTTGCCATCGTGTTGCAACAGAATTGGGCTCAGCAGTGATGCTGAAATTTTCGGGGTGTTCTATGTTAAAAGGCATTTTGATTGCTTACCTTAATACCTATGGTAGGTTAAACTACTGTTCTGCAGTCAAAATTTTACTTCCTACCTGTTTTGTAGCCTACCCAACTTTAAATTTCACCCTTTCTTGTTTTGTTTGTTTGATGAAATTCCTGTTCTGCTGCTTGTACAATCTTCATTGGGCGATTTTACTCTTGTCCCCTAATGTGCAAGCGGACCTTCTCTTGTGCTGGCCGTCCTTGTACATAAGGTCCAATGTTTCTCCTTGCTTGTTTTCGTCCTCCTGAGCGTCGCCAATTTGTAGTGTTGTACTTTGGTAGGAAGTTCTATTAACCATAATAATTACCTGGAACATAGATGAACAATTGTTAGTAATTATTTCTCAGCTGATCCCATCTCTTGTCATCAATTTGTTGTGTGGTGGGATGAATAAGACGTTGGTATTCTTAAAATACACGTTTAATGCAACTTATGACTACATTGTTCTATGACAGCTGACTCCCAAGTGTGTGTGGAGCATCATACACAATCTGACAAAACCAAAGCATTGCTAAACAAAAGAGCATCGCTCTGAAAAGACTTAAATCTTACTCCAGTACAAAACTATAAAGAATCACATCCTATCTTTGAGGTAATCAACAAATGTTTGAATCCTAATACCAAAACAAATCATTACTCTTATGTACAAAGCATAACATGTTTTATTCATGCAATATGATGCAATGTTGCGCAATACCTGCAACACTTGAAATAATATAGTACATTCTTACAATAATACATAACAAAGCTCCACGAGGCCTCCCAAGCATTTCGCCTCGGTGCATCATCAGTATCGTCTTCGTTCTCCTCCTTCAGCTGCTCTTCCATAGACTCCTGACGACGACGACGACGAGGTCAACGTTCTAGCAAGAAGGAAACCACCGCAACCGACACGTCCGAACCCTAGGCCTAACTCAGCATGGTGCTTCTACCACCAACAGTTCGGCAGCGACGCCAAGAAATGTAGAGCACCGTGCAACTTCCCTAGAAGATGACGCCAGAAGAGATCACCTACCACCATCGCAGCTGCAGGAAACCAAAACAAGAATGGTTTCTATATCCTCGACACCATCTCCAAGTGTAGACTCATGGTCGACACCGGCGCTATGCAGTCAACGTTCCCCGCCGTCACAAGCCGACCTAGATCGTGGTCCCAGCAAAGGCGCCCCCTTACTCGTTGCTGCCAACGGATCTCCCATACGGTGGTATGGGACCAGGACCCTCAGGATATCTATCATGGGCCGTTCGTATTCCTGACCCTTCGCCATCGCTGACATCAGTCGCCCCCTCCTCGGTGCAGATTTCCTCGCTCACCATGGACTACTTGTTGACGTTGCAGGGAAACGCCTCATCGACACAGGAACCTGCCAGTCCCGCGCCCTAAGAGCCGGCCCCTCCACAATATCTGTATCCGCTGTAACGACGCAGCCCTACGCAGACCTCCTGCAAGAATTTCCTGACGTTTTCAAGCCCGAGCTCTGACACTCGCCGGGATCCCCCTCCAAGCACGGGATCTACCACCACATCACGACAACGGGACCTCCTACTCACGCCAAATTCCGCCGCCTCCCGCCCCAGAAGCTGAAGGACGCCAAACGTGCCTTTGAGGACATGGAACGCATGGGTATCTGTAAGAAAGCATCGAGCCCCTGGGCATCTCCCCTACACATGGTAAAGAAGCCTGATGAGACCTGGAGACCTTGCGGCGACTGCAGGCGCCTCAACCTCATCACAACGCCCAACCACTACCCCCTGCCAACATGCAAGACCTGACGAATACGTTGCATGGCGCGAAATACTTCATCAAGATGGACCCTCTCAAGTCTTACTTCCAGGTCCTCGTATTTCCGGAGGACATTTCGAAAACTGCCATTGTGACACCATTCGGATCCTATACCTTCGCATACTCAACCTTCGGTCTACGCAATGCGGGGGCGACCTTCCATCGACTAATGGATAGCATCCTGGGTGACCTACCATTTTGCGTCTGCTACATCGACGACATCCTGATATTCTCAAAGACCAAGGAGGAACACCGGAGGCACATCCGCGCTGTCCTCAAACGCCTACAGGAGAATGGCCTGGTCGTACGTTTCTACAAATGCACGTTCGGCGCGGAAGGAGTGGACTTTCTCGGTCATTGCGTATCCTCGTGCGGGGTAAAACCCATGACAACCAAGGTGGACGCCATCAGAAAGTTCCCGGTACCTACGACCACCCGCCAACTTCAAGAGTTCCTGGGGATGGTCAATTACTACAGGCGTTTCATCCCCAATGTCGCACAGACCCTGACACCCCTCGACGACGTCCTGAAGGGAAAGGCGAAGAAACTTGAGTGGAGTTTTCCCCAACAAAACGCTTTCACCCGGACAAAGGACGCCCTCGCAAAAGCCACCACCCTGGCTTATTTCGACGATAACGCCCCCTTGCAACGGACGATCGACGCCAGCAACGTCGCCTGTGGGGCTATGCTGGAACAGCTCGTCGATGGTTCTCCTCGACTGCTGGCATTCTTCAGCAGGAAATTGAAACCCGCCGAAACAAGATACAGCACTTTCGACAGGGAACTCCTCGCCGTCTACCTCGCCGTCCGCCACTTCAGGCACATCCCGGAGTGCACACCCTTCACAATCGCAACGGACCATCAACCTCTCGTACACACCTTCACAAAATCGACAGCCGCATGGTCCTTCCGACAACAACGTCATCTTGCAATCGCCGAATTCGGGTGCACCATAAGCTACGTTCCCGGAAAGAAAAACCCAGTCGCGGACGCCTTTTCAAGGATTGAAATCGACGCAATCCACCTGGGAATCGATTACGCCAACCTCGCATCCGAGCAGCGCACCGACCATGAGGCACAGGATCACCTGACGGGGCCATCCGTGCTCAAGATAACTGCGATTCCCCTCAGGCCAGCAGGAGTAACTATCCTCTGCGACACCAGCACCGGCCGCCCACGTCCCTGGATTCCAGCATCCTGCAGAAGAAAAATATTCGACATCATCCATGGACTTTCACACCCCTCGGGATGCACCACTGCTCGCCTTCTGTCTGAAAAGTTTGTCTGGCCAGGGATAAAAAAGGATACCCGGGAATGGGCGAAGACATGCATCAACTGCCAATCAAGCAAAATCAGCCGCCACACCGAATCGGGGATAGGTGATTTTCCCCAACCGAAAAGACGTTTCGGTCACATACACATCGACGTCATGGGACCGTTGCCGCCTTCGGGATCTGCTCGCTACCTGCTGTCAATCATCGATCGCTCCACGAGGTGGTTGGAAGCATCGCCAATGACCGAAGCTATGACCCAAGCATGCACCGAAGCCCTTTTGTCAAGCTGGGTGAGCAGATTTGGCGTTCCTGACGACATCACGACAGACAGAGGCCCCGCTTTCCTGTCAGAGATATGGCTCGCTCTGGCAAACCTGATGGGAACAACTCTCCACAGCACCACGGCATACAACACCGCAGCAATTGGCATGGTCGAACAAACTCATCGCGCCCTCAAGGCGTCCCTGATGGCGAGCTGCACCGACGGGGAATGGAAATCACGACTTCCTTGGGTACTCCTCGGCCTTCGCACCGCCCCTCGCGCAGATGGCGAGCCATCGCCCGCCAAAAAGGTTTACGGAGAGGCGCTCGCAGTGCACGGCGAATTCTTTCCCACATCAACCGACGACATGCAGCTGGATCATCTTAGGGACATCCCCAGGAAATTCAGGCCATGTCTTAAAACTTACCAGGACAGGACTAAGCATTTCAAGCCAAAAAACCTGGATGACTGCCGGTATGTTTTCGTCCGTGTCGACGCTCATCGACAGCCGCTATCCAGACCTTATCGAGGCTCCTACCGAGTAATCAAGAAAACGACGAAAGCCTTCCTTCTCGACGTGCATGGCCAAGAAGATCGGGTCTCAATAGACCGCATGAAACCGGCGTTTCTCGAAGGGAGCGACACTGCCTCTGCGGGACCTGGCAGATCCAGAGTGCCACCTTAAAACAAGGCACCCAATGAGAAGAAAAGCAACAAACGACGACGAGAGGTAGCGATCCATACACCGACCGCCGACGCGCCCCTCCGTTCAAGAATAAGAGGAACCCTCCGACGCCCGAAACGATACGAAGATTAGTCTCATCAGCCCTCAACGCCGCCTGATGTCTTGGGGGGAGTACTTTTAAGGACATCACTTCCTCCGTCGTCCAGCAATTTCACCGAATTCTCTATTTTATTTAAATTTTCCTTTCGCCACACTGTGGCTAACTGTATATATTTATTCCGCTCCCTCAGAGCTACAATTTCTTGTATTTATTATTTCATTACCTATTTCTATTGACTTGTAATTTGTGCATGTGTAAAAACACATATATTTTGGCGGTCAGTTCAAGCCGAATTGGCACCTGCGCGCATGCTACTTTTCCGTCCGCACCCTGTATTATATTCCCACGTATGTTTGAATAAACTGTCAGTTATCGTTGGTGAAGCTTGGCTCACTGTCCTTTCCTCGCTGGGCTGTTTTCCTGTTGGGCCCTGTTGTGAATTTCATCAGTTTATTAAATCTGCCCGATGTACTGGGCGGATCGCAAGGCCTTGAAGAGGCAATACTCCCAAAACCCTCCAGGAGTTAACTAAAATACAGCTATATTTTAACAATTTTATTACAAAAATAAACTCTGATACAAGACAAACATTCTTAAGCATTCACAAGACTTAATGAAAAACAAGGCTGACTCTTTGTAATGTAACACGTGCTCTTCAAGCACAAAGTCCACACCGGACTCATTAACAAACTGAAAATAGTGCCAATTCGAATTCAGTACACAACGAATCACACACCAAATATCCCTATTCTTATTTAATTCAGGATTCAGATCCCCAATCACAAGGATCTCTACGTTAAACTGCGATATAAAAACTAAACATCTTGCACACAAACTTCTACTACAACCAACCTGGTACACGAGGTAGAGAGGAGAGAACAATTAGAATAATGACTTATCTTTGCTGAGGACGTCGGACCAAAGAGGCAGAGCTGAGCTCTGCACTCCCGACGACACCTTGTTCCCGCGGTTTTTCTGAACCTAAATTTCTAGATAGGATATTTTCATCATGTTACAATAAAATGATATTAAATTTCTGAATCATGAATTACAAATGCTCGATTTCTTTAACCTCAGCACCTTCCCTACCAGGCGGTTGCTCTCTAGGTTCTAAAACAGTCTCGTCTTAAACCACATTCATTCGCCCGCGAGTTCTCTCAACCCTCCCTCCAATTTGACGTAACGTAGGTGGAGTTAAATGGCGGGAATTTCGAGTGATCAGTTCGAAAATTCCCGACATCCTCCACACCCCAAAATAAAGTAGCGATGAAACGTCGGTCAATTGGACAAGGCTGGACTCGGGGTGGGGGGAGTAACTTACTCCAAGACTCTGTTAGGCTCGCTGCGTAGCGCTCCGCAACGACTCGAACAGAGTACACACAATGTACAACATACAGCAATGTTACCCCGGGCCAATAAACTCTTACAGGTGTACACAACATAATAATCCAAATGTACCTATTCAACAGCTCAAATTAGGTAATGGGCCTAGCAATTGAAATGTACTCGTGAATAATACATATGAGGAGTCAAATGGAATGGCAATTAGGCAATGGGCCTAAGACAAATCAGCTTGTCATTCGTGTATGAAAACAGCAGAAATTAGCAGTAATGTACACATACATATTACAGAATTCAAATGGCAAAGCAAGTAGGCAATGGGCCTAAAACAAATCAAGAAATAGCAATGGAAATGCATACATAACAATTCAAATGTAAAGGCAATTAGGCAATGGGCCTAAGATGATAAAAAAAAATCGCAATGGAAATGCATACATAACAGTTCAAATGTAAAAGCAATTTAGGCAATGGGCCTAGAAATCAGTTATCATACACATATATACGAACAGAAGGAAAAATGTATTCACATATAGAATATAATTATGAAAAATTGGAAAAGCAATTAGGCAATGGGCCTAAAATATTCAATTTCAGCATATGTGTATACAACAGCGGAAAAATGTATTCATACACAGAATCAAGGCAACCTGCCCTCTACATTAATCAAATCACTTTTTACACTGCCACATGTGGGCTACCACCTTAGGGGAACAAGAGGGAGGGGCCTGGCTCTGTACAACACTCGTTTCGTAAGTACGAGAGGCTATCCTGTCCCCGTTCCCCACACCTACGCACTTCCAATCTCCGTGGATTCATGCCACTTACAAACTTTCTCACTTCACCCTCCCTACCTACCAGGGAGACACTCCCTCTCTCACTTACTGTTTGCAGCTACATTTCATAGACTGTCACCTTTAGCAGACGATCCATCATTTCTCGTTGCTTCGCAGCCGCCCTTCTCAGTGGGCGTGCAGAACGTTTTTTAACGTTCGTCTGCTTCGATTCCTTTTCACCTTCACTGTTCGCACTGAACATATTGTTCTCGTCATGAGTGTCACTGTCGAAGGTCTCTATGGCCAGTTGTTGGGATGTCGCAGCCGGAGCCATTTCCTGGTTGTCCCCAGATGTCTCCACGATCCCTGGCATTCCGTCTATCAAACTGTACACACCCTCTTTTCCATTGTCGTCGTCTCCGTCTCCATCATCCTCCACAGAGGGGGTAATTTCCAGGGGAACCAGATGGCTAACAGCTCGGTGTGACTCGACTCCCTCAAACAACACTTTGGCTGAACGTACGACGCCGTCGTCGTCCGGATACGTTTCTACAACACGTCCAAGGGGCCACGTAGCTCTTCTTTGATATTCTTGTCTTACCAACACGACGTCTCCAGGGTGCAGCTTGGAGGGTTACCCGGACTGACAGTCGTGTCGGGCTCTCAAGGCACTCAAATATTCCTTTCTCCACCTCTCTCTGAATCTCTTCAAAGAGTCTGTTAGTTTCAAATAATGATCACGTAGCCTCCGGGAGGTGAAGGTCGTGTTGAGGCGCTCGTCCGGTAAGAGCGGTGCAATGAGGAGGACTGGGTGTCCTCTTAACAAATAGGAAGGGGTGAGGACTTCATCCTCGCATCCGTCGCCGCTGTACATAAGCGGGCGATTATTGACTACGGCTTCTTCTTCTTTCACCAGTGTCAACACGTGGGCGTTCGGTAGATACTTTTGGCCGAGGGATATTTTGAGGGTTCGCTTCGACATCTCTATCAGCCGCTCGAAGAATCCACCCTTCCCAGATGCTCTGGGCGTCTGAAACCTCCATTGTATTCCCGTTCTCCTCAGGAACTGCTGAACTTCATCTTCTTCGTAGAGTCCCTGCAGGAGGTGGCTGGTGGTTTTGAACGTCTGGTGATTATCAGAGGTAATGTATTGGGGGGCAACATGCGTTGCGCAGAATCGCCTTAAAGCCAAGAGGAATTCTTCCACTTCCAAGGAGGGGCAGAAGTCAAGATACACGGCCCTACTGGCCATGCACGTTACAATCAAGATGTACCCTGGCTGCGTTTCAGTTTGTATGGCTGCTGTGTGGTCCACTCCAACTGCTGTAAAGGGTTTCTCGAGGGTAGTTCTTTCCTACGGTAGGGGGGGGGGTGGTGGTGGCTGTTTCGACGAAGACTGGAAGGCGCGCCAACACTCCATACATTCCTTTACCACCCGCTTGGCACTAGAACGCAGACCCGCTGCCCAACATTTCTGTCGAAAGATACCCATTAGAGTATTCACACCACAATGTGAATGCAAACTGTGAAAATTTTTTAAATAAACCCTAACTAAACGCCCTTTGGCTGGCAAGAGAATTAACTGATTAATTTCCTCTAACTTGGACACTCGTCCTCTAGTACAAATGAGTCTATCTTTCATTACTAAATTCAACTGTCTTACTAGATTGACAACTTCAGAGGGGGTCTGACTCTGCCCTCCAAGTAAGCATAAATTGAAGGCAAGTAATGTTTCTGCTCTACCAGAGCAACAATGCTGAACGGATTCCGTTCTATTTTTGCAAACTTTAAAATTAGTCTGACTACTCTCAACAAGAATTGGAACTCTACTTCCCTTTTCAGGATGTCCCAAATCTCGCCTGGGGGGTAGGACACATCTCCTCCCTTAACTCTTGTACCGCCGCTACTACATGAGTTTGATGTAACGGATCTTCCTCCTTGTAAGGAACAGGCTTTCCCGTGGTCCTGAGGAATTCTGGACCGTTCCTCCACAGGGAGTTAACTAGCAGTTGTCGAGTCGTTGCACCTCTGGATAGGATATGGGCAGGGTTCTGATGACTAGGGACATGGTTCAGACTGAAGCTACAAACCTGCTGAATAAAAACAATCTCCGCCACTCTGTTAGAAACAAACACATTTTTATGAGACCTTGCATCGGGAGATGCTACCCATGCCAACGTTACCTTGCTGTCAGTTCACATGACTATCTCTCGTGGCTCGATCAGTTCCTTGAGAGTTCTTGCTAATCTGCTGCCTAGTAACAAGGCCAGCAGCTCGACCTTGGGGATCGTCAGTTTGCTCATCCCTTTCGGAGTGATCCTCATTTTGCTTGTAATTAAACTTACCCGATTGCAATTGTCCCTGGTATATGCCACTGCTCCGTATGCCTTACTGCTGGCATCGGTGAACACATGTAGTTCTAAACCCCTTTTGCCTATCTATCTTGGAAAGGTGATGTCGCTCACCGCTTTCAAATCATTCAACAATTCACTTGCCTCTTTAGCCTTTTCTCCTCCTAACACGTCATCCCAACCTACATTATCCTCCCATAGTTGTTGGAGAAAAAGTTTTCCCTTTACAAATAATGGGCTGATCAAACCTATTGGATCGTAAATCGAGACCAACAGGGAAAGTACCCTACGCTTCGTAGGCACCCATCCCTCTCCCAATTCACTAATCCCCTTACTTGCCTTCATACACAATCTGTCCACGTCCCGGGCCCATCACATCCCGAGCACGTTCACACTCACAGGCTCACTCCACTGTCTCTCACTATCGAAGGCCAAGTGATTGTTTGCCCACCCTTCCAAGGGCATACCCGTCCCTTTTAAGATGTTATTAACAGACTCATGCTCTTGCCTCATATGTTCTAATTCCTCAAATGTGGCCAGATAGTTATCGACATAAAAGGATTTTACTAAATCTGGCCGGCCTTCCTCTTTAAAATGACAATTTAATATTTGTTGTAGCAAAAATGGACTTGCTGTGATGCCGAACACCACGACTCTAAAGGCGAAGGTAAGCGCTCGACCAGCTGCCTCGCGCCACAGAAATCGTGTGTATTTGGCATCACGAGGATCTAACAAAACACGATGGAATGCTTTACTTATGTCGGCTAACATGGCATATCGGTTCAACCTAAACCTTATGATTAAACTATATGCTAACTCTACCAAATTGGGCACAGGTAAGAGACATTCATTCAATGACTTGCAACCCTTTGACTTTGCCGAGGCATTGAACACGATTCTAAGGGGGGTGGTACGGCTGTCTTTCCTGACCCCAAAGTGTGGCATTTAATAACCTTCCACTATGGGATCTTTCACCTCAGATATAAAACCTGCTTCGATATATTTGTCTATCACTCCCTGATATTGTTCAAAATATTTCCTATCCTTTCTGAATTTGGTCTGCAACGACTCTAACTGCGCCACAGCGTTACGATAATTTGTTTCTGGCCTAACATCCAACCCGAATGGTAGGCTAACCTGATATCCCTCAGGTTTTCTCACAACGCTTTGCGATACCTTCTGCATGGCCTCGGCCTCGCGAACAGTGTATTGCTTAGATGGGGAGATGCCAACACGGTCTAAACGCCACCACTTATCTACACCACACAGATATGGCTCGTTCATGATTCTGCACACTCTCAACGTTCTCACCTGCTCAATCCTCTACCCTTGCAGTAGCCACTGTGGCACCTTCCCATATGGCGACATGCCATCATGCGTCAGGAAGAGATTAATCCCATCCACTCTCTCCACGCCTATTACAAAATAACTAAAGTAGTCAGCCCCTACTAATACGTGGACATTCATCAACACATCCGACTTGTTGGCTGAATCGGCTAACGTTACTCCCTTGGTCAACAGATGCTGTCTGACTTTACCATAACCAGCGTTATGTATCGGGACGTCTACGCTCTCATGTGCTACTAGTTTCATGCGCACGATTCTTTTCCCCATTTCAACCCTGCAACTTACTACATCGTATTGTCCGCTTATTTCCTCGGAACCAAACGGAGTTATATTTAAGGATACTCGTCCTACCACCGGTAGGCCTAATTGACGGGCAATTTTTGCTGATATGAAGCTCCTCTGGCTTCCTGAGTCGAGGAATAGGCGGACTCGCTTAGGGTAGGCTCCACCCTGAATGGGTGTCAATCGTAAAAAATATTTGCCAAAAATACACTAATCAAGACACGCTAATGAAATTTTCAGGCATTATTCGCACTATAATAAGGCATATCCTCTGTAAGTTTTATCATCCTACAGGGAAAATAAAGGATATTATGAATAAAAATGTGAAAATCGGAGCTAGCGACTTAAATGTTATTTGGTGACCAGTGAGAAACTACTGTCTTGAATTGAAATTCGCTCTGTTATTATGTTTGTTTATCCACCTGGAACAAGCACACAAAGTTTTATCAAAATCGAACAGCAAATAAGCACACAGCAAGAAAAAAAAACGAGCAATAACTTTAGTGAAAGCCAAGCCGTTGATGGTGGGAAACCTAGAAATAAATATTCACCAAAAATTAAAATCTCGATTTAGGGAAAAAACCTTCTGTGTTTTTGTAGGTATAATGTCACTTGATAGCCTAAAACATCTAAATATTATATTACTTAAGGCATAAGAGCAGGACAAGCAAATAAATACACCCCTCTCCCGAAAAAGAAAAAACAAGAAATTACGATTTTTGTCTGATGACAGAAATATTGGATATAAAATCATAGTCACCCCTAAGCTTATTTTCTTTGATGTCACTGATATTAGAAAACGTTTTTGAACAGTTTTTAAGGGGTAAACTATAAAAACTAGACAATTACCAATGATATTTCTTATTTTTACTATCAACATAAGGGGGGCGTTGATGACCATGGGGGGCATTATAGAGGCTGGAGATGAATTCTACACATATCACGGCCTTCTGATAGGCAAAAGGAAGACTTTTAGCAAAGAAAAAAAAATTGGCAAAAATCACCCTTGTAAGATGGAGACTACCCTACCTTGCCTTTGTTGGATACCTGCCATGGCTATTGGCAAGATAGTGCATGGGAGGTCCACATCAGACCTCTGCGTGATCTTTGCGCTTGTGCATGGTTTAGCCTCTACTTTAGTCTCGGGTGGTCGGGGGGAAGTTTCGGGCTGCTGAGGCGTCGCATTCACTACGGGGCGGGACATCGTTGTTTGACTATTACTATGACTAGGGATCGATTGCGGTCTACCCGCATCGCAAATTGCAGTGTGGTGCTTAGCATTACAGTTTCTACAGGAATTTGAAACGGGACATTTATCGCTACGATGACCTGATTTCGTACAATTAAAACAAAGACCCCTTTTTAGCAAAATGCGACGTCTGGCAGCTACGTCAGTCACTTGGCGACATCCGTGAGGCAGGTGCCGTTCGCTACAAAATGGGCAGGAATTATTGTGGATGGGATGGGTTTTCGGTCTTACACTACTGTCTGGTCTTTTGTCACTCTCAAGACTGTCGCCTCTCTGCAACGCATCGTCTTCTAACATTCTCACAATAAAGTCCATTGCCTCAAAAAACTCGTCCAACGTATAGTCACATTTTCTCAAATGCTCGACCACTTTGCGGTAGAGCTTTCCCTCTGACAATTTTTGATTAATGAGGCTCATGACCATGCCCTGGCCTATGTCATTGGTACTCAGTCTTTTAATTTGTTCAATTATGATGGTCAACTCAAAACAGAACCTTTTGAGTTCTACTGGGTTTAGTGACGGCACAAAGATGTTGGCTAATTTGCGGTGCAGAATCACGAGTGTCTGGTGCACGTTGCCATATTGCTTATCTAAAAGATCTAATGCTACACTATAGTTCGCGGCGGTTACACTTAGAGATTTGATGATTCTAATTGGCACTTTGCCCAACGTCCCCAATAAATACGTGAATTTAGATACTTCGTCTAAATCCGCTCTTCGATCCACATGGATTGTGAAGAGCTCACGGTACGATGCGTACTCTTGCACTTCCCCTTCAAACATGGGGAGAGGCAGCGTCTTCAACCTGGGGAGGGCAACATTCCCTGTTGAAGTGCTTTTCATTTTGTCTATCCTATTATACAGTAGGGTAGAAGCGCGTGTAGCTTCACCTAACAAGTGCCTGATTCGGGCTTCAATACTAGACTCTAGTTTCACACACTGGCTTTTGTATAGCTCTCTTAGCTGTCGGACCTGTACCTGCAACTCCGTTACCAAATTCTGGTAAACGGACTCAGAATAGGTCTCTAATAGTGCTCTTTGCATTTCGCTAAGTAAGTCGTTTATTAGGCCCATCGACGCCTCGATGTGCACGATCGTGGCCACCGCCATCTTAATTAACTTTACTTTATGTTTGGGGGGGGTTGGCAAAGCATGGAAAGAAAAGTAATTTTACGTTAGGAAGGGACTCAAAAAACTGACCCATGTGGTCGATCGCACATCGGTACGTTGAGGACCTTAATTGTTCCTCTCTCTCTCTCTCTCTCTCTCTCTCTCTCTCTCTCTCTCTCTCTCTCTCTCTCTCTCTCTCTCTCTCTCTCTCTCTCTCAAAAGCTCATATTTTAATTTAGTCCTATCCGGCTCTGGGAAGCGCTTGCGATCCGGTTCGAAGGACCAAATGTTGTGAATTTCACCAGTTTATTAAATCGGCCCGATGTACTGGGCGGATCACAAGGCCTTGAAGAGGCAATACTCCCAAAACCCTCCAGGAGTTAACTAAAATACAGCTATATTTTAACAATTTTATTACAAAAATAAACTCTGATACAAGACAAACATCCTTAAGCATTCACAAGACTTAATAAAATACAAGGCTGACTCTTTGTAATGTAACACGTGCTCTTCAAGCACAAAGTCCACACCGGACTCATTAACAAACTGAAAATAGTGCCAATTCGAATTCAGTACACAACGAATCACACACCAAATATCCCTATTCTTATTTAATTCAAGATTCAGATCCCCAATCACAAGGATCTCTACGTTAAACTGCGATATAAAAACTAAACATCTTGCACACAAACTTCTACTACAACCAACCTGGTACACGAGGTAGAGTGGAGAGAACATGTGGCGAAATTTCACCGGTTTATACAAAATAGCCCGATGTACTGGGCAGATCACAATGTCTTAGGGACAAACTTCACAAAACCATCGGGGGAGTAATTAGAATATGGTTATTTTTAACAAATTTTATTACAAAAATAATAATCTAATACGAAAGAAACATGAAAAATTAACCTTTACTTGACATACGAGAACATGTGACCGAAAAAAAAACTATGTCCACTTCGGACTCAAGATATCAACAAAATTAATTGAACATTTATAAAGTTATCTCGATAAACCTCTTACCGAGACCTTTAGAGTTACTTTACACAATAACACTGATCCCTGGCACAAGGATCGACAAAATATTTATAGATACAAACTTTACAACAACTCTATCAAGACCTACACGGAAACCGACCTGGGTACAATAGGTGTGGGGAGAGAGAACAATTAGATAGGACTTACTATGATTGGGGACGTCGGATCAAAGAGGGCGAGCAAGCCTTGCAACTTCCGACGTCACTTTTTTGGCGCGATTTGTCCTGAACCTAAATTTCTAGATTGGATTTTTTTTATCATGTTACAATAGGATGACATTATTTTTCCTAATCTTAAATTACTAGTAATTGATTTCATTAGTCTCAGCGCCTTCCTACCAGGCGGTTTCTCTTTTTGGTTCTAAACATTCCCGTCTTGAACTACATTCATTCGCCCGCGAGTTTTCTCCTCTCCCTCCAATTTGACGTAGTCATAGGCGGAGTCAAATGGCGGGAATTTTGATTGATCAGGTCAAAAATTCCCGACATCCTCCACGCCCCAAAATAAGGAGCGATGAAACGTCGGTCAATTGGATGGAGCTAGACTCGGGGTGAGGGGAGTGACTTACTCCGAAACTCTGTTAGGCTCGCTGCGTAGCGCTCCGCAACGACTCGAACAGAGTACGCACAATATACAACAGCAATGTTACCCCGGGGTAATAAACACAATCAATAATATACAGTCATACAACAGTTCAAATTAGGCAATGGGCCTAGCAATTCTAATGCACTCATGTATAATACATATAAGGAACAGCAGAAATCAGTGATAATGTACACACACATTTTACAGAATTCAAATGGCAAGCAATTAGGCAATGGGCCTAAAACAAACAGTAAATGGCAATGGAAATGCATACATTACAGTTCAAATGCAAAGGCAATTAGGCAATGGGCCTAAATCAAACTGGAAATGGCAATGGAAATGCACACAATTCAAATGCAAAGGCAATTAGGCAATGGGCCTAAAATAATCAGAAATGGCAGAAATGCATACATAACAATTCAAGTGCAAAGGCAATGGGCCTAAGACAATTCAGAAAATGGCAGAAATGCATACATAACAATTAAAGTTCAAAGGCAATTAGGCTATGGCCCTAAGACAATTCAGAAAATGGCAGAAATGCATACATAACAATTCAAGTTCAAAGGCAATTAGGCAATGGGCCTAAGACAATCAAAAAATGGCAGAAATGCATACAGAACAATTCAAGTGCAAAGGCAATTAGGCAATGGGCCTAAGACAATTCAGAAAATAGCAGAAATGCATACATAACAATTCGAGTGCAAAAGCAATTAGGCAATGGGCCTAAGACAATCAGAAAATGGCAGAAATGCATACATGACAATTCAAATTCAGTCTGTCTCAACTCACAATAATCAAGACTTCTATAGCGCTGCTACATGCAGGCTATTACTTAGTGGAGTACAAGAGGGAGGGGTTGGTTCTGTGCAACGCTCGGTCTGTACGCACGAGAGACCATCCCGTCCCCGTTCTCCACCCCCTACGCACTTCCAACCTCCGCAGATTCACGCACACCTCACAAACTCCACCCTCCCTACCTTACAGATAGGACACGCCCCCTTTTCACTCACTGTTTACAGCTACTTTTTATATATCGTCACTTTTCAGCAGACAGTCCATTAGTTCTCGCTGCTTCGCGGCAGCCCTTCTCAATGGGCGTGCAGAACGTCTTTGTGCGTTCGTCTGCTCTGATTCAGTTTCATTTTCATTTTCACTTCTTTCACTAACTGCATAGTTCTCACCTTTCTCGTCGTTGTCGTCCATTCCTGTGGCTGGTTGTTGAGTTGTCGTAGCTGTTGCCATACCCTGGTCTTCCCCAGACGTCTCCGCTATCCCTGGCATTCCGACTGTCGAACTGTCAGCGCCCTCTTCTTCTTCATCGCCGTCGTCGTCGTCTTCTCCATCGTCATCCTCAGAGGGGGCTATTTCTAGGGGAACCAGGTGGCTGACAGCTCGCAGCGATTCGACACCCTCAAACAACACTTTCGCCAAACGCACGACTCCGTCGTCGTCAGGATACGTCTCCACGACACGTCCCAGAGGCCAAGTCGCTCTTTTCTTATTCTCCTGCTTAACTAGCACGATGTCTCCAGGGTGCAGCTTTGAGGGTTCCCCGGGCCGACAGTCGTGCCGGGCTCTCAAGGCACTCAAGTATTCCCTTCTCTAGCGTTCTCTGAACGCTCTTGGTGAATCTGTCATTCTTATGTAACGATCACGTAGCTTCCGAGAGGTGAAGGTTGCGTTGAGATGGTCGTCCGGTAAGATTGGTGCCATGAGGTGGGCTTGGTGTCCTCTTATCAAATGGGAGGGGGTGAGGACTTCATCCTCGCGCTCGTCACCGCTGTACATAAGCGGTCGATTATTCACCACTGCTTCTGCTTCTTTCACGAAGGTTAGCACGTGGGCGTCCGGCAGGTACTTCTTTCTGAGGGCTATCTGGAGGGTCCGTTTCGTTACTCCTATCAAACGCTCGAAGAACCCACCTTTCCAAGGTGCACGGGGCGTCTGAAACCGCCACATTATGCCAGTTTTCCTCAGGAACTGCTGGACTTCATCCTCTTCATAAAGTCCCTGCAGGAGGTGGCTGGCAGCCTTGAAGGTTTGATGGTTATCGGACATGATGAGCTGTGGGGCACCATGGGTGGCACTAAACCGTCTAAGTGCCAACACGAATTCTTCTGCTTCCAAAGAGGGACAGAAGTCAAGGTACACGGCTCTGCTAGCCATGCAGGTTATGATAAGTATATATCCTGGCCGTGTCTCAGTGTGAATTGCTGCTGTGTGGTCCACTCCGACCGCCGTGAACGGTTTTGTGAGGGTGATCCTTTCCTTTGGCAGGGGGGGTGGTGGTGGCTGTCTCGTTAGAGGCTGGAAGGCTAGCTTGCATTCAGGGCATTGCCGCACGGTTCGCTTCGCAATGGAAAGTAGACCCGCCACCCAACATTTCTGTCGAAAGAAACCTATTAGAGTATTCACCCCACAATGCAAATGTAACTGATGTAAATAATTTAAATACATCTTAACTAAATGCCCTTTGGCTGGCAAGAGAATTAAATGATCAGTTTCTCCTACATGGGACACTCGTCCCCTGGTGCAGATGAGATTATCTACTAAAACTAAATTCAATTGTCTAACAAAATTAGCAACTTCACGAGGGAGTCTGACTCCGCCCTCTAAGTAGGCATAAACAGTAGGCAAATAATGTTTTTGCTCTAATTGTACAACAATACTGGACGGATGCCGTTCTATCTTAGCAAACTTTAAAACTAGTCTGGCTACTCTTAACAAGAATTGGAACCCTACTTCCCTTTTCAGGATGTCCCAAATCTCGCCTGGGGGGGTAGGACACATCTCCTCCCTCAACTCCTGCACCGCCGCTACTACGTGAGTTTGATGTAGTAGATCTTCCTCCTTGTAAGGAACAGGCTTTCCCGTGGTCCTGAGGAATTCTGGACCGTTCTTCCACAGGGAGTTAGCTTGCAATTGTTGAGCCGTTGCACCTCGGGATAGGATATCGGCAGGGTTCTGATGACTATGGACATGGTTCAGACTGAAACTACAAACCTGCTGAATAAAAATAATTTCCGCCACTCTGTTAGTAACAAACACATTTTTATTAGACCTTGCATTGGGAGATGCTACCCATGCCAACGTTACCTTACTGTCGGTCCACATTACTATTTCCCGTGGCTCGATCAGTTCCTTGAGCGTTCTTGCTAGTCTGCTGCCTAACAACAAGGCCAGTAGCTCTAGCTTAGGGATCGTCAGCTTGCTCATCCCTTTCGGAGTGATCCGGGTCTTACTAGTTACCAGACTTACCCGATTGCATTCGTCCCTAGTATATGCCACTGCTCCATATGCCTTACTGCTGGCATCGGTGAACACGTAAAGTTGTAAGCCTCTTCTTCCTATCGATCTTTGAAAGGTGATATCGCTCACCGCTTTCAAATCATTCAACAATTCACTTGCCTCTTTAGCCCTTTCTTCTCCTAACACATCATCCCAACCTACATTATCCTCCCATAGTTGTTGAAGGAAAAGCTTTCTCCTTACAAATAATGGGCTTATCAAACCTATCGGATCATGAATGGAGACTAATAGGGAAAGTACCCTACGCTTCGTAGGCACCCATCCCTCCCCCAACTCACAGATCCTTTTACTTTCTTTCACACACAATCTGTCCACGTCCCGGGCCCATCGCAGCCCGAGCACGTTCACACTCACAGGCTCACTCCACTGTTTCTCGCTATCGAAGGCCAAGTGATTGCTGGCCCACCCTTCTAAGGGCATACCCGTCCCCTTTAAGATGTTATGAACAGACTCATGCTCTTGCCTCATATGTTCTATATCTTCAAACGTGGCCAGATAATTATCGACATAAAAGGATTTTACTAAATCTGGGCGCCCTTCGTCTTTAAAATGACAATTTAATATTTGTTGTAGCAAAAATGGACTAGCTGTGATGCCGAACACCACGACTCTAAAGGCGAAGGTAAGCGCTCGACCAGCTGCCTTGCGCCACAGAAATCGTGTGTATTTGGCATCACGAGGATCTAACAAAACACGATGGAATGCTTTACTTATGTCGGCTAACATGGTATATCGATTCAACCTAAACCTTATAATTAAATTATATGCTACCTCTACCAAATTGGGCCCAGGTAAGAGACATTCATTCAATAACTTGCAACCTTGTGACTTTGCCGAGGCATTGAACACGATTCTAAGGGGGGTGGTACGGCTGTCTTTCTTAACACCAAAGTGTGGCATGTAATAACCTTCCACTACGGGATTTTTCACCTCTGATATAAAACCTGCTTCGATATATTTATCTATCACTCCCTGATATTGTTCAAAATATTTCCTATCCTTTCTGAATTTGGTCTGCAACGACTCTAACTGCGCCACAGCGTTACGATAATTTGTTTCTGGCCTAGCATCCGACCCGAATGGTAGGCTAACCTGATATCCCTCAGGTTTTCTTACAACGCTTTGCGATACCTTTCGCACGGCCTCGGCCTCGCGAACAGTGTATTGCTCAGATGGGGCGATGCCAACACGGTCTAATCGCCACCACTCATCTACATCATACAGATATGGCTCGTCCGTGATTCTGCACACTCTCAACGTTCTTACTTGTTCGACCTTTTCCCCTTGGAACAGCCACGGTGGCACCTTCCCGTACAGGGACATACCATTATGCGTTAAGAAAAGATTTATCCCATTTACTTTTTCAACACCTATGATGAAATAGCTAAAATAATCAGCCCCAACTAAAATGTGAACGTTCTTCATGGTATCTGATTGGTTTGCTGGATCAGCTAACGTGACTCCCTTGGTCAACAGATGCTGTCTGACCTTTACATAACCCACGTTATGTATCGGGACGTCCACGTGTTTGTGTGCCACCAACTTCATACGCACGATTCTTTTCCCCATTTCAACCCTGCAACTTACTACATCGTATTGTCCGCTTATTTCCTCGGAACCAAAAGGAGCTATATTCAAAGATACCATTCCTACCACCGGTAGGGCTAATTGACGGGCAATTTTTGCTGAGATGAAGCTCCTATGGCTTCCTGAGTCAAGAAATAGGCGGACTCGCTTACTACCTTGCCTTTGTTGAATACCTGCCATGGCTGTTGGCAAGATAGTGCATGGGAGGTCCACATCAGACCTCTGCGTGATCTTTGCGCTTGTGCATGGTTTAGATTCTACTTTAACTTTGGATGGACGGGGGGCAGTTTGGTTCTGCGCAGGCGTCGCATTTACTACGGGGCGGGACGTTGTTGATTGACTATTACTATGACTAGGGATTGATTGCGGTCTACCCGCATCGCAAATTGCAGTGTGGAGGTTAGCATTACAGTTTCTACAGGAATTTGAAACGGGACAATTATCGCTACGATGGCCTGATTTCGTGCAATTAAAACAAAGACGCCTTTTTAGCAAAATGCGACGTCTAGCAGCTACGTCAGTCACTTGGTGACATCCGTGAGGCGGATGCCGTTCGCTACAAAATGGGCAGGAATTATGGTGGATGGGATGGGTTTTCGGTCTTACACTACTGTCTGGTCTTTTGTCACTCTCAAGACTGTCGCCTCTCTGCAACGCATCGTCTTCTAACATTCTCACAATAAAATCTATTGCCTCAAAAAACTCGTCCAACGTATAGTCGCATTTCCTCAAATGCTCTACCACTTTGCGGTATAGTTTTCCCTCTGAAAGTTTTTGATTAATGAGGCTCATGACCATGCCCTGGCCTAAGTCATTGGTACTAAGTCTTTTGATTTGTTCAATAATGATGGTCAACTCAAAACGGAACCTTTTGAGTTCTACTGGGTTTAGTGACAGCACAAAGATGTTGGCTAATTTACGGTGCAGAATCACGAGTGTCTGGTGCACGTTGCCATACTGCTTATCTAATAGGTCTAATGCTACACTATAGTTCGCGGCGGTTACACTTAGAGATTTGATGATCCTAAGTGGCTCTTTGCCCAACGTCCCCAATAAATACGTGAATTTAGACACTTCGTCTAAATCAGCTCTTCGATCCACGTGGATCGTGAATAGTTCACGGTACGATGCGTACTCTTGCACTTCCCCTTCAAACGTGGGGAGAGGCAGCGGCTTCAACCTGGGGAGGGCAACATTCCCCGTTGAAGGGCCTTTCACTTTATCTATTCTATTATACAATAGAGTGGAAGCACGTGTCGCTTCACCTAACATATGCCTAATTCGGGCTTCGATATTAGATTCTAATTTAACGCGCTGGCTTTTGTATAGCTCTTTAAGCTGTCGGACCTCTGCCTGCAACTCCGTTACCAAATTCTGGTAAACGGACTCGGAGTAGGTCTCTATCAGCGCCCTTTGCGTTTCGCTTAGTAAATCCTCCAGTAGTCCCATCGACGCCTCGATATGAACGATCGTGGACACAGCCATCTTAATTAACTTTACTTTATGTTTGGGGGGGGGGGGTTGGGCAAGGCAAGGAAAGAAAGATAATTTTACGTTAAGAAGGGACTCGAACTGACCCACGTGGGCGATCGCACATCGGGACGTAGACGAACCTTTGATTGTTCCTTCTCTCCCACCCTTAAAATCACATACTCTAATTAGTCCCGTCCGGCTCTGGGAAGCACTTGTCATCCGGTTCGAAGGACCAAATGTGGCGAAATTTCACCGGGTCATACAAAATAGCCCGATGTACTGGGCAGATCACAATGTCTTAGGGACAAACTTCACAAAACCATCGGGGGAGTAATTAGAATATGGTTATTTTTAACAAATATTATTACAAAAATAATAATCTAATACGAAAGAAACATGAAAAATTAACCTTTACTTGACATACGAGAACATGTGACCGAAAAAAAACTATGTCCACTTCGGACTCAAGGTATCAACAAAATTAATTGAACATTTATAAAGTTATCTCGATAAACCTCTTACCGAGACCTTTAGAATTACTTTACACAATAACACTGATCCCCTGGCACAAGGATTGACAAAATATTTATAGATACAAACTTTACAACAACTCTATCAAGACCTACACGGAAACAGACCTGGGTACAATAGGCGTGGGGAGAGAGAACAATTAGATAGGACTTACTATGATTGGGGACGTCGGATCAAAGAGGGCGAGCAAGCCTTGCAACTTCCGACGTCACTTTTTTAGCGCGATTTGTCCTGAACCTAAATTTCTAGATTGGATTTTTTTTATCATGTTACAATAGGATGACGTTATTTTTCCTAATCTTAAATTACTAGTAATTGATTTCATTAGTCTCAGCGCCTTCCTACCAGGCTGTTTCTCTTTTTGGTTCTAAACATTCCCGTCTTGAACTACATTCATTCGCCCGCGAGTTTTCTCCTCTCCCTCCAATTTGACGTAGTTGTAGGCGGAGTCAAATGGCGGGAATTTTGATTGATCAGGTCGAAAATTCCCGACAGAACAATTAAAATAAGGACTTATCTTTGCTGAGGACGTCGGACCAAAGAGGCAGAACTGAGCTCTGCACTCCCGACGACACCTTGTTCCCGCGGTTTTTCTGAACCTAAATTTCTAGATAGGATATTTTCATCATGTTACAATAAAATGATATTAAATTTCTGAATCATAAATTACAAATGCTCGATTTCTTTAACCTCAGCACCTTCCCTACCAGGCGGTTGCTCTCTAGGTTCTAAAACAGTCTCGTCTTAAACCACATTCATTCGCCCGCGAGTTCTCTCAACCCTCCCTCCAATTTGACGTAACGTAGGTGGAGTTAAGTGGCGGGAATTTCGAGTGATCAGTTCGAAAATTCCCGACAGGCCCCTTGGTCTTCCAGCGTCCTGCTTTTACAACTGAGGTTGTGGCTTGGTAAATAATAATAATAATAATGATAATAATAATAATAATAATAATAATAATAATAATAATAATAATAATAATAATAATAATAAATCTGTTTTGACGTTGTTAATGTTTTGTAGAATGATTTATTGTTAATTTGTTCTTATCATTTATTTATTTCCTTATTTCCTTTCCTCACTGGGCTATTTTTCCCTATTGGAGCCCTTGGGCTTATAGCATCTTGCTTTTCCAACTAAGATTGTAGCTTGGCTAATAATAATAATAATAATAATAATAATAATAATAATAATAATAATAATAATAATAATCATAATAATAATAATAGTAATAATAATAATAATAATAATAATAATAATAATAATAATAATAATAATAATAATAATAATTGTCGGGAATTTCGACCTGATCAATCAAAATTCCCGCCATTTGACTCCGCCTACGACTACGTCAAATTGGAGGGAGAGGAGAAAACTCGCGGGCGAATGAATGTAGTTCAAGACGGGAATGTTTAGAACCAAAAAGAGAAACAGCCTGGTAGGAAGGCGCTGAGACTAATGAAATCAATTACTAGTAATTTAAGATTAGGAAAAATAACGTCATCCTATTGTAACATGATAAAAAAAATCCAATCTAGAAATTTAGGTTCAGGACAAATCGCGCCAAAAAGGTGATGTCGGAAGTTGCAAGGCTTGCTCGCCCTCTTTGATCCGACGTCCCCAATCAGAGTAAGTCCCATCTAATTGTTCTCTCTCCACACCCCCTAGTGTACCCAGGTCGGTTTCCGTGTAGGTCTTGATAGAGTTGTTGTAAAGTTTTTATCTGTTAATATTTTGTCGATCCTTGTGCCAGGGGATCAGTGTTATTGTATAAAGCACGTTTAAGGGTCTCGATAAGGGGTTTATCGAGATATCTTTATAAATGTTCAATTGATTTTGCTAATATCTCGAGTCCGAAGTGGACACAGTTTTTTTTCGGTCACATGTTCTTGTATGTCAAGTAAAGGTTAATTTTTCATGTTTCTTTCGTATTAGATTATTATTTTTATAATAAAACTAGTTTAATTATAGCCATATTCTATTTACTCCCCCGATGGTTTTGTAAAGTTTGTCCCTCAGACCTTGTGATTCAGCCCAGTACATCGGGCTATTTGTATAAACCGGTGATATTTCGCCACATTTGGTCCTTCGAACCGGATCACAAGTGCTTCCCAGAGCCGGACGGGACTAATTAGAGTATGTGCCTTTAAGGGTGGGAGAGAAGGAACAATCAAAGGTTCGTCTACGTCCCGATGTGCGATCGCCCACGTGGGTCAGTTTGAGTCCCTTCTTAACGTAAAATTATCTTTCTTTCCTTGCCTTGCCCAACCCCCCTAAACGTAAAGTAAAGTTAATTAAGATGGCTGTGTCCACGATCGTTCATATCGAGGCGTCGATGGGCCTACTGGAGGATTTACTAAGCGAAACGCAAAGGGCGCTGATAGAGACCTACTCCGAGTCCGTTTACCAGAATTTGGTAACGGAGTTGCAGGCAGAGGTCCGACAGCTTAAAGAGCTATACAAAAGCCAGCGCGTTAAATTAGAATCTAATATCGAAGCCCGAATTAGGCATATGTTAGGTGAAGCGACACGTGCTTCCACTCTGTTGTACAATAGAATAGATAAAGTGAAAGGCCCTTCAACGGGGAATGTTGCCCTCCCCAGGTTGAAGCCGCTGCCTCTCCCCACGTTTGAAGGGGAAGTGCAAGAGTACGCATCGTACCGTGAACTATTCACGATCCACGTGGATCGAAGAGCTGATTTAGACGAAGTGTCTAAATTCACATATTTATTGGGGACGTTGGGCAAAGAGCCGCTTAGGATCATCAAATCTCTAAGTGTAACCGCCGCGAACTATAGTGTAGCATTAGACCTATTAGATAAGCAGTATGGCAACGTGCACCAGACACTCGTGATTCTGCACCGTAAATTAGCCAACATCTTTGTGCCGTCACTAAACCCAGTAGAACTCAAAAGGTTCCATTTTGAGTTGACCATCATTATTGAACAAATCAAAAGACTTAGTACCAATGACTTAGGCCAGGGCATGGTCATGAGCCTCATTAATCAAAAACTGTCAGAGGGAAAACTATACCGCAAAGTGGTAGAGCATTTGAGGAAATGCGACTATACGTTGGACGAGTTTTTTGAGGTAATAGATTTTATTGTGAGAATGTTAGAAGACGATGCGTTGCAGAGAGGCGACAGTCTTGAGAGTGACAAAAGACCAGACAGTAGTGTAAGACCGAAAACCCATCCCATCCACCATAATTCCTGCCCATTTTGTAGCGAACGGCATCCGCCTCACGGATGTCACCAAGTGACTGACGTAGCTGCTAGACGTCGCATTTTGCTAAAAAGGGGTCTTTGTTTTAATTGCACGAAATCAGGCCATCGTAGCAATAATTGTCCCGTTTCAAATTCCTGTAGAAACTGTAATGCTAAGCACCACACTGCAATTTGCGATGCGAGTAGACCGCAATCAATCCCTAGTCATAGTAGTAATAGTCAATCAACAACGTCCCGCCCCGTAGTAAATGCGACGCCTGCGCAGAACCAAACTGCCCCCCGTCCATCCAAAGTTAAAGTAGAATCTAAACCATGCACGAGCGCAAAGATCGCGCAGAGGTCTGATGTGGACCTCCCATGCACTATCTTGCCAACAGCCATGGCAGGTATACAACAAAAGCAAGGTAGTAAGAGAGTCCGCCTATTTCTCGACTCAGGAAGCCAGAGGAGCTTCATCTCTGCAAAAATTGCCCGTCAATTAGGCCTACCGGTGGTAGGAAGAGAATCCTTGAATATAGCTCCGTTTGGTTCCGAGGAAATAAGCGGACAATACGATGTGGTAAGTTGCAGAGTTGAAATGGGGAAAAGAATCGTGCGTATGAAGTTGGTGGCACACGAACACGTGGACGTCCCGATACATAACGTGGGTTATGTAAAGGTCAGACAGCATCTGTTGACCAAGGGAGTCACGTTAGCTGATCCAGCAAACCAATCAGATACCATGAAGAACGTTCACATTTTAGTTGGGGCTGATTATTTTAGCTATTTCATCATAGGTGTTGAAAAAGTAAATGGGATAAATCTTTTCTTAACGCATAATGGTATGTCCCCGTACGGGAAGGTGCCACCGTGGCTGTTCCAAGGGGAAAAGGTCGAACAAGTAAGAACGTTGAGAGTGTGCAGAATCACGGACGAGCCATATCTGTATGATGTAGATGAGTGATGGCGATTAGACCGTGTTGGCATCGCCCCATCTGAGCAATACAATGTTCGCGAGGCCGAGGCCGTGCGAAAGGTATCGCAAAGCGTTGTAAGAAAACCTGAGGGATATCAGGTTAGCCTACCATTCAGGTCGGATGCTAGGCCAGAAACAAATTATCGTAACGCTGTGGCGCAGTTAGAGTCGTTGCAGACAAAATTCAGAAAGGATAGGAAATATTTTGAACAATATCAGGGAGTGATAAATGAATATATGGAAGCAGGTTTTATATCAGAGGTGAAAAATCCCGTAGTGGAAGGTTATTACATGCCACACTTTGGTGTTAAGAAAGATAGCCGTACCACCCCCCTTAGAATCGTGTTCAATGCCTCGGCAAAGTCAAAGGGTTGCAAGTCATTGAATGAATGTCTCTTACCTGGGCCCAATTTGGTAGAGGTAGCATATAGTTTAATTATAAGGTTTAGGTTGAATCGATATGCCATGTTAGCCGACATAAGTAAAGCATTCCATCGTGTTTTGTTAGATCCTCGTGATGCCAAATACACACGATTTCTGTGGCGCAAGGCAGCTGGTCGAGCGCTTACCTTCGCCTTTAGAGTCGTGGTGTTCGGCATCACAGCTAGTCCATTTTTGCTACAACAAATATTAAATTGTCATTTTAAAGACGAAGGGCGCCCAGATTTAGTAAAATCCTTTTATGTCGATAATTATCTGGCCACATTTGAAGATATAGAACATATGAGGCAAGAGCATGAGTCTGTTCATAACATCTTAAAGGGGGCGGGTATGCCCTTAGAAGGGTGGGCCAGCAATCACTTGGCCTTCGATAGCGAGAAACAGTGGAGTGAGCCTGTGAGTGTGAACGTGCTAGGGCTGCGATGGGCCCGGGACGTGGACAGATTGTGTGTGAAAGAAAGTAAAAGGATCTGTGAGTTGGGGGAGGGATGGGTGCCTACGAAGCGTAGGGTACTTTCCCTATTAGTCTCCATTTATGATCCGATAGGTTTGATAAGCCCATTATTTGTAAGGGGAAAGCTTTTCCTTCAACAACTATGGGAGGATAATGTAGGTTGGGATGATGTGTTAGGAGAAGAAAGGGCTAAAGAGGCAAGTGAATTGTTGAATGATTTGAAAGCGGTGAGCGACATCACCTTTCAAAGATCGATAGGAAGAAGAGGCTTACAACTTCACATGTTCACCGATGCCAGCAGTAAGGCATATGGAGCAGTGGCATATACTAGGGACGAATGCAATCGGGTAAGTCTGGTAACGAGTAAGACCCGGATCACTCCGAAAGGGATGAGCAAGCTGACGATCCCTAAGCTAGAGCTACTGGCCTTGTTGTTAGGCAGCAAACTAGCAAGAACGCTCAAGAAACTGATCGAGCCATGGGAAATAGTACTGTGGACCGACAGTAAGGTAACGTTGGCATGGGTAGCATCTCCCGATGCCAGGTCTAATAAAAATGTGTTTGTTTCTAACAGAGTGGCGGAAATTATTTTTATTCTGCAGGTTTGTAGTTTCAGTCTGAACCATGTCCCTAGTCATCAGAACCCTGCCGATATCCTATCCCGAGGTGCAACGGCTCAACAATTGCAAGCTAACTCCCTGTGGAAGAACGGTCCAGAATTCCTCAGGACCACGGGAAAGCCTGTTCCTTACGAGGAGGAAGATCTACTACATCAAACTCACGTAGTAGCGGCGGTGCAGGAGTTGAGGGAGGAGATGTGTCCTACCCCCCCCCCCCCCCAGGCGAGATTTGGGACATCCTGAAAAGGGAAGTAGGGTTCCAATTCTTGTTAAGAGTAGCCAGACTAGTTTTAAAGTTTGCTAAGATAGAACGGCATCCGTTCAGTATTGTTGTACAATTAGAGCAAAAACATTATTTGCCTACTGTTTATGCCTACTTAGAGGGCGGAGTCAGACCCCCTCGTGAAGTTGCTAATTTTGTCAGACAATTGAATTTAGTTTTAGTAGATAATCTCATCTGCACTAGGGGACGAGTGTCTCATGTAGGAGAAACTGATCATTTAATTCTCTTGCCAGCCAAAGGGCATTTAGTTAGGATGTATTTAAAATATTTACATCAGTGACATTTGCATTGTGGGGTGAATACTCTAATAGGTATCTTTCGACAGAAATGTTGGGTGGCGGGTCTACGTTCCATTGCAAAGCGAACCGTGTGGCAATGCCCTGAATGCAAGCTAGCCTTCCAGCCTCTAACGAGACAGCCACCACCACCCCCCCTGCCAAAGGAAAGGATCACCCTCACAAAACCGTTCACGGCGGTCGGAGTGGACCACACAGCAGCAATTCACACTGAGACACGGCCAGGATATATACTTATCATAACCTGCATGGCTAGCAGAGCCGTGTACCTTGACTTCTGTCCCTCTTTGGAAGCAGAAGAATTCGTGTTGGCACTTAGACGGTTTAGTGCCACCCACGGTGCCCCACAGCTCATCATGTCCGATAACCATCAAACCTTCAAGGCTGCCAGCCACCTCCTGCAGGGACTTTATGAAGAGGATGAAGTCCAGCAGTTCCTGAGGAAAACTGGCATAATGTGGCGGTTTCAGACGCCCCGTGCACCTTGGAAAGGTGGGTTCTTCGAGCGTTTGATAGGAGTAACGAAACGGACCCTCCAGATAGCCCTCGGAAAGAAGTACCTGCCGGACGCCCACGTGCTAACCCTCGTGAAAGAAGCAGAAGCAGTGGTGAATAATCGACCGCTTATGTACAGCGGTGACGAGCGCGAGGATGAAGTCCTCACCCCCTCCCATTTGATAAGAAGACACCAAGTCCACCTCATGGCACCAATCTTACCGGACGACCATCTCAACGCAACCTTCACCTCTCGGAAGCTACGTGATCGTTACATAAGAATGACAGATTCACTAAGAACGTTCAGAGAACGTTGGAGAAGGGAATACTTGAGTGCCTTGAGAGCCCGGCACGACTGTCGGCCCGGGGAACCCTCAAAGCTGCACCCCGGAGACATCATGCTAGTTAAGCAGTAGAATAAGAAAAGAGCGACTTGGCCTCTGGGACGTGTCGTGGAGACGTATCCTGACGACGACGGAGTCGTGCGTTCGGTGAAAGTGTTGTTTGAGGGTGTCGAATCGCTGCGAGCTGTCAGCCACCTGGTTCCCCTAGAAATAGCCCCCTCTGAGGATGACGATGGAGGAGACGACGGCGATGACGGAGAAGAGGGCGCGTACAGTTCGACAGCCGGAATGCCAGTGATAGCGGAGATGTCTGGGGACGACCAGGGTATGGCAACAGCTACGACAACTCAACAACCAGCCACAGGAATGGATGACAACGACGAGAAAGGTGAGAACTATGCAGTTAGTGAAAGAAGTGAAAATGAAAATGAAACTGAATCAGAGCAGACAAACGCACAAAGACGTTCTGCACGCCCATTGAGAAGGGCTGCCACGAAACAGCGAGAACTAATGGACTGTCTGCTGAAAAGTGATGATATATAAAAAGTAGCTGTAAACAGTGAGTGAAAAGGGGGCATGTCCTATCTGGAAGGTAGGGAGGGTGGAGTTTGTGAGGTGTGCGTGAATCTGCGGAGGTTGGAAGTGCGTAGGGGTGGAGAACGGGGACGGGATGGTCTCTCGTGCGTACAGACCGAGCGTTGCACAGAACCAACCCCTCCCTCTTGTACTCCATTAAATAACAGCCTGCATGTAGCAGCGCTATAGAAGTCTCGATTATTGTGAGTTGAGACAGACTGAATTTGAATTGTCATTTATGCATTTCTGCCATTTTCTGATTGTCTTAGGCCCATTGCCTAATTGCTTTTGCACTCGAATTGTTATGTATGCATTTCTGCTATTTTCTGAATTGTCTTAGGCCCATTGCCTAATTGCCTTTGCACTTGAATTGTTATGTATGCATTTCTGCCATTTCTGATTATTTTAGGCCCATTGCCTAATTGCCTTTGCATTTGAATTGTGTGCATTTCCATTGCCATTTTCTGTTTGATTTAGGCCCATTGCCTAATTGCCTTTGCATTTGAATTGTGTGCATTTCCATTGCCATTTTCTGTTTGATTTAGGCCCATTGCCTAATTGCTTTTGCATTTGAATTGTGTGCATTTCCATTGCCATTTTCTGTTTGATTTAGGCCCATTGCCTAATTGCCTTTGCATTTGAATTGTGTGCATTTCCATTGCCATTTTCTGTTTGATTTAGGCACATTGCCTAATTGCCTTTGCATTTGAACTGTAATGTATGCATTTCCATTGCCATTTTCTATTTTTTTTAGGCCCATTGCCTAATTGCTTGCCATTTGAATTCTGTAAAATGTGTGTGTACATTATCACTTATTTCTGCTGTTCCTTATGTGTATTATACACGAGTGCATTAGAATTGCTAGGCCCATTGCCTAATTTGAACTGTTGTATGACTGTATATTATTGATTGTGTTTATTACCCCAGGGTAACATTGCTGTTGTATATTGTGCGTACTCTGTTCGAGTCGTTGCGGAGCGCTACGCAGCAAGCCTAACAGAGTTTCGGAGTAAGTCACTCCCCTCACCCCGAGTCTAGCTCCATCCAATTGACCGACGTTTCATCGCTCCTTATTTTGGGGCTTGGAGGATGTCGGGAATTTTGACCTGATCAATCAAAATTCCCGCCATTTGACTCCGCCTACGACTATGTCAAATTGGAGGGAGAGGAGAAAACTCGCGGGCGAATGAATGTAGTTCAAGACGGGAATGTTTAGAACCAAATAGAGAAACCGCCTGGTAGGAAGGCGCTGAGACTAATGAAATCAATTACTAGTAATTTAAGATTAGGAAAAATAACGTCATTCTATTGTAACATGATAAAAAAATCCAATCTAGAAATTTAGGTTCAGGACAAATCGCGCCAAAAAGGTGACGTAGGAAGTTGCAAGGCTTGCTCGCCCTCTTTGATCCGACGTCCCCAATCAGAGTAAGTCCCATCTAATTGTTCTCTCTCCCCACCCCCTAGTGTACCCAGGTCGGTTTCCGTGTAGGTCTTGATAGAGTTGTTGTAAAGTTTTTATCTGTTAATATTTTGTCGATCCTTGTGCCAGGGGATCAGTGTTATTGTGTAAAGCACGTTTAAGGGTCTCGATAAGGGGTTTATCGAGATATCTTTATAAATGTTCAATTGATTTTGCTAATATCTCGAGTCCGAAGTGGACATAGTTTTTTTTCGGTCACATGTTTTTGTATGTCAAGTAAAGGTTAATTTTTCATGTTTCTTTCGTATTAGATTATTATTTTTATAATAAAACTTGTTTAATTATAGCCATATTCTATTTACTCCCCCGATGGTTTTGTAAAGTTTGTCCCTCAGACCTTGTGATTCAGCCCAGTACATCGGGCTATTTGTATAAACCGGTGAAATTTCGCCACAATAATAATAATAATAATAATAATAATAATAATAATAATAATAATAATAATAATAATAATAATAATAATAATTTTAATAATAATAATAATAATGATAATAATAATAATAATAATAATAATTTTGTGCGATAATTGGATTTAGGAAAAGCAACTATTCACTCGCAAGTACGATCTCAGCATTCCCACGAATTTATCTTTGTAACGTTTTGTAGAATAATATCTATTCTACTGTTATTTATTGATAAGAGAGGGAGAGAGAGACCCGAAAAATGTTTTTTATTAATTATGATTGAATAAATAGAAAAATAGAATTGAGAAAAAGTATTATTAATTAAATAAATATTATACTAATCAAATGTCACCAAAACCCGGTGGTTCAGATTTTCGTTTGTTTACATTGACCTCGACCCTGACCCTGACAGCTCGATCGTAGAACATAGGATGTTATTTCCCGATTAATATGACCATAGTAAGTCAGTGTATTCAACCTTATATTTGTCATATATTTATGCGTTTATTAGAAATATTTTTCTGTCATAGATACCTAATTAAATCCAGTTTGATCGTCAATATAGACGAGCAACTACATGCAATTTAAGTTTTAATACTTTTTATTTACTTCACATTTGGAAAGCCTCGTAGGGAAGTAGGAGGCAGCTTTGATACCATTGATAAATGTCATATTTAATTTCTTTATCAGTTAATCCTTTATATCATTTGGTTGAATAGTGATGTCACAGATGAATTCTGGTGTCAATTTAGACTTTCTTATTACTTATTTCACAGTTTTGAAACTTCTTGGATTCGTATTGAAGGAAGATGTCCATAACAAGTGACCATTTTCCCTTTAGAGGAAATAAAAACTGTAGGGTGTATGTATGATGACGGCCATGCCCCATAACGCTCCTATTTTCATACCTGTCACTAAGAATACGGTGGGGGTGTAGGTATGACGATGGTTGGCTAAGAATACGGCTGTTTTCTAAGGTAAGTGGGTAAGGACACGGGTAGTATGTTGGGTTAGGTGGGGAAGTTAAGGTTAGACGGTGTTCTTGTGTAGTGTTTTTGTAGTAGAACGGCTGTATCTTACGAACAAGTAGAAAATGGGAAGAAAATTCCCATTTTCTATACACACGGGAGCAACTGTCCTCTTATATATGTTATGCGCCATCGGCTTATCTGCGCTATCGGTCGATCGCGCTGCGCCATCTATAGATTCATCATTAGTGCAGACATCGATAGATAGTACAACCATCGATCAATTGCGCTGTGCGTTCTAGAGATATATTGAAGGTATTATTGCTCTATCAAGCAATGTAAGTAAATTATTTTGTAGTATATAGCAAAACGCAATCAATATTTTTGTTGACAAAAACAATATAATGTATTTTGTTTCATGTACAGTATTATGTTGGTTCGTTCCTCGCCTGCCAAGGATCGTTCGCGATCTCCTCCGGAGGATGTGCTTCCTTAGAAAGGACATATTTCTCCTTCTGAGCATTAAGCAGTTGTTTGCCAACCATCTGCTTATCGTTCACCTGCTCGCGGAGTTCCTGTACAGTTTTCTCCGTCTCGTCAGGTTCAGGTTCATCGTCCTGCCACTCGTTAACCTGCATCTCGTGAATTGCCTGCTCTGCCGGCAGCTCATGAATCGCCTGTGCAGCCGTTCGCCATTCACCAATGGTTAGCCACTCGGTGACTTATCCAGCGGTTCGCTGTTCACCTTTGGCTTTTCGATCACCAACTCGCCAATCGCAGAATCAGCCCACTGACCAACGGCAGATCACCGCTCGTCAACTGATCATGCAGTCTTCGACTGCTTGTCAGTCACCCTCCGTTTGCTTTTTGCCAATGGTAAGCCATTCGCCGCTCGCTAATGGTTAGCCGCTCGCCACTCACCAAAAGTTAGCCATTCATCTCTCCCCTACGGTTCGTTGCTCATCTTTGGCTCACTGATTGCCGATTCACCGATCACCATTCTGCTGATTGCTGACAGCTCACCACTCGCCACAGGATGCCAGAAAACTTTCAATCAATCTATCAGTCAATTGCCACTCGCCGGCAGTTCATTGCTCGGCAGCCCACCAGCAGCTTTCAAATACTCGCCAATCACCATCTACACGACGTTGCCCCGAGAAATCGGAAGGCAAACGACACCAGCTCTTCTGCTCGTCTTTCTCAATCATGCCAATCCACTAAACAATCGGCAGTCCCCATCAGCAGGTCGTCGACAGGTGACTAGTCGTGAGTACTCTCCGATTGTGCAGCGGTCACGAAAACCAGCCCTTGACCATTGTCAACATTCGCCAGAATGGCGCTGTTCTAAGGAACAGAATCACCAGAGCTGCTGGTGGCATGGTTGGAAGCGACCTGGCCTATCATTTGAAGGCGCTAGTGTTCAATCCCAGTATGAGATAGAAATTTTTTTCTATTTTTATCAAAGTATTGTGTAGATTTCCCGTCAGGGCTTCCAAGATAAGGTCAAGCATTGCCTGGCCCGTATCAGTTCAGACTGAGTTCTCTCACAGGGAAGAATCCTTAACCAACTCTTTCCGGCCTTCGTTCATTGAGGAAGTCCCGAGGGATCGCAGAGTAGTCTCAAAACCCGGAGAGGATTCCATCCTTTCCTCTACGGGTGACCAACAGAAGGCTGTAACACCTCCGAGTCCAGGGACCCTTAAAAGTTCTGATCATGGACTACAAAACCCGCAGGGGAGTCAGGCAGTCCACATTTGGCCTCATCGAGAACTACAAAACAGGACTGCAGTAATGGAAAACAAGGTGTCTAAAAGATCCTTTCCTGCCTTATGCAGCTCGGGACTGAACCCTGGATAATATCCGTGATACGTTCAGGGTATCTCGTCCCGTTCACTCATCTCTTCCTCCATTGGTCAAGACCCCAGCATCAACGAGCTCCTATATGAAGGGATCCGCAAGGGAGCTGGCCCTTTGGGCCGAAGTCCACACCATGTTGAAGAAGGTCAGACAAGCGGTAAAACCATAGGACTTCATGTGTACCCTAGACCTAAAGGACGCATACTTTCAGATCCCAATATCATCTGTCTTCAAGGAAGTATCTGAGATTCAGCCTAGACGACAAGAAATACCAGTTCAAGGCGCTGTGCTTCGGTCTCTCCACAAGCACCCCAGGTCATCAAAAGTGTTGGCCCTAGTTTCATCCTGGGATCATAGAACCGGCATCCGTCTCCTATGTTTCCTGGACGACCGGCTAATTCTAGCAGACTCTGTGGCAACCCTTTGTCAGCAGTGAGAAAACTTCTTGAGGCATTGCCAAGATCTGGGGATCATGGTATTCCTCGAGAATTCATCCCTGCTTCCCACTCAAAGACTGGTATACCGAGGAATGATAATAGACACTAACCTCCACCAAACCTTCCCATCAGACGACAGGAAGGTCGCGAGACCTTTTCTCAAACGAGAAGAGCTCCCAGCTCAAAGGTGACTATGTCTCCTCGGACACTTATCGTTTCTAACCTGTCTAGTTCTTAGCGGCTGCCTCAGGATACGATCCCTCCAATGGCGACTAAAGCCCAACGAGAATCAGGCCTTTGATACCCTGGACATTCTGATCCCCACTGGACCAGAGGAACAGATGGATCTCGATTGGTGGGTGGCAGGCAAAAATCTGCTAAAGGGTATCAATCTTCTCGTCCTTCTCCCAAACTTGGTGCTGTTTTCCGACGCATCAAAAGAAGGGTGGGGGCCCATGTGTTGCATCACATGACCTTAGGCTTTTGGTCAGAGTTCGAAAAGTACCTTCACATAAATCCCTTAGAGAAGAATGCTGTCTGCCTGGCCCCTTAAAAGTTCTACACTTTTTGGCGGATCATTCAGTAGGGGTAATGAGTGACAACCCCACAGTAGTGGCTTACATCAACAAGCAAGGGTAGTCATGACAAGTCTTTCGGCTTTCATGATGGAGAGTTTTCGGACTCTTGTCACGCTGAGCCTAGAGGCTCTCATTGTAGTGGTTTGCGGACTGTGATCAGATGTAGCATGCAGACTGCCTAGTGTCTGAATGCCAACCACACTCCAACGTTCACTACACAAAAAGACAAAACGGTGGAATACCCAGAAATCCGGGCAAAAAGCAAACAATCAAGGATGAACTAGACACTGGGCACCACCCCTTGATTTTATACTGAACAAGGGGACCCAGCTAGGACTGTATTTGCTTAATACTATTCTACAGGTATGCCGTCTCACTTATTATCGGCATGCATGGAGTCCACTGTAAATAGCGGCTGCTATATTTCAATTTATTTGAACACTACAACCATTAGGAGAGGAAAAAGTGATTTTACAAATAAAAGAACTTCAGGCTAGAACGGGGAATATCTTGGATGAGGAAGTGAATTGAAAGAGAATTTTAAAAAACAGTTGTTCCGGAACTGGAATACAAACCACGCTATTTATTAGGGGTATTACTTTCGGCGTAGCTGAAATGACGAGCCATTAAAGTTTAGCGAGGGTTAGCTACAAAAACCACTAGTTAGGGGGGGATAGGGGAGGGTAGCCTTTATTGGACAGCCATTAATCTGTTTTTTTGCTTTTTCTTTCTAGTGTGTATTTGTGAAGTTGACTTTGCTACCATGCGCACATGCCCTGGACACTCTGGCCGGCCCTCTGGAACATTTATGTTGGCGGTGGAGACAGATCCCCACACCCTTTGTCCTTCTTACAGAGGTCAACGGTGTGATAGCGATAATAAGTGCAATGAGTTTAGGGAGTGGTCTTCCTCCCAGTGGGAGAGGTTTGGGCGATGGCGGAAGAAGAAGTCTAAGCGGGATATTTCTTCTTCGAAGGTTCCTTCGAAGGTAGGAAAACCCAAGGCCTCTTCCTCCGTCTCCCTACCCTCCTCCGAAGCTCCTACTCATTCGGCCTCTTACGAGAGACCGTCGAGTAGTAGCGTAGACCAATTTAATGTCGGCCAACCCCGGTCCTCGATAGATGGTGTTGCTTCCCCTAGCGAAGCGGCCCCACCTCTCCCCCCGGGTGAGGCCTTGTCACCTACTCCTTTATTGCAGGTTTGGTTTTCCTTAGGGCTCTCGGGTCCGCCCTTCAAGGACGCATTGCTGCAGTTCATCCGCAAGGGTGCTTCTGTTCAGCAGTCATTGCTGCCGTCAGAGGTAGATCCTCTGGCCCTTGTTGATGTTGTGGTGTCAGAGGTGTCACCCTTGATTACATCTGACTCCTCTGCCCCTCCAGACTCTCCAGTGGTTGCTGCCGACTTAGTTTCCCCCGTTCCTGAACATCCTTCTAGAGGGAAACTAAGTCAAACGTCTGTCTCTCCTGCGAGTGTTTCTTCCCCTCCGGGGAGTTTACTCATAGAGACTCCTCTTCGGAGGACTGCTGCAGCGCACTGTCAGGTCAGCTTGCTGATCCTAAGGACCCTAGAGGGCGCCTTCGTCGGAAAGCTCGCCCTCCACTCCACCTTATAGGTCTCCCTTCATACCGGTGAAGAGGCACCTCTTCGGTACTTCTGCTTCGTCGTCGCAGCGGTCACCCATAGAGGAGCCTCCGCTGCAGTCATCTGGCCCTCGACCTTCGACCGTCACTGGACTTGCTACTAGTCCACCGACTTCGGTCCTGGACCTCTCTGCATATCGTTCACGATCTCCTTCGGTGGATGTGCGCCCTCACAAAGGGAACATCCCAGTTCCTGACCTGCCACCCTTCAGACCTTCCTTCACCGTTCCTGTTTTCGGTAAAGCCTCTTCAGGCCCTACTGAAGTGCGCAGCTGCGTGCCATCGCCCTACAGCTCACCAACCTCCTACAGGACATCAGCGCTCACCAGCAGCTCGTCATCAACAGCCTGCTTGTCAGTGCGCTACAACGCTTCCGCGCCCCTTCTCCTGCTCGCGCTCATAGGCGACAGCTGCAACAGGCGCCCGCGCGCCCATACGCCCACGGTCTCCTACGCGTCCATGATCTCCTATGCGCCAGCGCTCTCCCGCACGCCATCGCTCTCCCGTGAGCCATAACTCACCTACGCGCCAGCACTCACCTACGCGCTAGCGCTCACCTACGCGCTAGCGCTCTCCAGCGCGCCAGCGCTCTCCTGCACGTCAAATCTCTCCTGTGCACCAACGCTCTCTCCTAAGCGCCAATGCGTGCGCAATCCAGCGCTCTCATAAGCGCCAGTGCTCTCCAGCGTGCCAGGTCTCCTACGCGCTTGCACCAGGACATATGCGTCCGGCACTCGCCCGAGCGCGCACGCCAACACGCGCCCACACATGCGCGCCAATACTCGCCACCGCACCATCTCTCGCCCGCGCGCCACCAATCGTTCGCGCGCGCAAATCAACGCTTGCCCATATGCTTTCGGTCACTTCGAAGGATCTTCTGAACAGATGCTTCGTGTAAAGCTTCTTGAAGTTGGCAATCACTTGCTGGTCCATAAGCTGGAGGAGAGGGGTGGTGTTCGGTGGCAGATAGAGAACTTTAATGAAGGAGAAGTCAGGATGTATGTTGGCCTCGAGGCCAGGAGGGTGAGCAGGGGCATTGTCCAGTACCAGGAGACATTTTAGAGGAAGATTGTTCTCCTCTAAAAATTTCTTGACAGCAGGACCGAAGCAAACGTTTACCCACTTAATAATTATGGTCCTCATGACCCAGGCCTTGGCATTAGACCTCCAAAATACTGAGAGCCTATCCTTCGTGACATTTTGTGCCTTGAAGGCACGAGGATTCTCTGATTGTACACCAGTAGGGGCTTAATTTAAGTCCCCACTGGCATTTGCACAAAATGTGAGGGTAAGTCTGTCCTTCATTGGTTTATGGCCAGGAAGTTTCTTTTCTTCTGCTGTGATATATGTACGACGGGGAATTTTCTTCCAGAAAAAGCCAGTTTCATCACAGTTAAACACTTGCTGAGGAATGTAGCCTTCTCTGGAAATTAATTTCTCAAACTTCTTGAGGAATTCTTCTGCTGCTTTCTTGTCAGAACTGGCCGCCTCTCCATGCCTGACGACTGAGTGAATACCATTCCTCTTCCTAAAGCGATCAAACGACCCATGAGAAGACTTGAACTCTTGGGGGGCTTGCTGTGACGTTCCTTCGTCTCCGCCGTCTCTCCGGGCTTCCACGAGATCAGTAAAGATGGCGCTCGCCTTGTGCGAAATTACCGATTGCGTGAGTATATCACCAGCGATTTCCTTCTCTTTAATCCATAGTAGAATGAGTCTCTCCATCTCGTCGTTGATTGAGGTCCTTCCACTGGCAAGGACAGTCATGCCTTTAGAAGACTTACTTGCTTTAATGGCTTCCTTGTTTTTGATGATTGTACCAATCGTTGACTGGTTACGGCCATATGTACTAGCGAGGGTAACGATACGCATGCCTTCTTCGTATTTCTTTATATCTCCAGCTTCGTTTCCCTAGTAATCATCTTCTTACTTTTCCCTTTAACATCACTAGCAATCTTGGGACCCATGGCTAATGAATTAAAGTTGGAATTAAGCACTAAAATGCACATAAAATACGATATCGCAAGCACTCACACGAGATCAAGTCTTTACAAAACACACACAAGATTCTGAACTGAGCGCGCGATTAACAAAGAGAGAGAGAGAGAGGCAGCATCTCTCTCAGGCATTGTGGGAGGGATTTCGGCCAATAGCGTATCGGCATCTTAGTGACGCCGTGACGCCGACCAATAGCAGACCAGCTTCGTAGTGACGTATGAGTGTGGTGGTAGGCGAGTGATTCGCACAGTCATACGCCTACCGACCGCCAAGTTTGAATTTTGGAATTTGATGCCGTAAGGTGGGGAAAATGCCGTAACAAGGGGACGAAAAAACATCGTATTCCACACCGTAACGTGAAAAAAACGTAAGCTGGGGACGCCGTACCCCGGGGGTCCACTGTATTCCACAAAGCCGTAGCATCGCTACAACTTCACACCTGGAGACTATCCAGCATCTCCTCTCTCAGAGAGGATTTTCGCAATAAGTTGCGATTAGGATTTCTGGATACCTGCATAAGTCATCAGCAGCAGTCTACCAGGGAAAGTGGAAATTCTTCTGTGATTGGTGTCGTGGTAAGGGTATCTCTCCACTCGATGCCACTATTCCAGCAATAGTGGAGTTCCTCGTGTATTTGCGTGAAGAAATGTGACTATCAGTCTCGGCAGTAAAAGGCTATCACTCAGCCTTAAGCCTCGCCTTTAGACTGAAAGGAATGGACATTTCTTCATCGCTAGAACTTTCTATACTCATATGGAGTTATGAACTTACCTGCCCCCAGTCAGAAGTGAGACCTCCCCCATGGAACGTGTTTCAAGTTCTCAGGTCTCCCTATGAACCATTACGCCAGGCAACAGATCGCCACCTGACTTGGAAGACGTTGTTCCTGCTAGCTTTGGCTTTGGCCAAACGAGTCTGTGAACTTCATGGTCTCTCATACGACATCGCCCATTCAAGGGGATGGTGAGAGGTAACGTTCAGCTTCATCCCTGAGTTTATTGCTAAGACTCAGAACCCGGGAGTAGCGGATCCACGATTCGACTCCTTTCGGATTTCTAGTCTCTGTACTGTAACAGATGACCCAGACCATCTCTTACTATGCCCAGTGAGGAGTTTGAGGCTGTATCTTAAGAGAACAGCCGCAGCCCGTCCTCGTGTGCCTGCACTATTCGTTAGCACAGGAAGGACCAAGAGAAGGGTCACCAAGAACACCATCTCAGCGTAGATTCGCAGGGTCATTGACCATGCACTGAATCCAGATCCTCCTCCGTCACGTCACCCCAGAGCTCATGATGTCAAGGGCATAGCTACATCCCTGGCATTCAAAAGAAACTATTCAGTGACGCAGGTTCTTCAAGCTGGGGTGTGGAAGCGTCAGACCACGTTCACATCCCACTACCTGCAAGACGTGACCCACAGGAGACTTGAAACGTTCTCTATCGGTCCTTTGGTGGCTGCACAACAGCTGGTTTAAAACCTCAAGCTCCTTATTGAACAAGTAGCAGAAGGTTGAGGGCATTGTTACCTGGTTTTAGTCTGCATGAATGAAAAGTTTGACTGGCCCTTATTCTTTTCTTCATTCTGCCCTCTCTTGGGGAAAGCAGCATCCTTGGTTCTCTGCATAGCTGACCTCAAACCACTGCAGGTAAACCATGCTCCCTTGTGTACCTAGTACTAAGATTAATACTGTTGCGTCCCCATACCCTGACGAGGTGGTATTGAGAAAGTCCTGGTGCACAGTTTTTCCTTTTAAAGAACTTGGAATAATTTTACCAGGACAGTCACACTTCTACATACCTCAACACACAGCTTGCATAGGCCGCGAACCTTGCGTAGCAAGGTTTTAGCGAGGCGCAGGGACTCCTTATTCCTTGGGTGCTGACACACTCAGATAAGGAGCCCCCGGGTAAAAGCCAAAAGCCACATTGGCTGGGACGTCCACCCTTCCTAATGGGTGAGTCACCCCTATTAAATAGCGTGGTTTGTATTCCAGTTATGGAACGAAGGACATATTCGTAGATAATTTGTATTTTTCCTAACTATACAAACCTTAGCTATTTAAGCAAACTTACCCGCTACCCCTATCCCCCTTGAAGTCCTACCCCTAAGCAAAGTGAGCTCAATCACAGGTGTGTGAGGGGGAGCGGTAGTAAGCTACCCTCCCTACCACCAGAAACTGGCGGTGTGGGTAATAAACCCTCGTTAAAAATTAATGGCTTGTTATTTCAGCTACGCCGAAAGTAATACCCCTATTAAATAGCTAAGGTTTGTATAGTTAGGAAAAATACAAATTATCTACGAATTTGTCATTTTGAGTGAGGGACTGACGATAAACAAATTAAACAGGATAAAAAATACAATTAAAACAAACTACAAAATGGAATAAGTAATACATCTAGGAATAATTTGTATTTTACTTATGTATTTCTCCACATTCCCCCCCCCCCCCTAGATCTTCAGTCCATCTCAAAATTCCTCACCAAAATCAATTTTAAAGAATACAAAACATTGATTTTGGACTATTACAGGATAATAAAAAATTACTAAATCTATTATAACTTTGTCACGGTCAAGGTCAATTTACAGTACAACAATTAGTACAACAATTACACAAACAGTGACTAAATACAGATTTCCTCACACAAGGTGTCCTGTTCTACAGCCTTTTAACTACCCCAATGTGGGAATCAAAAAAGTCTAATAAAAAAGTAATTACTGTATAAAAACTTGATATAAAAAAAAAATATTTTGTTCAGTGATTAATTCAGTGGGAGATTTATAGTTCTTCTGAGTCTCAAAATTCTGTCGGGACATGCGCCGGGATTCAGCAATCTGCTGATGAGCTATATTAATTTCCCACAGCACCGGAAACAGGCTAAGCCGGTACAAACGGGGTGTCTTTAATCGATCAATAACCTCGCATAGCAGTTGGCATTTGTGGGTTATCAACATTCTCTCAGGTGAACCAGAGACAGAATCCGTAGACTCGGAAGAGGACAATAAAAATCCCGAAAAAACCAGCGATGACTCGGGGTAAAGTTCTGTTTCAGACGACCCAAACAGTGCTGTAGCGTTTAGATTATATATCCCTGGCTGTGCCACTTCAACCTTGAGTTCCAACCGGTGTTTTAATCTACCATCATAAAGGTGGAAACGGTCTGAATTCTGAGGTGGCTCAGGAATGGAGGACAGTTCCCTCTTTGTAGTATTTGTCTGATCAGTGAGACAAATCCTCCACTCCATGACTCGAGGCTGAACTAAAGGTAGGTCAGGAACTGGACCTTTTGACCTAGTCCATGGTGGACTATATCCACTAGAGGTAGGATTTGCAGGCAACAGTCGGTCGTCACAATTGGGTGGCAAAAAGCCAAGAAAGTCCTAATCAGGATAAAAGGACACTGCTGAGTCAGAAACAGGGCTTTCTAAACTAGCAGGTCTTGACCAGTCTGGACTGGAACTCTTGGAGCCAACAAAAAGTGGTTCAAACAACGTAATGCTGGAAACTTCCCAGAATTCCCAACTCCCTGGAGGATAAACAACACCTTTCTCTCGGAAAGAGGAGTCTAAGAATTGGGGTGTTGGAAATTTGGGCACAGGAGAGTGAACCACAGATTCAGGAGTCAAAATCAGGGTTTCACACATTTCAGTGGGGCTGTTCTCCCACAGTTGGAGGACCACACAATCTCGTATAGATTCAGGCTTCAATACAGGACTTTCATCAAAATTTTCTGGAGGATATAACCAAGCATCTAGTGCTCTTTTCCTCTCATAAGTTCTAGCTGGCTTAAGGATGGGGTTAGCCTGAATAATAGTTCTATTAGGACGGTAACTTTTCCTTTGTTGTCTTGACTTGTTATAGTCCCAAGACAAAAGGTATGACGCAACTGTTGCAGCCACCCCATAGGAGTCACCATTACTACTAGAACCAGAACTCTCAGAGACTTCAGAGGAAGTCGGACTATCATCCACAGGTCCTGGTTTATTCTGAGTCTCAGTTACAGGATGAGGCCCCCTCAGATACCAGAGAAAGTGCCTCCTAAGATAGACTGGAGGTCCAATCTTGGCCTTTAACTGAATATGGTGAGCTTTTACCAATTCACCATCAGACAGTCTCTGCAGCTCATGGGTGACCTTATTTTCGTGTACCTCAGTAACACGTAATACCCCCTCAAACCTAGGGATGAGCTTGTTCGACAGACGGTGTCCCAACTGGTGAACCTTCTTAAGAACCAGAGAACCCTCAAACAGTTTGTACCGAGGATGTCCTTCAGCCCATGGGTCTCTGGTTTCTGCTGACAGAAACTGGATACTGTCAACATCGTGAGCAGCCTTCACTGTTTTCTCAGAGTACAGCCAATCTCAGTGTGATGGGAATGGTTGTAGCTGAGAACTGCTCAGGGTAAGTACTGGTCCCATTTCTGAGATTCCCCGGAAATCACCCTCAGTAACTCACCAATGGTACGGATCACCCACTCCACTTCATCATTACTAGAGGGATTATACGGAATTGTTTTCACATGTACAACATTGTACCACTCCAACGAAGTAAATTCCTGGGAAATAAACTCAGGGCTGTTATCAGTCAATATTCGGACTGGAACACGTGGAATACTGTAACAGGAAAAACTCGGTCTTCAAGCGCCTGGCATATCGTACTGCTCTTCTTATTCCTTATGGGTACTGCCGTCACCCACTTGGAATAATGTTCGACTACCATCAGGCACCCAATAAAACCAGTAATGGTTGTTGGGAGACTCACAAGGTCCATAGCAACCAATTCAAAAGGAGGAGAGGTCACTATTTTCAAGGTTGGCGGGGCAACCACCTCCCTTGAAACCTTACAATTCTGACATTCCCAACACGTCCAGCACATATCCCTGATTACATTAATCAAAGATTTGTGCCAAAAGAGTTGATGGAGCTTCGCTTTCATTTTCCCAGTCCCCCATTGAGCATTCTTGACGTGTGTTTCAGCAACTAGGTCTATCAGGACATTGAAGGTGACTACCGGGACTACTGAGCCATCTGGTTTCCGCTTCACTTTGGGCTCTCGTAACAGGGAAACTTGATCCCCCTTTATGTGAAACTTTTTTGGGTTCTAGCGTCACTGGTTACGCAGAAGCTTCAGGCTCTCGTAACCAACGTTACGAGGAACTTTTCGGTTGTTTGGACCTTAGTCATGACGAGTCTTTCGGTTCTCATGAAGAGCCTTTAGGCTCTCGTGACTTGTGTTATGAGGAGCCTTTGAGCTCTCGTTTCCCTGCAGACCCTTTAGGTCCTCTTCACATGAACCCTAGGGTTTCTCACGGCACGATTTCTGATTCGGGTTCTCGTCACGACGGTCTTTCTGGGCTATGCGAAATTGATTCGCGATCCAAATTAGCTCCTCCTCCTGGGTCTCGCCCCCTTGCTCCTGCTCGGTCTCTTGCTTCATTGCGTGGCAGACCAGAGTCAACGTGACGTGAAAGCGTCTCGTGACAGAGCTTCTTGTGGCATGGCAGCGTCACGCAGAGATCGGTGTTGTGAAATTCCAACCACGTGAAAACTCTCGTCCAGCACCAGTGGTACCCTCGTCCCCAGACGAGGCTCTATCACTTTTCTGGCTGCAGGAGGGTTCCCTTCCGTGGGGAAACCTCCTGCTAAGGGAGATTCCCACCAGTCTCTCAAGCCTCGGGGATATCCACTTTCCCCGAAGCACCTGATGCCCACCCGACAACGCCCAGTTCCTCTCCCGATGGAAAGGCCTGTGACGATCATGCCTTCAGGTAAGAAGGCTAAGGTACCTGTTAAGTTACCTAAGCCTAGGAATGTGCACTGCCCTAAGGACCTCCCTCACAGCACATCGGGAGCCTGCGACCCCCCCATGACTTAAAGCATTATTTAACGTAATGCAGCAAACTTTGACAGGGTCAGTCCCCGCTTTCAGTCCTTAGACGGCAATCCCAGAACTCCCCTGTTGCCTCGTCTCATCCGAGGCCTTCTCTCCCCATGTTGATCCTAGGGGTAACTCTAAGGACTCTGCTCCGACAATGCCTTTACGTGAGAAGAACATCCTTCCTCACAAGAGAGCCAGGGAAGAGAAGGCTCTAGAACCGCAGAGGAGTCCCCTGACGTTCAAGTCTCCACAGACAAGACCCAAAGGGAAGAGAAAGAGGATTAGACCTTCTCCTTCCAAGGAGGACCAGACAATTTCCTTTACGGACTCGTTCCGTCTGACTCTAGTCGAGGTAGTGCCAAGGGAGGCACCTCACCTTTCTTGGTATAACACAGTTCCTGTCCCTGCGGAGTCCCATCTCTCCCACAGGTCAGTGGAAGCCGCAAGGCCTATACTAATGAAGGAACTTCTGCCTCAGTGCAGAGAGCCGAAAGGTTTATTCATCATACTGAAATCTTCGGCCAGGCCTCCCTTACCTTGAGTGGAGACTCAGAGAGAATCGAGTACGTCCTCGATCTTGATGATGACCTTGACCAACTCTTGGCTCCTATGAATGAGAGCTCAGAAGTAGATGAGCAGAATGATTATGAGGACATTTTGCCAGCTGCCGCTAGCCGTAAAATGACGGAAGCGGAGCGAAAGGAGACGGAACACGCCTTCTGGCAGGTGTTAGCCTGCATCCGAATCATCAATGGGATGCCAGATCCATTGGTCGCCCCTCTTAAAGGTAAGGATACGTTCCTAGACCAGTTTTATGGCACTCAGAGACCCCTGAAGGCCAGTGCAGCTATGCCCTGGTCAAAGGCATTGACAAGGGCCAAGCAGAAGGTTGTCTTAGGCGACTGGTTCGTCTTCTTCCCTTCGCACCAGCTCCTCCTCCAAACTCCTCCCGCCGCCTTTTATCGTACAGCGGAGGTATTATGAGATCCTCAATGAGCCGCTACTAGTTTTGCCTCTAGACCATTCTATAGCGGCACTCTCGAAGGGCACGTCCTTTGAGAAGTTAACAGGACTGCCTGTCTCGTTCTCAGTCTCCAAGAGCCTGAACAAGCAAAAGGTCACGAGGTATGCTGTGCAGGCTACCTCTCGGCTTGATTTCAGTTGACATATATAGGACAATTGGTCTGGTCTCAGGACTGATCCAAACAGTCTACAAGGAAGTCTATGGAGACTTTCCTCTTATCCGGCATGCGGGCCATCGAGTTCCTGTCTCATCAACAGGTGAACCTTTGGGCCAACACCATCTCGAGGAGACGGGGTGCCGTAATAGGGAAGTTCCATAGACAACTCCTCAGGCAAAGGTAGCAAGGCTCAGTTGCGCCCCCTTCGAGGAGAGTTCGTTGTGCAATCCAGAGGATGTTGAGTAGGTGGCTTAGAAGTGGAAAAAGTCCAATACGGACTCTCATTCACAAGGCCTTGACTTCAAGACCTCACCCTCCTCAGCCACAAAGGAATCCAGCTCCTAGACCGCCGACAAAAAAGGATAGAGACTGAGCGTAGGGTCACAGGATGTCCAATAAGCCCTTTCGAGGAAGAAAGTCCTTCCGTGGAGGCAGAGGCAAGTGGGAGTCTGGCTGAGGTCGACCTTGCGAGGACGTTCAGTCCTCCCATATGTCCACCTGTGGGGGGAAGCCTGAACAGCGGATGGCAGAGGTGGCTTCACCACGGGGGCTGAACCCTGGACGGTCGAGGTGATCTGTTCTGGGTATCCCATCCCGTTCACGTTATCTCTCCCTCCACTGATTCAAGTGCCTCTCCCATGCGAAGGGATCTGCAAAGGAGTCAAGCCTTCGGGGCACAGTCCAGACCATGTTGGAGAAAGGTGCTCTCCAAGAGATCTGTGCCGGGTTTCCAGGATTTTACACTTGACTCTTTGTTGTTGAAAAGGCGTGTGGAGGCTGGAGACCAGTCATCGATCTCTCCCCCCTGTGAACAAGAAGTTTGTCTAGCAAACTCCATATAGGATGGAGACTCCTGACACGGTCAGACTCGCTATCAGACCGAAAGACTTCATGTGCACTCTGGATTTGAAGGATGCATGACTTCATGTGCACTCTGGATTTGAAGGATGCATACTTCCAGATCCCAATCCATCTGTCTTCCAGGAACTATCTAAGATTCTACCTAGACCAAAGAACGGATTTTGAGCGAAGCGAAAAATCTATTTTTGGGTGAGATAGCCATGTCGTCCTGATGGAAGGTTCCTATAAGTAGCTTCCAAGGGATATTTGAACTACAGTGATATTCCCAGAGAATTTACCTTTAGGTCTCCAGAATTCTAACTCCTGGGTAAGAGTAAGGTTATGAGATGTACGAGAAGGGAAGGTGGTGCAAGGTTGAATGTCATGTTGAATGGAAGGTGATGAATGCAAGAGTTGATGGGAGAAGTACAAGAGGAAGGCCAAGGTTTGGGTGGATGGATGGTGTGAAGAAAGCTCTGGGTGATAGGAGGATAGATGTGAGAGAGGCAAGAGAGCGTGCTAGAAATAGGAATGAATGGCGAGCGATTGTGACGCAGTTCCAGTAGGCCCTGCTGCTTCCTCCGGTGCCTTAGATGACCGCGGAGGTAGCAGCAGTAGGGGACTCAGCAGTATGAAGCTTCATCTGTGGTGGATAATGTGGGAGGTTGGGCTGTGGCACCCTAGCAGTACCAGCTGAACTCGGTTGAGTCCCTGGTTAGGCTGAAGGAACGTAGAGAGTAGAGGTCCCCTTTTTGTTTTGTTTTGTTTCATTGTTGGTGTCGGCTACCCCCCAAAATTGGGGGAAGTGCCTTGGTATATGGATGGAGGTTCGGTGAATACGCTTTTTTAAAACAGCAACTTTAAAGTCTAGTTTGATGTGCTAACAGAACGAGACCTACCTCAAAGAATGCCATGCGCTGCTTGTTCAAGTAAACGGATCCTCCATAAGCGTTGTTGAATTCACTGATAATCCAGAGTGCCTTCTTCACTGGCGCAAGCCTTTTGAAGAGTAGCAAATCCATGAGATCCACATTACCGCCCATCCGTCAATCCAAAGTTAGGGAGGATGATCACGAAGGTCCTATAGTTTATCCATTAGAATGGAGCAATAAGACCACTATATTAAACTGAATGGAAGCTTTGGAGAGTTAAATGTTCGCAGTGGAGGGCAAAAGTAATCTGGTGTCCCGTCAGGGCTAACTTTCGAAGTAAACATCATACAGTTACGCTCGGAAAAGCAGTAAATGGTGGTCTCGAACTATTTGGGTACACTTAAGTAATTAATAAAATACATAGATCCTCTTAAATTTACTCAAGCTAATTTTACTGAAAGAAAAATATTGAAAAGAGAATCTCCAAAGTTACATGTAATCTAAATTATTTCACGTCAATAACTTTATCCACGAAAACAAAAAGGAAATAGCAAATAGAATTTCATACATCCATCCATATACCAAGGCACTTCCCCCAATTTTGGGGGGTAGCCGACACCAACAATGAAATAAAACAAAAGGGGACCTCTACTCTCTATGTTCCTTCAGCCTAAATCAGGGACTCGACCGAGTTCAGCTGGTACTGCTAGGGTGCCACAGCCCAACCTCCCACATTTCCACCACAGATGAAGCTTCATAATGCTGACTCCCCTACTGCTGCTACCTCCGCGGTCATCTAAGGCACCGGAGGAAGCAGCAGGGCCTACTGGAACTGCGTCACAATCGCTCGCCATTCATTCCTATTTCTAGCACGCTCTCTTGCCTCTCTCACATCTATCCTCCTATCACCCAGAGCTTTCTTCACCCCATCCATCCACCCAAACCTTGGCCTGCCTCTTGTACTTCTCCCATCAACTCTTGCATTCATCACCTTCTTTAGCAGACAATCATTTTCCATTCTCTCAACATGGCCAAACCACTTCAACACATTCATATCCACTCTAGCCGCTAACTCATTTCTTACACCTGTTCTCTCCCTAACCACTTCGTTCCTAACCCTATCTACTTGAGATACACCAGCCATACTCCTTAGACACTTCATCTCAAACACATTCAATTTCTGTCTCTCCATCACTTTCATTCCCCACAACTCCGATCCATACATCACAGTTGGTACAATCACTTTCTCATATAGAACTCTCTTTACATTCATGCCCAACCCTCTATTTTTTACTACTCCCTTAACTGCCCCCAACACTTTGCAACCTTCATTCACTCTCTGACGTACATCTACTTCCACTCCACCATTTGCTGCAACAATAGACCCCAAGTACTTAAACTGATCCACCTCCTCAAGTAACTCTCCATTCAACATGACATTCAACCTTGCACCACCTTCCCTTCTCGTACATCTCATAACCTTACTCTTACCCACATTAACTCTCAACTTCCTTCTCTAACACACCCTTCCAAATTCTGTCACTAGTCGGTCAAGCTTCTCTTCTGTGTCTGCAACCAGTACAGTATCATCTGCAAACAACAACTGATTTACCTCCCATTCATGGTCATTCTCGTCTACCAGTTTTAAACCTTGTCCAAGCACTCGAGCATTCACCTCTCTCACCACTCCATCAACATACAAGTTAAACAACCACGGCGACATCACACATCCCTGTCTCAGCCCCACTCTCACCGGAAACCAATCACTCACTTCATTTCCTATTCTAACATATGCTTTACTACCTTTGTAGAAACTTTTCACTGCTTGCAACAACCTTCCACCAACTCCATATAACCTCATCACATTCCACATTGCTTCCCTATCAACTCTATCATATGCTTTCTCCAGATCCATAATCGCAACATACACCTCCTTACCTTTTGCTAAATATTTCTCGCATATCTGCCTAACTTTAAAAATCTGATTCATACAACCCCTACCTCTTCTAAAACCACCCTGTACTTCCAAGATTGCATTCTCTTTTTTATCCTTAATCCTATTAATCAATACTCTACCATAAACTTTTCCAACTACACTCAACAAACTAATACCTCTTGAATTACAACACTCATGCACATCTCCCTTACCCTTATATAGTGGTACAATACATGCACAAACACAATCTACTGGTACCATTGACAACACAAAACACATATTAAACAATCTCACCAACCATTCAAGTACAGTCACACCCCCTTCCTTCAACATCTCAGCTTTCACACCATCCATACCAGATGCTTTTCCTACTCTCGTTTCATCTAGTGCTCTCCTCACTTCATCTATTGTAATCTCTCTCTCATTCTCATCTCCCATCACTGGCACCTCAACACCTGGAACAGCAATTATATCTGCCTCCCTATTATCCTCAACATTCAGCAAACTTTCAAAATATTCCGCCCACCTTTTCCTTGCCTCCTCTCCTTTTAACAACCTTCCATTTCCATCTTTCACTGTCTTCAATTCTTGCGCCAGCCTTCCTTACTCTCTTCACTTCTTTCCAAAACTTCTTCTTATTCTCTTCATATGACTGACCCAATCCCTGACCCCACCTCAGGTCAGCTGCCCTCTTTGCCTCACGTACCTTGCGCTTTACTTCCACATTTTTCTCTCTATATTTTTCATACTTCTCTATACTATTACTCTGCAGCCATTCTTCAAAAGCCCTCTTTTTCTCTTCCACTTTTACCTTCACTCCTTCATTCCACTATTCACTGCCCTTCCTCATGCTGCATCCAACAACCTTCTTGCCACATACATCACTTGCAATCCCAACAAAATTTTCTTTTACTAACTTCCACTCCTCCTCTAAATTACCAGTTTCTCTTACTCTCACCTCGTCATATGCCATTTTCAACCTTTCCTGATATTTACTTTTTACCCCCGGTTTTATTAGCTCTTCAATCCTCACTACCTCCCTTTTACATCCACCTAGTCTATTCCCCCACTCTTTTGCTACAACTAATTTTCCTTCCACCAAAAAATGATCAGACATACCGTTAGCCATACCCCTAAACACGTGCACGTCTTTCAATCTTCCAAACATTCTTTTAGTTATCAACACATAATCCATTAATGCCCTTTCTACTACTCTTCCATTTGCCATTCTTACCCATGTATACTTATTTTTTTCTTTCTTTTTAAAGAAGCTAGCACTTATTACCATCTCTTGTTCAACACACATGTCTACCAGTCTCTCACCACTCTCATTTCATACATATCTAAATGAAATGTTAAATTAATATCTCTGTACACTCCCAGCAAAAACATTAAATTACCCATATAATTTGATATTTCAAACCTGGAGATTTACATCCCTACTTGTGATATAAAAAAAATAGAACTGATACATATAAGAACTACCAATCTTTACCATGAAAACATTGTTCAAACCATCGCCTAATCAAAGTTTGCTAAAATTATCTTTTGTTCCGTAACTGAAATACAAACCACGCTATTTACATAGGGTAATTACTTCGGCGTAGCTGAATGACGAGCCATAAGAATTTTAACGAGGGTTTACTACCCCACCGCTAGTTAGCGAGGGGTAGGGAGGGGTAGCTTGCCTCCCCCCTCACACACACAGTGAGTGCTTCACTCTGCTTTTGGCTCGGGAGACGATCAGACGTGTCTGCTCTCTCCCTCTCTTGTGACTGCCATTAATCTGTCTTTTTGCTTTCTCTTTCTACAGAGTGTGTTTGAAGTTGGCCTCTATTATTCTAATATGCGTACGTGCCCTGGATTACCTGGCCGCCCTTGTGGGACCTTTATGTCGGCCATTGACACCGATCCCCACACCTTATGTCCTCACTGTAGGGGCCAACGGTGTGATAGCGGTAACATATGTAATGAGTGTAGGTTTGCCCGGCGCCGTAAGAAGAAGTCTAAAAGGGATATTTCTCCTTCAGAGGTTTCCCTGAAGAGAGAAAATTCCAAGGCTTCTTCTTCCGTAGCCCTTTCCTCCTCCGAAGCTCCCACTCGATCGGTCTCTTCCGAGAGGCCGGCGAGTGGTAGCGTAGACCGTATTGCTGTTGACCGATCCCGGGGTGTGGGAGAGGTAGTTGCCTCCCATAGCGAGGCAGCTGCCCCTCCTCCCCCGGAGGAGGATATTATTTCTCATTTATCTGTTAATAACTCTGATTTATCACAGCTTTGGGCTTCCTTGGAGCTTCAGGGTTCGCCCTCCAGGGAAGCCCTGTTTGATATGATCAAACTAGGTGCAGCCGTCAAACAATCGCCGACGACAGCAGGGGTAGATCCTTTGTCTGTCGTTGACGTTGTTGTGTCGGAGGCATCGAGTGTTTTTGTTCAAACACCCGTGCCTGTTGTTGTTGCTGAGGTAGCTGAAGGCTTAGGTTCCCCCTCCGAACACCCTATATCGAGGGAGGAACTAAGTCCTACGGTCTCTCCTGCAGGTGATTCTCCTCCTCGGGGGAGTTCACTGAAAGAGACTCCTCTGCGGAGGCCTTATGAAGGTCAGCTCGCTGATTCAACGGCCCCTCGTGGGCGTATAAGGCGGAAGGCTCGTCCTCCCCTTCGCCGTAGAGGCCTTCCTTCTCCTCACAAGGGAGTTGGGAGGCGCCTCTTCGGCTCGTTATCCCCGCAGTCCTCTTCGGAGGAGACAACTCGCCGTTCACCGTTCCTGCCAGCTACCACCTTGGCCTCTCCAGAGATCGTTCGCGATCCTCATCGGAAGATGGTCGTCCTTCGGGACCCTGTAACCAGTCACCCTCCAGACCTTCTGACCTGCCGTCACCCTTCAAGGCTGATGCGCTATATATGCCGACAAATCCTGTCATTGCGCAGGCACCGGTCCCTTCGGGGCATAAGGGTCTTGATCGCAAAACTGCGCATCAAGCCCTTACGCGCCAGGTTATACCTGCGCGCCCTTCTGCTGCTGCTGATCCAAACTTAGCGCCACTGCGCTCACCTGCGGGCGTGTGCGCAATTGTTCCTGTTACGCGCCAAGGTTCCCCTGCGCGCCCACAACCTTCGGCGCTCCTGCGCCCATCAGCAGTTCCTGATTTAGCGCGGCCGCGCCCACCTGCGCACACGCGCTCACCTGCGCACAAGAGCCCGGCAGTTCCTGAACCACATGCAGTCCTAGAGGCACCTAGGTTAGCGCACAGGCGGTCGCAGGTGCCTCTAGACCCCCAGCGCTCTTCTTTTATGCGCTGTGACTGTTCCTGTCACAGCGCACATGCGCTCACCAATGCGCCAGCGCACTTCCACATCTCAGCGCGCAGTCCAGGAGGTGCCTAAGCTAGTGCACGGGCACTCACAGGTACCCATGGACTCACCTTCCAGACTGCGCGCAATGTTCCAGTTTCGCGCCAGGTTCCAGCTGCGGGCCAGGTTCCAGTTGCGCGCGATGCGCGCCCAACCCAACAGCTCACACCCACGCGTTCGACTCCTGCTGCGCGCCCTGTGCGCCCATTGCAACAGCGCACACCTGTGCGCCCACATCCTGATGATGCGCGCCCGGCTATCACGATCGCCTAAGGCACCTGCTCAACCTGCGCGCCGGCTATCTCACGATCGCCTAAGGCACCTGCTCAACCTGCGCGCCCGGCTATCTCACGATCGGCTAAAGCAACTGCGCAACCTGCGCACCGCTCGCCTGCGCGCCAGCGCGCAAACTCACCCTCGCGCTATCATGAGGCTGCGCTATCACGCCCGCGCCCGCGTACTGCTGCGCACTCGCGCCCACCAGTACAACATCAAACTACTGCGCGCCCTCGCAGCCAGCCTTCAACTCCGCCTCTTAAACCAGCTCCTGCGAGCCACACGCCCTCGCCATCTCCTACGCGCCTTCTCCTGCGCGCCACTGCGCCCTCAGTCTCGCACGCCCACGCCTACGCGCGAGCGCGAAATTCCTGCTGCGCACAATTCTTTCACGCGCGACCCAGAACACGGCTCTTCACGCGATCACCAGCGTGATCGGCGCCCCGATCGCCAACACGATCACGCACGAGTTGCAAGTGGGCTTCAGGCAGACAGGTCATCATCTCGTTCCCCTCCCCGCAGCGCAGAACAGCGCGCTCGCCGGAGGAGGGGAGGTTTCCGGACAGGTCTAAGGATTCCTCTTCTTCTTTTTCAGCTTCTCATCAGGCAAACCCTCGTTTGGCAACTCCTCCAAGGGATCGAACGATCCCCTTCCCTCCAGAGGGAGTGTCTGACAGCGCGACTGTCAGCCAGCAGCCCTGGTTTGGTACCATTGTCAGAGCTCTTATGCAGGCTATGAAGCATGTTCTCTCTGACTTGGGTCACATATCGATGGCAACTTACTCCCCCCTGAAGAGGAAGAGAGGAGTTCCCTCCGTGGTAACTTCTCCGAGGGCTATCCTGTCTCCTCGCAAGTCCTTGCGCAAGACTCCTTCCCCCCCTCAGACTTTCTCTCCCTCCCCTGCGGGTGAGTATTACCCATCCTCAGGAGAGTCGGAAGAGCTGGTCCGTTCCCCCATCGCACCAATGGGGGAAACTCCGCCTCTTCCTGAGAAGTCTTCTCATACAGAGGTGGGGAAGGTCTTGCATCCATCGTTGCTGGAGTCCTGTATCCCTCCCAGGAGGGAACCCAAGGACTCGAAGACTGTCCCTAAGTCTTCAACAAGGCCTAGACAGGAACCAGTTAGACCTTCGGAGAACGTCCGCGAGTCTCCCCAGGAAGAGCCACGGGGGACTTGAGACTTTGCTGCCAGTCCTTCAGGAGGAGAACACCAAGAGTCAGAACATGCGTTCTGGCAAGTTCTGACCCTCATGAGGAACCTCAACGGGATCCCAGACCCGGAGATTCCTCCTCGTGAGGGAAAGGATACGGTCCTGGACTGAATCTACGGCACCCAGAAACCCTCTAGGGCCAGTGCAGCTTTGCCCTGGTCACAGGGTATGAAGAGTGCCAGAGACAAGGTCGAGGGCCAGCTCTCTGAGCTTGCCTCCTCCAATAGATCCAGCGCCGGTAACAAGCTCCTCCCTCCTCCTCGAGTACATCAGAGGAGGTACTTTGAGATCTTATAGGAGACTTGGTTGGGTCTTCCAGTACACCATTCCGTGGAAGAACTCACTGGGGGAGTCCCTCTAGAGAGACTCTCCAACCGGTAGGTGTCCTATTCCGCAACTGAGATCCTAAGCCAGGAGAAGGTGGCGAAGTGTGCCATGTAGGCAACTTAATGGCTTGACATCTGGCTGGGGTCTTTGGGCATCCTGGTACATTCGGAGGATTTGTCCAAAAAAGTACCAGGAAGGCACTGGAGACGTTCTTGCTCTCAGGCACCCGTACCATTAAGTTTCTTGCCCACCAAGTTTCGAGCTTGTGGGCCAACACGATCCTCAAACGATGGGACGCAGTGGCTGAGAGATTCCACCAGAATGTCCCCAGTTCCGACGTTAGCAGGCTCAGACACTTCCGTTCTCGGTAAGAGTCTGTTCGAGCCTAAGGACGTGGAGCTAGCTGCTGAGAGGTCGAGGAAGTGCAATCAGGACTCCCTCATCCATAAGGCCCTAACATCGAGGCCTTACAAGCCTCCAGCAGCCCCTTCCAGCTAAGGACACAAAGAAGACAACAGCAGCAAAGCTGAAGGTGTCTAAGCCCTTTCCTGCCAAGGGCAGAGGGGGCAAGAAGTCCTCCAGGGGAGGAGGTAAAAATCCTAGAGGAAACGTCCGAGGCCGTAAACGCTAGGATTGGCAGTCCCCCTGCATGTCCACCAGTGGGGGGATGCCTACAAAGTTGCACGACAAGGTGGCAGCAACTCGGGGCAGATACCTGACGATTTCCGTAATCGGTCAGGGTTATCGCGTCCCGTTCATTTCATCTCTACCTCCCCTGACAGCGAATCCAGTGTCATTGAGCTCCCTTACCATGGGATTGGTAAAGGGACAGGCCCTCCGGGCAAAAGTCCAGACCATGTTGAAGAAGGACACTCTCCAAGAGGTTGTGGACGGGTCCCAAGGCTTCTACAGTCGACTCTTTCTTGTAAGGACGGCGTCTAGAGGCTGGAGACAGTCATCGACCTCTCAACACTGAACGGGTTTGTCAAACAGACTCCGTTCAGCATGGAGACAGCAGACACGGTCAAGCTTGCAGTGAGACCACAGGATTTCATGTGTACACTGGACCTGAAGGACGCGTACTTCCAGATCCCAGTCCACCCGTCTTCAAGGAAGTACTTAAGATTATGCCTAGACAACAAGATCTGCCAGTTCAAGGTGCTGTGCTTCGGTCTCTCTACAGCACCTCAATTGTTCACCCTGATTTCATCATGGGCTTACAAGATCGGCATCCGTCTCCTCCATTATCTGGACGACTGGCTGATCCTAGCATACTCGAAGGCAACCCTTCTTCGCCACCGAGACAAGCTTCTCGAACTTTGCCAAGATCTAGGGATCATGGTAAACCTCGAGAAGTCCTCTCTGCACCCTCTCAGAGACTGGTATATCTAGGCATGGTCATAGACACCAATCTCCACAAAGCCTTCCCATCAGACAACAGGATAGCAAGGCTGAGGAAGGTCGCGAGACCGTTCCTCACACGAGAAGAACTTCCAGCCCAATCGTGGTTACGTCTCCTCGGCATCTCTTCTCCCTGGCCCGTCTGGTTCCCAACAGTCGCCTCAGAATGAGATCTCTCCAGTGTCGACTCAAGTCTCGGTGGAATCAAGGACACGATTCCCCGGACACCCTGATCCCTATGGGACAGCCGGACAGACGGACCTCCAGTGGTGGGTGGCAGACGAGAACCTACAAAAGGGAGTGGATCTTCTCGTCCTTCCCCCAGACTTGATGTTGTTTTCGGACGCATCAAAGAAAGGGTGGGGGGCCCACATTCTGAACCACAGGACCTCAGGCCTGTGGTCAGAATCAGAAAAGTACCTTCACATAAATCTGTTAGAAATGAAGGTCATATTCCTGGCACTTCAGAAGTTCCACCAAGTCCTGGCGGGTCACTCTGTGGTGGTGATGAGCGACAACACCACAGTGGTGGCTTATATCAACAAGCAGGGAGGTACCTTTTCAGAACAGCTATCCCATCTGACAGTAGAGATACTGAGATGGTCCGAAGTCCACTCGATCACACTAGCGGCTCACTTCATTCCGGGCAAAAGGAATGTGCTCGCCGACAGTCTGAGCAGAGCGACGCAGATAGTGAGTACCGAGTGGTCTTTGGATCCTCTAGTAGCCAACAAAGTCCTGACTTTGTGGGGTTCCCCGACTGTGGATCTGTTTGCTACAGCGTTGAACTTCAAGCTCCCGCTGTACTGCTCCCCAGTCCCGTATCCCAAGGCTCTCTGGCAAGATGCCTTTCAACAACGATGGGACAACATCGATGTGTATGCCTTCTCCCCGTTCTGTCTGATGAGGAGGGTACTCAACAAGACCAGAATATCGGTCAATCTATCAATGACCCTCATAGCTCTGCTATGACATCACGCAGAATGGTTCCCGGACCTTCTGCAACTCCTTACGGAGCCTCCAAGAGAACTTCCTCCACGTCACGAGCTACTCAAACAACCACACTCCAACATATTCCACAAAGCCGTAGCTTCGCTTCGGCTTCACGCCTGGAGACTATCCAGCATCTCCTCAAGGAGAGAGGATTTTTGCAGCAAGTTGCGAACAGGATGTGTGGACACCTGCGCAAGTCATCCGCAGGGGTCTACCAGGCGAAGTGGCAAGTTTTCTGTGGTTGGTGTCGTGGAAGGGGTATCTCTCCACTCGATGCCACTATTCCAGCAAGAGCGGAGTTCCTCGTGTATTTGCGGGAGGAAATGCGCCTTTCAGTCTCGGCAGTGAAAGGCTATCGCTCAGCCTTAAGTCTTGCCTTCAGGCTCATAGGAGTGGACATTTCTTCCTCGCTGGAACTTTCTCCTCTCATACGAAGCTATGAACTTACCTGCCCTCAGTTGGAAGTGAGACCTCCTCCATGGAACGTGGTTCGAGTTCTCAGGTCTCTAAAGTGACCTCCCTACGAACCATTACGCCAGGCTTCAGATCACCACCTTACTTGGAAGACGGTGTTCCTGCTAGCTTTGGCTTCGGCCAAGCGAGTCAGCGAACTACATGGTCTCTCATACGACATCGCCCATTCAAGGGGATGGGGGGAGGTAATGTTCAGATTCGTCCCTGAGTTTGTTGCCAAGACTCAGAATTCGGGAGTGCCGGACCCTTGGTTCGACTCTCTCCGGGTTTTGAGTCTCCGTTCTGTAACAGATGACCCAGACCATCTCCTACTTTGCCCAATAAGGAGTCTGAGGTTGTATCTTAAAAGAACAGCTGCACTTCATCCCCAGGTTCAAGCCTTGTTTGTGAGCACTGGGAAAACAAAGAAAAGGGTCACAAGGAATGCCATCTCAGCCTGGATTCGCAAGGTAATACACCTAGCCTTGAATCCTGACCCTTCTCCGTCACGTCGCCCTAGAGTGCATGATGTCAGGGGCATAGCTGCGTTCCTGGCCTTCAAGAAAAATTATTCAGTGACGCAGGTCCTGCAAGCTGAGGTGGTGAAGCGTCAGACGACCTTCACAGCCCACTACCTGCAAGACGTGACACACAGGAGGCTCGATACGTTTTCTATCGGCCCTGTGGTGGCTGCACAACAGCTGGTCTAACCTCAGGCTCCTTAATGGACAAGTAGCAGAAGGTTGAGGGCATTGTTACCCGGTTTTAGTCTGCATGAATGAAAAGGTATGTCTGGCCATTATTCTTTTCTTCATCCTCTCTTCCCTTGGAGAAAGCAGCATCCTGGGTTCTCTGCACAGCTGACATCAAACCACTGCAGGTAAACCATGCTTCCTTGTGTTCCTAGTATTAAGTGTAGTACTGTCATGTCCCCATACCCTGACGAGGTGGTATTGGGAGAGTCCTAGCCTAGATTTCCATCTGAAGAACTCCAGGTCAACTTCCTAGGACGAGTCACTTTTCACCTTCGCACACACCTTACGTAGGCCGCAGCAGTTGCACAACATGCTAGCGAGGAGCAGGGACTCCCTATTGTCTGAGTACGTAAACACTCGAATATGAAGTCCCCGGGCAAGCCAAAGCCAGTATGGCAAGGACTTACCACCCTTCCTAAGGGTTGAGTCACCCTATGTAAATAGCGTGGTTTGTATTTCAGTTACGGAACAAATGACAAATTCGTAGATAATTTGTATTTTTCCTAACATACAAACCTTAGCTATTTATACATATTTGCCCACCAGCCCTGTCCCCCGGGATAAGTCCTACCCCCCGTCCGCTAACTAGCAGTGGGGTAGTAAACCCCTGTTAAAATTCTTATGGAACGTCATTCATCTACGCCGAAGTAATTACCCTTTGTAAATAGCTAAGGTTTTTATAGTTATGAAAAATACAAATTAACTACGAATTTGTCATATTTCTCCTTTCACAAACTTCTGCCGCAGCTCTCTCTTTAACTGTAATTCGAGGTTGTTCAGTAATTTCAGCATCTGAAGTTTTGTCATCCTGAATTTCCTCATTAGTCTTTTTAGGTCTTAATAGAAGTATAAGGTTAAACACATGTCTCTTTGTAACTTCTCTCGTTTTACCCTCCAATACTAAAGCACCCGTAACTTCTCCCAAAGCATTTGTTATAAATTCTTTTACAACGTTTCACCCCCGTGGAACGTTGTTAAGGTCCTACGGTCCCTGAAAGGAGCCCCTTACGAGCATTTGAGACAAGCCTCAGACAAGGACTTCACTCCAAAGACAGCTTTCCTGTTAGCCCTGGCCTCTGCAAGCATAGTCAGCGAGCTTCTTAGCCTTCCCTATGACATCGCCCATTAAAGGGGATGGGGCAGGTCACTCAGTTTCATTTCGGAGATTCCAAATCCAGCGGTAGCTGACCCTAGGTTTGTCTCCTTCCAGATTGAGAGTCTTCGGTCAGTAAAAGACGATCCTGATCAACCTTTACTATGCCCCATAAGAGCGCTGAGGTTATATCTTAAGAGAACAAGAAGAGCCAGACCTCAAATTAACAGTCTTCATGAGCACAGGAAGAACAAAGAGGAGAGTCACGAAGAACCCGATCTCCTCGTGGTTCTGGCGTGTGATTGAAAGAGCTACGGCTCAGGATGTTCTATAACCAAGGAGACGCCCTCGTGCACTCGATGTCAGAGGGGTTAGCACTTCACTGACATTTAGGAAAAACCTCTCGGTACAGCAGGTACTACTTGCAGGCAGGTGGAAATGCCAAACAACGTTCACTGCCCACTACCTGCAGGATATAACCCACTAGAGCCTAGACATTTTCTCAATTGGTCCTGTGGTGGCAGCTCACACAGCTCCCTTAGGGGACAAATAGCAGAAGATCAAGGGCGGAGGTTACCCCGCGGGGTAAGTCTAGGATGAATGTAAGAGTGATTGGCTACTTCTTACTCTCATCCTCCCTTCTCTTGTGGTTCAACATCCCAGGGCTTATGCACAGCTGATCTGGATTTTCTGCGGGCGAGTATCTTGCTCTGAAAGTTGCTCGCCTGCCCAGTGGGAAGTTATGATTCCGATTGTGATGGGATCTGCTATTAGCCCCTCAACTCATATAACTATTAATCTTTGTTCCGTAACCGAAATACAAACCACGCTATTTACATTGGGTTTACCTTTCGGCGTAGCTGAAATGGCGAGCCATTAGAATTTAACGAGGGTGTATTACCCCCGCGTTAGTTAGCAGGGGGGTAGGGGAGTGGTAGCTAGCTACCCCTTCCCCCCTCACACACCGGTGAACTGCTTCACTTCACTTTTGGCTCGGACAATGGACAGACGTCTGTCTTTGTCCTTGCTTGGCAGCCATTGTTTTTGTCTTGTCTTTACATAATCACTTACTTTTCTTTTACTTAATATATATGTAAAAATTTTTTAGTGTTTATGTATATATTTGAGTATAGAAATCAGTAAGTTTCCTTTTCAGAGTTTGTGTGTGTGTAGTGTACGATATCTCCGTGAAGCCCTCGGCAGTTAGGCCACCACGGTGTAATTTCTTGGGTCGCGATCGAGTTTGACTACGGTCTTTCTCTCTCTCTCTTTTGAGGTCGTTCACCCTTACTACGTTACTACGTCTGAGTAGCTTCCATCCCGTGTGGGTGGGGTTGCTACGCCGTACGTTTGTCTCAATTAGTTTATGAATCTAATTGTATTTGTTAATTTTTCAGCTTTTGTAGAACGATTCCTTTCGGGGTTTTCGTTCTTTTTTTTTTTTAGTGTTCATTCATTTTTAAATTACATAATTACATAGTTAAATAATTATAAATGTTATAATTCTGTGTTGGTTACAGCTCTCCTTCCGTGAGTGTAAGTGGTTGTGAGGGCACGTGCCTGTTGTGTAATTTTTGTGTTCTTTTCCCTCGGGTTTCCTCTTTGGGGTCTTCCCGGGGGAATGAATGTTAACTAATGATTCTTGTTTTTATTTTTCACAGTTACCGATTTAGTTCGTTTCTGTAATGTGACAACGGAGTGAGCTGTCTTGTTGAGGCCCGGGGATTCGGCTGTTGCTGCCTCCCCTATAGATCTTCGTCAGGGGCGTGTCTCCTTCTCCTGGAAGTATTCCCGTGACGATTGACAGCTCTCCAGTTCATTTTAGAACACTCGAGCTCGCCTCCTGGGTGGGTAACTTTCCTTCCGAGGGAAGTTTTCCTGTCCAGGCTTGAGTTTTTTACCCTTTGGGGGTTTCTTCTCTTGCCTTTATTTCGTGCGACTATGCTCTTGGTGCTGAGCGGTCGCACCTGCAGTTACGCTCAAGGGGCTGGGCAACTGCAGGAGCCCCTCTTTGGAGGATTGCTCTTTTTATGTCACTGGCTGACCCGTCTCTTCTACGAAGTGTTTCTCTTTCGTTCGCGAGGGAGTACACTCATAGAGACTCCTCTTCGGAGGACTCTTCTGCTGTTGTTGTTGTTGGCCGCCTTCGCCGTAAGGCTCACCGTCCGCTTCGTCGTAAGGGCCTCCCATCTCCCTATAAGGGTGCTAAGTGGCGCCTTTTTGAATCTCCTTATGCAGCCTGCAGCTCCTACCTCCTTAGATCTCTCCGGGGATCGATCTCCAACGCCTTCCTGACCTTCCGCCCCTGGTGCAGATGGACAGCAGTCTGACCTCGTCTTCCGACGGGCAACGGTCCCTTCAGGGCAAAGGGTTGCCTCCCACGGGGGTGCTTCCCTTGCGTGTCAGGGTTCCCGTGCGCGCCCTTCTGCAGTGTTAGCGCACAGGCGCTCTCCTGCTCAGTGTTAGCGCACAGGTGCTCTCCTGCTCAGTGTTAGCGCACAGGTGCTCTCCTGCTCAATGTTAGCGCACAGGTGCTCTCCTGCTCATCAGCGTTTTCCTGATCGCTAGCGCTCTCCTGTTCGCCAGCACTCTCCTGTTCGTCAGCGCTCTCCTGATGATCGTCGCTCCACTGCTCGCCAGCGCTCTCCTGAGAACTCCGAACACCCTGCTGTTCCTGTTGTGCGCCCTGCGCGCCATCGGTCTCCTGAGCGCTCTAGATCTCCTGCCCGTCAGAGCGCACCTGCGCTTCCAGTTCCTGATACGCGCCCACGTTCGCCCGCGCAACCCAGAACTTCGGTTCAGGTCTTGGACAAGGACTCTTCTTCTACGCACAGGATTCCACGCGTCGCCTTCTGCTCGCCAGCGATCACCAGCTCGCCAGCGACCACAGACGCGTCAACGTTCGCCTGCTCGTCAGCGATCTCCTGCGCGTCAACGATCGCCATCGATCTTCCACGCGTGTCATGTCCCCTGGACACCATCAGTAGCGATCTAGCACTTGCCTGCTGTGGACCACGATCTCCGGTAGCTGAGTCTTGCCGTAGATCTTCCTCCTGCTCGCCAGCGCTCGCCTTTACTTCTGTCCTTCTGTGCGCCAGCTTCCTTCAATCGCCAGCGCACATCTGCGCGCCCTTTCCTGCCATGCACCAATGGGCACCAACGGTTTTTTCCTGACAGTCCAGGATCGCCTGATTGACAGCTCGCATCAGCGCTCACCTTCCTGATGCACCTGCGCTCCTTCTGATTAGCGCGATGCGCGCTAATCATCCCTAGTCTCTTACCTGTCAGCGATCTCCTACGCGCGATTCTTCGCCTGCGCGCTAGCGTTTTTGTTAACGCACCACCGCTCACCAACACGCCGTCGCTTGCCAATGCGCTATCGCTTGCCGACGCGCCATCGCTTGCCAACACGCCTTCACTCGCCTACGGGCCGTCGCTCGCCAAGACGCGCCATCGCCCGTCAATGCGCCATCGCCCGCCTACGCGCCATCGGTCTCCTGACCGCCTTCGCTCACCCGCGCTCCCACGTGCCTGCACGCCCACGTTCCTGCACGCCCATGCGCCCGCGCACGTGCGCTCCAATGTTCGCCCTCACGCGAACCAACGGTATTTCCATCACGCGAATCAACGGTGTTCCATCGCGCGGACCGACGGTGTTCCATCGCGCGAACCGGCAGTGTTCCATCGCACAAACCGGCGATGTTCCATCGCGCGAACCGACGGTGTTCCATCGCACGAACCGACGGTGTTCCATCGCGCGAACCGACGGGGTTCCATCGCGCGAACCGGCGGTGTTCCATCGCGCGAGCGCCGGCTTGATTCCTGCAGTAGCCATTGCTTGCCTACGGGTCATCACTCGCCTGTGAACTATCGGATTCCGACTGCCAGCTCTCGCCCTTCCAACCACGCTCGCCCTCCTTCTGCACTCCCTCGCGCACTTTCGTCCGCGCTCCTGCATGCCCGCGCACTGGCGCTTCCACGTTCGGCCACACGCGAACCATTGATTTACCATCGCGTGAGCACCAGGGCGATTGGGACCGCGATTCCCGTCGGGGTTTCGCAACACGGCCAGCCTGTCTAGTCTTTTGGAACGCGTATTTCCAGAACACGGTCTTCACCCCGTAAACGCAGAGCATGGCACATGCAAGAGCAGGAAGAATCTTCAGAGAGGTCTGGGCAACATTCTTTCCAGAACCTGGGTTAGCCCTTCCTCCTCGTCATTCCCTGGAAGGGTCGTGCCAGGGAATTTTCCTTTCGAGATTTCTCCGTCGGGCAAGGGGTGACTGGTTTAGCCCTTCCTCTTCTCCGTCCCGTGGAAGGGGCTTACCAGGTCCTTTCCCTTCTCGGTTGCGACCCGAGGTTTTGTACAAGGGAGCTCCAGGAAGATCATAGGTACTTTCCTCCTCTCAGGGTCAACCACCTTTGCGTTCCGTCGCCAAGTTTCGATCTTGCGGGCGAACTCGATGTTTGAGCATCTAGACGCAGTGACCGAAAGCTTCCCCTCGGGTGTCTCATCCGTGGATGTCGACAAGCTCAGACACTCTTCCATCCTTGGGAAGAGCTTGTTTGAGCCCAAGGACAGATACATGGACTGCTGTTGTGCGGAGGAAGTCAACTTCCGTTTTCACTCCTCCAAGGCGCTTTCTTCCAGACCCTGCAGGCCTCCAACGCCTCTTCTTTCAGCCTCGTCGGCCTAAGTTATTGGACCGGCTACAGCAGCTAAGGCAAGGTTTACAATAGCAGTCCCCTCCTGTCAGGGACAGGTAGCATGGGAGGCTCTCCCGGGGAGGCATAATCCTAGAGGGAGCAGCAGAGTTCACAAACTCTAGGATTGGCAACCCCCCCTGGCAGGTCTCACGCTGGGGGGATGCCTAAGGTTACTCATCCGAATAACAGCTTCCTGATGCCGATTCCTGCACGATCTCCGTGATCAGCCAAGGATATCGCGCCTAGCTCTTACCATCTCTCCGTCTCTGTCAGCGAATCCAGTGTCACTGAACCTTTATGCCATGGGGTGGCAAGAGTTTTGCCCGTTTGGGCAGAAGGATCCATGCCTTAGGAGAAGGTCCTCCATAGGGTCGTCGACGGCTTCACCCCCCGGCTTCTTCAGTCGATCCTTTCTCGTAGGAAAGCATCTGAGAAGGGAGTTTCCGTCGTCGACCTCTCAGATCTGATCAAGTTTGTCGAACAAACTTCGTCCAGCGTGGAACAGCAGAGTCGATCAGACTGGTAACGAGGCTGCAGGACTCCTTAGGCTCTGGATCGGAAGGACGGGTACTTCCAGTTTCCATTCCATCCATCTTCCAGGAAGCTCTTGGAATTCAGCATAGGCTACAGGTGTTCCTGCTCAAGATGCGGTGTGGCGATCCCGCCGCGGCATCGCAGGGTTTTCCCCAGAGAACTCTGCCTGCTTTCCTCCTGGCCGCTCAGGAGCAGGCTTTCGCCTCCTTCGCTATTTGGAGGTCTGGTCAACCCCGGTAGGCTCGGGTTCGACCTTCTCCAACACCGGGACAAGCTTCCGGGTCTTTTCCAAGAGTGAGGGATCATGGTAATTTGCTAGGAGCCTTCTCTACTTCTGCCTCAACATCTGGAGTATCTAGCCATGATATTGAGTCAACGGCCATACCACGTTGAAAACACCGCTTCTCGTCCGATCAGCGAAGTTAAGCAACTTTGGGTCTGGCCAGTACTTGGATGGGTGACCGCCTGGGAACACCAGATGGTGTTGTCTCCTTCTCCGAGCCTTCCCTTCAGTTGACTGTGGCAAGGCTGAGGAGAGTCGCAGTACCTTTTCTCAGTCAAGCAGAGCTTTCAGCCCTACCTTGGAATGTTTCCTGTGTCTCTTTTCCTCATTGTCCCGTCTAAAGTCCCGAACGGTCGCCTCAGGATAAGTTCCCTGTGAGGCGACCCAAGTTCCGGTGGTATCAAAGCAACGATTAACCGGACTTTCTGGCCCCTATGGGACCAGCGGAACGTTTAGACCTGCAATGGGTGTTGACCTATGGAACCTCTTGATGGGAGTGGATATTCTCGTCCTTTCCCCACATTTTGATGCTGTTCTTTGACTCGTCAAAGAAAAGGGGGGGGCGGCATGTTCCGGTTCAGGCCTATGGTCAGGACCGGAAGGATACCTCCCCATCATTCAGGCAGGCTTAGGGGCCGTAGTCTGGCCCCTCTACAGATCCTACAGTTCCTGCCGAGTCGCTCCGTGCGCGACGACTTAATGGTACTGGCGTATTCTAATCAGCAAGGGACGCATTTTCATACCTTCGCATCTTGCAGTAGAGATACTGGGATGATCCGAGGTCCTCTCAATACCACTATCGGCTCGCTCATTCCGGGCAGAGGAATGTTCTCTCTGACTATCTGAGCAGAGCCTCGCAGATGGAGAGTACCTGGGGGTCTTTGGCCTGTAGTAACCAGCAACTCCTGGCCTGGGGGACTTGATCGCGACAGCCTGGAACTTCAAGCTTCCGCTGTTCTTCCCCCCGGTCTCAGACCCCAAGACTCTTTGGCAAGATGCTTTCCGGTGACGGTGGGAGACAACATCGACGCCTGCGTCTTCCCACCATTGTTGTCTGTTGAGAATGGGTCTCAACACGGCCAGGTTGTCTGTCAACCTTTCGATGGCCCTGAGAGCTCCACTGTGACTATACGCAGAACGGTTTCCGGACCCTCTGCTTCCCCTGACGGAACTCCTGGGAGAGCTTCTTCCACGGCACAGGCTACTCAAACAACCACACTACAACATCTTTCACGAGCCGTTGCTTCGCTTCGGCTTCACGCCTTGAGACGCTACACCGCCTCCTCAAGAAGAGACAACCTGCTACAGTCGCGGAGCGGAGGTCGCGTCACCTGCGATAGTCATCCGCAGGGGTCTACCAGGCGAAGTGGAGAGTCTTCTGTGGTTGGTGTCGTGGGAGAGATACCTCTTCCCTCGAAGCCTCTTCTCCAGCAGTTACAGAGTTATTGCTTTTCGGCGGGAGGAAATGCTTTTCCGCTCTCGGCAGTGAAGCCTATTGCTCAGCCTTTCCCTGGCCTTCAGGCTGAAAGGAATAGACTTTTTCCTTCCCGCTGGACCTTTCTTCGCTCATGCGAAGCTGCGAACGTCCCTGCCCCCTGTCGGAGTGAGACCTCCTCCATGGAGCATGGTTCAGACTCTTTTAGTCCCTTTAGAGATCTTCTCAAGAACCATTACATCAGGCCTCTGATCGTATTCTGTCTTGGGGGACGGTGCTCCTGCTCACTCTGGCCTCGGCCAGTGTGTAAGCAATCTTCTTGGTCTCGTACGACTCCGCCCTTTCAAGAGAATAGGGGAAGGCAACATTCAGGTTCGCTCCTGAGTTGTTTACTAGACTCAGAATCTTGGGGTCCCGGCCCTTCGGTCCAATTCCTTCAAGATTTCGAGGCTCCATTTTGTATCAGATGACCCAAACCTTCTCCTTCTTGCCAGTAAAGGAATCGAGGGGTTATCTTTGAGAACAGCTGCAGTTTGTCCTCACGTGCAGCCGGGTTGGGAGCACAGGAAGGACATAGGGGAGAGTCACCAGTATACCTCTTCAGCTCGGACTCAAGGACATTCATCTCGACCTGAATCCAGACCCTCCCCCGTCACGTCGCCCTACAGCACGATGTCGGATACATCGCAACGTCCCTCGCCTTCGAGTAGAACTACTCTGTGACGCAGGTGCTACAAGCTGGAGTCTGGAAGCGTCTAATGACCTTCGCAGCCCGCTTCCAGCAGGACGTGACCCACAGGAGGATCGTTACGTTTCTATCGCTCTGTGGTGGCTACACAACAGCTGGTCTAACCTCAGGCTCCTTTTTGGACAGGTAGCAGAAGGTTGAGGGCATTGTTATCAGGTTTTAGTCTGCATGAACGAAAGAAGTATGTCTGGCCCTTACTTCTTTCTTCATCGTTCCCTCTACTGGGGAAGCAGCATCCTGGTCTCTGCATAGCTGACCTCAAACCTCTGCAGGTAAACCATGCTTCCTTGTGTTCCGAGTATTGAGTCAATACTGTCGCGTCTCCCATACCCTGACGAGGTGGTATTGGGAACGTCCTAACCCAGAGTTCCTTCTGGAACTCCAGGTCAACTGCCTAGGACGGGTCACATTTTCTTCCTTCACACAGAAGCTTATATAGGCCACACGTTTCCTTGCGGAGCAAGGAACTTGTGAGGTGCAGGGTCTCCTTTTCTCGAGTGCGACTCACTCGGATTCTGAGTCCCTGGGTAAAGCCAAAGCCAGTATGGCTGGGGACTTTCCACCCTACCTAAGGGGTAAGTCACCCAATGTAAATAGCGTGGTTTGTATTTCGGTTACGGAACAAATAACAAATTCGGAGATAATTTGTATTTTTCCTAACCATACAAACCTTAGCTATTTACACATATTTGCCCGCCAGCCTTGTCCCCGAAGGCAAGTCCTACCTCTAAGTGAAGTGAAGCAGTTCACCGGTGTGTGAGGGGGGGAGGGGTAGCTAGCTACCACTCCCCTACCCCCCTGCTAACTAGCGCGGGGGTAATACACCCTCGTTAAATTCTAATGGCTCTCCATTTCAGCTACGCCGAAAGGTAAACCCAATGTAAATAGCTAAGGTTTGTATGGTTAGGAAAAATTCAAATTATCTCCGAATTTGTCATATTTTTTCCTTCCAGCAATTGATTACTCAGGCCGTTACCAAAGAGGACAACGTGGTGCGAGGATCCCTCAAGAGTCTTACTGAACTACAGGCCATCCCGGGACAGTTTCCAGCCAGTTGGACAGGACTTCCACCCACCTAAAGGTGAGTCTGCACTCTTAAAGAGTGGAAGGTTTGTATTTTGCGTAGGGAAAATGACAAATTTGGGAGTTATACAGTAGTATTTGTATTTTCCCTTGCATACAAACCTGGAGCTCTTTAATCATACTGGCCTGCTAGTACCAACCCCCTTTTAAGTCCTGTGCTAATTAATTTAAAAGTGACGGTTAATTTCAACTAGTTTTCAGCTTCACCGAAATAATAATACACTCTTAAAGAGCTCCAGATTTTTATGCTAAATAGAAATTACTCCCAAATTTGTCATATTTTTGTAATTGATTGTGTACTGTTCCAAATTATAATTTTTACAATTTTAATTCATTTTGTTATATTCATGAATTGTAAATATAAGAATATAAAAAAATGAGGATACAAATATATTGAAAATAGGTAGCAGAGAATTAAGTGAAAAGTGTATTTGTTCTGTAACTAGAATACAAACCAACGCTATTTATAGGGGTATTACTTTCGGCGAAGCTGAAAGGACAAGTCAGTAAAATTTAGCGAGGGTTAACTACCTATCCCGCTAGTTAGCTGGGGGTAGGGGGGGGGGGAGGGTTAGCTTGTTACCCCTCCCACTCACACTCCTGTGATTGAGCCCACTTCGCTTTTGGCTCGGATGGAGAGTGGTTGTCACCGCTCTTCCTCCTCGCCTTTTTTTAGACTGCCATTAATCTTTGACTTGTTAACTTTTTAACTTATATACTATACTGTATACGAAAACATAATTGTTCCGTAACTGAAATACAAACCAAGCTATTTACATGGGGGAATTACTTCGGCGTAGCTGAACGACGAGCCATAAAAGTTTTAACGAGGGTTTCCTACCCCACCGCTAGTTAGCGGGGGGGGGGGGGGGGTAAGGGGGGGGGTAGCTAGCTACCCCTCCACCTCACACACACCGGAGAATACTCCACTTTACTTTTGGCTCGGATAGCGATCGGAGGTCTCCGCTCCTATCCTCACTCGACGGCCATTATTGTTTTGTCTTTTAACTTACCTTTTCTTATACTTAATATATTTAAACATTACTGATGTTTATATATATTTTTGTGTATAGAAAATAGTAAGTTTCCTTTGCTTTCGGTGTTGTGCGGTGTGTGTTGTGTACGTCTACGAGAGTGTTCGCCGGCTTTGCAGGCCACCACGATCTTTTCGTGATCACGGCCTTTCACTCCTAGGCCACCATGGTTGCCTTCGTGTAGACCGGCCCTTCTCTTGAGGTCGTTCACCTCTTACTCCGTACTACGCCTACGATAGCTTCTCAGGACCGAGTCGCTATTTCGTTTTATTTGTCTCAATTATTTTTATGAATATAATTGTGTTTTAACTTTTCAGCTCAGGGCTCACGTCCCTTCGGGGGTCGGTGATCCTTGGAACATTCAAAGTCAGTTGCATAATTATCATGTTATACTGTAATTCTGTTTTGTTATCTTTCGTCTCCCCCCCCCTCACCTGGGAATGCCGGGTGGGGGAGGGGGGCGCATACCTTCTTTCGTTCTTATGTTCTTTCCCTCGGGGTTTCTCTTTGGAGTTTCACCCGGGGGAATTTCTGCTAAATAATTATTCTGTTTTATTTTCCAGTTTACGATGCTGTTTCTTCGTGCCTGTTGTGTGTGCCTTCGAAGCAGAGCTATCCTGTTTATCCTGGGGAGTCGGCTTCGCCGCCGTCTCTCAAGGCTTTCGTCAGGGGCGTTCCCTTCTCTTAGAAGTTTCCCCGTGACTACTGCCAGGTCTTCATTGCATCCTAGAACGATAAGGAGGTTCGCCTCCAGGGTAGTTAGTTAACTTCCCTTTTACTTTTCCCTGGTCCTTAGGCGGTTATGCTGTCAGGGCTGAGCGGCCGCCCTTGTGACTTGCTCAAGGGGCTGAGCGGTTGCAAGGCTAGACCATGGTACTAGCGACTATGCTCTCGGGGCTGAACGGTCGCTTCTGTAGCTACGCTCAAGGGGCTGAGCAGCTGCAGGATCAGTCTGGCCCTCTCTCGTTCGCGAGGGAGGCCGCACTAAGGGCTCCTCCTCGGAGGATCGCTCCTTTTGTCTCTTCTACGAAGTGTCCCCTCCCGTTCGCGTGAGAGGACACTCACAGAGACTCCTCTTTGGAGGATTGTTCCTGTTTACGTCTGCTGATCTCACGGCCTTTCGGGGCTCCATCACCAGTCTCTTCTACGAAGTGCTCACCTCTCTCGTTCACGAGAGAGGCCACTCATAGAGACTCCTCTTCGGAGGATTGTTCCTGTTGTCAACAGCTTGCTGTTCAGTCACTAGCACTTTGGTGTTTAGTGTCAGGGAAACTTCGGTTTCTCTTTTTCCCTGACCCTTCGGGGTCTCGGAACTTTAGTTACGCAGTTCCCTCGGGCTCTCGTAACTTTAGTCACTTTTACACTTCGGTGATTAGTGACGGCGAGACTTCGGTTTCTCGTTGCATTGACCCTTCAGGGTCTTGCAACTAATCCCCTCGGGGCCTTGCTACTCAAGCTACGTTAGACCCTTGGTCTCTCGTCCCTCAGTGTACCTGTTGCCTGCTGTATCCGTTCCTGACTGCAGACGCGCCTTGGCGACCACGCCCCCGTTATCTAACGGGCTCTTCCCTTCGGGGCAGGAGAGACTTTCTCACACCTTGAGCAAGTCCCTTAAGTGCCAGGTATCACCTGCGCACCAACGTTCCCTTACGCGCTAGCGCTCGACTGCTGTTCCTGAGACTTCCTTAGAGACACCCTGTTCCAGTATTCTGTTAGGCTGCTACCAACGTTCCCTGCGCATTTGCGCACATCGTTGGGGTTCCTGAGATAGCGCACTGGCGCTCTCCAGCGGTTCAGCCTTCGGTGTCTCTAAGTCTCTTCTACGAAGGCCACCTCTCCCGTTCGCGGGAAAGGTACTTCACAGAGACCACTCCTTGGAGTATTTAGCAGTCCCTCAGTTTATCGTCCCTCTTAATGAGAGAATGCCTTGATGAAGTCATTAAGCTTCAGCACGGCATTTAATTCCCGTGCTGAAACTTGGTGACGGGCAAGAGGGCTCTCGAACTTGGGGAAATTGCTCCCCCAGTTCGAATCTAAATTTCTCTCTTTTACCTTTTTCTTTTTCTCAATACTACTTCAACCTTATTCTAATTTCACAAACTTTCTTTAGTCTTGCTTTCCAAACTCTATGAGAAAAATTTCCCTCATTATATGTGTGTATATATTATGTACATATATATTTATTTATTTATTTTTTTTTCTTTTCTCCTATGGCTTGGATGTTTTCACATCCATTGTAGCCCCGCCGGGGATGTTCATACATCCTTTATTGCTGCCTGCTTTGATGAGTGGGAGGAGGTATCGCGGTTGGGAGGTGTTTGCATTCAAAGCTATATATGAGAGTATTGGATGATTTCAGCCATCCCGAAGATGGTTTGGACCTTTTTGGCGGAACTATTCTCAAGTGTTGGGTCTTCGGAATCCAGGGGGATCCAATGCTTGGGGTAGGACTCTCGGCTTTTGGCCGGAAGCCCGTCATTATAGATATGGGGAGGATGATTCCATAATTTCTTGGTCTCAGTCCTAACAGGCGGGTTCAGCTTACACCTGTGCCTCTATATTTCTTACGTTAGTTTATTAGTATATTTATATATGTATTTATTGAAGTAAGGAGGACTTTTCTCTTAAACTATTAAAATAACTAGTTAAATTACATTTATATGCTTGGTACCATCTAAGTCCTGCTTGCTTACTACGAGCTAAGTAATTAGCTAACAAGCCTGCTAATCACGCCATTTTCTCTTTACTTGGGAGGTTCATGGATATACCCAAGTCAGTCTGGCCTAGCAAACCATACCGTCCATATCTTCACTGGCAGTATCTGGACTCGAAGATTTTAGCTGCATTGAACTTGTACTACAAGATTTTTATCATTGAATTTGTACTGTGTTGCTATTTTATCGAACCATGTCCGGGTTACGTGATTCAAGTGTTAACACATTTACGAAGTTATTCATCATGAACTAACTTCCCTTAATTTGGACTCTGAGCTTCCTTCGGCATGAAACTTTAAACTTCGAGAGCATTCGAACTCGTCTCATAGCTTGCATGGATAAAGGTGAGAACCAAGCATTGTTAGGGGTTTCGTAATGTTTAATGGTAATCATTATCCGTTGCCTTAAGCCTTCAAAGCACCAATATTGAAATAAATTCCTTCCTCTCTGATAGATATATATAGTGTACTATTAAACTAATTTTGATACTTTTACAATACTTTCGCTTAGGTATAATTGGTGAAGCTAGGTCGTCCTGGGTTATCATCCTGCGTTCATCTTTCTTATTTATATTATTGGTAAGACTTTATATTAGATTTAATTCGAAGGGTGAATGTTATAGTGAATACATTATATAAAATTATATTGCTTATATTTATAGCTTCAGGACAGTGTTTGATGTCGGAATGTATTTCATTTTCCAGGATATCATTTATCCATATGTTTAATTGAAGTGGCTTAGTCCGAGGATAAATTCCCTGTTTCTTACATTGGCGAGCACTTCCAACATTATCGGTAATGGCTTATTAGGTTTATATAGATCATATATGCAATTTACGATTTATTCATATATACTTTGTTCAAATTGAATTTATATAATTTCCTTTCTTTTATTATATTTTGATATATTCATTTTTGTTGTTTATACAGGTGAGGTTGGAAAAGCTGAAAGTAGTTTGGAAATTACCCCTAGATATAACCACCTTCAAGCAATCGAAATAGAACATTTATAGCATTTTTATTTTTCTGAAATGTTTATAATAAATTTGGTGAATTGTTTTGAAGAGTTTTCCTAACTACCATTGTAGAATGTTCAAATTTCAGCTTATGGCGCCCAACGTGGGGCTTTGATGGAGACAGCTGAATTTGCCGGAGTAAAATTCTTGTGTTTGAGGGTTGCTCAGAGTCCAATAATCAATTTTCTTTTCTAGCTCGTTATATTTTGTTAATTATGAATAAGTTACAGGTATTTGTAGGTCAGCGGAAGACTATTAGGAAAAAGGTCACTGAATGTTTTAATAATGTTAATAATTATGATTCCTTTAATCCTTCTGAGCGTTTGTCTGAGAGAGCTATTCTCTTACATTATAAGGAAAAGTTGTCTGATCTCGATAGTAAGATTCTAGCCGAGAAATTTTTTGATAGAGAAACTGTAGTTGAGGCTGATTTAGAAACTGAATTAAATTCATGTCAAGATTATTTGGATAAAATAGAAAGGTTATTGCCCTTGCTGGATGTTTCTGCAAATCCTTGTTCTAATGTAACTGATACTGCTAGAAGTTTGCTTAAGCAGCCCACAGCTCCTCTTCCGAAATTTAGTAGTAGAGAAGGGGAAGATTTTTTAAGGTTCATAACCGAGTTTGAAAACACAACCAGTGCATTTAGTTATCCAGATAGGGATTTGTTGCTTTTACTAAAACAGCAAATAGATGGTAGGGCTAAGTATTTGTTGTATAGCTTAGAAGCTGACAAGCAATCTTATAAAGATGCCAAGGAGTTGTTGGTTTCAGCTTTTGCTTCTAAAGAAGCTAGAATAAATTCTACCATCCAGAAATTGTTGAATCTTAAGCTTGGAGAGAAGGATGATCCTTTCATATATATCTCAAATCTGAGAACTATTTGTGAGGCTGTTAGGACGTTAAAAATTGATGCTAATGAGTTTACAAGGTTTTTTGCTTGGCGTGGAATTAATGATAATTTCAAGAGTCACTTGGTTCAAATCACCACGAAAACTCACCCCTCTTTGGATGATATTCTCGATAATTTTTTTAATGCTAGTGAGAGGTACGAAAGTACTAAAGGTAAAACTCCTCAAGAGATTAAGTTTAGAAATAAGTTCAGAAATACTCCTGTTAAAGACAGTACTGATAGTTTGGCCATTAAAACTAAAGTAATGGAAAGTAAATCTTCTGTACCAAACTGTCTCCTTTGTAGTAGAAGTGATAGTAAGGAAACTAATCATTATGTTAATAAATGTCAGAAATTCTCTACTCCTGCAGAAAAAGTTCACATAATTGAGTCTTTCGGAGGTTGTGTAAAATGTGGAATGTTAAACCATATGTCTAGCGAGTGTAGGTTTAGGTTTAAAAAGCGTTGCATAAATTGTAATGGTTATCACATGAGTTACCTTTGTGTGTCAGAATCTGCAAGGGATGGATCATCTCGGACTAATAAACTTAATTCTAATGCCAAACAGGAGGCTAGCAGTGGAGTTGCTGTAACACACCAGTACTCGACGAATTCCATATTGCCCACATTTACTTTTTCTCTTGAGGGCAATGATAGTGTCTATAGGGGTTTGAAGGACAGCGGTTCTCAGAGTACATTTGTGTCTGCTAGATTAGCAAATTCACACAAGTTTAAAATTGTTCACTCAAACATTGAGCTCACTGTCAAGGGTTTTAATGAGAGTAAAAGGTACTGTACTAAAGTTATTAAGATGCCTCTTAGGATTGGAGATTCAGTGGAGCATATTTCGGCAATTGTGGTTCCGGAGATAAGCATTAATTTGGAGTTACCCTTTCTTGGTGAACTTGTTGAAGCTGTGCACAGTAAAGGGTTAGTTCTTGCTGATAAATTGTTGAATAGTAATTTGAGGAAAATTGATAATGTGCATCTTTTGCTGGGCACAGATTCTTTCAGTTGCTTAACGGGAAACGAGATAGTGATTGGTAATGTGAGTCCCTCTGTGTACATTGAATCTAAGGTAGGAATAATGCTCACTGGTAATATTGAAGCTTTGCTTGCCAATTTCAGAGGTACAGATGGGGGATTGGGAGCTTGTTTATCAGTAAGTAAGGAAGCTAATTGTTCTAATATCCATGTTTATAGCAATTCTTTTTTTCTTAGCAATAGTGTTGATATTTTGGAAGAAAATTGCCTATCAGGGTTTACTACTAATACATTTTTTTCAGTCCTTAATGATAAGGGTGATATTTTGGAGGGACAATTGCAGCGTGCCACTGATCAAATTCTCGAATCTGAGTGCAAATATTTCTTGAATTATGATCAAACGAATTATTGTGAAACTAATACAGACCTTGACGAAAAGTTAACTGAATTTACTTTAAAACAGATTAGTAGAAGATCTGACGGAAGGATAGAAGTTCCTTTGTCATGGAATACCAAAGTGTCTCATTTACTTTCTAAAAATGAGGTGTTATCTAAGCTCATACTTAGGTCAAACCTTAAGAAGCTCAGGAAGAATGAAGGTCATTTACAATTAGTTGATCAAACTTTTAAAGAGCAGATTAAGTTGGGTATCATTGAGCCAATATATGATTTAGAGGTTTACAAGGCTGAACATCCCTACTTCTCTTTTTTGCCTCATATGCCTATTTTTAAGCTAGACAGAGAGTCGACTAAATGTAGGGTAGTGTTTTTGTCTAATCTCAAGGAATCTTCTAAAAGCACATCTTTATCACATAACCAGTGTATGTTTTCAGGACCTATTTTGAATCAGAAATTGTCATCATCTTTCCTTAATTTACGGTTTGATAATTATTTGTTAGTTTTTGATTTGCAGAAGGCGTTTAATATGCTTGCTTTAAGTGAAGCTGACCAAGCTAGATTACTGTTTTACTGGTACAAGAATGTTAGTAAGGGAGATTTTTCCTTGGTTGCATTTAAGAATGTTAGGCTTCCGTTTGGATTGAGATGCAGCCCATTTTTACTTATGATATCTCTGTATTACATATTAGTTGCACAAGCATCTGACCAGTCAATGTTGTCTGAATTGAAGCATTTAATATATTCACTTATATATATGGATAATGGAGCTGTCACTTTCAATGATTCAGAGAGTTTATATTGGGCTTATAAACAGATTCCATGTATTTTTGAGCCATACAATTTCAAGGTTCAACAGATTGTCACTAATGATAGGGATTTACAGGATGTAATTGATGTAGAGAATAAAGTAGTCACTCCTGAAACAAATAAACTGTTCGGTCTAACATGGGATAGGTACTCTGATGAGATATTTACAAAGCCCATTAATCTAAATGCTGAAGCTAAGACTAAAAGGTCCATATTGCAAACTATTGCTTCCCAGTTCGATATCTTTGGATTTAATATGCCATTATTTAACAGGTGTAGATTATTTATGCATAAATTACAGTGTCGAAAGAAACTTGGATGGGATCAAATACTATCTCAGGAGTTGCAGAAGGAATGGCAAAATATTTCAAAGCAGTGTAACAGAGCAGCACCTTTACGTATTTCTAGATCTGTTGGTCCTCGTAATGGTGAATATAGTATTTTAGTGTTTACAGATGCCAGTCGTGATATATATGGATGTGTCCTTTATTTGCTTCATAATGAGTCTAATAAGCTTAGCTTCGTTCATGCCAAAAATAGGCTAGTTAATAAACAGCTAGATGGCAAGTCGATACCAGCCCTTGAGTTAAATGCAATAAGTTTAGGAGTAGAATGTGCTATGGAAATTTTCAATGACTTATCTGGGTCACATTGCATGAAGCCTCTACAGATTGTGAATATAACTTTATATACAGATTCCATTTGTGCTTTACATTGGCTTAATGCATCTTCATCTAAACTAGATAAAATGAATAAACACACAACATTTGTTCGCAACAGGATTCATAATATTCAGAGAAAGTGTGAAATGTTTCCTGTCACTTTTAAATTTGTTTCTGGTAAGGCAAATCCTGCAGATTTGGTGACAAGATGTGTGTCGTATAATCAGCTCATGAATTCAAATTATTTTTCAGGACCTAGTTTGGATGAAGCCAATATTCCAGAGCTATCAGTCACAATACCAGCATTTGAAATTGGTGAAGAGAGCAATTGTTCCCATGGTCTTTCTGTGCTTTTGTCCAGTGCGGAGCCTCTCATTGATATTAACAGGTTTTCCAGTTTTAGGAGACTAGTGCTAGTATATCGGAGAGTTTTGATGTGTGTCCAGAAATGGAAAGTTAGAGCAGGGTTGAAGTGTGATAATGACGATTTTAGTACTCCCTACTTTGTTCAAGCCCTTAATTTATTGATATCTTTTGAGCAGAAGAAATATTTTTCTGAAGTTTTTGAATATTTCAGTCAAGTTAATGTGCCTATTAAAGACATTCCATCTATTGTGACAAAGTTTAACATATTTTTTGATGAGCAAGGTTTGCTTAGAGTAAGAAGTAAATTTAAGAAGTGGTATTTAAACAAAGATAACAAGTTTCCCATTCTACTGCCTAATGATAGTTATCTCACAAGACTTATTATAATGAATGCTCATGATAAATTACTTCATTCTGGTAGTTATGCCGTATTGACCGAATTAAGAAGAAATTATTTCATACCCAAACATTTTTCTACTGTTAAGAAAGCTTTGAAGCAGTGTGTTCATTGCCGTCGGTTCAATAGTCGTAGCATTAAACTTAATCAGAATTCCTATAGAGATTTCCGTTGTAATCCATCTAATGTACCTTTTGCCAATATATTTATAGATTATCTTGGTCCATTTTCAGTTAAAGTTAGTGGTGGGACACATAAAGTATGGTTATTATGTTTGACTTGTACTTGGTCTAGAGCAATTAATATGAAGATAGTTAAAAGTTTAAATGTAAGTGAATTTTTAAGAGCTTTTCAGATGCATTGTTTGGAGTATGGGATCCCTCAGTTGTGCATTAGTGATCAGGGATCGCAGCTTGTAGCCGGAGCTAATATTATTACATCGTTTATCAGGGATCCAGAAACTTTACTTTATTTTGAAGAAAATAATGTTGCCCCTCTTTCCTTTCAACAATATTCCAAAGGTGCTAGTCAGTTGGGATCTATGGTTGAGGTGTGCGTTAAAATGGTAAAAAGGTTAATTTTTGGAGCAATAAAGAATAACATTTTATCCTATTCGGATTTTGAATTTTTAGTATGTAATGTGATCCATCTCGCTAATAGACGTCCCATAGCTTTTAAGGAAGTTGTTAGAAATGATAGTAAAGATTCTCTTCCTGAACCAATCACCCCTGAACATTTGATCAGAGGGTATGAGCTGTCTTCTTTAAATTTGATTCCTGAATTGCAGAGCATTCCACAAGATCCAGATTTTGATTCCAGAGACATAAAGAGGAGTTACCAGGGGTTGTGCAAGGTTAAAGAAAATCTTAATAATATTTATCATAATGAGTTTTTAGGTAATTTATTATATCAAGCTATTGACCGAAAGGACAGGTATCGTCCGGTTTCTCATGCATTGATAAAGCCAGGAGATGTAGTTCTTGTGAAGGAGGAACATACTAAAAGGAGTAATTATCCCCTAGGATTAGTTCGCGAAGTTGTAAGTAATGATTTGGGAGAGGTGACACAAGTAACTGTACTGAAAGGGAAAACTAAAAAGATTAGTAAGTTACATGCAAGTCAAATAATTCCTTTCCTTGAAATTAATACTACTGATGATGTAGTTTGTAATACTGATAATAAGAATGTTCCTGGTGCTGATAGAAAGAAAATTTCCTCGCGGCCTAAAAGAAAAGCTGCTACGGTAAGTGAGGAAAGAACAAGAAAAATTTTGCTCTAATTTCATATGTTCATTTACAGCGATGAAGATTTTTTACCTTTGAAAAATCTTCATCCTCTTCCGTGGACTAAACGGAAATTAGTATTTCTTACGTTAGTTTATTAGTATATTTATATATGTATTTATTGAAGTAAGGAGGACTTTTCTCTTAAACTATTAAAATAACTAGTTAAATTACATTTATATGCTTGGTACCATCTAAGTCCTGCTTGCTTACTACGAGCTAAGTAATTAGCTAACAAGCCTGCTAATCACGCCATTTTCTCTTTACTTGGGAGGTTCATGGATATACCCAAGTCAGTCTGGCCTAGCAAACCATACCGTCCATATCTTCACTGGCAGTATCTGGACTCGAAGATTTTAGCTGCATTGAACTTGTACTACAAGATTTTTATCATTGAATTTGTACTGTGTTGCTATTTTATCGAACCATGTCCGGGTTACGTGATTCAAGTGTTAACACATTTACGAAGTTATTCATCATGAACTAACTTCCCTTAATTTGGACTCTGAGCTTCCTTCGGCATGAAACTTTAAACTTCGAGAGCATTCGAACTCGTCTCATAGCTTGCATGGATAAAGGTGAGAACCAAGCATTGTTAGGGGTTTCGTAATGTTTAATGGTAATCATTATCCGTTGCCTTAAGCCTTCAAAGCACCAATATTGAAATAAATTCCTTCCTCTCTGATAGATATATATAGTGTACTATTAAACTAATTTTGATACTTTTACAATACTTTCGCTTAGGTATAATTGGTGAAGCTAGGTCGTCCTGGGTTATCATCCTGCGTTCATCTTTCTTATTTATATTATTGGTAAGACTTTATATTAGATTTAATTCGAAGGGTGAATGTTATAGTGAATACATTATATAAAATTATATTGCTTATATTTATAGCTTCAGGACAGTGTTTGATGTCGGAATGTATTTCATTTTCCAGGATATCATTTATCCATATGTTTAATTGAAGTGGCTTAGTCCGAGGATAAATTCCCTGTTTCTTACATTGGCGAGCACTTCCAACATTATCGGTAATGGCTTATTAGGTTTATATAGATCATATATGCAATTTACGATTTATTCATATATACTTTGTTCAAATTGAATTTATATAATTTCCTTTCTTTTATTATATTTTGATATATTCATTTTTGTTGTTTATACAGGTGAGGTTGGAAAAGCTGAAAGTAGTTTGGAAATTACCCCTAGATATAACCACCTTCAAGCAATCGAAATAGAACATTTATAGCATTTTTATTTTTCTGAAATGTTTATAATAAATTTGGTGAATTGTTTTGAAGAGTTTTCCTAACTACCATTGTAGAATGTTCAAATTTCAGCTTAGCTATCCTTCGGGTAGGGTATGGAGTGGACCATCTGGGAAGTATACTCTCATTGTGCCGATAGTAGAGAGTGCAAATTTCCTTTCCGACGCGTGATGGCCTAACATTCTCGAGCAGGTACATCAAACTAACTCTTTTCCCTCTCTTTACTATTATGGATTCTTTAAGGAACGAACCCCCATCCCTTGGATACGCTGACTCTCCCCCGGCACTGTTGACGACCTCTGCTAATGTGATAAGGGATAGCTCTGTTGATGACCTCGGAACGGGAAAGGACCATTCTACTGATATTTCTAAATCGAGTAATTTGGGTAACACGAGGAAACTTCGAATCCTCCATGTTACACAAATTTCAATAGAAACAAATTATGATGATCTATGTAAAGCATTTGAATGCTATGGATGCATAAAAGAAATAAGGATGAAACTTGAAGCTGAAACTTGGGATTCATGGATATCTTATAGTAGTTATGACGAAGCATTTAGTGCAATAAGTAATTTGAATAATATTAAAATTAATAACTTGAATGTCGCGGCTGCTCTCTGCGATAAGGTACCAAAAGATTTAGATGTGTACAGGCCTGCCGATTGGTTGGAAAAAGGCACAGATTTAGTCATGCCCTCCCAGAGAAATCCAAAACCACCGATGTGGCTTATAGCTGAATCAAAGGGGGTTACAGGGAATTATTTTAAAATATGCAAATTGATTCAGAAAAAAGTAGGAACTATTGCACCAGGCGATATATCTCGTTTTGGAAAAAATAGTTTCCTTATCCATGCCAAATCCAGTACACAGTCGGTAATATTGTCCAATATGAAAATAAATAATGATGACATTAAGTTAGATGTCAAACCCCACCTAAATTTTAGCTACGGAAGGGGCGTAGTTTTTAACAGAGACCTATATGATTTTACAGAGGAGGAGATACTGGCCATGTGTCCATTAAATGTTTGGAAAGTTCATAAAGTCCCAGGTACATCAATGATAATCCTTACGTTCCAGGATGCTGATGTACCTTTTCATATTATTATCGAGAACGAAAGGATTAAAGTAAGACCCTTCAAGCAGAAGCCATTGCAATGCTTTAATTGTTTTAAATTTGGGCACCCGTCCAAAGTTTGCAAAAATGAGAAGATGTGTGGTATTTGCTCCAAATCTTACCATGGAGAGTGTGCACTTGGAGCCAGGTGTTTAAATTGCAGCTCGAATCACAAATCCACAGACAAGATTTGCGAGCTATATAAGTTGGAGGAAGCTGCCCTCAACAAATCAAACTTAGAACACATAAGTGTGACCCATGCCAAAAGATTATTAAATAAATCAAATACATATGCTAAGGCATTAAAATCAAACCAACCTAGCACTGCCAATAGCTCCAAAAAAAGTATACTATCTGACAAAATGTCAAATAACGAGGTAACCTTATCACCTCCTGAGGCTTTACCACGGTGTATTAACACTAGGTCATTGCCCATTGCTGTACAGCCTTCAGCCGCCATTACAAAAAGTAATACAAACCTCTCTCAGGCCATGTCCTTGCCTGATCTGATGGAGGTTCCACTTAAGACTAACTTACCTGATGCACCTGTTGTGGGAAAGGTGCAAAAACCTCGAATCCCACCATCTATTAATCGCAAAAGAGAGAGACCTCCATCTCTCTCTCCACCCTCCATTAGAAACGTTAAGGTTATGACATCAAATAAATTTGATGTTTTGTCTGTTGATGTTTCTAATGAACCAGAAGATGGACTGAATAAATCAGAAATTCAAGTTGAGGTCCACCATCCACCTCAACAAATAGATAAAAAGAATACAAAGAAAATCACCAACGTTAAACCCAACATAACAAGACCACCTCTGAAGAAACCTACTGGTAATAATGTTACATTAAAAACTGCTAATGGGAAGACCTCATCCAAGATGTCTTCCAGAAATAATCCATAGTTTTCTCCTCCATTTTGCAATGGAACTGTCAGGGTTTGAGGGCAAAATATGAAGAACTTAAGCTCCTAATTCATGAGCATTCCCCCATAATTGTATGTCTACAGGAAAGTATGCTTGATTCTAACACTCCTAGTCCTCGAGAGTATGTTAGCTATAGAACACCATATAATCAACAAGCAGGGAGCCATGGCGGAAGTCTCATGTACATTCGTCGAGATGTTCCCCAAATACCCATGTCTATACGTACAACCCTGCAGGCAGTTGTTGTACAAATTGATATAGGGAGAAAATATACAATATGCTCTCTGTACTTACCTCCAAATGATAATATTTTATATGATGATTTAGCAGAGGTCATTCAACAACTCCCTCAACCTTTTCTCTTACTGGGAGATATGAATGGTAGACATCCTTTATGGGGTGATGTTTTGGCCAACACAAGGGGCAATATTATCTCATCAATTGTGGAGAATGAGGATGTGGGACTCCTTAATACAGGAGAGCCCACACACTTCCATGTTCAGACAGGTACTTTGTCATGCATTGACCTTTCAATTGCAAGCTCTAACTGCCTTCTTGATTTTGATTGGAGGACATTAGATGATTGGCATACTAGTGATCATGCACCAATCATTATAAACACCAACAAGGGTCCGCCTTTGCAAAGATCGCCACGTTGGAATCTAGACAAGGCAGACTGGGTTAAATTTTGTGAGCTAAGTGAAATCGAAGGGAGAGCAGAACAGTTTGAAAGTGTTGATGATGCCATAGACCTACTGAATGGAACTCTTCATACAGCAGGAGTCAATTCAATTCCCAAAACAACAGGGTTATTCAAACGACGACCAGTCCCGTGGTGGTCTTCAGAACTAACTGCACTCCACAGAGCCACAAGAAGATCTCTAACACGATTGCGTAGACGCAGAACTGATGAGAATTTAATAATGTACAAGAAATGTAGAGCACAGTTCCGTCGTGCCATGAAAGAAGCAAGGCGCCAGTCATGGATGTCTTTTGTTTCCTCTATTAACAGTAGAACACCACCATCTTCTGTGTGGAGGAAAGTAAAAAAGATAGCTGGCAAATTCACCCCCAACCCACCACCAGTGTTGAAGGTGAATGGCCAGTATGTAACTGAAGCAAATGAAGTTAGCAATGCCCTGGCTAATCATTTTTCAAATGTATCCAGCAAGTGTGAAGGAGCCCCTGGTCACCAGTATAGGAGCACTGAAGAAAAGAAAATTTTAAATTTTGCAACAAGAAGGGAAGAGTCGTATAATTCTCCTTTCACTGAAAGAGAATTTGATTCCGCACTTGCTCATTGCAACGATACAGCCCCTGGACCCGATGGAATTCCATATGCAATGATTAAACATGTACATTTTAATACAAAGCTATTTATTTTAAGTATTATTAATAGAATATGGCATGATCATAGCTACCCAAGTGTTTGGGAACTAGCCATTATTTTAGCCTTTTTAAAACCCGGTAAAGACAAGTTTTTAGCAGCAAACTATCGTCCTATTGCATTGACATCTTGTTTATGTAAAATCATGGAGAAGATGGTCAATGCAAGGCTGATATGGTACCTTGAAAAGAAAGGTATTTTATCACCGATTCAATGTGGATTCCGAAAAATGCACTCAACGACTGATGTGTTGATACGACTTGAGTCATCTATTTGTGAAGCCTTTGCTTCCAAACAGCACCATGTTACAGTATTTTTTGACCTTGAAAAGGCATATGATACCACATGGAGATATGGTATTCTTAAAACCATTCATGAATTGGGATTGAGAGGAGAGCTGCCACTATTTATTCAGGCATTTCTTTCACGTAGAGTTTTTCAAGTGAGAGTGGGGGAAACTCTATCAGAGAGTAAGTGCCAGGAAGAAGGAGTTCCTCAGGGTAGTGTGCTGAGTGTAACCCTTTTTGCACTAGCAATTAATGGGATATCCTCAGCCATTCCCCAGGATGTTCTCTCAACATTATTTGTGGATGATCTCTCAATATCATTTGCTGGCACTAGAATGGCAATGGTTGAGAGAAAAATCCAACTCTCTATTGATAAAATTATCCAGTGGGCTGACATGAATGGATTTAAGTTCTCGACAAGTAAAACTACCATTGTCCATTTTTGTCGTATCCGGGGAGTACATCCAGACCCGGATATATACATTAAAGGTCAACGGATACCATGTGTATCGGAAACCAAATTTTTAGGTTTGATATTTGACTGTAGACTTACATGGGTTTCTCACCTAAAAGCGCTAAAAGCTAAATGTGTTGAAGCTCTGAATATCTTAAAAGTATTGTCCCATACATCATGGGGGGCAGACCGCAATACTATTTTAAAATTATACAAGGCCTTGATTTTTTCCAAAATTAGTTATGGTTGTGAGGTATATTCTTCAGCCACCCCAAGCCGGTTAAAAATATTAGACTCGATACATCATGCAGGTATTAGATTATCTACTGGAGCTTTTAAAACCTCGCCTATCCCAAGTCTCCTTGTTGATGCTGGAGAGTTACCTCTAGACCTTTACCGAATGTCTTCCATTCTTCGGTATTGGTTTAGATTGCAAAGACTCCCTAGCTCTCTAGCCTTTCAGACTGCAAGCCTTGTAAGACACGCATCATACTTTGAGTTGCACCCAAAATCTCCTCAACCTTATGGCTTTCGGGTGAAACGATTTTTAAGTAGTCTGGATATAATTAGAAATAAGGTACTTCCATTCAAGGTATCATCAACACCTCCATGGAAATTACCTGACATATCATTTTGTAAATACTTTATTGGAGTTAAGAAGAATATGACTGACTTAGAATCCAGTCCTCTTTTTATGGAACATGTCGAAGAACATAGGGGATCGACTTTTATATATACTGATGGCTCCAAATCTGATGCTGGCGTTGGATTTGGAGTACATAGTAATGATTTTAATTGTAGAGGTGCACTTCCTCTAACAGCTTCCATATTTACTGCCGAACTGTATGGCATATTAACCGCTATTGAGAAAATAGCTTTGGAAAAGGAGGGTAATTTTACAGTTTTTAGTGATGCAAGGAGTGTTCTTCAAGCTTTAGAAGTTTTTAATTCTAGTAACCCTCTAGTTTTAAAGATTTTAGAATGGCTTTTTATTATTGGACGGAAAGGTATAACTGTTCGATTTTGTTGGGTTCCAGCACATGTAGGTGTGTCTGGGAATGAGAAGGCAGATTTACTGGCGAAGAATGCGGCATCCGAGTTGTTACCAAGGAGGTATCCCATTCCATGTAACGATCTCCTACCTTACATCAAGAAATTGGTTTGTGATAAATGGCAACAGCACTGGGACAGTCAAGACGGCAATAAAATGAGGGAAGTAACAAATATCATATCACCTTGGAGGTATAACATGATTCCCCGAAAATGGGAGACGACTCTTTGTCGTCTCCGTATTGGTCACACACGGTTGACACACGAGTTTCTGCTGAAGGGCCAACACCAACCGTATTGCGAGGACTGCTTAGTACCTTTAACAGTGAGGCATTTGTTGACCGAATGCCCTAATTTTACTAACTTAAGAAATAGATATCTGTTTGAGGCTCAAGGTGAGGATGGCAGGTTTATCCTTGCCAAGATTCTTGGACATGATGTGTCTTACTATGCGAGCGGAATTTTTAGATTTATTTCAGAAGCAGGTCTTCTGAAAACTATTTAACTATTTTAATGACTTCTTAATTTTTATGGTTTTAATCGAATTCTCTTTTAATTTTCATATACAGTAAATGGTATCGGCGTCAATGACCTTAGATGTCAGGATGCCAGAAAACTTTCAATCAATCAATCAATCAATCAGTTTATCGTCGGCACTGAAGTAGACCTCCTGGTCCTCTTCAGGGGATGCCCTCCCTTTTAGGGACACATCCCAGTTCCTGATCTACGAGTTAGCGATCCTTCAACCATTTCCGACGATCTTCTGTTGCACAGGGGCTTACAATCTTCACTCACGCATAAGCGCGGAAGACCGCCCGCGTGCGGGATTATTTCCAGCTCGTGATCTCGCGATCGTCGAGGATCGTTAGCCGACAACTTTCTGATCGCGCTAACGAGTAAGCGTTGATGATCGCCCTCGCGCGGGAAACCATCCCGCGCGCGATCTCGCGATCGCTGAGGATCGTTAGTCGACAATCTTCTGCTACGCGCTAACGCATAAATACTGTAGATCGCCCGCGCATGGGAAACCATCCCGCGCGCGATTTTCAAGGCCCTTCCGCTCGTGGTTCTTCCGCGCGCGATCGTCGAAGATTGTTAACCCGACAACGGTCGTTAGCCGGCGATCTTCGCATCCAGCGCTAACGATTTTCTTAGTGCGCGTAAGCGCCGAGGATCGGTCTCTGCGCGGGATGGTTTCCCGCGCGTGACAACGAGGCCGTCCGTGCGCGGTTCTCCGCACGCGATCATCGACGGCCGTTAGCCAGTGATCTTTGGATCCGGCGCTAAGCGCGCAAGCGCCGACAATCTCCTTAGTACGCATAAGCTCCGATGATCGTTCTGTGCGCGGGATGGTTTCACGCGCACGGCATCGAGGCCATCCTCGCGCGGTTCTCCGCACGCCATCGTCGACGGCCGTTCGCCGCCGATCTTCGGATTTAGCGCTAGGCGCACGAGCGCCGACGATCTTCATAGTACGCGTAAGCGCCAAAGATTGTTCCGTTTGCGGGATGGTTTCCCGCGCGCGACCATTGAGGCTCACACAATCATCGCATGGATCGTCCGCGCGCGGTTTCCCGCCTCCGATCGTCGTAGATCGTCCGCACGCGGGCACCGAGGTTTTCCTGCTTGTGATCGCCGACTATCTTCTCTCACGCGCGAGCGCCAACAATCTTCGCTTACGCGTGAGCGTCGAAGATCGTCCTTGCTCGCGCGAATCGGCAACAATCGTCTTACATAGTTGGAGATCATACGCACGCGGGCACTATGGTTGCCCGCTCACTGACTCCTACGGTCTTCTCTCGCGCTAGCGCCGACGATCTTCGTACTCGCGTAAGCACCGAAGATCGTCAGCGTTATTCTTCCGCGCGTGGGATAGTTTGCCACATGCAATCGCCGACGGCGCTAGCACCGGCGATCTTTTTTCGCCGAGATCGTTCGCGCGTGGGATGGTTTCCCTCGCCCACGATCTTTCACGCGCAAGCGCCAGCGATCTTCATACGCGCGCAAGCGCGGGGATCGTTCACGCGGATGCCGATACGCTCACACGGGTACGCGGACATGGTTATTCTGCTACGTATGCTTTATTCACGCGCTACCCAGACCTGTGCTTTTCGCGCGATCGTCAGCGTGATTGGCGCACCATTCTCCGACTCGACCGCGCCCTGTTTACATCAGGGCTTATGGCAGTCAGGCCACCTCCGCGTTTCCCTTCCCCGCAGCGCAGAGCAGCGCCCTCTCCGGAGGGGGAGAGGTTTCCGGACAGGTCAAAGGTCTCTTCTCCCTTCATTGCAGATTCTCTACGGGCGAACCCTCATGTGTCATCTCCCACAGAGGATCGAAAGATCCTCTTCCCTCCAGAGGGACTCCCTGTCAGCGCGAGGGTTGGTCGGCATCCCTGGTGGGATGCCGTCGTCAGAGCGCTCAAGCAGGTGATGAGCCTGTGCCTTCTGACTGGGGTCACTAATCAGTAGCAGCTTCTTCTCCCCCTGAAGGGGGTGAGAGGAATCCCTGGCATGGTATCTTCCCCAAGAACTATCCTGTCCCTTCGTGAGTCCTTACGCAGGCGATTAGCCCTCCTCAGACTTCATCTCCCCTCCCCTGCGGATGAGCATTGCCCATCCCAGGAGGGTCGGAAGGCCCGGACCTCTCCCCCTTCACTCCATAGGGAGAATCCCCGCCTCTTCCTGAGGGTCCTATCGTGTGGAGGGGGCGAAGCCTTACATCCTTCATCGCTGGGGTCCTGTTTCCCTCCTAGGAGGGATCCTAAGGCCCTGTCTTCCGCAAGGATCCGTCAGGATCCAGTTGGACCCTTGGGGCATGTCTACGAGTCTCCCCAGGAAGAGTCTCCTTGGATGGGAGACCTCGCTGCCAGTCCATCAGGAGGAGGAGCTCCAGGGGTCGGAACTTGCATCCTGGCAGGTTCTGGCCCTCAGGAGAAACCTCAAGGGGATCCCAGATCCAGAGATTCCTCTTCGGTAAGGGAAGGATACGGTCCTGGACCGAGTCTACTCACCCAAGGACTCCCTTACGCCAGTGCAGCTTGCCCTGGTCTCAGGGAATGGAGAGCGCCAGAGACTAGGCCGAGGGCCAGCTCTCCGAGCTTGTCTTCTTCAACAGTCCCGGCTGGTATTGAGCCCCTCCCTCCTCCCTGGGTAGGGATCGGTGAGGGGACGGGCCCTCCGGGTGGAAGTTCAGTCCATGTCAGAGATACGCCCCCTCCAAGAGGTGGCCAACGGGTTCCGAGGCCTCCTTAATCATCTCCTTCCCTTCTCGACTTTGTACAGGGTTGTCAAACAGTCTCCGCTCAGCATAGCGACAGCAGACGCGGTCAGCTTTGCAGTGAGACCACAAGACTTCATGTGTACTCTGGTCCGGTAGGACTCGTACTTCCGGTCCCGGTTCACCCATCTTCAAGGAAGTACTGTGGAGTTTGCCTGGAAGGCGGATATACCAGTTCAAGGGCTGTGCTTCGGCCTCTCCACAGCACCTCAACAGTTCTCCGATACTTCCACTCGGATCTCTTCACGGGCTGTCAGGATCGGCATCCGGCCACTCCGTTTCCTGGGTGACTGGCCGATCCTGGCTGACTCAAAGGCATCCCTTCTCCGTCATCGGGACAAGCTCCTCGGACTTTACCAAGTTCTAAAGATCATGGTGGTCCTCGAGGAGTCCTCCCCGCAGCCCTCTCAGAGTCTGGTATACCGAGCCTGGTCTTAGGCTCCTATCTCCTGAAGCCTTCCCTTCAGACAACAGGGTATCGAGGCAAAGGAAGGTCGCGAGACTTTTCCTCACGCGAGAAGACCCCCCAACCCAAGGTTGTTACGTCTCTCCTCCCTGGCCCGTCTGGTTTCCACAGTCGCCTCAGGATGAGTTCTCTCCAGTGGCGACTCGGGGCGCGGGGGAGTCGGGACACGTCTCCCCAGATGCCGAGACCCCTAGGGGACAACCGGTACAGACGGACCCATAGGGGTGGGAAGCAGACGAGGGCCTACAATAGGGAGTGGTCCTTCTCGTCCTTCCCCCAACTTGATGCTGTCTTCGGACGCGTCAAAGGAAAGGGGGGAGGGGGGCCACGTTCTGACCCACGTGTCCTCAGGCCGGTGGTCAGAACCAGGAAGAACCTTCTCTAGACCTACTAGAGATGGAAACCGTGTTTCTGGCTCTTCAGTAGCTCCACCTAGCCTGGCGGACTACTCTGTGGTTATGAGGATCAACAACACCACAGTGATGGTTTTCTGGCCCAGACAAGGAGGTGCTTTTCAGTACAACCATCCCATCCTGCGGTAGAGATACCGGGATGGTCCGAGTCCCCCTCGGTCTCCTTAGCAACTCGCTTGATTCCAGACAAAGGAATGGGCTCGCCGACAGTTTGAGCAGTGTGTCACGGACACCACATTCTGAGTGGTCTTTGGATCCTCGAGTAGCCTACAAGTCCTGTCTCGGTGGGGCTCCCTCTGTGGACCGTTTCGCTACAGCACTGAGCTGCAAGCTCCCGCTGTACTGTTCCCCGGTCACGGATCCCAAGGCCCTCTGGTAGGATGCTTTCCAGCAACGGTGGGACACCATCGATGTGTTGCCTTCATAGCTTGCTCCAACCTCCCGCCGGGAGTCTTTCCAGCTTCTCCTCAAAGAGAGGATTTTTCCACAAGTGGCGAAAAGGAGGCCTGGACACCTGCGCAAGTCTTCCGCAGTAGTCTCCCAGGCGAAAGAGCGAGTTTCTGTGGCCGGTGTCGGGGAGAGGGCATCCCTCCACACGATGCCGCTACCAGCAATGGCGGAGCCCCTGGTGGGATTGCGGGATTAATGTGCCTTTCAGTTTCGACTGTGAAAGGCTATCCCTCAGCCTTAAGTCTTGCCTCCAGGTTCTAGGGACAAACATTTCTCCCCCGCTGAAACTCTTCCTTCGCATGGGAAGCCTTGTCCTCTCCTGCCCTCAGTCGAAGGTGAGACCTCCTCCTTGGGACGTGGTTCGAGTCCTCGAGTCTCTAAAGGGACCCCCTGACGAACCACTACGTAAGTCCCCAGATCACCACCTTTCTGGGTAGACGGTGTTCCTGCTGGCCTATCTTCAGCCAAGCGAGTCACATGGTCTCTCTTACGACTTTGCCCATTCAGGGGGTTAGGGGGAGGCAACTTTAAGGTTCGTCCCTGAGGTTTGTTGCCGAGACTCAGAATCCGGGAGTGCCGGACCCGCTGTTCGACACCTTCCAGGGTTCGAGTCTCTGTCCTGTAGCAGATTACTCGAACCATCTCCTACCTTGCCGGTAGGGAGTCTGAGCTGGCGTCTTCAAAGAGCAAGCTGCAGTTCGTTCTCCAGGCTCAAGTCTCGTTCTTGGATCCTGGGTAACGATGAGAAGGGTCTCCAGGAGTACCATCTCGTCCCGGATTCGCAGGGTGCTACACCCTGCCTTTAATCCTGACCCTTCTCCGTCGCATCGCCCTAGAGCCCATGATGTCAGGGGTTTAGATACGTTCCTTCCCTTCATGGAGCATCATTCAGTGACGCAGGTCCTTCAAGCGGGGATGTTGAGCATCAGACCTCCTTCTCAGCCCCTTACCTGCAAGACATGACCCACAGGAGGCTCGATACGTTTCTATCGGCTCTGTGGTGGCTTCACAACAGCGGGTCTAAACCTCAGGCCCCTTGATTGACAAGTAGCAGAAGGTTGAGGGCATTGTTACCTGGTGTTAGTCTGCATGAATGAAAAGATCTGTTTGGCCCTTATTCTTTTCTTCATCCTCTCCTCCCACGGACCCTCTTAATGAGAGAATGCCTTGATGAAGTCATTGAGCTTCAGCACGGCATTTCATTCCCGTGCTGAAACTTGGTGACAGGCAAGAGGGCTCTCGAACTTGGGGAAATTGCTCCCCCAGTTCGAATCTAAATTTCTCTCTTTCACCTTTTTCTTTGTCTCAATATTACTTCGACTTTATCCTAATTTCATAAACTTTCTTTAGTCTCGCTTTCCAAACTCTATGAGAAAAATTTCCCTCATTATATATGTGTATATATTATGTACATATATATTTATTATTTTTTTTTCTCCTATGGCTTGGATGTTTCTAAATCCATTGTAGCCCCGGCAGGGATGTTCATACATCCTTTATTGCTGCCTGCTTTGATGAGTGGGAGGAGGTATCACGGTTGGGAGGTGTTTGCATTCAAAGCTATATCTGAGAGTATTGGATGATTTCAGCCATCCCGAAGATGGTTTGGACCTTTTTGGCAGAACTATTTTCAAGTGTTGGGTCTTCGGAATCCAGGGGGATCCAATGCTTGGGGTAGGACTCTCGGCTTTTGGCTGGAAGCCTGTCATTATAGATATGGGGAGGATGATTCCATAATTTCTTGGTCTCATTTCTAACAGGCGGGTTCAGCTTACACCTGTGCCTCTATATCTGTTTTGATGCTATCCAACGGGTAGGGTATGGAGTGGACCATCTGGGAAGTATACTCTCATTGTGCCGATAGTGGAGAGTGCAAATTTCCTTTCCGATGTGTGATGGCCTAACATTCTCGAGCAGGTACATCAAACTAACCCTTTTCTCTCTCTCGTCTAATGGATTCTTTAAGGAACGAACCCCCGTCCCCTGGATACACTGACTCTCCCCTGGCACTGTTGACGACCTCTGCTAATGTGATAAGGGAAAGCTCTGTTGATGACCTCGGAACGGGAAAGGACCATTCTACTGATATTTCAAAATCGAGTAATTTAGGTAACACGAGGAAACTTCGAATCCTTCATGTTACACAAATTTCAATAGATACAAATTATGATGATCTATGTAAAGCATTTGAATGCTATGGATGCATAAAAGAAATAAGGATGAAACTTGAAGCTGAAACTTGGGATTCATGGATATCTTATAGTAGTTATGACGAAGCATTTAGTGCAATAAGTAACTTGAATAATATTGAAATTGATAACTTGAATGTCGCGGCTGCTCTCTGCGATAAGGTACCAAAAGATTTGGATGTGTACAGGCCTGCCGATTGGTTGGAAAAAGACGCAGATTTAGTTATGCCCTCCCAGAGAAATCCAAAACCACCGATGTGGCTTATAGCTGAATCAAAGAGGGTTACAGGGAATTATTTTAAAATATGCAAATTGATTCAGAAAAAGTAGGAACTATTGCACCAGGCGATATATCTCGTTTTGGAAAAAATAGTTTCCTTATCCATGCCAAATCCAGTACACAGTCGGTAATATTGTCCAATATGAAAATAAGTAATGATGACATTAAGTTAGATGTCAAACCCCACCTAAATTTTAGCTACGGAAGGGGCGTAGTTTTTAACAGAGATCTATATGATTTTACAGAGGAGGAGATACTGGCCATGTGTCCATTAAATGTATGGAAAGTTCATAAAGTCCCAGGTACATCAATGATAATCCTTACGTTCCAGGATGCTGATGTACCTTTTCATATTATTATCGAGAACGAAAGGATTAAAGTAAGACCCTTCAAGCAGAAGCCATTGCAATGCTTTAATTGTTTTAAATTTGGGCACCCGTCCAAAGTTTTCAAAAATGAGATGTGTGGTATTTTCTCCAAATCTTACCATGGAGAGTGTGCACTTGGAGCCAGGTGTTTAAATTGCAGCTCGAATCACAAATCCACAGACAAGAGCTGCGAGCTATATAAGTTGGAGGAAGCTGCCCTCAACAAATCAAACTTAGAACATATAAGTGTGACCCATGCCAAAAGACTATTAAATAAATCAAATACATATGCTAAGGCATTAAAATCAAACCAACCTAGCGCTGCCAATAGCTAAAAAAAAAGTATACTATCTGACAAAATGTCAAATAACGAGGTAACCATATTACCTCCTGAGGCTTTACCACGGTGTATTAACACTAGGTCATCGCCCATTGCTGTACAGCCTTCAGCCGCCATTACAAAAAATAATACAAACCTCTCTCAGGCCATGTCCTTGCCTTATCTGATGGAGGTTCCACTTAAGACTAACTTGATGCACCTGTTGTGGGAAAGGTGCAAAAACCTCGAATCCCACCATCTATTAATCGTAAAAGAGAGAGACCTCCATCTCTCTCTCCACCCTCCATTAGAAACGTTAAGGTTATGACATCAAATAAATTTGATGCTTTGTCTGTTGATGTTTCTAATGAACCAGAAGATAAACTGAATAAATCAGAAATTCAAGTTGAGGTCCACCATCCACCTCGACAAATAGATAAAAAGGATACAAAGAAAAACACAAATGTAAAACCCAACATAACAAGACCACCTCTGAAGAAACCTACAGCTAATGTTAGAATAAAAACTGTTAATGGGAAGACCTCATCCAAGATGTCTTCCAGAAATAATCCATAGTTTTCTCCTCCATTTTGTAATGGAACTGTCAGGGTTTGAGGGCGAAATATGAAGAACTTAAGCTCCTAATTCATGAACATTACCCCATAATTGTATGTCTACAGGAAAGTATGCTTGATTCTAACACTCCTAGTCCTCGAGAGTATGTTAGCTATAGAACACCATATAATCAACAAGCAGGGAGCCATGGCGGAAGTCTCATGTACATTCGTCGAGATGTTCCCCAAATACCTATGTCTATACGTACAACCCTGCAGGCAGTTGTTGTACAAATTGATATAGGGAGAAAATATACAATATGCTCTCTGTACTTACCTCCAAATGATAATATTTTATATGATGATTTAGCAGAGGTCATTCAACAACTCCCTCAACCTTTTCTCTTACTGGGAGATATGAATGGTAGACATCCTTTATGGGGTGATGTTTTGGCCAACACAAGGGGCAATTTTATCTCATCAATTGTGGAGAATGAGGATGTGGGTCTCCTTAATACAGGAGAGCCCACGCACTTCCATGTTCAGACAGGTACTTTGTCATGCATTGACCTTTCAATTGCAAGCTCTAACTGCCTTCTTGATTTTGATTGGAGGCCATTAGATGATTGGCATACTAGTGATCATGCATCAATCATTATAAACACCAACAAGGGTCCGCCTTTGCAAAGATCGCCACGTTGGAATCTAGACAAGGCAGACTGGGTTAAATTTTCTGAGCTAAGTAAAATCGAAGGGAGAGCAGAACAGTTTGAAAGTATTGATGATGCCATAGACCTACTAAATGGAACTCTTCATACTGCAGGAATCAATTCGATTCCCAAAACAACAGGACTATTCAAAAGACGAACAGTCCCGTGGTGGTCCTCAGAATTTACAGCCTTGCACAGAGCCACCAGAAAATCCCTGACTAGATTGCGTAGACGCCGTACTGATGAAAATTTGATATCATACAAAAAGTGTAGAGCACAGTTCCGTCGTGCTATGAAAGAAGCTAGACGCCAATCTTGGATGGCTTTTGTTTCCTCCATTAATAGTAGAACACCACCATCTTCTGTATGGAGGAAAATAAAAAAAAATTGCAGGCAAATTTACCCCGAACCCACCACCAGTGTTGAAAGTGAATGGTTAGTTTGTGACTGAAGGAAATGAAGTTAGCAATGCCTTGGCTGACCATTTTTCAAATGTATCGTGCAAGAGTGTAGCAGCTCCTGGTCACCAGTACAGGAGCATTGAAGAAAAGAAAATTTTAAATTTTGCAACAGGCAGGGAAGAATCGTATAACTCTCCTTTTACTGAAAGAGAACTTGATTCCGCACTCGCTACTTGCAATGATACAGCTCCTGGACCCGATGGAATTCCATATGCAATGGTTAAACATGTACATTTTAATACAAAGTTATTTATTTTAAAGTATTATTAATAGAATATGGCATGATCATAGTTACCCAAGTGTTTGGGAACTAGCCATTATTTTAGCCTTTTTAAAACCCGGTAAGGACAAGTTTTTAGCAGCAAGCTATAGACCTATTGCATTGACTTCGTGTTTATGTAAAATCATGGAGAAGATGGTCAATGTAAGGTTGATGTGGTACCTTGAAAAGAAGGGTATTTTATCACCGATTCAATGTGGATTCAGAAAAATGCACTCAACAACTGATGTGTTAATAAGACTTGAGTCCTCTATTTGTGAAGCCTTTGCTTCCAAACAGCACCATGTGACAGTTTTTTCGACCTTGAAAAGGCATATGATACCACATGGAGATATGGTATACTTAAAACAATTCATGAACTAGGATTAAAAGGAGAACTACCACTATTTATTCAATCATTTCTTTCACATAGAGTTTTTCAAGTGAGAGTGGGGGAAACTCTATCAGAGAGTAAGTGTCAGGAAGAAGGAGTTCCTCAGGGGAGTGTGCTGAGTGTAACCCTGTTTGCACTAGCAATTAATGGGATATCCTCAGTAATTCCCCGGGATGTTCTCTCAACATTATTTGTGGATGATCTCTCAATATCATTTGCTGGCACTAGAATGGCAATGGTTGAGAGAAAAATCTAACTCTCTATTGATAAAATTATCCAGTGGGCTGACATGAAAGGATTTAAGTTCTCGACAAGTAAAACTACCATTGTCCATTTTTGTCGTATCTGGGGAGTACATCCAGACCCGGATATATACATTAAAGGTCAACGGATACCATGTGCAAGTGAAGCTAAATTTTTAGGTTTGATATTTGATTGTAGGCTTACATGGGTTTCTCACTTAAAAGCGTTAAAAGCTAAATGTGTTGAAGCTTGAATATCTTAAAAGTATTGTCCCATACATCATGGGGGGCAGACCGCAATACTATTTTAAAATTATACAAGGCCTTAATTTTTTCCAAAATTAGTTATGGATGTGAAATATATTCTTCAGCCACCCAAAGCCGGTTAAAAATATTAGATTCGATACATCATGCAGGTATTAGATTGTCTACAGGAGCTTTTAAAACCTCGCCTATCCCAAGTCTCCTTGTTGATGCTGGAGAGTTACCTCTAGACCTTTACCGAATGTCTTCCATTATTCGGTATTGGTTTAGATTGCAAAGACTCCCTAACTCTCTAGCCTTTCAGACTGCAAGCCTTGTAAGACACGCATCATACTTTGAGTTGCACCCAAAATCTCCTCAACCTTATGGCTTTTGGGTGAAACGATTATTAAATAGTCTGGATATAATTAGAAATAAGGTACTTCCATTCAAGGTATCATCAACGCCTCCATGGAAGTTACCAGAGATATCTTTTTATAAATATTTTTATTGGAGATAAGAAGAATATGTCAGACGTAGAACCCAGGTGTCTTTTTAATGAACATGTTAAAGAACATAGAGGATCAACTTTTATCTATACTGATGGCTCCAAATCTGATGCTGTCGTTGGATTTGGAGTACATAGTAATGGTTTTAATTGTAGAGGTGCACTTCCTCTGACCGCTTCCATATATACTGCCGAACTGTATGGAATATTAACCGCTATTGAGAAAATAGCGTTGGAGAAGGAGGGTAATTTTACAATTTTTAGTGATGCAAGGAGTGTCCTTCAAGCTATGGAAGTTTTTAATTCTAATAACCCTCTAGTTTTAAAGATTTTAGAATGGCTTTTTATTATTAGACGGAGAGGTATAACAGTTCAATTTTGTTGGGTTCCAGCACATGTAGGTGTGTCTGGGAATGAGAAGGCAGATTCACTGGCTAAGAAGGCTGCATCCGAGTAGCTGCCAAGAAGGTATCCCATTCCCTGTAATGATTTCTTACCTGACATCAAGAAATTGGTTTGCAATAAATGGCAACAGCAATGGGATAGCCTAGATGGGAATAAAATGCGAGAGGTAACAAAAGTCATATCTCCTTGGAGGTATAATATGATGCCCCGAAAATGGGAGACTTCTCTTTGTCGTCTCCGTATTAGTCACACTCGGGTAACACACGAGTTTCTGCTGAAGGGCCAACACCAACCGTATTGTGACGACTGTTTAGTACCTCTAACAGTGAGGCATTTGTTGACCGAATGCCCCAATTATAACAACTTAAGGAATAGATATTTGTTTGAGGCTCGAGGTGAGGGTGGCAGGTTCATCCTTGCCAAGAATCTTGGAAATGATGTGTCCTACCATGCAAGTGGCATTTTTAGATTTATTTCAGAAGCAGGTCTTCTGAAAACTATTTAACTTTTATGACATTCAACTTTTATGATTTTAATTGAATACTCTTATTTTTTATTTTATTTTATTTTTTATTTTTGTATACATAAATTAAATGTTACTGGCGTCAATGACCTTAGATGTCAGGATGCCTGAAAACTTTAAATCAATCAATCAATCCTCCCACGGAGAAAGCAGCATCCTGGGTTCTCTGCACAGCTGACCTCAAACCACTGCAGGTAGACCATGCTTCCTCGTGTTCCTAGTATTAGGTGTAATACTGTCATGTCCCCATACCCTGACGAGGTGGTATTGGGAGAGTCCTAGCCTGGAATTCCTTCTGAGGGACTCCAGGGCAACTGCCTGGGACAAGTCACTTTTCACCTTCGCACACACCTTACGTAGGCCGCGGCAGTTTCACAACCGCCAGCGAGGAGCAGGGATTCCCTATTGTTCGAGTACTTTATCTCTCGAATATGGAATCCCCGGGCAAGCCAAAGCCAGTATGGCCGGGACTTACCACTCTTCCTAAGGGTTAAATCACCCCATGTAAATAGCGTGGTTTGTATTTTAGTTACGGAACAAATGACAAATTCGTAGATAATTTGTATTTTTCCTAACTATACAAACCTTAGCTATTTACAGTTATGTGCCCGCAAGCCCTGTCCCCCAAGATAAGTCCTACCTCTAAGTAAAGTGGAGTATTCTCTGGTGTGTGTGAGGGGGAGGGGTAGCTAGCTACCCCTCCCTACCCCCCGCTAACTAGCGGTGGGGTAGGAAACCCTCGTTAAAACTTTTATGGTTCGTCGTTCAGCCACGCCGAAGTAATTACCCCATGTAAATAGCTAAGGTTTGTATAGTTAGGAAAAAAGGGATTTTGACGAAGGAAAAATCTATTTCTGGGGAGAGACCTGTGACGCCCGGTGAAAAGGGTCCTTCTTTACACTTTTCTGATATAAACCTTCCAAATATACCAGAGAAAGATAAAAGCATGGAATGCAGAGGTTACTACCCTCGCGCGAGCACCTTGTGGGTGTCGTGTAAAAAGCAGGGGCGTGTGAAAGCCACTATTCACAGGCTGTCTTCCATTTAGATAATTCCTTCATCAAAGGGAAGGGCCGTAACAGAGGCCCTAGATACCGCACTTGAGCCACGCCACCAACGCCCGATGCTAGCGCCCTCTAGGACATCCTTCTGTTTTGGACTTGCTAGCTTGGTTGTAGAATTTTGTGCTCTCGGTGTTTTCAAGTTTCCTGGACTATTTTCATTATGACCGAAGCTCCTACTTCACCATTACCAATGTTAAGTACCATAGTTTGTTTTGACAGCTTTTTGCAGTACCGGGCAGTTGTTCTATTCCCAGTATTGTGTTTTTTATTTCGACCGGCTTAGCCTTCCGCGGCGTCGGCAGCCATTGTTGTTTTGATTTGCCTCACTGGGAATTATATGTTAGTCTTGCCCATTTTGGTACTCTGTCAATTAGGTTCTTGGTTAAGTCACTGGCCTTACGCCTTTTAAACCATTATTATTATTATTATTACTATTAGTTTTATTTCCTATGGTACTTTTTGCTAGCAACTCCAGTCTTGACGAACAAAGAATAGCGTTCTGGCTTTATTATAGTTTAGTACCCGCCCCGAGAGGCGTTCGTCAGTGGACTATATCCTTTTAAATTTTGTTACGCAGACATTATTCTTCGTTCTTAGTCTTGATTGACGTTACAATTTTATTGTTATACTTATATCATATTATAGTGTGCTTTTAGGTTCTTTATAGTGTAATCACAAGAGCGAGAGCATGGAGTTCTCGTTTTCTGTTGCTACAGTCACGAGTTACCCTTTCTCTCGTTTTCTTTCTTAGCCTCGAGTAGTAGTGGTGGATTTCCCGTTTTCCGTTTTATACGATCACGGGTTCTCCCTCCCCCCTCTCCCTCTATGGGTATATGATGTTTTACGATTTATTTTATTATGTGGTTACTGTTAATATAGCTAGCGTTATTAATAGGTCCTGTTCGTGTGTGAGTCATTGTTTTGGGCCAGCTTTATTCCGTCACCCGTTCCCCTCGTAGTTCCGTCCTCTCCCCGCTACGACTTGGGAATAGGATCTGAACATTCATCCACTCCGCCTTGAGTTCTACTCCGCCATGAGGGATACTCATTGAGATTGGAACCTAGTTATATATCATTTAGAGTGCAACCCTCTGGCAGGGCCTTGCACCCAGACTCCGGCTACAGCCATATCCACATGAAATATTCGTTATTTATCACAACTTAGTTATTCTGGTCCTTTCACCGGACCTCCAGCTTCACCGGAGATCACCAATACGCTTAGCATTGATGTTAGCCTTAGCTTTTCTCTGCTGCTTGTATTTACATTTTATTTGGTTACTGGCCTATCACTGAATCCTCGGCTCCGTCCGAGGTTCCGCAGCGTACATTAGTTTATTCTTATTTTAATAATACTTATAGTGATCCGAAACCTTTTTAGCTTGCTCCGGCGCTTTCCGGTGCATGGTATTTTATATTAATATATTAATATGGAGCTCTGGCTCTCATTCACTGAACCATTCTATGCACACATATTTAATGTTATCTAGACTCTGTTAGTAGATCTTAATCCCTGACCAGAGTCTCAAGGAACATCCAGACTCATGTCTCCTTTCTTTTACAGAAGGTTTGCTGCGCTGCCAAGGGCTGCCCCGCTGCTTTCAATGATCCCGTTGGACATGACCTATGCTGGTCACATGCGCATTGTGCCATCTCATTTACTCGGGAGCCGGGACAAGCCCCATACATGGTGTGGTTCCCGGAGTCGTGTACGCTCTGCTACGGGTTGTCCTCCTTACTCCTGAACGATGACGTAAGTTGGTTTTGGTTTGTTCCTTTTATCCTTTGGCGATGATTTAATTTGTTCCTTATTTATGTATACAGTGAACCCTCGCTACTTCGCGGTTCGACCATCGCGGATTCACCACTTCGCGGATTTTTTCCATAACCCATATATATACAGTAATATATATATATATATATATATGTATGCATGTATTTATGTATATATATATATATATATATATATATATATATATATATATATATATATATATATATATATATATATATATATATATATATATATATATATCTCTCTCTCTAAAGTAGGAAGATGTGATGTAGTTTTAAGGGAAAAGTATGGGAAATATGTCTGGGTAATAAGCAAAGCTCTACCTCCAGTTTGTCTCTTCATTATGATCAGAGATAAATGTAAACAAAACATTGGTTGCCATTTTTTATCATGCTTTTTAGCGTGTTTAGGAAACGCATGATATAAAATCGCCTTTAATATTTGTGCCTGTTTTAGTTTAGGGTACTGTAGTACATGCATTAAGTGTTCTGTACATTAAAGGGTAGTTTTTTAACAGTGCTACGTACAAGGGAAGGTTTTAAAAGTCTGAATATACATGTTGAATAAATAGGTAAATATGGTGTCACTACTTCGCGGATTTTCACCTATCGCGGCCGCCTCTGGAACCTATCTACCGCGATAAACGAGGGTTTACTGTACATCGCTTATTGCGGAGAACGATCTTTCTCCTTCATCATTAATCCCCTCACCTCTTTCAGGCCGATGATGAGTCTCTTTGGTCAGCAAGAGCTGCTCTTCGTCCTTGGGTGTCAGGCTTCGGCAGAAATGCTCCGTCTGGCACACCCTATCTCCTCGACGGAGACATGACCTCTCGACTCTTCCCAGGCTCTACCACTGCGGCAGTCTCGCCGGAGGCGGCTGCCCCTTTGATTGAAGCGGTTAGAGCGACCATCCCCACAGAAGAAGAAGCTTTATTAGCGGGGGACGTGTCATCTTTGGATTTGGACGTCGAGCCCATGGACGAGTAGGTAGGTGGTGTCGAGTTGATGGACCCTTTTTTATCTCTTACTCCTTCCTCTACCTCTTCCTTTCTTGGCTTTGATAAGCCTACGGCTTCTCCTCGGGATCCCTCCGTCCCCGTACGACCCAAGGTGAAGCCACTACGTACCTTTAAGTCATCAGCTTTGCCATTGTCTACGTCACCGGTCCCCGGACCCTCGACTGCTCCTGATGTTCCTATTGCTTCCCATAAAACCGTGACTTCTAAGAAGTCGAAGTCCGCCAAGTCCAAAGCTTCGTCGCCGGGTGGCTCTCAGGAACCCTCCCTCCCCGTCGACCTGATCAGGGATATAGTCAAGGAGCAAATTCAGCAACATTCTGGGGCTCTGACGGAGCTAAAAGATATGGTGGCGAATGTGATCCGCTCCGGAACTCAGATTCCTCCGCCTTCAGCCCCAGACGCGTCGAAGTTACCCCCCTTCGATAAAAACAACCCATGGAGGTTTGCCTTGCATGCTCCATACATAGATGGTACTCTAACTCTAGATAGCATAGGCACCCGCCCTCTAGAGGACCTAGAATTTTACCCCCCCCCGGGGCTAGAATTCCCATTCAACGGCTTTGTTCGTTTGAAAGAGCATGCCTTGGTTATGATGGACAAGGTACCGAAGGAAACGGTGATATTTCCAAAAGAACAGGTCCAAGCTGTCTGGGCCAGGACTCTGTCTGAATGGGGGTGTGCCAACTCCAAGCTCACCCCACACAAAGGTGCCTACACCATCTTTACAACAGCTCCTGCCATTACCTTGCCTATTATTGATAAAGTGACAGATCTCACTATACAAGCCGTCAAAGAAGGCTCTGCCATGCCGGCTCTTAAAGAGACGGACCCCACTTCCATGCTCATTCCGAGTACCTCTGCTACCTGGGATGACGCTTCCTCTACTTTCACGGTAGGGAAGCTAGACCCAGACTGCGCCTCTACTCTTTTTTCTGAGAAGCTTCCCAAATTACCAGAGAATCTTCTCAAGACTGAGTTCGAGGCACGGAATAGGTTAGCTTGGTCCTTCCACTCCATCACCTCCGCAGAGTCCCTAGCCTCGCTTTACCTGACTGAGACGTTGTTCAGGGTATTCAAAAAGAACCTGCTTCTGGCCTACCAAGTCGACCTCCGCAAATTCTGGTCGGCTCGGGTTAGCTGCAGGAAATACGTTCTGTCTGAGGCTTCTATCAGACATGAACCAAAGAGGCTGATAGTGTCCTCCTGCTGGGGTAAGACCCTGTTCCCTCAGGATGAAGTTAACAAAGTCCTTCAGGACGCTGCGAGGGCAAACCAAAATTTGCAAGTAAGGTGAGGCCTCACTGCCAAAAGGAAGATCGAAGCCCACAAACAAACTTTCTTCAAGAAGAAGCAGAGATATACCCCTTACAAGACAAACCGGGGTCACTACCATCAATCGTCAGTCCCCCACACGTCAACACAGTCTTCCTCTGCTTCGACTTCTCAGCAACCGGCTCCCCCTCAACAGGTGGTCTACCTCACTGCTCCCCCCCCCCTCTTAATGAGAGAATGCCTTGATGAAGTCATTGAGCTTCAGCACGGCATTTCACTCCCGTGCTGAAACTTGGTGACGGGCAAGAAGGCTCTCGAACTTGGGGAAATTACTCCCCCAGTTCGAATCTAAATTTCTCTCTTTCTTATCTTTTTCTTCCTCTTTATATTACTTCAACCTTCTCCTAATATTATAAACTTTCTTTCATGATGCTGTCCCAACCCTATGAGTAAAATTTTCCATATGTATATGTGTTTTTTTTACATATATATGTATGTTTATTATCTTTTTTTTTATGGCATGGATGTTTCTACGTCTGTTATTGCCACTTGGGCGGATGTTTCTACATCCGGTATTGCTGCCTGCTTTGATGTATGGGAAAGGGGTCACGGTTGGGAGGTGTTTGTGCTCAAAGCTATATGTGAGAGTATTGGATGATCTCAGCCATCCCGAAGATGGTTTGGACCTTTTTGGCGGAACTATTCTCAAGTGTTGGGTCTTCAGAATCCAGGGGGATCCAATGCTTGGGGTAGGACTCTCGGCTTTTGGCCGGAAGCTTGTTATTACAGATATGGGGAGGATGATTCCATAGTTTCTTGGTCTCAGTCCTAACAGGCGGGTTCAGCTTACACCTGTGCCTCTATATCTGTTTTGATGCTATCCTTCGGGTAGGGTATGGAGTGGACCATCTGGGAAGTATACTCTCACTGTGCCGGTAGTGGAGAGTGCAAATTTCCTTCCCAACATGTGATGCATTGATGTTCTCAAGCAGGTAAATCAAACTATTCAAAAAATCACTCTTCTCTTTTCTTTATTCTGATGGATTCTTGTGACAATGACCCCACCTCCCCTGGATATGCTGACTAGCCCCCGGCAGTGTTGACGACCTCTGGCAATTCATTTAAAGAAAACTCCGTTGACGACGTAGGAACTAAAAAGGACTGTTCTTTAAACATTCGGAAAAAGGGTAATTTGGGCAACACAGGAAAACTGAATGTCCTGCACGTTACCCAAATCCCTTTAGAAGCTAATTATGAGGTGCTACATAAAATATTTGAGTGTTACGGATCAATAAAAGAAATTAGAATGAAACTTCAAGATGATAATTGGGAATCTTGGTTATCATTTAATTGTCATGAGGAAGCATTTAATGCAAGCCGTAATATTGTTGATATTAAAGTAGGTAATATGAGTGTTAAGGGTGCTCTGTGTGATGGGGCACCTAAAGATCTGGATGTCTACAGACCAGCAGACTGGGCTGATAAAGATATAGAGGCAGATATGCCATCCCAAAGAAAACCAAAACCACCAATGTGGCTTCTTGCTCAATCTGTAGGAGGTACGGAAAATTATTTCAAGATCTGCAAATTTCTTCAGAGGAAGGTAGGTACGATCGCACCTGGAGATATATCTCGATTCGGGAAGAAAAGTTACTTGATAAAGGCCAAGTCATACACACAGTCTGTTATACTGTCCAATTTGAAGACAGTAATTGATGATATAAAACTGGACATCAAACCCCATCTAAACTTTAGCTATGGAAGGGGAGTGGTATTAAATAGGGATCTGTATGAATTTACTGAAGAGGAGATATTGGCTATGTGTCCTCTATCAGTGTGGAAAGTACATAAAGTACCTGGAACATCAATGATTGTTCTTACTTTCCAGGATGCGGATGTACCTTTCCAAATAGACATAGAAAACGAAAGGATCAGAGTTCAACCTTTTAAGCAGAAGCCACTGCAATGTTATAATTGCTTTAAATTTGGACAACCTTCCAAAGTTTGCAATAATGAAAAAATTTGTAATACTTGCTCCAATATTTACCATGGGGATTGTACACTTGAGGCAAGGTGCTTAAACTGCAACTCTAATCATAAATCTAATGATAGTGGCTGCCAGTTTTATAAGTTAGAAGAGGCTGCCCTCAATAAATCAATTATTGAACATGTAAGCGTGGAGCATGCCAAGAGATTATTAAATAAATCTAATACTTATGCAAAGACATTAAAAACAGGAGGAAAAGTTCCTCGGGAATCATCTCACCCACCTACTACTGTAGGTAGTTCTCGAAAAAGGAATTCACCATCTATTGATAAAGTGCTGCATAAGACAAGAACATCTCCTCCTAAAGATTTATCATTGAGTATCAACAAAAAGACATTGCCCACCACTATCAAACCTTTGTCCCCCATTACAAAAGATAGTACTAACCTCACCCAGGCCATATCCTTGCCTGATTTAATGGAGATTCCACCTGACACCAAGTTATCAGGTGTACCTGTAGTGGGGAAGGTACAAAAACCTGGTAACTCGCAACCTATTAATCGTAAAAGAGAGAGACCTCCATCTCTCTCACCCCCTTCCATAAGAAATACTAGAATTATGACATCAAATAAATATGATGTTGGCGACCAACCAGAAGACAATTTGAATAAATCAGAAATTCAAGTTGAGGTCCACCATCCCCCTCAACAAATATATAAAAAAAGATACAAAGAAAAACACCAACCTAAAACCCAACATAACAAGACCATCTCTGAAGAAACCTACAGGTAATAATGTTAGATTAAAAACTGCTAATGGGAAGACCTCATCCAAGATGTCTTCCTGAAATAATCCATAGTTTTCTCGTCAATTTTGCAATGGAACTGTCAGGGTTTAAGGGCAAAATTTGAAGAACTTAAGCTCCTAATTCACGAACATTCCCCCATAGTTGTATGTCTACAGGAAAGTATGCTTGATGCTAACACTCCTAGTCCTCGAGAGTATGTTAGCTATAGAACACCATATAATCATCAAGCAGGGAGCCATGGTGGAAGTCTCATGTACGTTCGTCAAGATGTTCCCCAAATACCTATGTCTATATGTACAACACTGCAGGCAGTGGCTTTACAAATTGATATAGGAAGAAAATATACAATATGCTCTCTCTACTTGCCTCCAAATGATGATATTTTATATGATGATTTAGCTGAGGTCATTCATCAACTCCCTCAACCATTTCTCTTACTGGGAGATATGAATGGTAGACATCCTTTATGGGGTGATATTTTAGCAAACACAAGGGGCAATATTATCTCATGAATTGTGGAGAATGAGGATGTGGGACTCCTTAATACAGGAGAGCCCACGCACTTCCATGTTTAGACAGGTACCTTGTCATGCATTGACCTTTCAGTTGCAAGCTCTAACTGCCTTCTTGATTTTGATTGGAGGATATTAGATAATTGGCATACTAGTGATCATGCACCAATCATTATAAACACCAACAAGGGTCCGCCTTTGCAAAGATCGCCACGTTGGAATCTAGACAAGGCAGACTGGGTTAAATTTTCTGAGCTAAGTAAAATCGAAGGGAGAGCAGAACAGTTTGAAAGTATTGATGATGCCATAGACCTACTAAATGGAACTCTTCATACAGCAGGAGTCAATTCAATTCCCAAAACAACAGGGTTATTCAAACGACGACCAGTCCTGTGGTGGTCTTCAGAACTAACTGCCCTCCACAGAGCCACAAGAAGATCTCTAACACGATTGCGCTGACGCAGAACTGATGAGAATTTAATTATGTACAAGAAATGTAGAGCACAGTTCCGTCGTGCCATGAAAGAAGCAAGGCGCCAGTCATGGATGGCTTTTGTTTCCTCCATTAACAGTAGAACACCACCATCTTCTGTGTGGAGGAAAGTAAAAAAGATAGCTGGCAAATTCACCCCCAACCCACCACCAGTGTTGAAGGTGAATGGCCAGTATGTAAATGAAGTAAATGATGTTAGCAATGCCCTGGCTAATCATTTTTCAAATGTATCCAGCAAGTGTGAAGGAGCCCCTGTTCACCAGTATAGGAGCACTGAAGAAAAGAAAATTTTAAATTTTGCAACAAGAAGGGAAGAGTCATATAATTCTCCTTTCACTGAAAGAGAATTTGATTTCGCACTTGCTCATTGCAATGATACAGCCCCTGGACCCGATGGAATTCCATATGCAATGATTAAACATGTACATTTTAATACAAAGCTATTTATTTTAAGTATTATTAATAGAATATGGCATGATCATAGTTACCCAAGTGTTTGGGAACTAGCCATTATTTTAGCCTTTTTAAATCCCGGTAAAGACAAGTTTTTAGCAGCAAACTATCGTCCTATTGCATTGACATCTTGTTTATGTAAAATCATGGAGAAAATGGTCAATGCAAGGCTGATGGGGTACCTTGAAAAGAAAGGTATTTTATCACCGATTCAACGTGGATTCCGAAAAATGCACTCAACGACTTATGTGTTGATACAACTAGAGTCTTCTATTTGTGAAGCCTTTGCTTCCAAACAGCACCATGTTACAGTATTTTTTGACCTTGAAAAGGCATATGATACCACATGGAGATATGGTATACTTAAAACCATTCATGAATTGGGATTGAGAGGAGAGCTGCCACTATTTATTCAGGCATTTTTTTCACGTAGAGTTTTTCAAGTGAGAGTGGGGAGACTCTATCAGAAAGTAAGTGCCAGGAAGAAGGAGTTCCTCAGGGTAGTGTGCTGAGTGTAACCCTTTTTGCACTAGGAATTAATGGGATATCCTCAGCCATTCCCCAGGATGTTCTCTCAACATTATTTGTGGATGATCTCTCAATATCATTTGCTGGCACTAGAATGGCAATGGTTGAGAGAAAAATCCAACTCTCTATTGATAAAATTATCCAGTGGGCTGACATGAATGGATTTAAGTTCTCGACAAGTAAAACTACCATTGTCCATTTTTGTCGTATCCGGGGAGTACATCCAGACCCGGATATATACATTAAAGGTCAACGGATACCATGTGCAAGAGAAGCTAAATTTTTAGGTTTGATATTTGATTGTAGGCTTACATGGGTTTCTCACTTGAAGGCGTTAAAAGCTAAATGTGTTGAAGCTCTGAATATCTTAAAAGTATTGTCCCATACATCATGGGGGGCAGACCGCAATACTATTATAAAATTATACAAGGCCTTGATTTTTTCCAAAATTAGTTATGGTTGTGAAATATATTCTTCAGCCACCCCAAGCCGGTTAAAAATATTAGACTCGATACATCATGCAGGTATTAGATTGTCTACTGGAGCTTTTAAAACCTCGCCTATGCCAAGTCTCCTTGTTGATGCTGGAGAGTTACCTCTAGACCTTTACCGAATGTCTTCCATTCTTCGGTATTGGTTTAGATTGCAAAGACTCCCTAACTCTCTAGCCTTTCAGACTACAAGCCTTGTAAGACACGCATCATACTTGAGTTGCACCCAAAATCTCCTCAACCTTATGGCTTTCGGGTGAAACGATTATTAAATAGTCTGGATATAATTAGAAATAAGGTACTTCCATTCAAGGTATCATCAACGCCTCCATGGAAGTTACCAGAGATATCTTTTTGTAAATATTTTATTGGAGATAAGAAGAATATGTCAGACCTAGAAGCCAGGTCTCTTTTTAATGAACATGTTAAAGAACATAGAGGATCAATTTTTATCTATACTGATGGCTCCAAATCTGATGCTGGCATTGGATTTGGAGTACATAGTAATGGTCTTAATTGTAGAGGTGCACTTCCTCTGACCGCTTCCATATTTACTGCCGAACTGTATGGCATATTAACCGCTATTGAGAAAATAGCGTTAGAGAAGGAGGGTAATTTTACAATTTTTAGTGATGCAAGGAGTGTCCTTCAAGCTATGGAAGTTTTTAATTCTAATAACCCTCTAGTTTTAAAGATTTTAGAATGGCTTTTCATTATTGGACGGAGAGGTATAACAGTTCAATTTTGTTGGGTTCCAGCACATGTAGGTGTGTCCGGGAATGAGAAGGCAGATTCACTGGCTAAGGAGGCTGCATCCGAGTTGCTGCCAAGAAGGTATCCCATTCCCTGTAATGATTTCTTACCTGACATCAAGAAATTGGTTTGCAATAAATGGCAACAGCAATGGGATAGTCAAGGTGGCAATAAAATGAGGGAAGTAACAAATGACATATCTCCTTGGAGGTATAATATGATGCCCCGAAAATGGGAGAAGTCTCTTTGTCGTCTCCGTATTGGTCACACTCTGGTGACACATGATTTTCTGCTGAAGGGCCAACACCAACCGTATTGTGACAACTGTTTAGTACCTCTAACAGTAAGGCATTTGTTGACCGAATGCCCCAATTATAACAACTTAAGGAATAGATATTTGTTTGAGGCTCGAGGTGAGGGTGGCAGGTTCATCCTTGCCAAGAATCTTGGAAATGATGTGTCCTACCATGCAAGTGGCATTTTTAGATTTATTTCAGAAGCAGGTCTTCTGAAAACTATTTAACCTTTATGACATTCAACTTTTATGATTTTAATTGAATACTCTTTTATTTTTTATTTTATTTTATTTTTTATTTTTGTATACATAAATTAAATGTTACCGGCGTCAATGACCTTAGATGTCAGGATGCCTGAAAACTTTAAATCAATCAATCAATCACTGCTCCCCCAGGTACACAACCCAACCCCACTTGGATGTCCTCTCCTGCATACAACCCTAGCTACGAACCCTCCGGTTCCTTTTGTGGACACCAGAGAGGAAGCTACAGAGGTAGAGGACAGTGCCGCCAGCGAGGCGGACCTAGAGCAAGGGGTTCTCGGGGAGGGAAGGGACCTAGATTCACTCCCTCGCAATGATGTGTTCCCGTTAGGTGGGAGACTTTATCACTTTCGAGACCATTGGACCTTTAGTCCGTGGGCTCACAGCATAATATCCAAAAGTTTGGGTTGGAAATGGTCACAGGGATCTCCACCTCCACCAGTGACCTTCTTCCAGAGACCCACTCACATCCTGAAAGAGTACACCACAGAGTTACTCAAGAAGAAAGCAATCAAACGGGTTCGATCGCTGAAGTTCCAAGGCCACCTGTTTACAGTTCCAAAGAAAGACACGTCGGCATTGAGAGTGGTTCTGGACTGGAAACCCTTGTTAAAACTTTTATGGCTCGTCGTTCAGCTACACCGAAGTAATTACCCCATGTAAATACCTAAGGTTTGTATAGTTAGGAAAAATACAAATTATCTACGAATTTGTCATTTTGTTCCGTAACTGAAATACAAACCACGCTATTTAATATGGGTAATTACTTTCGGCGTAGATGAAATGACAAGCCATTAGATTTTTAACGAGGGTTTACTACCCCACTGGAAACCCTTGTTAAAACTTTTATGGCTCGTCGTTCAGCTACACCGAAGTAATTACCCCATGTAAATACCTAAGGTTTGTATAGTTAGGAAAAATACAAATTATCTACGAATTTGTCATTTTGTTCCGTAACTGAAATACAAACCACGCTATTTAATATGGGTAATTACTTTCGGCGTAGATGAAATGACAAGCCATTAGATTTTTAACGAGGGTTTACTACCCCACCGCTAGTTAGTGGAGGGTAGGGGGGTAGCTTGCTACCTCCCCCCCTCACACACACCTGCGCTTGAGCTCACTTTGCTCTCGGCTCGGGTGGTAGTCGGACGTGTCCGCTGTCACCCTCGCCTTCTGACAGTCATTACTAATCTTTCTTTGTTCCGTAACCGAAATACAAACCACGCTATTTACATAGGGTTTACTTTCAGCGTAGCTGAATTGACGAGCCATTAGATTTTTAACGAGGATTAACTACCCCCCGCTAGTTAGCAGGGGGTAGGGAAGGGGTAGCTTGCTACCCCTCCCCCCCCCACACACTTGTGAGTTGTCTCACTTCACTTTTTGGCTCGGACGAAGACAGACGTTGCTGTTTTTCTTCCTCGTTAATGACAGCCTTAATTTGATTTTTTACTTTTTCTAGTTCTGTGTGCTTGGAAGTTGGCCTCGACCGTTGTCATCGTTATGCGCAAGTGCCCTGGACTCGCTGGCCGCCCTTGTGGGACCTTCATGTCAGCGGAGGACACCGATCCTCACACCCTTTGCCCACAGTGCCGAGGCCGACGGTGTGATAGGGAGAATACGTGCAGTGAGTGTAGGGAGTGGTCTGCCTCCCAGTGGGAGAAGTTCGGCCGCCGGCGTAAGAAGAATTCTAAGAGAGACCGTTCTCCTTCAGGGGCAACCTTGAAGAAGGAAGGCTCCAAGGACTCCTCTTCCGCCGCTCGAACCTCCTCCGAAACTCCCACTCGATCGGTCTCTCGTGAGAGGCTGCCGAGTGGTAGCGCAGGCCCTAGTGGTGTTTCCCGACCTCGGGGTGCGGGAGAGGGCGTTGCCTCCCTTAGCGTGTCAGCTCCCTCTTCTCCTCCGGGGGAGCATATTTTGGATTTCGATGAATTCGACCAAACTGTTGCTAATAATGATTTTTTTCAGCTTTGGGCTTCCTTGGGGCTTAAGGGCACGCCCTCCAAGGAAGCCCTGTTTGACCTGATCCAGTTGGGGGCTGCGGTCAAACAGTCGCCGGTAATACCGGAGGTCTTCCCTTCGGATTTTGTCGACACTGTTTTGGCCGACCCTTCCGACGGGTCTGGTCAAACCCTTGATACTGCTCCTGTTGCGGATGTTGCTGATGGCTCTCCTCCTCCCTCCGAAGATCCTCCGAGGGGGGAGGGGAGTCCCACGGTCTCTCCTGCGGGCTGGTCTTCCCCTCGGGGGAGCGCACTGACAGAGACTCCTCTTCGGAGGACTGATGACCCGGACGCCCTTCCTCGTGGTCGTATTCGACGTAAGGCCCATCGGCCTCTTCGCAGCAGAGGACTTCCTTCTCCCTATAAAGGAGTTAGGAGGCGCCTCTTTGGGTCGTCCTCTCCTGATCCTCCCCCTAAAGAGGAGCAGCCCGTCACAGCAGCGCCCCTTGACCTCTCCGCGGATCGTTCGCGATCCCCTACGCCTGCCAGACCTTCCGACCTGCCTTCTCCGTTCCTGGCTGCAGATGCGGTTTGGGCGCCTTCTCACCCTGTTATCCAACAGGCACCGATCCCTTCGGGGTTAAGGGACTCTACTCACGGTGTGGGTAAGTCCCTTGCGCGTCAGGGTTCCCCTGCGCGCCCACCTGCGCGTTCGCGTGCAGTAGCGCTCAAGCGCTCCCCAGAGTTACAGTCTTCGGACTTAACTCGCCAGTGCTCTCCTGTTCGGCAGCGATCACCTGCTCGCCAGCGCTCTCCTGCGCGGCAGCGATCACCTGCTTGCCAGCGCTCTCCTTCTCGCAGGTCTCTTGCGAAGCAGCGCCCTCATGTTCCTGATGTGCGCAAGGCGCACCCACGTTCTCCTGTGCGCAGCCGCGCTACTGCTCAACCTGTTCCTGATGTGCGCCTAGCGCGCCAACGATCATCATCTCATCCACGATCACCTGATCTGGACTTAGGCAAGGGTACTAACCCGTCGCCTCGCCCACGTGCCCCTGCGCGCCCTTCTGCTCCTTCGCAACAGCGAGCTAAAGCTCCTGTTCGCGAGCGTTCGCCTGCGCGTTCGTCCACCTCTTCAGATGTGCGCAGTACAGTAATCTTACTGCGCGCCAACGTTCTCCTGCGCGTTCACGCGATCACTCGCCGGCGCGCAAGCGCTCTCCTGAGCGCCCTCGCCCTCTTCAGTCTGTTCGCCCCAGGTCTCCGACTCGCCCGCGCGATAAATCTCCTGCGCGCAGTCGTTCGCCTGTTCGTGGTTCGCGCCATCGTTCTCCGGAACGCACGCGACATCGCTCGCCATCGAGCCAGCGTTCTCCAACGCGCCAGCGCTTTCCGCCTGGCAAACGCTCGCCAAGTCGCTCGCGACTTTTTTCGCCTGACCATCGCCGTTCTCCTCCGCGCCGCCGTCAATCGCCTAGTGCTCAGCGCACACCTTCACCCACGCGATCTCGTGCTCCTTCACGTGCGCGCCAACGCGTTCCCTTGCCAACGCGCCATCGTGTCCTTTCGCCTGTGCGCCCGCGCGCCCGCGCGCCACCTCGCTCACGCGCCCACGCGCCCACGTGCCCCCTCGCCCGTGAGCGAACACACCCACGCGCATTCTTCCACACCGCCGCGATTCCCATTCCCACAGGGAACATCAGCGCGGCCAACCGACAGGGACACGGACTTCCAGATCAGCCTCTGGATCGCCTCCGCACAAGCGTAGGATTACCTACCAGGACCAGGACCAGGAAGGATCTACGGAGAGGTCCATGCAACACTCTTTTTCCTCTTCTTTTCAGGCAGGCCCTGTGGTGTCCACTCCGAAGGATCATGAGATCCCCTTCCCTCCAGCGGGGATAACTGACACTGCGTCAGTTACCCGTCAGCCTTGGTTCCGTCACATTATGAACGCAGTGGTTCAGGCTGTGAAGCCTGCCCTCGTTGATATAGGACTTAAACCAACGGCAGGCTCACCCCCGCTGAAGAGAAGGAGAGGAGTGGACTTCGAGGTGACTTCTCCTCGGGAGAAGTTGGCTCCCAAGAGGTCGGTTAGGAGGACTCCTACGCCTTCTCCTACGCGTGCTGTTTCTCCTTCTCCTGTGGACGAGGTATCTCCTTCCTCAGGAGAGTCCAGCGAGGCAGGGTTGTCTCCCACGGCCCCAATGGGAGGAACCCCTCCTCTTCGGAGAGAAGCTGCTCGCGAAGAAGCCCCCTTCCGGACCTCTTTGCTGGAGTCCTGTATTCCTCCTAGGAGGGAGCCCAAGGACTCCAAGACGATTCCTAAATCGTCATCCAGGATACGTCCAGAGCCAACTAAACCCCGGGAGGACGTCCACGTATCTCCCCAAGATGAGCCTTTGGGGACCGGAGACTTAGCTGCCAGTCCGCAAGGAGGAGACCAGTTCGAGTCGGAACACGCTTTCTGGCAGGTCCTAGGCTTGATGAGGCAGCTGAACAAGTTTAAGGACCCGGAGACTGCCCCTCGTGAGGGCAAGGACACGGTGCTAGATGAAGTCTACGGCACCCAGAAACCCCCTAAGTCCAGCGCAGCTTTGCCTTGGTCCAAAGGGGTGAAAGGGGCCAGGGACAGTTTCGAAGCCCAGCTCTCCGAGCTCGCCTCCTCCGGTCGTTCTTTTGCCGGATTCAAACTCCTCCCACCTCCTCGAGTACATCAGAGGAGGTACTTTGAGATCATGGGGAGTCCAGTATGGCCCTTCCGCTCCACCATTCCGTGGAAGAGCTGACCAGGGGAACTCCTCTCAAGAAGCTCTCTGCCCGGCAGGTGACGTTCTCGGCGTCGGAGATCCTGAACCTTGAGAAGGTCGCGAAGAGTGCCATGCAGGCAACTTCATGGCTGGACGTTTGGCTGGGATCTCTGGGCATCCTATTGCGCTCTGAGGATCTGTCCAAGGAGAGCAATAGGAAGGGTTTGGAGACCTTCCTCCTCTCAGGCACGCGTTCGATCGAGTTCCTCGCTCACCAGGTTGCTAACCTGTGGGCTAACTCAATCCTCAAGCGTCGCGACGCAGTGGCCGAGAGGTTCCATCCGAAGGTCCCCGCCGTGGACGTCTGCAGGCTCAGGCACTTCTCCATTACTGGGAGGGATCTGCTCGAGCCCAAGGACATAGAACGAACAACCGAGAGGTGGAGGAGATCGAATCAAGATTTTCTCCTATAGAGGGCCCTGACATCTCGGCCCTACAAGCCTCCGGCACCTCAACAGCAACAGCAGCCTTGCAAGACACCGAAGCAGGCTCCGGCAGCTAAGACAGGGATGTCTAAGCCGCAGCCCTTTCAGACCAAGGACAGAAGGGGCGGCAAGTCCTCTAGGGGAGGTAAGAATCCTAGAGGCAGCGGCTGAGGCCGCAAGCGCTAGGATTGTCCACCTGTGGGGGGGATGCCTGAAAAGTTGCGTGCACAGGTGGCAGCAACTTGGGGCCGATTCTGGGACGGTCTCTGTGATCAGCCAAGGTTATCGCGTCCCATTCACGACATCTCCACCTCCCCTGACAGCGAATCCAGTGCTGCTGAACTCCTATGCCATGGGATCAACAAAGGGGTTAGCCCTTCGGGCAGAAGTCGAGACCATGCTCAAGAAGGATGCTCTCCAGGAGGTCGACGACGGCTCCCCAGGCTTCTTCAGTTGACTCTTTCTTGTAAAGAAGGCGTTTGGAGGCTGGAGACCAGTCATCGACCTCTCAGCCCTGAACAAGTTTGTCAAGCAAACTTCGTTCGGCATGGAGACAGCAGACATGGTCAGACTTGCAGTGAGACCGCAAGACTTCATGCACACACTGGATCTGAAGGACGCGTACTTCCAGATCCCAATCCATCCGTCTTCCAGGAAGTACTTGAGATTCAGCCTAGACAGCAAGATCTACCAGTTCAAGGTGCTGTGTTTCGGTCTCTCCACAGCTCCTCAGGTGTTCACCAGAGTGTTCGCTCTGATTTTGTCTTGGGCGCACAGGAACGGCATACGTCTCCTCCGTTATCTGGACGACTGGCTGGTCCTGGCAGACTCGGAGTTTTCGACACCGAGACAGGCTTCTGGAGGTTTGCCGAGACCTGGGGGTCGTGGTAAACCTCGAGAAGTCCTCTCTGCTTCCGACGAAATGACTGGTATATCTAGGCATGATATTAAACACCGATCTCCCCAAAGCCTTTCCATCAGACGACAGGATAGCAAGGCTGAGGAGGGTCGCAGAACCTTTCCTCAGGCGGGAAGAGCTTCCGGCCCATTCGTGGTTGCGTCTTCTAGGTCACCTTTCCTCCCTGGCACGTCTAGTTCCGAACGGCCGCCTCAGGATAAGATCCCTGCAGTGGCGGCTAAAGTCCCGGTGGAATTAAGGCTCCGATTCTCCGGACTTTCTGGTTCCTATAGGATCCACGGAACTGACGGACCTTCGGTGGTGGCTGAACGACGTGAACCTTCGGAAGGGAGTGGATCTTCTCGTCCTCCCCCTGGAATTGACTCTGTTTTCGGACGCGTCAAAAGAAGGGTGGAGGGCCCACATTCTGAACCAAAGGATCTCAGGCCTCGGGTCAGAATCAGAAAAGTACCTCCACATCAACCTGCTAGAAATGAAGGCCGTTTTCCTGGCTCTTCAACAGTTCCAATGGACCCTGGCGGGTCCACACCGTAGTGGTGATGAGCGACAACACTATGGTAGTGGCTTACATCAACAAGCAGGGAGGTACCTTTTCTCGACAGCTATCCCATCTTGCAGTAGAGATTCTGAGGTGGTCCGAAGCCCACTCGGTCACACTTTCGGCTCGCTTCATTCCGGGCAAAAGGAATGTGCTCGCCGACAGTCTGAGCAGAGCGACGCAGATAGTGAGTACCGAGTGGTCTTTGGATCCTCAGATAGCCAATAAAGTCCTGACTTTGTGGGATTCCCCGACAGTAGATCTGTTCGCGACAGCCTTGAACTTCAAGCTGCCCCTGTACTGCTCTCCAGTCCTGGACCCCAAGGCTCTCTGGTAAGATGCTTTTCAGCAGAGGTGGGACAACATCGACGTTTATGCCTTCCCACCATTCTGTCTGATGAGAAGGGTGCTCAACAGGACCAGACTATCGGTCAATCTCTCCATGACTCTTGTAGCTCCGCTGTGGCATTACGCGGAATGGTTCCCGGACCTTCTGCAGCTTCTGACGGAGCTTCTGAGGTAACTCCCCCCACGACACGAGCTACTCAGACAACCACACTGCAACATCTTCCACAAGGCCGTAGCGTCGCTTCGGCTTCACGCCTGGAGACTATCCAGCGTCTCCTCACGGAGAGAGGATTTTTGCAACAGGTTGTGGACAGGATGTCTCGTCACCTACGCAAGTCCTCTATCGGAGTCTACCAGGCGAAGTGGAAAGTCTTCTGTGGTTGGTGTCGTGGGAGGGGTATCTCTCCACTCGAGTTTCTTGTGTATTTACGAGAGGAAATGCGCCTTTCAGTTCCAGCGGTGAAAGGCTATCGCTCAGCCTTAAGCATGGCGTTTAGGCTGAAAGGAGTGGACATTTCCTCTTCGTTAGAACTTTCTCTACTCATACGCAGCTATGAGCTTACCTGCCCTCAGTCAGAAATAAGACCTCCTCCTTGGAACGTGGTTCAGGTCTTCAGGGCTCTGAAGAGAGCCCCGATTGAACCATTACGCCAGGCGTCTGATCGCCACCTGTCTTGGAAGACGGCTTTCCTGCTCGCTTTGGCCTCGGCCAAGCGGGTCAGTGAACTTCATGGTCCTTCTTACGACGTCGCCCATTCAAGGGGATGGGGGGAGGTAACGTTCAGGTTCATCCCTGAGTTTGTTGCCAAGACTCAGAACCCTGGGGTGTCAGACCCACGGTTCGACTCCTTCAGGGTAACGAGTCTTCGTTCTGTAACAAGTGACCCAGACCATCTGTTACTTTGCCCAGTGAGGAGTCTGAGGTATTACTTGAAAAGAACAGCTGCAGTCCGTCCTCAGGTGCAAGCGTTATTCGTAAGCACAGGAAGGACAAAGAGGAGGGTCACCAAGAACACCATCTCAGCCTGGATCCGGAAGGTTATTCAACATACCTTGGATCCTGACCCTCCTCCGTCATGCCGCCCTAGAGCGCACGATGTCAGGGGCATCGCTACGATCCTGGCATTCAAGAGAAATTTCTCTGTGACGCAGGTTTTGCAAGCTGGGGTGTGGAAGCGCCAGACGACCTTCACAGCCCACTACCTGCAGGACGTGACCCACAGGAGCTTCGATACATTCTCTATTGGCCCTGTGGTGGCTGCACAACAGCTGGTCTAACCTCAGGTTCCTTAATGGTCAGGTAGCAGAAGGTTGGGGGCATTGTTACCCGGTTTTAGTCTGCGTGATTGAAAGAGTATGTCTGGCCCTTCCTTCTTTCTTCATTCTCCCCTCCCTTGGGGAAAGCAGCATCCTGGTCTCTGCATAGCTGACCTCAACCTCTGCAGGTAAACCATGCTCCCTTGTGCTCCTAGTATTAACTGTAATACTGTTTGCATCCCCCATACCCTGACGAGGTGGTATTGGGAACGTCCTAGTCTAGATTTCTATCTAAAGAACTCCAGGTCAACTTCCTAGGACGAGTCACAACTTCCTCCACACACAACTTATGTAGGCCGCACGTCCGTAGCAAGCATCGGAAAGTGCGAGGTGGAGGGACCCCTTTTCTCGAGTACTGCTCACTCAGTTTTCGGGTCCCCGGGTAAAGCCAAAAGCCAGTAAGGCTGGGGACTTTCCGCCCTTCCTAAGGGGTAAGTCACCCTATGTAAATAGCGTGGTTTGTATTTTGGTTACGGAACAAATGACAAATTCGGAGATAATTTGTATTTTTCCTAACCATACAAACCTTAGCTATTTACACATATTTGCCCGCCAGCCCTGTCCCCCAAGTCAAGTCCTACCTCTAAGTGAAGTGAGACAACTCACAGGTGTGTGGGGGGGGGAGGGGTAGCAAGCTACCCCTTCCCTACCCCCTGCTAACTAGCGGGGGGTAGTTAACCCTCGTTAAAAATCTAATGGCTTGTCATTTCAGCTACGCCGAAAGTAAACCCTATGTAAATTGCTAAGGTTTGTATGGTTAGGAAAAATACAAATTATCTCCGAATTTGTCATTTTTTGCTTTTCCTTTGACAGATTGTGTGCGAAGTTGGCCTCTGCGATGCGTAAGTGTCCTGGATTACCTGACTGCCCTTGTGGTACGTATATGTCGGTGGTAGACACGGACCCCCACACCTTGTGTCCTTACTGTAGGGGCCTACGGTGTGATAAGAGTAATATGTGTGGTGAGTGTAGGGAGTGGTCTACCTCCCAGTGGGAGAGGTTTTCGCGGCGCCGGAAGAAGAAGTCCAGACGGGATATTTCTCCTTCGAAGATTTCTTTGAAAGGAGAAAATCCCAAGGGCTCTTCTTCCGTGGCCCAAACCTCCTCCGAAGCTCCCACTCAATCGGCTTCTTCCGAGAGGCCGTCGAGCGGTAGCGTAGGCCGTAGTTCTGTTGACCGATCTCGGGGTTTGGGAGAGGGAGTTGCCTCTAATAGCGAGGCCGCTCCTCCTCCTCCCCCGGGGGAGGATATTAATGTATCTATGTCTAACAATGATTTGTTGCAGCTTTGGGCTTCCTTGGGGCTTCAGGGTTTGCCCTCCAAGGAAGCCCTGTTTGACATAATCAGGTTGGGAGCAGCTGTCAAACAATCGCCGACTTTAGCAGAGATTGATCCTCTGTCTATTGTCAACGTTGTTGTGGCAGAGGCTTCCGATGAGTTGTTTCAAACCTCTGCTCCTGCTGTTCCTGATGTTCCTGATGTAGCTGAAGGCTTAGTTCCCCCCTCCGTACATACTTCGAGGGAAGAGCTAAGTCCAATGGTCTCTCCTGCAAGTTCACTAACAGAGACTCCTCTTCGGAGGACTGCTGATGGTCAGCCCGCTGACCCCACGGCCCCCAGAGGGCGTATAAGGCGTAAGGCCCGCCTTCCTCTTTGCCGTAGAGGCCTTCCTTCACCTCACCTCACAAAGGTGTTAGGAGGCGCCTCTTCAGTTCTTCATCTCCGCAGTCCACCGCAGAGGAACCTCGCCGTCGTTCACCAACCCTACCAGCTACATCACTGGACCTCTCCGCAGATCGTTCGCGATCTCCTTCGGTGGAAGGTCGTCCTTACAAAGGGCACGCCGACCTTCCACCCTCCAGACCTGCTGACCTGCCGTCGCCGTTCCTGGCTGCTGATGCGCTGTGGTCGCCTACTCATCCTGTTATTAAACGGGCAACGGTCCCTTCGGGGCATAAGGGACTCGCGCAAAATTGTGCATAAGTCCCTTGCGCGCCATTGTTCACCTGCGCGCAAGCGCTTGCCTGCAGTTGTTCCTGTGATAGTGCGCAAGCGCTCACCTGCTAATGTTCCTGTTATAGCGCGCAAGCGCTCGCCAGCTGTTCCTGTTATAGCGCGCCAGCGCTCTCCTGATCGGCAACGCGCTATTGCGCGCCCTCATCCTGATACGCGCCATGCGCACCCACGTTCTCCTGTGCGCCAACGATCTCCTGCACGCCCACGATCTTCAGATCCGGGCGCAATGGGGAAGACATCCTCTTCCCCTGCGCGCCATCGGACCCCGCCTGCGTTCGAGTATTCACCTGCGCGCCATCGCGCGCAGTCTCCATCGCGCGCAATCTCCATCGCGCGCCCACGAGATTGCGCACCATGTGTGCTGTCATGCGCGCCCGCGCGCAAGGGATATATCCCCTGCGCGCGCGCCCAACGTTATCGGCCTCACAGGCTCTCCAGCCAGATCCTGCGCTCACGCGAACAATCGCGTTCGCGCGCGCGAGCGCTCATCCAGCCTTCTGCGCACCCTCTGCCATTCCCAGATCGCGCGCCCTCGCCATCGCCCCCGCGCGCGAACCAGGGCAAATCCTATCGCGCCAGCGCGATCCCCAGCGCGATCCCACACGTGAGGCTGCAGGACAGCGTGCGGCCTGGTCATCATCATCACGTTCCACCCCCCCCCCCCTGCAAGTGCCGAACAGCGCGCTCACCAGAGGGAGGGAAGCTTCCGGATAGGTCCAGGGAACTTTCCCCTTCATCTTCATCTTTTCAGGCAAACCCTCCTTTGGTTACTCCTAGGGATTGAACGATCCCCTTCCCTCCAGAGGGAGTTTCTGACAGAGCAGCTGTCAGTAAGCAGCCTTGGTTTGGGTCCATCGTCAGAGCGGTCATGCAGGCCTTTAAGCCTGTCTTCTCTGAGCTGGGCCACAAATCATTGGCAGCTTCTTCTCCCCTGAAGAGGAAGAGAGGAGTATCTGACGTGGTAACTTCTCCAAGGGCGAAACTGACTCCTCGGAAGTCTTTGAGGAAGGCCTCTCCACCCCCCCAGACTTTCTCTCCCTCCCCTTTGGACGAAGATTTCCCGTCCTCAGGGGAGTTACACGAGGTGAGGCGTTCCCCACCGCACCAATGGGGGAAACCCCGTCTCGTGCCGAGAAGTCTTCTCGGGTAGGGGTGGAGAAGAGCCTCCCACCATCACTGCTGGAGTCCTGCATCTCTCCCAGGAGGGAGTTGAAAGACTCTTAAGACTTTCCCAAAGTCATCCTCAAGGACTAGACAAGAGCCAGCCAAGCCCTCAGAGAACGTCCACGAGTCCCCCCAAGAAGAGCCTTTGGGGACAGGAGACTTCGCTGCTAGCCCTTCAGGAGGAGAGCTGCAGGAATCAGAGCATGCCTTCTGGCAGGTTCTGACCCTTATGAGGAATCTCAACGGGTTTGCGGATCCAGAGATTCCTCCTCGTGAGGACAAGGACACGGTCTTGGACCGGGCCTTTGGTACTCAAAAACTCTCTAGAGCCAGCGCAGCTTTGCCCTGGTCTCAAGGGGTTAAGAGTGCCAGAGATAAGGTCGAAGGCCAGCTCTCCGAGCTCGCCTCCTCCAGCCGTTTCAGTGCCAGAAACAAACTCCTCCCGCCTCCTCGTGTCCATTAGAGGAGGTACTTTGAGATCATGGAGGAGACTTGTTTAGCTCTTCCCCTACTCCATTCTGTGGAAGAGCTTTCCAGGGGAGTTCCTTTAGAGAGACTCTCTAACCGGCCAGTTTCATTCTCCGCAACGGAGATCCTTAGCCAGGAGAAGGTGGCGAAGTGTGCCATGCAGGCAACTTTGTGGCTGGATATCTGGCTGGGGTCTCTGGGCATCCTGTTACGATCCGAGGACTTGTCCAAAGAGAGTACCAGGAAGGCCATGGAGACCTTTTTACTCTCAGGCACTTGTACAATCGAGTTTCTAGCCCACCAAGTCTCGAACTTGTGGGCTAATTCCATCTTGAAACGTCGAGATGCAGTGTCTGAAAGATTCCACCATAAGGTCTCCAGTGTAGGTATCAGCAGGCTCAGACATTCTTCCGTCTTGGGGAAGACCTTGTTCGAGCCTAAGGCCGTGGAGCAGGCTGCTGAGAAACCGGCAGCTGCAGCGAAGACAACGGTGTCTAAGCCCTTTCCTGTCAAGGACAAGAAAGGCAAAAGGTCCTCTAGGGGAGGAAAGAATCCTAGAGGGAGCGGCCGAGGCCGCAAACGCTAGTATTGGCAGTCCCCCTGCATGTCCACCAGTGGGGGGATGCCTTCAAAGTTGTGCAAACAGGTGGCAGCAACTTGGGGCCGATTCCTGGACGATTTCCGTAATCAGTCAGGGATATCGCGTCCCGTTCACAGCATCTCTACCTCCCCTGACAGCGAATCTAGTGTCGTTGAGCTCCCTTGCCATGGGATCGGCAAGGGGGCAGGCCCTTCGGGCAGAAGTCCAGACCATGTTGAAGAAGGACGCTCTCCAAGAGGTAGTCGACGGGTCCCCAGGCTTCTTCAGTCGACTCTTTCTTGTAAAGAAGGCGTCTGGAGGCTGGAGACCAGTCATCGACCTCAGCCCTGAACAGGTTTGTCAAACAAACCTAGTTCAGCATGGAGACAGCAGACACGGTCAGACTTGCAGTGAGACCACAAGACTTCATGTGTACACTGGACCTGAAGGACGCGTACTTCCAGATCCCAGTCCACCCGTCTTCAAGGAAGTACCTAAGATTCAGCCTAGACAACAAGGTGTACCAGTTCAAGGTGCTGTGTTTCGGTCTTTCCACAGCACCATAGGTTTTCACTAGAGTGTTCACCCTGATATCTTCGTAGGCACACAGGATCGGCATCCGTCTCCTCCGTTATCTGGACGACTGGCTGATCTTAGCAGACTCGGAGTCAGCCCTTCTTCGACACCGAGACAAACTTCTGGGACTTTGCCAAGATCTAGGGATCATGGTAAATCTCGAGAACTCTTCTCTGCTTCCCACTCAAAGACTGGTTTATCTAGGCATGGTCATAGACACCAATCTCCACAAAGCCTTCCCATCAGACGACAGGATAGCAAGGCTGAGGAGGGTCGCGAGTCCTTTCCTCAGACGAGAAGAGGTTCCAGCCCAATCGTGGTTACGTCTCCTTGGTCACCTCTCATCCCTGGCCCGTCTAGTTCCCAATGGTCGCCTCAGAATGAGATCTCTTCAATGGCGACTCAAGTCTCAGTGGAATCAAGGTCATGATTCCCCGGACGTCATGATCCCTATGGGTCCTGCGGAACAGACGGACCTTCAGTGGTGGGTGACAGACGAGAACATACGAAAGGGAGTGGATCTTCTCGTCCTCCCCCCGGATTTAATGCTGTTTTCGGACGCATCAAAGAAAAGGTGGGGGGCCCACGTTCTGCACCACAGGACCTCAGGCCTGTGGTCAGAATCAGAAAAGTGCCTCCATATAAATCTGATAGAAATGAAGGCCGTATTCCTGGACCTTCAACAGTTCCAACAATACCTGGCGGGTCACTCTGTGGTGGTGATGAGCGACAACACCGCAGTAGTGGCTTACATCAACAAGCAGGGAGGTACCTTTTTAGAGCAGCTATCCCATCTCGCAGTAGAGATGCTGAGATGGACCAAAGTCCACTCGATCCCACTATCAGCTCGCTTCATTCCAGGCAAGAGGAATTTGCTCCCCGACAGTCTGAGCAGAGCGACACAGATAGTGAGTACCGAGTGGTCTTTGGATCATCAGGTAGCCAACAAAGTCCTGACTTTGTGGGGTTCCCCGACTGTGGATCTGTTCGCTACAGCACTGAACTTCAAGCTCCCGCTATACTGCCCCCCAGTCCCGGATCCCAAGGCACTCTGGCAGGATGCCTTCCAACAACGGTGGGACAACATCAACTTGTACGCCTTTCCCCCGTTCTGTCTGATGAGGAGGGTGCTCAACAAGACCAGAATATCGGTCAATCTCTCAATGACCCTTGTAGCTCTACTATGGCATCACACGGAATGGTTTCCAGACCTTCTGCAGCTCCTAACGGAACTTCCGAGAGAACTCCCTCCACGACACGATCTCTTTCACAAAGCCGTAGCTTCGCTTCGACTTCATGCCTGGAGACTATCCAGCATCTCCTCGCTGAGAGAGGATTTTCGCAACAAGTTGCGAACATGATGTCTGGACACCTGCGAAAGTCATCCGCAGGGGTCTACCAGGCAAAGTGGCGAGTTTTCTGTGGTTGGTGTCATGGAAGGGGTATATTTGCACTCGATGCCACTATTCCAGCAATAGCGGAGTTCTTCGTGTATTTGCGGTAAGAAATGCGCCTTTCAGTCTCGGCAGTGAAAGGCTATCGCTCAGCCTTAAGTCTAGCCTTCAGGCTCAAAGGAGTGGACATTTCTTCCTCGCTGGAACTTTCCCTACTCATACGAAGTTATGAACTTACCTGCCCTCAGTCGGAAGTGAGACCTCCTCCATGGAACGTGGTTTGAGTTCTCAGGTCTCTTAAGAGACCTCCCTACGAACCATTACGCCAGGCTTCAGATCGCCACCTAACTTGGAAGACGGTGTTCCTACTAGCTTTGGCCTCGGCCAAGCGAGTCAGTGAACTTCTTGGTCTCTCGTATGACATCGCCCATTCAAGGGGATGGGGGGAGGTAACGTTCAGATTCGTCCCTGAGTTTATTGTTAAGACTCAGAATCCGGGAGTGTGGGATCCTAGGTTCGACTCTTTCCAGATTTCGAGTCTTCGTTCTGTAACAGATGACCCAGACCATCTCCTACTTTGCCCAGTAAGGAGTCTGAGGCTATATCTCAAAAGAACGGCTGCAGTTCGCCCCCAGGTGCAAGCATTGTTTGTGAGCACTGGGAGAACAAAGAGGAGGTTTACCAAGAATACCATCTCGGCATGGGTTCGTAGGGTAATCCATCTGTCCCTGAATCCTGACCCTCCTCCGTCACATCGCTCTAGAGCACACGATGTCAGGGGCGTAGCTACGTCCCTGGCCTTCAAGAAGAACTTTTCTGTGACGCAGGTTCTACAAGCAGGGGTGTGAAAGCGTCAGACGACCTTCACAGCTCACTACCTGCAAGACGTGACCCACAGGAGTCTCAATACGTTCTCTATCGGCCCTGTGGTGGCTGCACAACAGCTGGTTTAAAACCTCAGGCTCCTTAATGGACAAGTAGCTGAAGGTTGAGGGCATTGTTACCCGGTCTTAGTCTGCGTGAATGAAAAGGTTTGTCTGGCCCTTATTCTCCTTATTCTTTTCTTCATCCTCCCCTCTCTTGGGGAAAGCAGCATCCTTGGTTCTCTGCACAGCTAACCTCAAACCACTGCAGGTAAACCATGCTTCCTTGTGTTCCTAGTATTAAGGTAATACTGTCACGTCCCCATACCCTGACGAGGTGGTATTGGGAGAGTCCTAGCCTAAGTTTCCTTATAAAGGACTACAGGTCAACTTCCTAGGACGAGTCACACTTCATACCTTCACACACAGCTTATGCAGGCCGCAGCCCTTGCCCAGCAAGGTTTTAGCGAGATGCAGGGACTCTTTATTGTTGAGTGCTGATACACTCAGATACTGAGTCTCCGGGCAAAGCCAAAACCCAGCACTGGCTGGGACTTACCACCCTTCCTAAGGGGTGAGTCACCCATATTAAATAGCGTGGTTTGTATTTCAGTTACAGAACAAATGACAAATTCGTAGGTAATTTGTATTTTTCCTAACTATTCAAATCTTGGCTATTTAATCAAACTTGCCCGCCAGCCCTATCCCCCGTGAAGTCCTACCTCTAAGCAAAGTGAGCTCAAGCGCAGGTGTGTGTGAGGGGGGGAGGTAGCAAGCTATCCCCCTACCCCCCCGCTAACTAGCGGTGGGGTAGTAAACCCTCGTTAAAAATCTAATGGCTCGTCATTTCAGCTACGCCGAAAGTAATTACCCATATTAAATAGCTAAGGTTTGTATAGTTAGGAAAAATACAAATTTCCTACGAATTTGTCATGTTTTTATATATATGCTGCAGATTTTCTTTTTAGTGTTGTGGTGTGTGTGTGACAGCGTAGTTTGGCAGGTTCTCAAGGACGGAGAACCTTCCCTTCCGACCGTTCTTTCTTGGTCATCAGTCTTCCCGTTGGTGGATGGCCTTCCGTACAACGGCCGCCATCACTGGGGAATTGTCATCATTTAGATACTCCTCCGTTCGGCTGTTATTGCCATCCTCCCCTCTAGGTGTTCGTAGATTGATTGATTGATTTAAAGTTTTCAGGCATCCTGACATCTAAGGTCATTGACGCCGAACGTGTTCTTAGAAGAATCTGCTGGGGGAAGGGAGTGGGCGGCCAGCAGTATACTGCACGGGGGTAACACCTTTCCCGTTCGCGGGTTGGGTTACGCTTCCGAATGGTTTTCTTCATTAATTAAGTAAAATTATAACTGTCGTAATTAAACTTTCAGCTTTGTGTCTGTGGGGTCCCCCTCCTTCCCGTCGGAGGGTTGTGGTTTTCTCGAATAGTTATTTTTCTCAGCTGAATTAATTAATTGTAATTCTTGTTTTGTTACAGTTTTTATGCTGGCTCTCCCCCTCCCATTGATGTCGGCTGGGGAAGGGAGTGCGCAGTCCTTAATTTTTGTCTGTTCTCTTGGTGGACATCTTTCCCGTCCACGAAATAGGTGCGCCTCCCGAGGGAGTTTTTTATTACATAGTTTGTTTTAATTTCCTCAGTTAGCGCTGCCGTTCTCCTTTGTTTGACTATGATAACAGACGTAAAAAACCAGTACCTTTCAACCCGGGGAAATCTGCTGTCACTGGGCCATCACTTTCCTGTTCTCCTGCGCCTGCGGCAGCTCCTGATCATCACGCTAACCTCGAGGAACTAGTTCCGGCTACATTTTCTCAGGTAATGCTCAATGCAGACCTTCAACTTGAACAAAGGCTTGTTGATGGGAAGCAAAGAGCCCTGCCTGGCGGGCCATCTCCAGGGGTTGGATTTCTTAACCTTCCGAGGGAGAGTTTTTCTTCCCAGATGTTGGGCTTTGTTTCTCCCTACTGAGAGAAAACTTCCCATCATCATCTCTTGTCTCTCCTGTGAGGGCTCCCCTTTCAAGTGAAGGGGCTCTCATAGAGACTCCTCTTCTCTTTAGAGACCTGCTGACAGTTAGCTTGCTGATCCATTGGTTGCTGTTTGATATTGGGTTGGTGGCAGAAGTCCTCGCTGTGTTCATCCTCGCCTCCGCAGTCTTCCTCTTCAGAGGAACCTATGTAGCCTGCCTATTTTTGGTTCCCGACCTTCGCTTCCGTCATCGGCCTTTCCTCAACGAACTTCGCTTCATTCATCGCCTGCAAGGGATCGTTTTCGATCTCCTCCTGAGTATGTGTCTCCTCACGAGGGTCACATTGCTCTGCCTGAGCTCCCAGCTGCAATTCATCGGCAGCATTCTCCGTCTCGTCAGGCATCTGCTTGATGTTCTACAGCTCGTCAGGTTCACCATCGATCTGCAACGTGAGAATTTCCCACCGTCCCGTCAGTTCGTATATTGCCTAGCCAATTGCGTACAGCTGACAACTCGTTTAACCTCTCGTAAATTGCTTGCTACGCGAGAATCACTTGTATATCAATACTGTAATCGCCTGCTCGTTCAACCTCTCGTATTTCTCCTGCTACGCGAGAATCGCCTGCAGTTCGACAGCCGCCTGCTCTTCCATCTCCCTCTTGGGAATCGCCTGCTACGCGTGAACCACTTGCATCTCGACAATAGCCGGCTGTTCCAGCTGTTTGGAATCGCGTACTCAGCAGTGTCGGGAACTTCAATCTCCTCCCCGACAGTGTTCTCACGTGTCTTGTAACCAAAACGCATTGATCACGGTCAGAGCATGAAACGCCCAACGGTGCATGAATTGCCTCAGTGTGAATCGTCGGCCTACCTGCTCGTCCAGGGATTCGTAACTCGTCAACGGTTAAACTCTTGCTCAACAAGCCAGCGTTCAGCTGTTGTTCAGAGCGTTTCAGTCTAACGCGTCTCTCCCCTTCGGAACGTAATCGCCCTCCGGAGCGTGAATCGCTCAGCCTTCACAACACTCACCTGCTCGACAGTCCCACCAACGTTCAGTAGAACGTGAATCGCCGACGCTTTCATCATCTTGTGAATCCCCTGACCATTGTCGACGATCCACATTTCATGTACCACCTAAGCGTTCAGTTACATGTGAATCGCCTGATCATCGTCAACAATCGACAACTCGTGTACTACCACAGCGTTCAGTTACACGTGAATCGCTTACGCATTCAACTTCTCGTCAAGCTTCTGCTATGCAAGAATCGCCTGCTCTTCCACCACCTCGGAAATCGCCTGCTTGTTAACGTTCACCTGCTCCTCAGCTTCTTACAAACAGCGTTTTCCTCAGCGACCACAAGCGTCGCTCCGGCGTCAATAACCTTAGATGTCAGGATGCCTGAAAACTTTAAATCATTCATTCATTCATTCATTAGGCTTTTATCGTCTCGAGAATCGCTCATCCGTCATTTAACGAACCAGCATTCGGCTGTAACTGAAAGCGTTCCCAAACCATCACGTTGCTTCCTTACCGAACGCATTCGCCCACCTGTTCGTGATTCACTTCACCGTGAATCATCTCTCATCGGCTACGAGTGAATCGCCTACTCATGGATTGTCGACACACCGACCTGCCTCTTGTGCAGCGGTAACGATTGATCGTGGTATCGCTCGTCAATGCGGGGACTCTTATCGATCATCAAGTCATCGGTCTTTACGTTAGCAATCACCATCGCGTCTTGAGCAGGAGATTTCCCGACACTCTCCAACGCGTCAGTGGCCATCACATCCTAATGCAAAGAGGATCACCAACTACAGCCACCAAAGGCGGTGGTTGTGGCTGCTAGGAAGGTAGGTTGGGTAACAATAGTTCACTGTTGTACCAGGAAGGCTTTGGAGACCTTCCTTCTCTCTGGCCCACCAGGTAGTGACCCAGTGGGATAACACCAGTCTGAAACATCCAGCGATTCATGAATCGCCTCGTCGAGAGTAGTTGATTCACCGCCCCACCTCTCGCTCGACGGTAGCGATCGACCCCACGTTTTTCGCGGTATCGCTCGTCAACTCTTATTAGCGTCAGCATGGGACGTTGACCTTTTGTACATTGTCGACGTGTTGTTTCGGAGAGCTCGTCTGCTGTCCTGCCAGCTGCTCCTGGGACTGCGTCTTCTCCATCTTCCGCTGCCGAGGTCTGTGCTCCTTCCTCTGAGGAACATCCTTCAAGGGGAGAGCAAAGTCCAAGGCACGTCTCTCTGACGAAATTCCCTTTCCTCTTTGGAGGCCTGCTGTTGATCAGCCTGCCCATCCCACGCTCGTACATCGTCAGTTGGCGGCACGAGCCCTTTCACCTCTTCGCCTCCTCAGTCTTCTTCTTCAGAAGAAAATGTCCATCCTGTCTCCTCTGGTTACCGACCTTTGCCTCTGTCTCCGCTTTCATCTCAACATCCTCCGGCACACCAGGCTTTTGCCCGAAGGGATGTCGTGGCCGAGAGATTGCACCAGCAGGTCCCTAACGCTGAGATCGCTAGGCTCCAAAACTCCTCCATGAAGGGGTTCTTCCTCTTCGATCCAACGGATGTTGAGCAGGCTGCAGAGAGGTGGAGGAACTCCAACATGGATGTCCTCCTTCTTAGAGCCCTAACAGCTCGGCCCTACAGACCTCCAGCCCCTCCAAAGACCAGCCTTACGAAACCAACTATTAAAACGTCAATGGTTTAGAAAACGAAGGTGTCGTAGAAGCCCTTTCCTATCAAGGACAGGAAAGGCAACAAGTCCAATCATGGAGGAAAACATCAGAGGTTGCGGTAAAAACTGCAAACGCTAGGAGAGGTCATCTCCCTGCTTGTCTACCAGTAAGGGGATGCCTACAAAACTGCTGGACCAGGTGGATGCAGCTCAGGGCCGAACCTTGGACGATCTCCATGATTCATTCAGGGTATCGTGTCGCGTTCATTTTACCTCTCCCTCCATTAATCAAGAATCCAGTGCTTCTGAGCAGACCCTTCGGACCGAAGTCCAGACCATGGTGGAGAAGGGCTCTCTCCAGGAAGTCCTCGACTCTTCCCCAAGCTTCAGTCGACTCTTTCTTATGAAAAAGGCGTCTGGAGGCTGGAGGCTAGTTAAAGATCTCTCAGCTTTGAACAAGTTTGTCGAACAGACTTCGTTCAGTATAGAGACGGCAGACACGGTCTGTCTAGCGATAAGACCACAGGACATCATGTGTACACTGGATCTAAAGGACACATACTTCCAGATCCCAATCCATCCGTCAAGGAAGTATCTGAGATTCAACACCAACAACAAGACATACCAGTTCAAGGTGCTGTCTTTCGACCTTTCCACAGCACTTCAGGTCTTCACAAGAGTGTTTGCCCTGGTGTCATCTTGGGCTCACAGATTTGGCATTTGTCTCCTTTGTTACCTGGACAACTGGCTAATCCTCGCAGACTCAGTGGCAACCCTTCTTCAGCCCCGAGACACACTTCTGAGGCTTTGCCAAAATCTGGGGATCATGGTAATCTTGAGAAGTCTTCCCTGCTTCCCACTCAAAGACTGGTATGCCTGGGCATGGTATTAGACACCAAACACCACAAAGCCTTCCCATCAGACGACAGGATAGCAAGGCTGAGGAAAGTCACAAGGCCTTTCCTCAAACGAGAAGAACTCCCAGCCCAGAAGGGGCTACGTTTCCTTGGACATCTATCATCCTTGGCCCGGCTAGTTACCATCGGTCACCTCAGGATTTGCTCTCTCCAGTGGCGTCTGAAGTTCATTTGGAATCAGGCCTTCGATTCCCTGGACACTGTGATTCCCATGAGATTAGAAGAAAAGACTGATCTTGAATGGTGGCTGGCAGAAAAGAATCCCCTGAAAGGTGTTGATCTTCTCATCCCTCCTGATTTGATGCTGTTCTCAGACGCTTCAAAAGAAGTGGGGGCAGGGTCCCACTTGGTGCACCACACGGCCTCAGATATTTGGGCAGAGTCCGAATAGTACCTTCACATAAATCTACTAGAGATTAAGGCCATTTTTTTCTGGCCCTTCAAGAGTTCCACCAGTTCCTGGCTGTTCACTCAGTGGTGGCGATGAGCGACAACACCACAGTAGTGGCTTAGATCAAGGAGCAAAGCGATATTTTTTCGCAGCTCTATCCCATCTAGCAGTAGAGATACTGAGTTGAGGTGAAATCAACTCGGTTTCACTATCAGCTTGCTTCATCCTGATTGTGGACCTGTGTGCAACAGCCCTGAACTTCAGGACCCCGTTGGACTGCTCCCCAGTCCCAGATTCCAAACTTCTGACAAGATGCATTCCAACAACGGTGGGACAACATCGACATATACACATTCCCACCATTCTATCTGATGAGAAGAGTACTCTAGACCAGAACATCAATCAGTCTTTCAATGGCCCTCATAGCTCCGCTATGGCATCACGTGGAATGGTTCTCTGACCTTCTGCTGCTCCTGATGGAGCCTATAAGAAAACTTCCTCCATGACACAATGTACTCAGACAACCACATGTCAACATTTCCACAAGGGTTTTCACAACAAGTTGCAAAGGGAATGTCTGGATAGCTGCGAAAGTCATCAGCTTCATTCTACCAGGCGAAGTGGAATGTCTTCTGTGGTTGGTGCCGCGGAAGGGGTCTCAATCCATTCAATACCACTATTCCAGCAATAGCAGAATTTCTCGTGCATTGAGGGAGGAAATGAATCTTTCGGTTTCAACGGTTATAAGCTATCTTTCAACCTTGAGTCTCGCTTTTAAACTGAAAGAAATGGGCCTTCCTTCATCTTTAGAGCTTCCATCCTCATACGGAGTTATGATCTTACCTGTTCTCAGTCAGAAGTGAGACCTCCCCCATGACATGTGGTTCAAGTTCTTTGGACCCTAAAAGGATCCGTGTATGAACCATTACAACAGGCAACAGTTTGCCTTCTAACCTGGAAGACAATGTTCCTGCTCACCTTGGTCTCATCCAAACAAGTTAGCGAACTTCATGGTCTTTCGTTTGATGTCGCCCATTCAAGACGGTGGGTAGAGGTAAGCTTCAGCTTCGTCCCCGAGCTTGTTGCCAAGACTCAGAATCCAGGGTTTTGGATCCTAGATTTGACTAGTTCCGGATAACAAGTCTCTGCTCTGTGACTGTTGACCCTGTCATAAGGGCGTGGGAAACTACATGATAATACATGGTCAGAGGCGATGAATCAGACGAGCTTTTAAACTCGAAGAGGATTTATTATCAAAGTTAATTTTCACAATTACAATGAGTAGAAATCGTCTTGAAAGCGAGATGAAACAACTTTAAATCTTGAGGGTGCATATCAAAAGAGTTGTAAGTTCTCACTGGCTCTTAAATGATTTCATCAGTCAATTACAAATTTACTTTTACCTGGTACAATACCCGGGGAGAGCGGACGGGAGGACATTTAAATTAAAAGAAACTCACGAGTAGGACTCAAACTCAACTAACTGTTGCATGGATTGTGCTTTCTTATTTCCCCTACATTGCTGGGGGTGTCTGGCCTGTCTCGCCTGTGGGTGGCAGGTGACGTAACCGCACCATACTGGTTCTCACTCTACGTCCCCTCTCCCCGGTGTACCTGTTGACATGGAAACGGATTCAGTACACATGTGCTTGAATCAACAAATACAATTATACCAAGCAAAAATGAAAGCGGCTTGAACTGCTTCCCAAAAACCCATGGATCAGGGAGACAAGGTGATTGCTCGGCAATATCTGCCCTACTTTACTGCTTAGCCTTTGTTTAAAACAACATATTTATCCTTGACAACCCAATCATCTGTTACTATGCCCAGTAGAATGTTTGAGGCGCTACCTCGAGAGATCAGCATTAGCTTTGGCACAGAGTGCCCTCACTGATCGTCAGCACAGGCAGAAACGAGAGGAAGATCACGGAAAACACAATCTACGCATGGATTCGCAGGGTCGTTAACCTTGCTCTGAACCCCGATCCTCCTCTAGCACGTCGTCCCAGAGCTCACGATGTCGGGTGTAGCTATGTCCTTGGCCTTCAAGAAGAACTACTGTGTGACGCATGTATTGCAAGTGGGCGTGTGGAGACTCCAAACTACGTTCACCACCCACTACCTGCAAAGCGTGACACATAGGAACCTTGATACATTTTCTATCGGTCCTGTGGTGGATGCACAATAGCTGGTTTAGTACCTTGAGGTCCTTATTGGACAAGTAGCAGCAGGTTGAGGGCATTGGTTACCCGGGTTTTAGTCTGAGTGAATGAAAGGGAAAGTCTTGCTCTTTTCCTTTCTTCATCCTCCCCTCTCTTAGCGAAATCAGCATCCTCGGTCCTCTGCAGAAGCTGACCTCAAACCTCTGCAGGTAAACCATTGCTCCCTTGTGTATCCTAGTATTTTCCCAATACTGTTGCGTACCCATACCTGGCGAGGTGGTATTGGGAATTTCTCGGTCTCCTCGGTTATTCCCTGAAAGTCTCATAATAACCTTTACCTCGACAGTCACATTGCTACTTTCTCATCACACACAGCTTGCGTAGGCCGCAGACCATGCTTAGCAGGTTTAGCGAGGTATTAGGGTCTCCGTATTGTCGCAATAATCTCTGCACAATAGGGAGTACCCTGGGTAAGGCCAAAAAGTCAGATTGGCAGGGACATCCACCCTCCTAATGGGTGAGTCACCCCTATTAATCAATGGCTTGTCCTTTCAGGTTCGCCGAAAGTAATACCCCTATAAATAGCTAAGGTTTGTATCATCAGGAAAATACAAATTACCTCCAAATTTGTCATGTCAGTTGCAATAAAAGAAATAGTTAGTGTTAAGAAGAAAATATCATTGATCTTGTAATATTTGTCTTTATTTTTTTAAGGTAAAAATATGGCCAAAGAGAGCTTCCTTGTGTGCTTTAGACACCGTTCCTTGTAATGATGGAAGCAAGAGACCAGTCATTGATGTCGCCAATCAAACGAGAACCTTTTGAATACATAGAAGTCAAGAATGAAGAGGGGTTTACAAACTCGGATGAATTTTGTGCAAAATTTTCACGTAAATCGTCAGTCAAGGTCGAAGAAGACCCTCTAAGCTGTGATAGAGGGTTGGAAGATAAAGGGACAGAAGAAAATGTCCAACTGAAGGTAATAAACAATGATACAGAAGGCCCATTAGATCGGGAGAGTCACAAGAACAATGGCGATGAAGAAGAAAAAGTTTTATCTCGGGGAACTGATGCCTGGGAGAGTCGACTGATGTCCACTGATGGGGCTGAAGAAAGTGGGCCACTACTCAGTCCCACAAATAACCCAAAAAGGGGAAAGAAACAATTTACTTGCTCCGAATGTCAAAGAAATTTCACCCAATCAAGTACCCTTAGACTACACATGAGGATACACACCGGAACAAAACCCTATTCTTGTGAGGTTTGCCAAAGTCGTTTTTCGCAGTCGAGCAGTCTTAGGAGACACATGGTGACGCACACGGGGGAGAGACCGTTCAAGTGCGATGACTGCCAGAGCAGTTTCTCTCTCCTGAGCAATCTCAAATTGCATCTGCGAACCCATACGGGCGAAAAGCCGTTTGCCTGCACTGTCTGCGACAGCCGTTTCTCCCTTATGGTGAATCTTAAGTCACACATGAGGACGCACACCGGAGAAAAGCCCTTCGCCTGCACGGAATGCGAGACCAGGTTTTCCCAGCTGAACCACCTCAGGACTCACATGAGAAAGCACACTGGTGAGAAGCCCTTCCCTTGCACAGAGTGCGAGAAGACCTTCTCTCGCTCAAATGAGCTGAAGGTGCACATGAGGACTCACACGGGAGAAAAACCGTTCACCTGTGTCGAATGCCAAAGGAGCTTCTCACAGTCGAACACTCTGAAGAGGCACATGCGCAAGCACACGGGAGGAAAGCCCTTTCCCTGCACGGAGTGTCTGAGCAGTTTTTCCCTCGCCAGCAACCTCAAGTTACACATGCGAGTTCATACTGGCGAGAAGCCTTTTACGTGCCCCGTGTGCCGCACCAGCTTTTCCCAGCTGGGTATTCTGAAGAATCACCTCAGGACGCATACAGGTGAAAGGCCGTTTGCTTGCACCATCTGTCGGAACAGTTTTTCCCAGTCGAGTAATCTGAAGCTGCACATGAGGACGCATACGGGGGAAAAACCTTTTTGCTGCATCCAGTGTCCGTGTAAGTTTTCACAGTTGAGTAACCTGAAAATTCATATGAGGACTCACACGAAGGAAAAAGCCTTCTCCTGCATGGAATGTCAGCGGAAGTACTCTCACTCGAGCACTCTGAAGAAGCACATGCAAACTCATAAGAAAGAGAAGTGATCGTCCTTTCCTGTCAAGGGAGTTTTTAGTCATTCTGACAATCTGAAAGGAATCTATAGATTTCATACAGGAAAGTGTCAAAGGTTATTGAAGTTATTAGAAAGTATTGGAAAATTATAGAAATTTTACAAGAAAGTTTTAAAGGGCAATATAAAATTCTTTCAAAAATGTGCAGGAAAGTGTGATAGATTTATTTAAGAAAAAAGGAAGCATTTCTTGTGATGTTAGAACCATCTAGCAGCAGATAAATGCTGTTCCCTGGAAAAGAATGAACCGGTAGTTTATGTCAATCAGCTGTTCAGTGAGTAAGAAATCCTTGCAAGGTGTATGAAGGAACTTTGACCAAAACAGTACGATGATAGTAGACAATACCTATTGAAATCTTCAACTCAGAATCTGGTAATACTGTATTAGGGGGATGAAAACAACCTCTACTTTTGTGGTAACACTATCAGAGAAGTGGTGGTTTTGATATGTTATGCCATTTTCTCAAACTTCATAACAAACGGTTGTGGTTAATGAACATGGCTGGTGCCAGATATCTTACAGCTAATCCTTGGTGATATAGAATATTCAAAGTGCCTTACAATGAATTTTCTGCTATCAGTAGCCTATTTTGAATATTTGTCAGGTCTTCCTGTTGTGAGGTTAAACAAAACATGGTTCCCCTCATATCTCTTCTACATTATGCAGTTTCTACAGGTTGATTTTGTATCTTCTCCGTTATATCTCACCTTCTTCTGTACACAATATATATCTAGGGTTTCTCTACCTACCATCTCTTTGTTATATTTGTTATTACAACATATATCCTGTTATTTTTACTAAACTTCTTTCATTCACAATTTAAATTTAAGGCTGTTGGGTACAGTGAGCTATTTTGTCTTTGTTCCGTAACTGAAATACAAACCACGCTATTTACATAGGGTAATTACTTCGGCGTAGCTGAATGACGAGCCATAAGAATTTTAACGAGGGTTTACTACCCCATCGCTAGTTAGCGGGGGTTAGGGAGGGGTAGCTTGCTACCCCTCCCCCCTCACACACACACAGTGAGTGCTTCACTTTGCTTTTGGCTCGGAGAGACGACAGACCTGTCTGCGCTCTCCTGCGTTTTGACTGCCATAATTTGTTTTGCTTTTTCTTTCAATGTGTGTTTGAAGTTGGCCTCTATTCTTTCATCACGCGTATGTGCCCTGGACAACCCGGCCGCCCTTGTGGTACCTTTATGTCGGCCACGGACACCGATCCTCACTCCTCATGCCCTCAGTGTAGGGGCCAACGGTATGATAGGTCTAACTTATGAATTGAGTGTAGGGAGTGGTCTACCTCCCAGTGGGAGAGGTTTGCCCGGCGCCGCAAGAAGAAGGCTAAAAGGGATACAAACCACGCTATTTACATAGGGTTTACTTTCGGTGTAGCTGAAATGACGAGCCATTAGATTTTAACGAGGATTAAACTACCCCCGCGCTAGTTAGCACGGGGGTAGGGAAGGGTAGCTAGCTACCCCTCCCCCCCACACACCGGTGAGCTGCCTCACTTCACTTTTGGCTCGGACGATGTACAGACGTGTCTGTCCCGTCCTCGCATATTTGACAGCCTTAATCTGTTTTTCTTTTTCTTTCAGTGTGTGTGTGTATTTGAAGTTGGCGTTTACCTTTTCTTCCCATTATGCGGAAATGCCCAGGACTTCCCGACCGCCCCTGTGGAATATTCATGTCGGCGGTCGATACAGACCCTCACTCCATTTGCCCGCAGTGTCGAGGTCAACGGTGTGAAAGTGATAATGTTTGTATGGAATGTAGGGAGTGGCCTACCGCCCAGTTGGAGAGGTTTGCCCGGCGGCGTAAGAAGTGTTCTAAGTGAGACTGTTCTCCCTCAGCGACTGCCCTGGGGAAGGAAGGCTCCAAGGACTCTTCTTCCATTGCCCGAACCTCCTCCGAAGCTCCCACTCGTTCGGTCTCTCGTGAGAGGCCGCCGAGTGGTAGCGTAGGTCCTTCTTTTGTTTCCCAATCTCGGAGTTCGGGAGAGGGTGTTACCTCCCTTAGCGAGGCAGCTCCCCCTCCCCCTCCGGGGGAGGATATTATTGATTTTGTGGATTATGACCAGACTTTCTAACAATGATCTTTTCCAGCTTTGGGCTTCCTTGGGGCTTAAAGGCTCGCCCTCCAAGGAAGCCCTGTTTGATCTGATCCAGTTGGGGGCAGCTGTCCAACAGTCGCCGGTAATACCAGAGGTAGACCCTCTGGCTATTGTCGACGTTGTTGTGGCAGAGGTGTCCGACGGGTCGGGTCAAACCCCCAGCTGTTACTGTTGCGGATGTTGCTGAAGGCTCAGGTTCCCCCTTCGAACATCCTTCGAGGGGGAAGCTGGGTCCAACGGTCTCTACTGCGAGTGTTGCTCCCCCTCGGGGGAGTGCACTAACAGAGACTACTCTTCGGAGGACTGACGACGGTGATACCCTGCCTCGAGGTCGTGTTCGCCGCAAGGCTCGCCCTCCTCTTCGTCGCCGAGGCCTTCCTTCTTACAAGGGAGTTAAGAGGCGCCTTCTCTTCGGGTCTTCATCCTCGTCGTCCCCTGCAAAGGACTCTTCTCGTCGGGAGCAGACCGTGGCAGTAACATCACTGGACCTCTCCGCAGATCGTTCGCGATCTCCTGTGCCTTCCAGATCTTCCTTGCCTACGCAAGCAACGGTCCCTTCGGGGCAGAAGGGCTTATCCCACAATGTGGGTAAGTCTCTTCCGCGCCAGGTTTGACCTGTGCGCCCTTTAGTAGCGTGCAAGCTCCATCGCTCTTCTGATCGCCAGCGCCCTCCTGATCGTCAGCGCTCTCCTGCTCGCCAGCACTCTCCTGCTGAAGAGTCTCCTGACTCTCCTCGCCAGCACTCTCCTGATCACCAGCGCTCTCCTGCTCGCCAGCGTTCTCCTGATCACCAGCGCTCTCCTGCTCGCCAGCGTTCACCTGCTCGCCAGCGCTCTCCTACTCGCCAGCGCCCTCCTGCGCGCAAGCGCTCTCCTGCGGACGAGTCGTCAGACTCTTCTTGCCATCGCTCTCCTGATCGCCAACGCACCCCTGATCGCCAGCGCTCTCTTGCTCGTCAGCGCTCTCCTGATCTCCAGCGCTCTCCTGCTTGCCAGCGTTCACCTGCTCGCCAGCGCTCTCCTGCTCGCCAGCACTTGCCTGCGCGCACGCGCCCTTCGGTCCCTGCTGCGCGCCCTGCGCGTCAACAGTCTCCTGAGAGCCGTCAACCTCCTGCTCGTCAGCCCACTACTACACGCCCAGTTCCTGATGCGTGCCAACGTTCGCCCACGCACCCACGATCTTCGGATCTGGGTGCAGGCAAGGACATTGTTCCGTTGCCTCGCCAGCATTCCCCTGCGCGTCGACCGCCGCCTACGCAACACCGTGCGTTTTCTCCTGCGCGCACTTCTAAAGTGCATGCGCGCCCCTGCGCCCACGAGTCAACTCCTGAGCCCGCCCACGAGACTTCGCCCTCGAGCACTTCAACGCCCCCTGGCCCTGCGCCCCAGTTGGCAACTTCTCTCCGCGCCACTGTGCGCCATCCTACGCATCAGCGATCTCCTACACGCTAGCGTTCTCCTACGCGCCTGCGCGATCCTTCGCCTGTGTGCGAACGCTCACCAACGCGCCCACGCGTCTGATCGCCACAGGTCTCCGACTCGCCCACGCTGTAACTAGCCTGTGCGCAGTCGGTCGCCTACTCGCACGTGTCTTCGTTCGCCAACGTGCCATCGCTCGCCAACGCGCCATCGCTCGCCAACGCGTCATCGCTCGCCAACGCGCCATCGCTCGCCAACGCACCATCGCTCGCCAACACGCCATCGCTCACCAACGCGCCTCCTCTCGCCAAGGCTCCACCATTCGCCTATGCGCCATCGTTTTTCTGATCGCCAGCAATCACCCAGGCACTCGCGCACACCCTCACCTGTGCATTCACGCACACCTTTGCCTGCGCGCCCCCTCGCCCCCACGCCAACGCGTCCACGCGCCCCCTCGCCAACGCGTCCACGCGCCCACTCGCCCTCGCGCCCATGTGCCCGCGCGCCAACTCGCCAGCACACCCACGCGCGCCCGCGCCCTCATCTCCGCGCGCCTGCACGCCAACGGTCGCCCGCGCGTGACCCAGCGCCCACACGCAACCCAGCGCCCACGCGCGACTCAGCGATTCTGCCATCGCGCGACCCCCAACGCGATTCCCGCCGGGTTTCGCAGCGCGCCCAACCTTGCGAGTTACCGGGGCCGCATGCTTCCAGATTGTCCTCGCGATCGCCATCTCGAAAGCGCCGAGCACGCGTCCAGGAGCAGGAAGACTCATCGGAGAGTTCCAGGCAACATTCTTCTTCCCTTTCTTCTTTTCAGGCTGGCCCTGTAGTTTCCACTCCTAAGGATCAGCCGATCCCCTTCCCTCCAGCGGGAATCGCTGACACTACGTCAGTCAGCCATCAGCCTTGGTTTGGTTCCCTGATGAAAGCGGTCGTGCAGGCTATGAAGCCAGCCCTCGCCGATCTGGGACTAAAACCAAAGGCTCCCTCGCCCCCGCTGAAGAGAAGGAGAGGAGTGGATTTCGCGGTAACTTCTCCCAGGGTTAAGCTGGCTCCCAAGAGGTCCGTCGGGAAGGCCCCTTCCCCTTTGCAGGCGTTTTCTCCTTCTCCTGTGGACGAACCTTTCCCGTCCTCGGGAGAATCCAGTGAGCTGAGGCACTCTTCCACGGCACATTGAGGAACCCCACCTCAAGGAAGAGAAACGTCTTGCGTAGGAGGGACCTTCCAGACCTCTTTGCTGGAGTCCTGTATCCCTCCCAGGAGGGAACCCAAGGACTCAAAGACGATACCCAAGTCATCATCGAGGTGTCGTCCAGAGCCAACCTTTCCCCGGGAGAACGTCCGTGTGTCCCCCCCATGAAGAGCCAATGGGGACAGGAGACTTAGCTGCCAGTCCACAAGGAGGAGAGCAGCGCGAGTCGGAGCACGCCTTCTGGCAGGTCCTTAATCTAATGAAGCAACTCAATAGTTTTAAGGACCCGGAGACCGCCCCTCGCGAAGACAAGGATACGGTCCTGGACCATGTTTACGGTATTCAGAAGCCCCCCAAGAATAGTGCAGCCCTGCCCTGGTCCCAGGGGGTGAAGAGTGCCAGGGACAAGGTCGAGGGCCAGCTTTCCGAGCTCGCCTCCTCCAGCCGTTCTTTTGCCGGGAACAAGCTCCTCCCACCTCCTCGCGTTCAGCAAAGGAGGTACTTCAAGATCATGGAGGAGTCTTGTTTAGCTCTTCCCCTCCACCACTCCGTGGAAGAGCTCACCAGGGGTCTCTCTTTAGAGAAACTCAATGCCCGGCAGGTGACATTCTCAGCGTCGAGATCCTGAGCCAAGAGAAAGTCGCGAAGTGTGCCATGCAGGCCACTTCATGGCTGAATGTCTGGCTAGGGTCTCTGGGCATCCTATTGCTCTCTGAGGACTTGTCCAAGGAGAGCAATAGGAAGGCCCTGGAGACCTTCCTCCTCTCGGGCACGCGCTCCATCGAGTTTTTAGCTCACCAGGTCACTAACCTGTGGGCTAACTCGATTCTTAAGCGTCGTGATGCGGTGACTGAGAGGTTCCACCCGAAGGTCCCCGCTATGGATGTCAGCAAGCTCAGACATTCCTCCATCCTTGGTGGAAACCTGTTTGAGCCCAAGGATGTAGAACGGACAGCTGAGAGGTGGAGGAAGACGAGTCATGATTCGCTCCTCCAGAAGGCCCTTACATCTCGGCCCTACAAACCTCCAGCTCCTCAACAACAACAGCAGCCTTGCAGGACACTGAAGCAGGCTCCGGCAGCTAAGACCAAGGTGTCTAAACCGCAGCCCTTCCCTGTCAAAGACAAGAAGGGCGGAAAGTCCTCCAGGGGAGGCAGAAATCCTAGAAGGAGCGGCCGAGGCCACAAACGCTAGGAGTGGCAATCCTCCTGCATGTCCACCTGTGGGGGGATACCTGCAAACTTGCGTGCTCAGGTGGCAGCAACACGGGGCTGATTCCTGGACGGTCCCTGTGATCGGACAAGGATATCGCGTCCCGTTCATATCATCTCAACCTCCCCTGACAGCAAATCCAGTGTCGTTGAGCTCCTATGCCATGGGATCGGCAAAGGGGCTAGCCCATCGGGCAGAAGTCAAGACCATGCTCAAGAAGGATGCTCTCCAGGAGGTCGTAGACGGCTCCCCAGGCTTCTTCAGTCGACTCTTTCTTGTAAAGAAGGCATCTGGAGGCTGGAGACCCGTCATCGACCTCTCAGCCCTGAACAAGTTTGTCAAGCAAACTTCGTTCAGCATGGAGACAGCAGACACGGTCAGACTTGCAGTGAGACCGCAAGACTTCATGTGCACACTGGATCTGAAGGACGCGTACTTCCAGATCCCAATCCATCCGTCTTCCAGGAAGTACCTAAGATTCAGCCTAGACAACAAGATCTACCAGTTCAAGGTGCTGTGTTTCGGTCTCTCCACAGCACCTCAGGTGTTCACCAGAGTGTTCACACTGATATCTTCGTGGGCGCACAGGAACTGCATCCGTCTCCTCTGTTATCTGGACGACTGGCTGATATTGGCAGACTCGGAGTCGACCCTTCTTCAACACCGAGACAGGCTTCTGGGAGTTTGCCAAGATCTAGGGATCATGGTAAATCTGGAGAAGTCCTCTCTGCTCCCAACACAACGACTGGTATATCTAGGCATGATATTAGACACCAATCTCCACAAAGCCTTTCCATCAGACGACAGGATAGCAAGGCTGAGGAGGGTTGTAAAGCCTTTCCTCAGACGAGAAGACCTTTCAGCCCAATCTTGGTTACGTCTCTTAGGTCACCTAGCCTCCTTGGCCCGTCTAGTTCCTAACGGCCGCCTCAGGATGAGATCCCTGCAGTGGCGGCTCAAGTCCCAGTGGGATCAAGGCATCGATTCCCCTGACTCTCTGGTCTCGATAGGACCTGCGGAACAGACCGACCTGCGATGGTGGCTGACCGACGACAACCTTCGAAAGGGAGTGGATCTTCTCGTCCTTCCCCCGGATTTGATGCTGTTTTCGGACGCATCAAAAGAAGGGTGGGGGGCCCACGTTCTGAACCAGAGGGCCTCAGGCCTATGGTCAGAATCAGAAAAGTACCTCCACATCAACCTGCTAGAGATGAAGGCCGTATTTCTGGCCCTTCAACAGTTCCAACAGATCCTGGCGGGCCACTCCGTGGTGGTGATGAGAGACAACACCACAGTAGTGGCTTATATCAACAAGCAGGGAGGTACCTTTTCACTACAGCTATCCCATCTTGCAGTAGAGATACTGAGATGGACCGAAGTCCACTCGATTCCACTATCGGCTCGCTTCATTCCTAGCAAAAGGAATGTGCTCGCCGACAGTCTGAGCAGAGCTTCGCAGATAGTGAGTACCGAGTGGTCTTTGTATCCTCAAGTAGCCAACAAAGTCCTGACTTTGTGGGGTTCCCCGACAGTGGACCTGTTCGCGACAGCCTTGAATTTCAAGCTGCCGCTGTACTGCTCCCCAGTCCCGGACCCCAAGGCACTCTAGCAATATGCCTTCCAACAACGGTGGACAACATCGACGTGTACGCCTTCCCACCGTTCTGTCTGATGTGAAGGATGCTCAACAAGACCAGACTATCGGTCAACCTGTCGATGACCTTAATAGCTCCGCTATGGCATCATGCAGAGTGGTTCCCGGACCTTCTGCAGCTCCTGACGGAACCCCCGAGGGAGCTTCCCCCACGACACGAACTACTCAGACAACCACATTGCAACATCTTCCACAAAGCCGTAGTATCACTTCGGCTTCACGCCTGGAGACTATCCAGCGTCTCCTCACTGAGAGAGGCTTTTCGCAACAAGTTACGGAAAGGATGTCTCGACACCTGCGAAAGTCATCCGCAGGGGTCTACCAGGCGAAGTGGAGAGTCTTCTGTGGTTGGTGTCGTGGGAGGGGTATCTCTCCCCTCGATGCCTCTATTCCAGCAATAGCGGAGTTCCTCGTTTATTTGCGGGAGGAAATGCGCCTTTCGGTCTCTGCGGTGAAAGGCTATCGCTCAGCCTTAAGCCTTGCCTTCAGGCTGAAAGGAATAGACATTTCCTCCTCGCTGGAACTTTCCTTACTCATACGTAGCTATGAGCTTACCTGCCCTCAGTCGGAAGTGAGACTGCCTCCTTGGAATGTGGTTCGGGTCCTCAGGGCTCTGAAGAGACCTCCGTTCGAACCATTACGCTAGGCTTCTGACCAACACCTGACTTGGAAGACGGTATTCCTGCTCGCTCTGGCTTCGGCCAAGCGAGTCAGTGAACTTCATGGTCTCTCATACGACATCGCCCATTCAAGGGGATGGGGGGAGGTAACGTTCAGGTTCGTCCCTGAGTTTGTTGCCAAGACTCAGAACCCTGGAGTGCCGGACCCACGGTTCGACTCCTTCAGGGTTGAGTCTCCGTTCCGTAACAGATGACCCAGATCATCTGCTACTCTGTCCAGTAAGAAGTCTGAGACATTATCTCAAGAGAACAGCTGCAGTCCATCCCCGCGTGCAAGCTCTGATTGTGAGCACGGGAAGGACGAAGAGGAGGGTCACCAAGAATACCATCTCAGCCTGGATTCGACGGACCTTCCTCCGTCATGTCGCCCTAGGGCACATGATATCAGGGGCATAGCTACGTCCCTGGCCTTCAAGAGAAACTTCTCTGTGACGCAGGTGCTACAAGCTGGGGTCTGGAAGCGTCAAACGACCTTCACAGCCCACTACCTGCAGTACGTGACCCACAGGAGCCTCGATACTTTTTCTATCGGCCCTGTGGTGGCTGCACAACAGCTGGCCTAACCTCAGGCTCCTTAATGGACAAGTAGCAGAAGGTTGAGGGCACTGTTACCCGGTTTTAGTCTGCGTGAATGAAAGAGTATGTCTGGCCCTTACTTCTTTCTTCATTCTCCCCTCTCTTGGGGAGTGCAGTATCCTGGGTCTCTGCATAGCTGACCTTAAGCCTCTGCAGGTAAACCATGCTTCCTTGTGTTCCTAGTATAAAGTATAATACTGTCGCGTCCCCATACCCTGACGAGGTGGTATGGGGACGTCTTAGCCTAGAATTCCATATAAAGGACATCAGGTCAACTTCCTAGGACGAGTCACACTTCATCTCTCCACACACAACTTATGTAGGCCGCTCGTTTCTTGCGTAGCAAGAAACCTGCGAGGCGCAGGGACTCATCTTCTTGAACTGCTGCTCACTCGGATTCTGAGTCAGCGGGTAAGCCAAAGCCAGTAAGGCTGGGGACTTTCCACCCTACCTAAGGGTAAGTCACCCTATGTAAATAGCGTGGTTTGTATTTCGGTTACGGAACAAATGACAAATTCGGAGATAATTTGTATTTTTCCTAACCATACAAACCTTAGCTATTTACACATATTTGCCCACCAGCCCTGTCCCCCAAGACAAGTCCTACCTCTAAGTGAAGTGAGGCAGCTCACTGGTGTAGGGGGGGAGGGGTAGCTAGCTACCCCTCCCCTACCCCCGTGCTAACTAGCGCGGGGGGATAGTTTAACCCTCGTTAAAATCTAATGGCTCGTCATTTCAGCTACGCTGAAAGTAAACCCTATGTAAATAGCTAAGGTTTGTATGGTTAGGAAAAATACAAATTATCTCCGAATTTGTCATATTTCTCCTTCAGAGGTTTCTTTGAAGAGAGAAAATTCCAAGGCTTCTTCTTCCGTAGCCCTTTCCTCCTCCGAAGCTCCCACTCGATCGGTCTCTTCTGAGAGGCCGGCGAGTGGTAGCATAGACCGCATTGCTGTTGACCGATCCCTGGGTGCGGGAGAGGTAGTTGCCTCCCATAGCGAGGCAGCTGCCCCTCCTCCCCCGGAGGAGGATATTGATTTTCAATTGCCTGTTAATAATAATGATTTATTACAGCTTTGGGCTTCTTTGGGGCTTCAGGGTTTGCCCTCTAAGGAAGCCCTGTTTGACATGATCAAACTGGGTGCAGCTGTTAAACAATCGCCGACGACAGCAGGGATAGATCCTCTGTCTGTCGTTGACGTTGTTGTAACAGAGGCATCGAGTGTTTCTGATCAAACACCTGTGCCTGTTGTTGCTGAGGTAGCTGAAGGCTTAGTTTCCCCCTCCGAACATCCTTCGAGGGAGGAACTAAGTCCTACGGTCTCTCGTGCCGGTGATTCTCCACCTCAGGGGGAGTTCACTAACAGAGACTCCTCTGCGGAGGTCCTACGAAGGTCAGAGTTCTGATCCAACGGCCCCTCTTGTGCATATAAGGAGGAAGGCTCGGCCTCCCCTTCGCCGTAGAGGTCTTCCTTCTCCTAACAAGGGAGTTAAGAGGAGCCTCTTCGGCTCGTCATCCTCGCAGTCCTCTGCGGAGGAGACAACTCGCCGATCACCGTTCCTGCCAGCTACCACCTTAGACCTCTCCAGAGATCGTTCGCGATCCCCGTCGGAGGATGGTCGTCCTTCGGGACTTTGTATCCAGTCACCCTCCAGACATGATGACCTGCCGTCTCCTTTCAAGGATGATGCGCGCTATGTGTCATCTAAACCTGACATTGCGCAGGCATCGGTCCCTTCGGGGCAAAAGGGTAATGAGCGCAAAACTGCGCATCAAACCCTTGCGCGCCAAGTTATACCTGCGCGCCCTTCTGCTGTTGCTGCTGCTGATCCTGATTTAGCGCCACTGTGCTCACCTGCGCGCGTGCACGCAAATGTTCCAGTTACGCGCCAGGGTTCCCCTGTGCGCCCACAACCTTCGGCACGCCCGCACCCATCAGCAGTTCCTGAATTAGCGTGCTCGCCTGCGCAAACGCGCCCGGCAGTTCCTGTTAAACGCGCTGTCCAAGAGGCACCTAAGTTAGCGCACAGGCTCTCACAGGTGCCTCTAGACCCCCAGCACTCTTATATTACCAAGAGTGATGCGCGCCAACCTTGCGCTGTTCCTGTTATAGGGCACACGCGCTCGCCAACGCATCAGCGCGCTTCTACATCCCAGCGCGCAGTCCAGGAGGTTCCAAAGATAGGGCACGGGCGCTCACGGGCTCCCCTGGACTCTCTACTTACTGCGCACAATATACTGACTGTGCGCAAGGTTCCAGTAACGCGCGAGGTTCCAGCTGCGCGCCCAGTTCCAGTTTTGCGCAATGCGAGCCCAACCCAACAGTGCACACCTACGGGTTCAATTCCTGCTGCGTGCCCTGTGCGCCCATCGCAACAGCGCACACCTGTGCGCCCACATCCTGATGTGCGCCATGCTCGCCCACGATCTCCGGTGCGCCCGGCTATCTCACGATCACCCTGCGCATCCTGTTCGCTCAGCTATCTTGCGATCGCCTAAGGCAACTGCGCAACCTGCACACCGCTCGCCTACGTGCCAGCGCCTAAACTCACCTTCGCGCAATCACGCCCACGCCCGGTCTTGACAGACACACGCCAGCGTGCTGCTGCGCACTCGCGCTCATCAGTAGCACATCAGCCTACTGCGCTCCCTCGCATCCAGCCTTCTACCTCGCATCCAGCCTTCTACCTCGCCTCATAAGATAGCTCCTGTGCGCCACACGCCCTCGCCATCCCCTACGCGCGCCCACGCACCTGCACCCTCAACCTCGCACGCCTACGCACCTGCGCCCTCAACCTTGCACGCCCACGCACCTGCGCCCTCAACCTCGCACGCCCACGCTTACGCGCGCGCGAGAGCATGAATATTTGGCTGCGCAAGATTCATTCACGCGCGACCCAGAACAGGGCTTTTCACGCGATCACCAGCGTGATCGGCGCACCGATCGCCAACGCGATCACGCTTGAGTTATAGGGATACAGGCGGGCAGGTCATCATCGCGTTCCCCTCCCCGCAAGCGCAGAACAGCGCGATCGCCAGAGGAGGGGAGGTTCCAGGACAGGTCTAAGGACTATCTTCTTCCTCCATTGCAGATTTTCAACAGGTGAACCCCCATGCGTCGACTCCTCCAAGGGATCGAACGATCCCCTTCCCTCCAGAGGGAGTATCTGACAGCGTGACTGTCAGTCAGCAGCCCTGGTTTGGTACCATTGTCAGAGCGCTTATGCAGGCTATGAAGCCTGTGCTTTCTGACTTGGGTCACAAATCAGTGGCAACTTCCTCCCCCCTGAAGAGGAAGAGAGGAGTCCCTGACGTGGTAGCTTCTCCAAGGGCTATCCTGTCTCCCCGCAAATCCTTACGGAAGGCTCCTACCCCTCCTCAGACATTCTTTCCCTCCCCTGCGGATGATTATTACCCATCCTCAGGAGAGTCGGAAGATCCGGTCCGTTCCCCCATTGCACCAATGGGGGAAACTCCGCCTCTTCCTGAAAAGTCTTCTTATACAGAGGTGGCGAAGGCCTTACATCCTTCATTGCTGGAGTCCTGTATCCCTCTTAGGAGGGAACCTAAGGACTCGAAGACTGTTCCCAAGTCTTCCGCAAGGACCCGACAGGAACAAGATAGACCCTTGGAAAATGTCCGCGAGTCTCCCCAGGAAGAGCCTCTGGGGACGGGAGACTTCGCTGCCAGTCCATCAGGAAGAGAGCATCAGGAGTCAGAACATGCGTTCTGGCAAGTCCTGACCCTCATGAGGAACCTCAATGGGATCCCAGACCCAGAGATTCCTCCTCGTGAAGGGAAGGGTACGGTCCTGGACCGAATCTACGGCACCCAGAAGCCCTCTAGGGCCAGTGCAGCTTTGCCCTGGTCTCAGGGGATGAAGAGTGCCAGAGACAAGGTTGAGGGTCAACTCTCTGAGCCTGCCTCTTCCAATAGATCCAGTGCCGGTAACAAGCTCCTCCCTCCTCCTCGAGTACATCAGAGGAGGTACTTTGAAATCCTAGAGGAGACTTGTTTGAGTCTTCCAATACACCATTCTGTGGAAGAACTCACTGGGGGAGTCCCTCTTGAGAGACTCTCCAACCGACAAGTGTCCTACTCTGCAACTGAGATCCTAAGCCTGGAGAAGGTTGCGAAGTGTGCCATGCAGGCTACTTCGTGGCTAGACATCTGGCTGTGATCTCTGGGCATCCTGGTACGTTCTGAGAATCTGTCCAAAGAAAGTACCAGGAAGGCGCTGGAGACATTCTTACTCTCAGGCACGCGAACCATTGAGTTTCTGGCCCATCAAGTCTCGAGCTTGTGGGCCAACACGATTCTCAAACATCGGGACGCAGTGGCTAAGAGGTTTCACCAGAAGGTCCCCAGTTCTGATGTTAGCAGGCTCAGACACTCTTCCGTTCTCAGTAAGAGCTTGTTTGAGCCAAAGGACGTGGAGCTAGCTGCTGAGAGGTGGAGGAAGTCCAATCAGGATTCCCTCATTCACAAGGCCCTGACATCGAGGCCTTACAAACCTCCAGCAGCTCAGCAACCCCGTCCAGTTAAGGACACTAGGAAGACAACGACAACGGCAGTGAAGCAGAAGGTGTCTAAGCCCTTTCCTGCCAAGGGCAGCAGAAAGGGCAAGAAGTCCTCCAGGGTAGAAGGTAAAAATCCTAGAGGGAGCGGCTGATGCCGTAAACGCTAGGATTGGCAGTCCCCCTGCATGTCCACCAGTGGGGGGATGCCTACAAAGTTGCGCGACAAGATGGCAGCAACTCGGGGCAGATACCTGGACGATTTCCGTAATTGGTCAGGTTATTGCGTCCCGTTCATCTCATGTCTTCCTCCCCTGACAGCGAATCCAGTGTCATTGAGCTCTCTTACCATGGGATCGGTAAAGGGACAGGCCCTCCGGGCAGAAGTCCAGACCATGTTGAAGAAGGACGCTCTCCAAGAGGTTGTGGACAGCCTAGGCTTCTACAGTTGACTCTTTCTTGTGCTAAAGGCGTCTGGAGGCTGGAGACCAATCATCGACCTCTCGACACTGAACGGGTTTGTCAAACAGACTCCATTCAGTATGGAGACGGCAGACACGGTCAGGCTTGCAGTGAGACCACAAGACTTCATGTGTACACTGGACTTGAAGGACGCGTACTTCCAGATCCCAGTCCACCCGTCTTCAAGAAAGTACTTAAGATTTTGCCTAGACAACAAGATCTACCAGTTCAAGTGTTCACCAAGGTGTTCACCCTGATTTCATCATGGGTTCACAGGATCGGCATCCGTCTCCTTCGCTATCTGGACGACTGGCAGTCTCGAAGGCAACCATTCTTCGCCTCCGAGACAAGCTTCTCGAGCTTTGCCAAGATCTAGGGATCATGGTAAACCTCGAGAAGTCCTCTCTGCAGCCCTCTCAGAGACTGGTATATCTAGGTATGGTCATAGACACCAATCTCCACAAAGCTTTCCCATCAGACGACAGGAGAAGAGCTTCCAGCCCAAACATGGTTATGTCTCCTCGGCCATCTCTCCTCCCTGTCCTGTCTCGTTCCCAACAGTCGCCTCAGAATGAGATCTCTCCAGTGGCAACTCAAGTCCCAGTGGAATCAAGGACACGATTCCCCGGACTCCCGGATCCCTATGGGACAGCCTGAATGGACGGACCTCCAGTGGTGGGTGGCAGACGAGAACCTATGAAAGGGAGTGGATCTTCTCGTCCTCCCCCCAGACTTGATATTGTTTTCGGACGCATCAAAGAAAGGGTGGGGGGCCCACGTTCTGAACCACAGGACCTCAGGCCTGTGGTCAGAATCAGAAAAGCACCTTCACATAAACCTGCTAGAAATGAAGGCCGTATTCCTGGCTCTTCAGAAGTTCCACCAAGTCCTGGCGGGCCACTCTGTGGTAGTGATGAGCGACAACACCACAGTAGTGGCTTATATCAACAAGCAGGGAGGTACATTTTCAGAGCAGCCATCCCATCTTGCAGTAGAGATACTGAGATGGTCCGAAGTCTACTCGATCACACTGGCGGCTCGCTTCATTCCAGGCAAAAGGAATGTGCTTGCCGATAGTCTGAGCAGAGCGACACAGATAGTGAGTACCGAGTGGTCTTTGGATCCTCAAGTAGCCAACAAAGTCCTGACTTTGTGGGGTTCCCCGACTGTGGATCTGTTCGCTACAGCGCTGAACAACAAGCTCCCGCTGTACTGCTCCCCAGTCCCGGATTCCAAGGCTCTCTGGCAAGATGCCTTCCAACAACAGTAGGACAACATCGATGTGTACGCCTTTCCCCCGTTCTGTCTGATGAGGAGAGTACTCAACAAGACCAGAATATCGGTCAAGCTTTCAATGACCCTCATAGCTCCGCTATGGCATCACGCAGAGTGGTTTCCGGACCTTCTGCAACTCCTTACGGATCCTCCGAGAGAACTCCCTCCACGTCACGAGCTACTCAAACAACCACACTCCAACATCTTCCACAAAGCCATAGCTTCGCTTCGTCTTCACGCCTGGAGACTATCCAGCATCTCCTCAAAGAGAGAGGATTTTCGCAACAAGTTGCGAACAGGATGTCTGGACACTTGCGCAAGTCATCCGCAGGGATCTACCAGGCGAAGTGGCGAGTTTTCTGTGGTTGGTGTCGTGGAAGGGGTATTTCTCCACTCGATGCCACCATTCCAGCAATAGGGTAGTTCCTCGTGTATTTGCGGGAAGAAATGCGCCTTTCAGTCTCGGCAGTGAAAGGCTATCGCTCAGCCTTAAGACTTGCCTTCAGGCTCAAAGGAGTGGACATTTCTTCCTCGCTGGAACTTTCTCTTCTCATACGAAGCTATGAACTTACCTGCCCTCAGTCGAAAGTGAAACCTCCTCCTTGGAACGTGGTTCGAGTTCTCAGGTCTCTAAAGAGACCTCCTTATGAACCACTACGCCAGGCTTCAGATCGCCACCTTACTTGGAAGGTGGTGTTCCTGCTAGCTTTGGCCTCGGCCAAGCGAGTCAGCGAACTACATGGTCTCTCATACGACATCGCCCATTCAAGGGGATGGGGGAGGTAACGTTCAGGTTCGTCCCTGAGTTTGTTGCCAAGACTCAGAATCCGGGAGTGCTGGACCCTCGATTCGACTCTTTCCAGGTTTCGAGTCTCCGTTCTGTAACAGATGACCCAGACCATCTCCTACTTTGTCCAGTAAGGAGTCTGAGGTTGTATCTTAAAAGAACAGCTGCAGTCCATCCCCAGGTTCAAGCCCTGTTTGTGAGCACTGGGAAAACGAAGAGAAGGGTCACCAGGAATACCATTTCAGCCTGGATTCGCAAGGTGATACACCTAGCCTTGAATCCTGACCCTTCTCCGTCACGCCGCCCTAGAGTGCATGATGTCAGGGGCATAGCTACGTCCCTGGCCTTCAAAAAGAATTATTCAGTGACGCAGGTCCTGCAAGCTGGGGTGTGGAAGCGTCAGACCACCTTCACAGCCCACTACCTGCAAGACGTGACCCACAGGAGGCTCGATACTTTTTCTATCGGCCCTGTGGTGGCTGCACAACAGCTGGTCTAAACCTCAGGCTCCTTAATGGACAAGTAGCAGAAGGTTGAGGGCATTGTTACCCAGTTTTAGTCTGCATGAATGAAAAGGTATGTCTGGCCCTTATTCTTTTCTTCATCCTCTCCTCTCTTGGAGAAAGCAGCATCCTGGGTTCTCTGCACAGCTGACCTCAAACCACTGCAGGTAAACCATGCTTCCTTGTGTTCCTAGTATTAAGTGTAATACTGTCATGTCCCCATACCCTGACGAGGTGGTATTGGGAGTGTCCTAGCCTAGATTTCCATCTGAAGAACTCCAGGTTAACTTCCTAGGACGAGTCACTTTTCACCTTCGCACACACCTTACGTAGGCCGCAGCAGTTTCACAGCTGCTAGCGAGGAGCAGGGACTCCCTATTGTCTGAGTACGTAAACATTCGAATATGGAGTCCCCGGGCAAGCCAAAGCCAGTATGGCAGGGACTTACCACCCTTCCTAAGGGTTGAGTCACCTAATGTAAATAGCGTGGTTTGTATTTCAGTTACGGAACAAATGACAAATTCGTAGATAATTTGTATTTTTCCTAACTATACAAACCTTAGCTATTTACACATATTTGCCCACCAGCCCTGACCCCCGGGATAAGTCCTACCTCTAAGCAAAGTGAAGCACTCACTGTGTGTGTGAGGGGGGAGGGGTAGCAAGCTACTCCTCCCTACCCCCAGCTAACTAGCGATGGGGTAGTAAACCCTCGTTAAAATTCTTATGGCTCGTCATTCAGCTACGCCGAAGTAATTACCCTATGTAAATAGGTAACGTTTGTATAGTTAAGAAAAATACAAATTATCTATGAATTTGTCATTTTACAGGGCTAACACAAAAAATGATAGTACGTAATTATAGCCTATTGTTCCTTGATGGTTTAACAGGAGTACAAAGAAAAACTGGCTTAATGCTGACCCCTGGTGTAGTTCAACACTAACTTCAAAGGTTTATGTTTCCCCACCTGCTGTTATTATAGTACAAAAAGGACATTTATAATCCCCCCCTGACTTCACCTCTTTATCTTTGATGGAAACAATGCCCCAATCCTTGCAAAATCCTCAGGTAATATAGCTAGAAAATATGGTTTGCTTTTATGAGTGTTTGCTTTCTTATACCAGTTAATTTCTTACAAATTGAAAAAAAAAATGCAATTTCTCATCAAATCAAAAGGGGAAAATAGATTCATAGCCACTTTATTATAGGTGGCAGGACATCTGTGGTCAGTCATATCAAGATCAACTGTACCTATATTTTCTTTTTTGTACAGTATCTTGTATAATTCTAATTTAATTAACTAAAGTGTTAATTATACTATATAATGTCACCTCTATCTCTCTCTATTCCGTCTACACCTCTATAAAAATCGCTGTCTCTTTTTCAACCCTTGTAAAATGTTTGGCTTTGTATGTTATGTAATTTACAAAATTATACTCTGAAATGCTATAGCCACAAATAATCCATTATTATGATACTGACTTTTCCTTCACAATAACTTACACCTAAAGAGAAACAGTTTCAAACCTATGAATTTTAGATAAAAATATTTGTTCCTACACAAAATACAAACCCTCATTCTTTACTATTGGAGATATTTTAGCGCGAGCTGGAAAATACGGCAGAAAAACCTTAACAAGGTCGTTAATGACCGGGCCGGTAGTTATCCACCTGTTAGGGGTGGGGGACTGCCGGCCGGTAGCTATTAAATACCTTCAATCGAATTCTAGCCGTCGCAGTGGTAACACCGCTGCTCCTACTTTTGTTTGACTGGCAGACTAGCCTTTGTTTAGTGTGTCTTTTGATTAACTTTTTCTTTTTCTTTCTTTATTACTGTAGATGTGATGTCCTCTATTATGAGGAAGTGTCCCGGGATTCCCCCGAAATCTTGTGGCACATTCATGTTACCACCGGAGGTGGATCCTCATTCCCTATGCCCTTCGTGTATAGGTCATAGGCCTTCTGAAGGCTCCCCCTGCCAAGTATGTAGAGAATGGTCGCCAACGCAGTGGGATAAGTTCATGAAGAGGAAGAAGAAATTCAAGAAAGATTCGTTACCTCCAGGTTCGACGTCGAAAGGTAAGGAGTCTGGGGCCTCTTCTTCGGTCTCTCGATCTATTCCTTCAGACTCTTCCTTGCCTCCTTCCTCCGGGGGGAAGTCAAGGAAGAGCGGCACCATTGACTTACCTCCCATTCCCCCGGGTCAGGCGGATCAAGTTGCCCCTCCCAGTGGGACAGTTTCTTCCATCATCAGAAATAATTCTATTACCGCTTCTATTCCAGATAACTTACGAGCGGTATGGCCTGCCCTTGGACTCCCTGGTTCTCCTTCGGTGGAAGTATGGAACCAGTTCCTTGCGGGTACAGTTTTACCTCAGGTCCCTTCTGTTTTGGAGCCTTCGGGAGTTCCAGACCTCGCCGACATCCCGTCAGCACAATCGGCGGCCGCCGAAGTGTCAGCAGATGTAAGAACTTCAGCTCCCGCGGAACCTACTTCGCTCCGTGCTTGCTCTTCTACTAAACAACGTCGCAAGCGCGATCATCGCGATACCTCTCCCTTCTCCTCATCCTCCTCCTCCTCCTCCTCCTCCTCCTCCTCCTCCTCCTCCTCCTCCTCCTCATCCTCATCGTCTTCGTCATCCTCGGAGGATAGGAGAGAGAGAGAGAAGAGAAAAGGGGAGCTCACTCTCCTTCGCCCAGACGTTCTCGTCGGAGAGAGAGGCGACATAGGAAGAGACGTCATCGTTCTAGCTCTTCCTCGCCTTCTGTCTCTTCACGAAATGTCTCGCCAAGAAGCAATAAGCGCTCTCTCATAAACATAAGAAGAGTACATCCTCGCGTCATCGTTCTGCTTCACGATTGTCTTCCTCTTGCGAGGAATCAGCTTTCCCTAGGAATATCGGCAATGGAGTATGCTACTTCGCCGTTACCTTCAGACACTCGAGCTTCTATTGCCCCCCCCTCGCGAGGAATTAGCGCAACCGGAAGATTCCTCGGAAGAACAACCATCAAAAGATTTAGAGTCCGCCTCTGAGGGCTCTAAGAACGATGTGTAATATCTCAGGCCTCGGAGATTTACATCTGTCACCTCGACATACCGACGCTCCAGCCTTAGACAGACTATGTCGTCCCCCACCAAACCCTAAGACCAGAATCGAACTTCCCTAGTGTATTCACACTGCAGGCCATCTGAGGAAGGTCTCGCAGGCCGTTTCTGGGGAAACGGGTTCCTTGAAGTCTTCGAGGCAAAGGCGTTTTTACAAGGTCAGAGACGTCAATCCTTCTCTTCTGACACTGGATCTCCTCACAGCAAGGCTCACACCTGGCTGCTCTGCAGAGAGACTCTCTTCTCTCCCAGTCTCTTTCACCGCCACAGAAGCCTCGGCAATGGAAGCAGCGTCAATGTCCCTTTTGGAGGCATTATCCTGGTTTGACACGTGGTCAGGTACAGACGGCTGCCTAGCTAGTCATGAAGACCTTTCAAACCAAAACTCCATGCAGTCCCTACAGGAAGTCATGGCACCCGGGGCCAAAACAATGGACTTCCTAACTGCTACGGCTGCAACAATGTGGGGCAACTGGATTCTCAAAAGGAGGGAATCAGTAGTCTCCAGACTTCATAGGAGCATCGGTAAGACTGAAAAGTCCGATTTAAGGAACTCGGATCTTCTGCAACCTCTCCACTTTTCTAAGCAGGCGGTCTCCTCTGCCCTGGATACTTGGAGGAAAGAGACGCATGACACCGCGATGCAAAAGGCTGCTTCCTTTCGCCGAATGCAACAGCAGCCAAATCCACAACCCAAATCAACAATCACAACTCCACTGCCAGCCAAGACCTTCAGCCGCCCATCTTTTACACCCAAACCTATGAGCAGAGGAAAGTCGGCTCCTCCTAAGGCTAAAGGCAGAGGGAGGAACCCTAGACAGAAATAGGGTCATGGCTCCCCCCTCACAGCGCGTAGAGGGGTGCCTCTGGGCATCCTATTGCTCTCTGAGGACTTGTCCAAGGAGAGCAATAGGAAGGCCCTGGAGACCTTCCTCCTCTCAGGCACGCGCTCCATCGAGTTTTTAGCTCACCAGGTCACTAACCTGTGGGCTAACTCGATTCTTAAGCGTCGTGATGCGGTGACTGAGAGGTTCCACCCGAAGGTCCCCGCTATGGATGTCAGCAAGCTCAGACATTCCTCCATCCTTGGTGGAAACCTGTTTTGAGCCCAAGGATGTAGAACGGACAGCTGAGAGGTGGAGGAAGACGAGTCATGATTCGCTCCTCCAGAATGCCCTTACATCTCGGCCCTACAAACCTCCAGCTCCTCAACAACAGCAGCAGCCTTGCAGGACACTGAAGCAGGCTCCGGCAGCTAAGACCAAGGTGTCTAAACCGCAGCCCTTCCCTGTCAAAGACAAGAAGGGCGGAAAGTCCTCCAGGGGAGGCAGAAATCCTAGAAGGAGCGGCCGAGGCCACAAACGCTAGGAGTGGCAATCCTCCTGCATGTCCACCTGTGGGGGGATACCTGCAAACTTGCGTGCTCAGGTGGCAGCAACACGGGGCTGATTCCTGGACGGTCTCTGTGATCGGACAAGGGTAACGCGTCCCGTTCATATCATCTCAACCTCCCCTGACAGCAAATCCAGTGTCGTTGAGCTCCTATGCCATGGGATCGGCAAAGGGGCTAGCCCATCGGGCAGAAGTCAAGACCATGCTCAAGAAGGATGCTCTCCAGGAGGTCGTAGACGGCTTCCCAGGCTTCTTCAGTCGACTCTTTCTTGTAAAGAAGGCATCTGGAGGCTGGAGACCCATCATCGACCTCTCAGCCCTGAACAAGTTTGTCAAGCAAACTTCGTTCAGCATGGAGACAGCAGACACGGTCAGACTTGCAGTGAGACCGCAAGACTTCATGTGCGCACTGGATCTGAAGGACGCGTACTTCCAGATCCCAATCCATCCGTCTTCCAGGAAGTACCTAAGATTCAGCCTAGACAACAAGATCTACCAGTTCAAGGTGCTGTGTTTCGGTCTCTCCACAGCACCTCAGGTGTTCACCAGAGTGTTCACACTGATATCTTCGTGGGTGCACAGGAACTGCATCCGTCTCCTCTGTTATCTGGACGACTGGCTGATATTGGCAGACTCGGAGTCGACCCTTCTTCGACACCGAGACAGGCTTCTGGGAGTTTGCCAAGATCTAGGGATCATGGTAAATCTGGAGAAGTCCTCTCTGCTCCCAACACAACGACTGGTATATCTAGGCATGATATTAGACACCAATCTCCACAAAGCCTTTCCGTCAGACGACAGGATAGCAAGGCTGAGGAGGGTTGTAAAGCCTTTCCTCAGACGAGAAGACCTTTCAGCCCAATCTTGGTTACGTCTCTTAGGTCACCTAGCCTCCTTGGCCCGTCTAGTTCCCAACGGCCGCCTCAGGATGAGATCCCTGCAGTGGCGGCTCAAGTCCCAGTGGGATCAAGGCATCGATTCCCCTGACTCTCTGGTCTCGATAGGACCTGCGGAACAGACCAACCTGCGATGGTGGCTGACCGACGACAACCTTCGAAAGGGAGTGGATCTTCTCGTCCTTCCCCCGGATTTGATGCTGTTTTCGGACGCATCAAAAGAAGGGTGGGGGGCCCACGTTCTGAACCAGAGGGCCTCAGGCCTATGGTCAGAATCAGAAAAGTACCTCCACATCAACCTGCTAGAGATGAAGGCCGTATTTCTGGCCCTTCAACAGTTCCAACAGATCCTGGCGGGCCACTCCGTGGTGGTGATGAGAGACAACACCACAGTAGTGGCTTATATCAACAAGCAGGGAGGTACCTTTTCACTACAGCTATCCCATCTTGCAGTAGAGATACTGAGATGGACCGAAGTCCACTCGATTCCACTATCGGCTCGCTTCATTCCTAGCAAAAGGAATGTGCTCGCCGACAGTCTGAGCAGAGCTTCGGAGATATTGAGTACCGAGTGGTCTTTGTATCCTCAAGTAGCCAACAAAGTCCTGACTTTGTGGGGTTCCCCGACAGTGGACCTGTTCGCGACAGCCTTGAATTTCAAGCTGCCGCTGTACTGCTCCCCAGTCCCGGACCCCAAGGCACTCTAGCAATATGCCTTCCAACAACGGTGGGACAACATCGACGTGTACGCCTTCCCACCGTTCTGTCTGATGTGAAGGATGCTCAACAAGACCAGACTATCGGTCAACCTGTCGATGACCTTAATAGCTCCGCTATGGCATCATGCAGAGTGGTTCCCGGACCTTCTGCAGCTCCTGACGGAACCCCCGAGGGAGCTTCCCCCACGACACGAACTACTCAGACAACCACATTGCAACATCTTCCACAAAGCCGTAGTATCTCTTCGGCTTCACGCTTGGAGACTATCCAGCGTCTCCTCACTGAGTGAGGCTTTTCGCAACAAGTTACGGAAAGGATGTCTCGACACCTGCGAAAGTCATCCGCAGGGGTCTACCAGGCGAAGTGGAGAGTCTTCTGTGGTTGGTGTCGTGGGAGGGGTATCTCTCCCCTCGATGCCTCTATTCCAGCAATAGCGGAGTTCCTCGTTTATTTGCGGGAGGAAATGCGCCTTTCGGTCTCGGTGGTGAAAGGCTATCGCTCAGCCTTAAGCCTTGTCTTCAGGCTGAAAGGAATAGATATTTCCTCCTCGCTGGAACTTTCCTTACTCATACGTAGCTATGAGCTTACCTGCCCTCAGTCGGAAGTGAGACCGCCTCCTTGGAATGTGGTTCGGGTCCTCAGGGCTCTGAAGAGACCTCCGTTCGAACCATTACGCTAGGCTTCTGACCAACACCTGACTTGGAAGACGGTATTCCTGCTCGCTCTGGCTTCGGCCAAGCGAGTCAGTGAACTTCATGGTCTCTCATACGACATCGCCCATTCAAGGGGATGGGGGGAGGTAACGTTCAGGTTCGTCCCTGAGTTTGTTGCCAAGACTCAGAACCCTGGAGTGCCGGACCCACGGTTCGACTCCTTCAGGGTTGAGTCTCCGTTCCGTAACAGATGACTACTACTCTGTCCAGTAAGAAGTCTGAGACATTATCTCAAGAGAACAGCTGCAGTCCGTCCCCGCGTGCAAACTCTGTTTGTGAGCACGGGAAGGACGAAGAGGAGGGTCACCAAGAATACCATCTCAGCCTGGATTCGACGGACCCTCCTCCGTCATGTCGCCCTAGGGCATTGGATATCAGGGGCATAGCTACGTCCCTGGCCTTCAAGAGAAACTTCTCTGTGACGCAGGTGCTACAAGCTGGGGTCTGGAAGCGTCAAACGACCTTCACAGCCCACTACCTGCAGTACGTGACCCACAGGAGCCTCGATACTTTTTCTATCGGCCCTGTGGTGGCTGCACAACAGCTGGCCTAACCTCAGGCTCCTTAATGGACAAGTAGCAGAAGGTTGAGGGCACTGTTACCCGGTTTTAGTCTGCGTGAATGAAAGAGTATGTCTGGCCCTTACTTCTTTCTTCATTCTCCCCTCTCTTGGGGAATGCAGCATCCTGGGTCTCTGCATAGCTGACCTTAAACTTCTGCAGGTAAACCATGCTTCCTTGTGTTCCTAGTATAAAGTATAATACTGTTGCGTCCCCATACCCTGACGAGGTGGTATGGGGACGTCTTAGCCTAGAATTCCATATAAAGGACTTCAGGTCAACTTCCTAGACCGAGTCACACTTCATCTCTCCACACACAACGTATGTAGGCCGCTCGTTTCTTACGTAGCAAGAAACCTGCGAGGCGCAGGGACTCTTTTTCTTGAACTGCTGCTCACTCGGATTCTGAGTCAGCGGGTAAGCCAAAGCCAGTAAGGCTGGGGACTTTCCACCCTACCTAAGGGTAAGTCACCCTATGTAAATAGCGTGGTTTGTATTTCGGTTACGGAACAAATGACAAATTCGGAGATAATTTGTATTTTTCCTAACCATACAAACCTTAGCTATTTACACATATTTGCCCACCAGCCCTGTCCCCCAAGACAAGTCCTACCTCTAAGTGAAGTGAGGCAGCTCACTGGTGTGGGGGGGGGAGGGGTAGCTAGCTACCCCTCCCCTACCCCCGTGCTAACTAGCGCGGGGGGATAGTTTAACCCTCGTTAAAATCTACTGGCTCGTCTTTTCAGCTACGCTGAAAGTAAACCCTATGTAAATAGCTAAGGTTTGTATGGTTAGGAAAAATACAAATTATCTCCGAATTTGTCATATTTCTCCTTCAGAGGTTTCTTTGAAGAGAGAAAATTCCAAGGCTTCTTCTTCCGTAGCCCTTTCCTCCTCCGAAGCTCCCACTCGTTCGGTCTCTTCTGAGAGGCCGGCGAGTGGTAGCGTAGACCGTATTGCTGTTGACTGATCCCTGGGTGCGGGAGAGGTAGTTGCCTCCCATAGCGAGGCAGCTGCCCCTCCTCCCCCGGAGGAGGATATTGATTTTCAATTGCCTGTTAATAATAATGATTTATTATAGCTTTGGGCTTCTTTGGGGCTTCAGGGTTTGCCCTCTAAGGAAGCCCTGTTTGATATGATCAAACTGGGTGCAGCTGTTAAACAATCGCTGACGACAGCAGGGATAGATCCTCTGTCCGTCGTTGACGTTGTTGTAACAGAGGCATCGAGTGTTTCTGATCAAACACCTGTGCCTGTTGTTGCTGAGGTAGCTGAAGGCTTAGTTTCCCCCTCCGAACATCCTTTGAGGGAGGAACTAAGTCCTACGGTCTCTCCTGCCGGTGATTCTCCCCCTCGGGGGAGTTCACTAACAGAGACTCCTCTGCGGAGGTCCTACAAAGGTCAGAGTTCTGATCCAACGGCCCCTCTTGTGCATATAAGGCGGAAGGCTCGTCCTCCCCTTCGCCGTAGAGGTCTTCCTTCCCCTAACAAGGGAGTTAGGAGGCGCCTCTTCGGCTCGTCATCCTCGCAGTCCTCTGCGGAGGAGACAACTCGCCGATCACCGTTCCTGCCAGCTACCACCTTAGACCTCTCCAGAGATCGTTCGCGATCCCCGTCGGAGGATGGTCGTCCTTCGGGACTTTGTATCCAGTCACCCTCCAGACATGATGACCTGCCATCTCCTTTCAAGGATGATGCGCGCTATGTGTCATCTACACCTGACATTGCGCAGGCATCGGTCCCTTCGGGGCAAAAGGGTAATGAGCGCAAAACTGCGCATCAAACCCTTGCGCGCCAAGTTATACCTGCGCGCCCTTCTGCTGTTGCTGCTGCTGATCCTGATTTAGCGCCACTGCGCTCACCTGCGCGCGTGCGCGCAAATGTTCCAGTTATGCGCCAGGGTTCCCCTGTGCGCCCACAACCTTCGGCACGCCCGCACCCATCAGCAGTTCCTGAATTAGCGCGCTCGCCTGCGCAAACGCGCCCGGCAGTTCCTGTTAAACGCGCTGTCCAAGAGGCACCTAAGTTAGCGCACAGGCGCTCACAGGTGCCTCTAGACCCCCAGCACTCTTATATTATCAAAAGTGATGTGCGCCAACCTCGCGCTGTTCCTGTTATAGGTCACACGCGCTCGCCAACGCATCAGCGCGCTTCTACATCCCAGCGCGCAGTCCAGGAGGTTCCCAAGATAGGGCACGGGCGCTCACGGGCTCCCCTGGACTCTCTACTAACTGCGCACAATATACCGACTGTGCGCAAGGTTCCAGTAACGCGCGAGGTTCCAGCTGCGCGCCCAGTTCCAGTTTTGCGCAATGCGCGCCCAACCCAACAGTGCACACCTACGGGTTCAATTCCTGCTGCGCGCCCTGTGCGCCCATTGCAACAGCGCACACCTGTGCGCCCACATCCTGATGTGCGCCATGCTCGCCCACGATCTCCGGCGCGACCGGCTATCTCACGATCGCCCTGCGCATCCTGTTCGCTCAGCTATCTTGCGTTCGCCTAAGGCAACTGCGCAACCTGCACACCGCTCGCCTACGTGCCAGCGCCTAAACTCACCTTCGCGCAATCACGCCCACGCCTGGTCTTGACAGACACACGCCAGCGTGCTGCTGCGCACTCGCGCTCATCAGTAGCACATCAGCCTACTGCGCTCCCTCGCATCCAGCCTTCTACCTCGCCTCATAAGATAGCTCCTGTGCGCCACACGCCCTCGCCATCCCCTACGCGAGCCCACGCACCTGCCCCCTCAACCTCGCACGCCCACGCTTACGGGCGCGCGAGAGCATGAATATTTGGATGCGCAAGATTCGTTCACGCGCGACCCAGAACAGGGCTTTTCACGCAATCACCAGCGTGATCGGCGCACCGATCGCCAACGCGATCACGCTCGAGTTACAGGGATACAGGCAGGCAGGTCATCATCGCGTTCCCCTCCCCGCAAGCGCAGAACAGCGCGATCGCCAGAGGAGGGGAGGTTCCAGGACAGGTCTAAGGACTATCTTCTTCCTCCATTGCAGATTCTCAACAGGTGAACCCCCATGCGTCGACTCCTCCAAGGGATCGAACGATCCCCTTCCCTCCAGAGGGAGTATCTGACAGCGTGACTGTCAGTCAGCAGCCCTAGTTTGGTACCATTGTCAGAGCGCTTATGCAGGCTATGAAGCCTGTGCTTTCTGGCTTGGGTCACAAATCAGTGGCAACTTCCTCCCCCCTGAAGAGGAAGAGAGGAGTCCCTGACGTGGTAACTTCTCCAAGGGCTATCCTGTCTCCCCGCAAATCCTTACGGAAGGCTCCTACCCCTCCTCAGACATTCTTTCCCTCCCCTGCGGATGATTATTACCCATCCTCAGGAGAGTCGGAAGATCCGGTCCGTTCCCCCATTGCACCAATGGGGGAAACTCCGCCTCTTCCTGAGAAGTCTTTTTATACAGAGGTGGCGAAGGCCTTACATCCTTCATTGCTGGAGTCCTGTATCCCTCCTAGGAGGGAACCTAAGGACTCGAAGACTGTTCCCAAGTCTTCCGCAAGGACCCGACAGGAACCAGATAGACCCTTGGAAAACGTCCGCGAGTCTCCCCAGGAAGAGCCTCTGGGGACGGGAGACTTCGCTGCCAGTCCGTCAGGAAGAGAGCATCAGGGGTCAGAACATGCGTTCTGGCAAGTCCTGACCCTCATGAGGAACCTCAATGGGATCCCAGACCCAGAGACTCCTCCTCGTGAAGGGAAGGATACGGTCCTGGACCGAATCTACGGCACCCAGAAGCCCTCTAGGGCCAGTGCAGCTTTGCCCTGGTCTCAGGGGATGAAGAGTGCCAGAGACAAGGTTGAGGGTCAACTCTCTGTGCCTGCCTCTTCCAATAGATCCAGTGCCGGTAACAAGCTCCTCCCTCCTCCTCGAGTACATCAGAGGAGGTACTTTGAAATCCTAGAGGAGACTTGTTTGAGTCTTCCAATACACCATTCTGTGGAAGAACTCACTGGGGGAGTCCCTCTTGAGAGACTCTCCAACCGACAAGTGTCCTACTCTGCAACTGAGATCCTAAGCCTGGAGAAGGTTGCGAAGTGTGCCATGCAGGCTACTTCGTGGCTAGACATCTGGCTGTGATCTCTGGGCATCCTGGTACGTTCTGAGAATCTGTCCAAAGAAAGTACCAGGAAGGCGCTGGAGACATTCTTACTCTCAGGCACGCGAACTATTGAGTTTCTGGCCCATCAAGTCTCGAGCTTGTGGGCCAACACGATTCTCAAACATCGGGACGCAGTGGCTAAGAGGTTTCACCAGAAGGTCCCCAGTTCTGATGTTAGCAGGCTCAGACACTCTTCCGTTCTCAGTAAGAGCTTGTTTGAGCCAAAGGACGTGGAGCTAGCTGCTGAGAGGTGGAGGAAGTCCAATCAGGATTCCCTCATTCACAAGGCCCTGACATCGAGGCCTTACAAACCTCCAGCAGCTCAGCAACCCCGTCCAGTTAAGGACACTAGGAAGACAACGACAACGGCAGTGAAGCAGAAGGTGTCTAAGCCCTTTCCTGCCAAGGGCAGCAGAAAGGGCAAGAAGTCCTCCAGGGTAGAAGGTAAAAATCCTAGAGGGAGTGGCTGATGCCGTAAACGCTAGGGTTGGCAGTCCCCCTGCATGTCCACCAGTGGGGGGATGCCTACAAAGTTGCGTGACAAGATGGCAGCAACTCGGGGCAGATACCTGGACGATTTCCGTAATTGGTCAGGGTTATTGCGTCCCGTTCATCTCATGTCTTCCTCCCCTGACAGCGAATCCAGTGTCATTGAGCTCTCTTACCATGGGATCGGTAAAGGGACAGGCCCTCCGGGCAGAAGTCCAGACCATGTTGAAGAAGGACGCTCTCCAAGAGGTTATGGACAGCCTAGGCTTCTACAGTCGACTCTTTCTTGTGCGAAAGGCGTCTGGAGGCTGGAGACCAATCATCGACCTCTCGACACTGAACGGGTTTGTCAAACAGACTCCATTCAGTATGGAGACGGCAGACACGGTCAGGCTTGCAGTGAGACCACAAGACTTCATGTGTACACTGGACTTGAAGGACGCGTACTTCCAGATCCCAGTCCACCCGTCTTCAAGAAAGTACTTAAGATTTTGCCTAGACAACAAGATCTACCAGTTCAAGTGTTCACCAAGGTGTTCACCCTGATTTCATCATGGGCTCACAGGATCGGCATCCGTCTCCTTCGCTATCTGGACGACTGGCAGTCTCGAAGGCAACCCTTCTTCGCCTCCGAGACAAGCTTCTCGAGCTTTGCCAAGATCTAGGGATCATGGTAAACCTCGAGAAGTCCTCTCTGCAGCCCTCTCAGAGACTGGTATATCTAGGTATGGTCATAGACACCAATCTCCACAAAGCTTTCCCATCAGACGACAGGAGAAGAGCTTCCAGCCCAAACATGGTTATGTCTCCTCGGCCATCTCTCCTCCCTGTCCTGTCTCGTTCCCAATAGTCGCCTCAGAATGAGATCTCTCCAGTGGCGACTCAAGTCCCGGTGGAATCAAGGACACGATTCCCCGGACTCCCGGATCCCTATGGGACAGCCGGAATGGACGGACCTCCAGTGGTGGGTGGCAGACGAGACCCTATGAAAGGGAGTGGATCTTCTCGTCCTCCCCCCAGACTTGATATTGTTTTCGGACGCATCAAAGAAAGGGTGGGGGGCCCACGTTCTGAACCACAGGACCTCAGGCCTGTGGTCAGAATCAGAAAAGCACCTTCACATAAACCTGCCAGAAATGAAGGCCGTATTCCTGGCTCTTCAGAAGTTCCACCAAGTCCTGGCGGGCCACTCTGTGGTAGTGATGAGCGACAACACCACAGTAGTGGCTTTTATCAACAAGCAGGGAGGTACATTTTCAGAGCAGCCATCCCATCTTGCAGTAGAGATACTGAGATGGTCCGAAGTCTACTCGATCACACTAGCGGCTCGCTTCATTCCGGGCAAAAGGAATGTGCTCGCCGATAGTCTGAGCAGAGCGACACAGATAGTGAGTACCGAGTGGTCTTTGGATCCTCAAGTAGCCAACAAAGTCCTGACTTTGTGGGGTTCCCCGACTGTGGATCTGTTCGCTACAGCGCTGAATAACAAGCTCCCGCTGTACTGCTCCCCAGTCCCGGATTCCAAGGCTCTCTGGCAAGATGCCTTCCAACAACAGTAGGACAACATCGATGTGTACGCCTTTCCCCCGTTCTGTCTGAAGCTTTCAATGACCCTCATAGCTCCGCTATGGCATCACGCAGAGTGGTTTCCGGACCTTCTGCAACTCCTTACGGATCCTCCACGTCACGAGCTACTCAAACAACCACACTCCAACATCTTCCACAAAGCCATAGCTTCGCTTCGTCTTCACGCCTGGAGACTATCCAGCATCTCCTATAAGTGAGAGGATTTTCGCAACAAGTTGCGAACAGGATGTCTGGACACTTGCGCAGGGGTCTACCAGGCGAAGTGGCGAGTTTTCTGTGGTTGGTGTCGTGGAAGGGGTATCTCTCCACTCGATGCCACCATTCCAGCAATAGGGGAGTTCCTCGTGTATTTGCGGGAGGAAATGCGCCTTTCAGTCTCGGCAGTGAAAGGCTATCGCTCAGCCTTAAGACTTGCCTTCAGGCTCAAAGGAGTGGACATTTCTTCCTCGCTGGAACTTTCTCTTCTCATACGAAGCTATGAACTTACCTGCCCTCAGTCGAAAGTGAAACCTCCTCCTTGGAACGTGGTTCGAGTTCTCAGGTCTCTAAAGAGACCTCCTTATGAACCACTACGCCAGGCTTCAGATCGCCACCTTACTTGGAAGGTGGTGTTCCTGCTAGCTTTGGCCTCGGCCAAGCGAGTCAGCGAACTACATGGTCTCTCATACGACATCGCCCATTCAAGGGGATGGGGGAGGTAACGTTCAGGTTCGTCCCTGAGTTTGTTGCCAAGACTCAGAATCCGGGAGTGCTGGACCCTCGATTCGACTCTTTCCAGGTTTCGAGTCTCCGTTCTGTAACAGATGACCCAGACCATCTCCTACTTTGTCCAGTAAGGAGTCTGAGGTTGTATCTTAAAAGAACAGCTGCAGTCCATCCCCAGGTTCAAGCCCTGTTTGTGAGCACTGGGAAAACGAAGAGAAGGGTCACCAGGAATACCATTTCAGCCTGGATTCGCAAGGTGATACACCTAGCCTTGAATCCTGACCCTTCTCCGTCACGCCGCCCTAGAGTGCATGATGTCAGGGGCATAGCTACGTCCCTGGCCTTCAAAAAGAATTATTCAGTGATGCAGGTCCTGCAAGCTGGGGTGTGGAAGCGTCAGACCACCTTCACAGCCCACTACCTGCAAGACGTGACCCACAGGAGGCTCGATACTTTTTCTATCGGCCCTGTGGTGGCTGCACAACAGCTGGTCTAAACCTCAGGCTCCTTAATTGACAAGTAGCAGAAGGTTGGGGGCATTGTTACCCGGTTTTAGTCTGCATGAATGAAAAGGTATGTCTGGCCCTTATACTTTTCTTCATCCTCTCCTCTCTTGGAGAAAGCAGCATCCTGGGTTCTCTGCACAGCTGACCTCAAACCACTGCAGGTAAACCATGCTTCCTTGTGTTCCTAGTATTAAGTGTAATACTGTCATGTCCCCATACCCTGACGAGGTGGTATTGGGAGTGTCCTAGCCTAGATTTCCATCTGAAGAACTCCAGGTTAACTTCCTAGGACGAGTCACTTTTCACCTTCGCACACACCTTACGTAGGCCGCAGCAGTTTCACAGCTGCTAGCGAGGAGCAGGGACTCCCTATTGTCTGAGTACGTAAACATTCGAATATGGAGTCCCCGGGCAAGCCAAAGCCAGTATGGCAGGGACTTACCACCCTTCCTAAGGGTTGAGTCGCCTTATGTAAATAGCGTGGTTTGTATTTCAGTTACGGAACAAATGACAAATTCGTAGATAATTTGTATTTTTCCTAACTATACAAACCTTAGCTATTTACACATATTTGCCCACCAGCCCTGACCCCCGGGATAAGTCCTACCTCTAAGCAAAGTGAAGCACTCACTGTGTGTGTGAGGGGGGAGGGGTAGCAAGCTACTCCTCCCTACCCCCAGCTAACTAGTGATGGGGTAGTAAACCCTCGTTAAAATTCTTATGGCTCGTCATTCAGCTACGCCGAAGTAATTACCCTATGTAAATAGGTAACGTTTGTATAGTTAAGAAAAATACAAATTATCTATGAATTTGTCATTTTACAGGGCTAACACAAAAAATGATAGTACGTAATTATTATAGCCTATTGTTCCTTGATGGTTTAACAGGAGTACAAAGAAAAACTGGCTTAATGCTGACCCCTGGTGTAGTTCAACACTAACTTCAAAGGTTTATGTTTCCCCACCTGCTGTTATTATAGTACAAAAAGGACATTTATAATCCCCCCCTGACTTCACCTCTTTATCTTTGATGGAAACAATGCCCCAATCCTTGCAAAATCCTCAGGTAATATAGCTAGAAAATATGGTTTGCTTTTATGAGTGTTTGCTTTCTTATACCAGTTAATTTCTTACAAATTGAAAAAAAAAAAAATGCAATTTCTCATCAAATCAAAAGGGGAAAATAGATTCATAGCCACTTTATTATAAGTGGCAGGACATCTGTGGTCAGTCATATCAAGATCAACTGTACCTATATTTTCTTTTTTTGTACAGTATCTTGTATAATTCTAATTTAATTAACTAAAGTGTTAATTATACTATATAATGTCACCTCTATCTCTCTCTATTCCGTCTACACCTCTATAAAAATCGCTGTCTCTTTTTCACCCCTTGTAAAATGTTTGGCATTTGTATGTTATGTAATTTACAACATTATACTCTGAAATGCTATAGCCACAAATAATCCATTATTATGATACTGACTTTTCCTTCACAATAACTTACACCTAAAGGGAAACAGTTTCAAACCTATGAATTTTAGATAAAAATATTTGTTCCTACACAAAATACAAACCCTCATTCTTTACTATAGGAGATATTTTAGCGCGAGCTGGAAAATACGGCAGAAAAACCTTAACAAGGTCGTTAATGACCGGGCCGGTAGTTATCCACCTGTTAGGGGTGGGGGACTGCCGGCCGGTAGCTATTAAATACCTTCAATCGAATTCTAGCCGTTGCAGTGGTAACACCGCTGCTCCTACTTTTGTTTGACTGGCAGACTAGCCTTTGTTTAGTGTGTCTTTTGATTAACTTTTTCTTTTTCTTTCTTTATTACTGTAGATGTGATGTCCTCTATTATGAGGAAGTGTCCCGGGATTCCCCCAAAATCTTGTGGCACATTCATGTTACCACCGGAGGTGGATCCTCATTCCCTATGCCCTTCGTGTAGAGGTCATAGGCCTTCTGAAGGCTCCCCCTGCCAAGTATGTAGAGAATGGTCGCCAACGCAGTGGGATAAGTTCATGAAGAGGAAGAAGAAATTCAAGAAAGATTCGTTACCTCCAGGTTCGCCGTCGAAAGGTAAGGAGTCTCGGGCCTCTTCTTCGGTCTCTCGATCTATTCCTTCAGACTCTTCCTTGCCTCCTTCCTCCGGGGGGAAGTTAAGGAAGAGCGGCACCATTGACTTACCTCCCATTCCCCCGGGTCAGGCGGATCAAGTTGCCCCTCCCAGTGGGACAGTTTCTTCCATCATCAGAAATAATTCTATTACCGCTTCTATTCCAGATAACTTACGATCGGTATGGCCTGCCCTTGGACTCCCTGGTTCTCCATCGGTGGAAGTATGGAACCAGTTCCTCGCGGGCACAGTTTTACCTCAGGTCCCTTCTGTTTTGGAGCCTTCGGGAGTTCCAGACCTCGCCGACATCCCGTCAGCACAATCGGCGGCCGCCGAAGTGTCAGCAGATGTAAGAACTTCAGCTCCCGCGGAACCTACTTCGCTCCGTGCTTGCTCTTCTACGAAACAACGTCGCAAGCGCGATCATCGCGATACCTCTCCCTTCTCCTCCTCTTCCTCCTCCTCCTCCTCCTCCTCCTCCTCCTCCTCCTCCTCCTCCTCCTCCTCCTCCTCCTCCTCCTCCTCCTCATCGTCTTCGTCATCCTCGGAGGATAGGAGAGAGAGAGAGAAGAGGAAAGGGAGAGCTCGCTCTCCTTCACCCAGACGTTCTCGTCGGAGAGAGAGGCGACATAGGAAGAGACGTCATCGTTCTAGCTCTTCCTCGCCTTCTGTCTCTTCACGAAATGTCTCGCCAAGAAGCGATAAGCGCTCTCGTCATAATCATAAGAAGAGTACATCCTCGCGTCATCGTTCTGCTTCGCGATCGTCTTCCTCTTGCGAGGAATCATCTAGGCACTATAAGAAGAAGAGCTCTACGATACATTCGCGCTCTTCATCACGAGAGATTTCTCGTAAGCGCAATAAGCGCTCCCGTTGGGGCGATGTTAAATCTAAGGAAAGAGAGCACTCTGAGTGCGATTCCTCCCCTTCACATTTTATCGGAAGGAGCTCAGAGCACCCTAGAGAGGGTAGAAATAATACTTCTTCTCGCCGTCGCTTTATATCAACAGAGAGAGAGCACTCCCGTCCTTCAACCTCCCGATCACGCAAAACTCCGGACATACCCGCGTGGGGTCATTCACCTCGCTCTCGTGGGTCAGACAGAACAGCTCCCGTTCCCGTACTTTCTAACGAGTTTCGGAATATGAGCTTCACGAGAACTTCAGAAGAAGACGCAGGGGTTCAACCATTCTTCTCTTCGGCTGAGAACAGAGGAGAAAGACCAGACCACCGATCAATGCAACCTCTCATTGAGACAGTACCATTAATTCGGTCACCTTCGCCTAAACCATCAACTTCCAGGCAAGATCAGGCGCGCGCGGCGCTGTTGGCTAGCGCCCAGCTTTCCCTGGGAATATTGGCAATGGAGTATGCTACTTCGCCGTTACCTTCAGACACTCGAGCTTCTATTGCCCCCCCCTCGCGAGGAATTAGCGCAACCGGAAGATTCCTCTTAAGAACAACCATCAAAAGATTTAGAGTCCGCCTATCTGAGGGCTCTAAGAACGATGTGTAATATCTCAGGCCTCGGAGATTTACATCTGTCACCTCGACATACCGACGCTCCAGCCTTAGACAGACTATGTCGTCCCCCACCAAACCCTAAGACCAGAATCGAACTTCCCTAGTCTATTCACACTGCAGGCCATCTGAGGAAGGTCTCGCAGGCCGTTTCTGGGGAAACGGGTTCCTTGAAGTCTTCGAGGCAAAGGCGTTTTTACAAGGTCAGAGACGTCAATCCTTCTCTTCTGACACTGGATCTTCTCACAGCAAGGCTCACACCTGGCTGCTCTGCAGAGAGACTCTCTTCTCTCCCAGTCTCTTTCACCGCCACAGAAGCCTCGGCAATGGAAGCAGCGTCAATGTCCCTTTTGAAGGCATTATCCTGGTTTGACACGTGGTCAGGTACAGAGGCTGCCTAGCTAGTCATGAAGACCTTTCAAACCAAAACTCCATGCAGTCCCTACAGGAAGTCATGGCACCCGGGGCCAAAACAATGGACTTCCTAACTGCTACGGCTGCAACAATGTGGGGCAACTGGATTCTCAAAAGGAGGGAATCAGTAGTCTCCAGACTTCATAGGAGCATCGGTAAGACTGAAAAGTCCGATTTGAGGAACTCGGATCTTCTGCAACCTCTCCACTTTTCTAAGCAGGCGGTCTCCTCTGCCCTGGATACTTGGAGGAAAGAGACGCATGACACCGCCATGCAAAAGGCTGCTTCCTTTCGCCGAATGCAACAGCAGCCAAATCCACAACCCAAATCAACAATCACAACTCCACTGCCAGCCAAGACCTTCAGCCGCCCATCTTTTACACCCAAACCTATGAGCAGAGGAAAGTCGGCTCCTCCTAAGGCTAAAGGCAGAGGGAGGAACCCTAGACAGAAATAGGGTCATGGCTTCCCCCTCACAGCGCGTAGGGGGCTGCCTGCAGGGGAGTTGGAGGAGGTGGAAGGCTATGGGGGCCATGCAATGGACCATCAAGGTGCTTCGTTGGGGGTACCGCATCCCCTTCATAGACTCTCCTCCTCCTCTAACTCCTCCCCCGATCTCGTCCTCCCAGATCCCTCAGGATCCCGGGAAACAGCAAGCCCTAGCTCAGGAGATCCAGAGCATGCTTCTAAAAGATGCCATTCAAGAGATCTCCAACGCTTCCCCGGGTTTTTTCAGTCTCCTCTTTCTGGTAGAGAAAGCCTCGGGAGGTTGGAGACCAGTAATCGATCTTTCGACCTTGAACCAGTTTGTAAAGCAAATTCCATTCAAAATTGAGACAGCTGCCTCCGTGACCCAAGTAGTACGTCCAGGAGACTTTATGGCATCTGTGGACTTAGCATATTTCCAAGTGCCGATCCATCGCACATCTCGGAAATTCCTGCGCTTTCTGGTTCAGGGTCGAACTTCGAGTTCAAGGTCCTGTGCTTCGGCCTCTTGACCGCCCCACAGGTCTTTACGAAGATTTTAGAACTCGTATCTTTGTGGGCTCTCAAGCACGGAATTCATCTGCTAAGATACCTGGACGATTGGCTACTAGCCTCGTCCAGGGAGCTAGCTCTGGATCACCTGAGAAGACTTCTGAGCCTTTTATTATTATTATTATTATTACTATCCAAGCTACAACCCTAGTTGGAAAAGCAAGATGCTATAAGCCCAGGGGCTCCAACAGGGAAAAATAGCCCAGTGAGGAAAGGAAATAAGGAAATAAATAAATGAAGAGAACAAATTAACAATAAAGCATTCAAAAAACAGTAACAACGTCAAAACAGACATGTCATATATAAACTATTAACAGCATCAAAAACAAATATGTCATAAATAAACTATAAAAAGACTCATGTCCGCCTGGTCAACAAAAAAGCATTTGCTCCAACTTTGAACTTTTGAAGTTCTACTGATTCAACCACCCGATTAGGAAGATCATTCCACAACTTGGTAACAGCTGGAATAAAACTTCTGGAGTACTGCGTAGTATTGAGCCTCGTGATGGAGAAGGCCTGGCTATTAGAATTAACTGCCTGCCTAGTATTACGAACAGGATAGAATTGTCCAGGGAGATCTGAATGTAAAGGATGGTCAGAGTTATGAAAAATCTTATGCAACATGCATAATGAACTAATTAAACGACGGTGCCAGAGATTAATATCTAGATCAGGAATAAGAAATTTAATAGACCGTAAGTTTCTGTCCAACAAATTAAGATGAGAATCAGCAGCTGAAGACCAAACAGGAGAACAATACTCAAAACAAGGTAGAATGAAAGAATTAAAACACTTCTTCAGAATAGATTGATCACCGAAAATCTTGAAAGACTTTCTCAATAAGCCTATTTTTTGTGCAATTGAAGAAGACAGAGACCTTATATGTTTCTCAAAAGTAAATTTACTGTCGAGAATCACACCTAAAATTTTGAAAGAGTCATACATATTTAAAGAAACATTATCAATACTGAGATCCGGATGTTGAGGACCCACCGTCCTTGATCTACTTACAATCATACTTTGAGTTTTGTTAGGATTCAACTTCATACCCCATAATTTGCACCATGCACTAATTCTAGCTAAATCTCTATTAAAGGATTCACCAACCCCAGATCTACATTCAGGGGATGGAATTGATGCAAAGAGAGTAGCATCATCAGCATATGCAACAAGTTTGTTTTCTAGGCCAAACCACATGTCATGTGTATATAGTATGAAAAGTAATGGGCCAAGAACACTACCCTGTGGAACACCGGATATCACGTTCCTATAATCACTATGGTGCCCATCAACAACAACTCTTTGAGATCTATTACTTAAAAAATTAATAATAATGCTAAGAAACAACCCACCCACTCCCAACTGTTTCAGTTTGAAAACAAGGGCCTCATGATTAACACGGTCAAAGGCAGCACTAAAATCAAGGCCAATCATACGAACTTCCCGACCACAATCAAGGGATTTCTGTACAGCATTGGAGATTGTAAGAAGGGCATCACATGCTCCAAGGCCTTTACGAAAACCAAATTGCAAACTAGGGAGTAGATGATTACCTTCAGCAAACCTATTAAGACGTTTTGCCAGAAGACGTTCAAAAACTTTAGATAATATGGGAGTTATGGAAATTGGGCGGTAATCAGTGGGACTTGAGCTACCACAAACACATTTACATAGAGGAGTAACATTACCAATTCTCCAACTAGGACCTGGGGATCCTTGTAAACGCAGAGAGGTCTTGCTTGACTCCGACCCAATTCTTAAACTATCTGGGTATGTCCATCAACACCCACGTAGGGAGAGTGTTTCCGTCGGAAGACAGGCTTCAGAGACTGGATCAGTCCATCGCCCATCTCCTGTCTCCACTCCCGCCTTCAGCCAAGTCGTGGCAGTGTCTTCTGGGTCATCTTTCCTCCCTGGAAAAACTAGTTCCAGGCGGAAGGTCGAGAATGAGAAGTCTCCAATGGCATCTGAAGACTGATTGGTCTCATAACACAGATTCCCCATTCTTGGCAGTGGAGGTTCCAAATCTGGTGTTACAAGATCTTCATTGGTGGTCAACCAGAGAGAATATCGAAAGGAGCATTCCCTTCCAAAGCCAAAGTCCGAAGTTAAAACTCTTTTCGGACGCGTCACTACGGGGATGGGGTTCCCACCTAGGCCCGAAATTAGCATAAGGAGTTTGGTCTCCAGTAGAGAAGTCTCTCCACATAAATCACCTGGAATTATTAGCAGACTGGAAAGGCCTAAAATTCTTTGTAGAAGATCTACAAGGACGAGAGGTGGTTCTGATGAGCGACAACTCCACAGCCGTCTCATACATCAACAAGCAAGGGGGTACTCTGGCAAGAGACCTCTGTCTGCTAGCAGTCCAGATTTGCCAGTGGGCAGAAAGTCACAGCATTGCTCTCACAGCCAGGTTTATTCCAGGCAGGAGAAACATCGTGGCAGATCAACTGAGCAGGCATCACCAAGTGCTGAGTGGCGAATGGTCTTTGGATCCTCGAGTAGCGAAGACAGTAATAGCTTTGTGGGGTTTCCCCACAATAGACCTGTTCGCCACCTCTGAATGCGAAACTTCCCCGCTACGGATCCCCAGTTCCAGCCCATCAGGCAGCGATCCAGGACGCCCTTCAACACTCCTGGGACAACCTGGGCGCATATGCCTTTCCACCCTTTTGCCTGCTCAGAAGGGTGATCAACAAACTCAGGACCTCCCGGAACTACAAACTAACGCTAATAGCTCCAGCATGACCAAGCAGAGAGTGGTACGCAGACCTCCTTTCCCTGCTGGTTCAAGTGCCGAGGTTTCTACCTTCAGAACCCCGTCTGTTGACGCAGCCACGCAGTGGTATCCCCCACGGGAGAATCCACTTCCTGAAGCTTCACGCCTGGAGGCTGTCCAGTCTCTCCTCAGAAGCAGAGGCTTTTCAGGGAAGGTAGCTGAACACATGTCCAGGCACCTGTGCCAATCCTCCACAAACCTCTACCAAGCAAAATGGAGAGTGTTTGCAGCTTGGTGTAGAGGGCGAGATGTCTCTCCACTCAATCCCTCTCTTCCATTAGTGGCAGACTTCCTGGTGTACCTCAGGGAGGAGAAACTCCTATCAGTCTCGGCAATTAAGTGCTATCGTTCAGCCTTAAGCTTCATCTGTAGACTGAGAGGAGTTGACTTTTCCACCTCAGAAGATATCACCTTGTTGATTCGAGGTTTTGAGAGATCTTGCCCCCCAGTGGAGATTAGACCACCACCTTGGGACGTGTCCCCGGTCTTATGTTCCTTGAAGGGACCTCCCTATGAGCCCTTAAATAGGGCCTCTGACTACTTCCTAACCCTTAAGACTGTCTTCCTAGTAGCTCTGGCCTCGGCAAAAAGGGTTGGTGAACTTCATGGTCTATCCTACGAAGTCACCCATTCTAGAGGATGGGGGAAAGTCTCACTCAACTTCGTGCCAGGCTTTGTGGCCAAAACTCAGAATCCTTCGTCAGCCGATGAGAGGTTTAGAGAATTTCAATTTTAAGTATTTAACTTAGCCGGTGAATATATAGCTGCAACTCTGTTGCTCGACAGACAAAAAACTGTACAAAAAAACTCGCTAGCGATCGCTATACAGGTTGCGGGTGTGCCCATCAGCGCCAACTGTCGGCCAGATACCAAACTCCATGTAAACAAAGACTCAAATTTTCTCTCTGTCGACGTGTCGACAAGACGTACTTTACTCGCTGTTGAAACCTGGAGTTTTTCCCATCATCTTTGGTGAAGTACTATATTCTGGTTTGAGCTTTCGCAGTGCAGGTGTTTTATCTTCATCTTAAATCTTGAACTCATTTTGGATAGATTTAATTTTTGGTGACAAAGAGAGTATGGACTTTCTTTGACTTTTAAATGGCCGACCCTTCCCTTAGACGGAAGTGTGTTTAGGCTTTTAGTAATTATCTTATCACGTTATAAATTAATTATAGATTTTCCTCTTTGATTAACTTTCCATTTATAATAAACATAAAAAATAAATTTTAATGTTTTGTTTATATGCGACCTTTCCTGAGAGTAGGCGGTCCTAACTTGGAAACCGAAGTTAATCAACGTTGAGCCCTTTAAATCGTAAATAGCTTTTAAAGAGCTAAGGATTTAAAACTTTTTAAATGAAATATTTTATGAAAGAATTTCTTTGAAAAGTCTTCGTACTGTTTTCAAAGATGAACTAACGTTTAGTTTATTTATGCTACGCAGTTTGCGCTCTATCGTTACGATAGAGAGAGAGAGTATCACGGTTTCACTTTGCAGAAAGAGTAAATCGATTCTGACGTTTTGTTCATTCTTCTTTCAAAGCTTAAATGTTTTAAATTCTATTTTAAAGGAACTTTTTAATTGAAAAACCTTTCAGTTTTTTCCTTTGGTCAAATAACATGTTTTTTTGACGAAACGTAATTGGGCTCTTCTCTTAGGTGCGAAATCAAGAGAGAAAGAGAGAGAGATATAGAGACGGAGGGAGAGAGAGGAGAGAAAACGTTCCGTTCAAGCGGGTAACGTTGTTCTCGAGTTACTCTCGTCCCTAGTCTCTGTACGGGGAGAAAGGATAAAACGTTTTTAGTTTTATTCTCGTCCCCAGGCAATGTACGGTGAGAGATTGAAAACGTAGTTTTGAATGAACTAGTGTTTATTCTCTTCCCCAACCACTGAATTTTTTTATCTTAAAAGATGTTTACTGTTTTTTTGCTGGTATTAATGTGCTTGCATTATACGCCTGATTTCGCATTTACTACCTTTTGATGAGGGTAGAATTGCGTGCTTCAGGTAGAAATCAGTAAAAGTTTCGATTTCAGTGAAATAAGTGCAAAAGAGAAAATCGTAGTGATAAAGTGATATTGCGCAAAGTGTTACAGTGTTGCGTCCGAGGGTTCGTCTGTTCGTGCCTGTCGTTCACCTAGTCCGGGACCTCTTGCAAGCTCCCAAGCCCAGGGGAGAAGTAATGTCGTACGACTTATGGGTTCGAGAGGCCTTGATCAGCGAACAGACGTTTCCCTCTATGGTATCGGGTGTATCTTACCAAGATCTCCCCTACCATAAGGCGAGAGAGACGTTTTTCTCCTCGTCATCCGAAGGCTTTTCGCATAAGAAACCTGTAACAAGGTTTCGAGACCCTTAAGCGAAAGTCAGTCCTTTCAGGACAGGTCCAGCGTCCTGGTTGCAGCCATTAGGACAGCTCTGACCCTATGCAGTCATCGGAAAACTGCTCGCCGCCTAACAAAAGCGTAACACAGACTCCGAGAGTCTTTTTTGTTGGCAAAGTGTTGCGGTCACAGACGTTACCCTCGTCTCTTACCGCAACCATTTCCGTGGATCCTTAATGGGTTGTACGGCAAGACATGGAGAATATGCTTGCCTCCCTTATGGAAGACTATTCTACCGATTAGTCCGTTGAATCTAGCCGTTTATCTCATCGATATCCTGGCTTTCAGCCAACCTAACGTTCCTTTGTGCATCCTGTTGACGTTGGCGTAGCTAAGTCACGTCAGTCAGGTTGTTTAGAACCACACTCGATGCGGTCTCGTGTGGATTTTCAGCCACATTTGGACGTTAGGCCACTTGCTGATGCTCCTGTTGACGTTCAGGACGTTCGCTAACAATCGGAGTTGACTTGTTTTGACGCTGTGCGTCAACCTCCGCATTCTAGAGTTGTTTTGACTGCTCAGTCTAGGCAGTCAAAGCAGTCTCGAGTGGACGCTGTGCGTCCTCACGCACCTGTTGTTGTTGACAGTTCACAGACTGTCAAGCAGTTACATGACGTTGCGTCCTGGTCCGCTACTAATGCACCAGTGTGTGTGGACTCTGCTTGTAAAGCATTGCCACCATGGTAGGTCTCTCCCTTGCTTGAGACTCAGCTTTTATCGGACAAGGTTCCTTTAGATGAGGAAGTTGCTGTTCCCCCTCCTACTGATATTCCCTTGAGGACTCTGTCAGACGGAGAGGAGCCTAAAGCTGCTTAGCCCTCTATGGACTTTAATTAAATCATGCTGATTTTTAAGGATCTTTGTCCGGATCTTTTTGTAACTGCTGCTCCTCGTTCGCCTAAACGTCAGAGCTTACACTAGGCCTAGCTACTTCGAAGCCGTTGTTTATAAGCTAGTGCTCTCTCGCTCTCCTAGAGAGCTTTACGTGTGCTAGGCGACTGGTTTATCACCAGGAGTTTGGGGGATACAGCCTTTGCTTTCCCTTCTTTTAAACTGGTTTATAGAGTGAGAGTCTGATATGACACGAGAGAAGTTCTCGGCTTGGGAGTTCCTGCCTCTGCCCAGATAGACTTCTCAAATCTCGTAGACTCTCCCTGGCGCCTGGCCAGGAGACGCTCCAAGTTTTTTACAGGTCAACTTCACAGCTGTTTTCGAGCCTTTGAAGTTTTGCTGTACAATTATGTCATGCATAAACAAGGCTTTCAGGGATGGAAAGCGGTACCGCCTCAGTCGCTAACCCCGTCTGTTGCCGCACCTGCTCCCGTAGACCCTTAATGGGCTTTGCTGCAAGACATGCAGTCCAAGCTTGCGTCCTTGATAGAGGACTTTAATGCGGAGAAGGTTGCTGCCAAACCTTCTGGCCAACAACCTTCCAACCGGTCGGTTGTGCGTCCTGTTGACGCTGAGGTAACCTTCTCGCGTCTACCAGTTGAGGTGGTTCCTCCACCGATGCGACCCAGTGTGGGTTGCCAGCCGCACGTTGACGTTTAGCGACGCTCGGAGGTGGTTGTTGACGTTCAGGACGTTCAACAACCATCAGAGGTGACTTGTTTTGACGCGGTGCGTCAACCTCAGCAACCCGGTATGGTGTTGACTGCACAACCCAGACGGTCTAGACAGTCTCGGGTGGACGCTGTGCTTCCTCGCGCACCCATGGTTGTTGACAGTTCACAGACTGTGCAGCAATTCCATGACGTTGCGTCCGGCTCCGTCACGCATGCACCAGTGCGACCGGACTCAGCGAGCCAGACGTTACCCACTCCGTTGCCGTTTCCTCATCAGTTTTCGGATGAGGAACTATCTGATGAGGACGTTGCTGAACAACAAGACGATCAGCCCCCAGAATAGATCAAGCCCTGCTATCCATCCAGAAGATGCTGAAGAAGGAACGCTGCTCAGTCAGGCTGTGGATGAGTCTGGTGGGGACGCTATCATCCCTGGAACAGTTTGTATCACTAGGAAGACTACACCTCCGTCCTCTTCAATACCATCTGGCTTTTCACTGGAAAAAGGACAAGACGCTAGAAGCGGTCTCGATCCCGATTTCCGGAAAGATAAAGTCTTGTCTGACTTGGTGGAAGGACAATATCAACCTAAGAGAGGGTCTTCCCCTGGCTGTTCAGACTCCCCACCACGTTCTCTTCTCGGACGCATCGGACTTGGGCTGGGGCGCGACACTGGACGGTCGGGAATGCTCAGGTCTGTGGAACTCGAGTCAGAGGAGCATGCATATCAACTGCAAGGAGCTGTTGGCAGTTCATCTGGCCTTGAAAAGCTTCGAGTATCTCCTTCGAGGCAAAGTGGTGGAAGTAAACTCGGACAACACCACGGCCTTGGCGTACATCTCCAAACAAGGAGGTACCCACTCACTGACGTTGTACGAGATCGCAAGGGACCTGCTCATCTGGTCAAAAGGTCAAGACATCTCCCTAGTAACGAGGTTCATCCAAGGCGACTTGAACGTCATAGCAGATTGTCTCAGTCGGAAAGGGCAAGTAATTCCAACCGAATGGACCCTCAACAAGGATGTGTGCAAGAGACTTTGGGCCACTTGGGGTAAACCATCCATAGATCTCTTTGCAACCTCGCTGACCAAGAGGCTTCCAATCTATTGCTCTCCAGTCCCGGACCCAGCAGCAATACATATAGATGCTTTCCTCCTAGATTGGTCACATCTGGATCTCTTCGCATTCCCACCGTTCAAGATTGTCAACAAGGTACTGCAGAAGTTCGCCTCTCACGAAGGGACAAGGTTGACGTTAGTTGCTCCCCTCTGGCCCGCGAGAGAATGGTTCACCGAGATACTTCGATGGTTAGTAGACATTCCCAGAAGTCTTCCTCTAAGGGTAGACCTTCTACGTAAGCCACACGTAAAGAAGGTACTCCAAAGCCTCCACGCTCTTCGTCTGACTGCCTTCAGACTATCGAAAGACTCTCGAGAGCTAGAGGCTTTTCGAAGGAGGCAGCCAGTGCGATTGCTAGAGCAAGGAGAGCGTCTTCCATTAGAGTCTACCAATCGAAGTGGGAAGTCTTCCGAGACTGGTGCAAGTCAGTTTCTGTATCCTCGACCAGTACCTCTGTAGCTCAAATAGCTGATTTTCTCTTATACCTGAGAAAAGGACGATCCCTTTCAGCTCCCACTATCAAGGGCTACAGAAGCATGTTGGCATCGGTCTTCCGGCATAGAGGCTTAGATCTTTCCAACATAAAGATCTGCAAGACCTCCTTAAGTCTTTTGAGACCACCAAGGAGCGTCGTTTGGCTACCCCTGGATGGAATTTAGACGTGGTACTAAGATTCCTCATGTCAGACAGGTTGGAGCCGTTACAATCAGCCTCCCTGAAAGATCTCACTCTTAAGACTCTTTTCCTGGTATGCTTAGCCTCGGCTAAAAGAGTCAGTGAGATTCATGCCTTCAGCAAGAACATCGGATTTTCGTTGGAAAAAGCCACTTGTTCGCTGCAACTTGGTTTTCTAGCCAAAAATGAGCTGCCTTCTCGGCCTTGGCCTAAATCTTTCGATATTCCCAGCTTATCGGAGATCGTAGGCAATGAACTAGAAAGAGTCTTATGCCCTGTTAGAGCTCTTAAGTTCTATTTAAAGCGTACTAAACCTTTACGAGGCCAATCTGAAGCTTTATGGTGTTCAGTTAAGAAACCATCCTTGCCTATGTCAAAGAATGCTTGGTCAGACTTTTATCAGATTGTTAATACGAGAAGCTCATTCACATCTGAGTGAGGAAGACCGAACTTTGCTTAAGGTGAAGACGCACGAAGTTAGAGCTGTAACAACTTCCGTGGCCTTTAAGCAAAATATATCTCTGCAAAGTATAATGGACGCAACCTATTGGAGAAGCAAGTCAGTGTTCGCGTCATTTTACTTGAAAGATGTCCAGTCTCTTTACGAGAACTGCTACACACTGGGACCATTCGTAGCAGCGAGTGCAGTAGTGGGTGAGGGCTCAACCACTACAATTCCCTAATTCCATATCCTTTTAATCTGTCTCTTGAAATGTTTTTTATGGGTTGTCCGGAAGGCTAAGAAGCCTTTCGCATCCTGGTTGATTTGGCGGGTGGTCAAAGTCATTTCTTGAGAGCGCCCAGATTAGGGGTTTGATGAGGTCCTGTTGTATGGGTTGCAGCCCTTGATACTTCAGCTCCTAGGGGTCTGTCAGCATCCTAAGAGGATCGCGAGGCTCCGTAAGGAAGACGTACTTATAAGGCAGAGTAATCGTCTAAGTCGACTTCCTTACCAGGTACCTATTTATTTTGTTTTTGTTATTTTGATAACTTCTAAAATGAAATAAAAACTCTTAGCTCATAAGATGTAAACATATTTAACTGGTCTCTACCCACCACCCTGGGTGTGAATCAGCTATATATTCACCGGCTAAGTTAAATATTTAAAAATGATATTTTAATTATAAAATAAATTTTTGAATATACTTACCCGGTGAATATAAATTAAACGACCCTCCCTTCCTCCCCAATAGAGACCCAGTGGGATGAGGAGAAAATTGAGTCTTTGTTTACATGGAGTTTGGTATCTGGCCGACAGTTGACGCTGATGGGCACACCCGCAACCTGTATAGCGATCGCTAGCGAGTTTTTTTGTACAGTTTTTTGTCTGTCGAGCAACAGAGTTGCAGCTATATATTCACCGGGTAAGTATATTCAAAAATTTATTTTATAATTAAAATATCATTTTTCCAGCCTCAATAATGTAACACAGGATACTGACCAATTGCTACTGTGCCCAGTCAGGGCGCTAAGGAAATACCTGAAGCGCACCAGATCTTTCAGACCATGCCTCCGTCATCTCTTCCTCAGTACCAATAAGGTAAAGAAGAGAATCTCTCGCAATACCATCTCTTTCTGGCTCAAGAAAGTTATTGTGAGAGCCATTCACAGAGATCCAGAGGCAGCTCACCCCAAAGCCCATCAAGTTATCGGAGTGGCTGCCTCTGGCATTTAAGAAGAATTTTTCAGTCTCCCAAGTCTTAAGAGCTGGAATCTGGAAGCGCCAATCTACATTCACCTCCCACTATTTAACCGATGTGATACATAGGTCTCTAAACACCTTTTCTATAGGGCCTATTGTGGCAGGGCAACAGGTGCTGTAACTACCTTTGCGCTCTTTCAGGGGACAGTAGCCATTGGTCGAGGATTCTGCGTTACACTAGGTTTTAAAGAACATCCATCTATCTTCTGCTCCTTTCTTCTTCCTCCCATCTGCCCTCTTAATGAGAGAATGCCTTGATGAAGTCATTGAGCTTCAGCACGGCATTTCATTCCCGTGCTGAAACTTGGTGACGGGCAAGAGGGCTCTCGAACTTGGGGAAATTGCTCCCCCAGTTCGAATCTAAATTTCTCTCTTTCACCTTTTTCTTTTTCTCAATATTACTTCGACCTTATCCTAATTTCATAAACTTTCTTTAGTCTTGCTTTCCAAACTCTATGAGAAAAATTTCCCTCATTATATGGGTGTATATATTATGTACATATATATTTATTATTTTTTTTTTTTCTCCTATGGCTTGGATGTTTTTACATCCATTGTAGCCCCGGCGGGGATGTTCATACATCCTTTATTGCTGCCTGCTTTGATGAGTGGGAGGAGGTATCACGGTTGGGAGGTGTTTGCATTCTAAGCTATATGTGAGAGTATTGGATGATTTCAGCCATCCCGAAGATGGTTTGAACCTCTTTGGCGGAACTATTCTCAAGTGTTGGGTCTTCGGAATCCAGGGGGATCCAATGCTTGGGGTAGGACTCTCAGCTTTTGGCCGGAAGCCCGTCATTATAGATATGGGGAGGATGATTCCATAATTTCTTGGTCTCAGTCCTAACAGGCGGGTTCAGCTTACACCTGTGCCTCTATATCTGTTTTGATGCTATCCTGCGGGTAGGGTATGGAGTGGACCATCTGTGAAGTATACTCTCATTGTGCCGATAGTGGAGATTGCAAATTTCCTTTCCGACGTGTGATGGCCTAACATTCTCGAGCAGGTACATCAAACTAACCCTTTTCTCTCTCTTTCGTCTAATGGATTCTTAAAGGAACGAACCCCCATCCCCTGGTTACGCTGACTCTCCCCCGGCACTGTTGACGACCTCTGCTAATGTGATAAGGGAAAGCTCTGTTGATGACCTCGGAACGGGAAAGGACCATTCTACTGATATTTCTAAATCGAGTAATTTGGGTAACACGAGGAAACTTCGAATCCTCCATGTTACACAAATTTCAATAGAGACAAATTATGATGATCTATGTAAAGCATTTGAATGCTATGGATGCATAAAAGAAATAAGGATGAAACTTGAAGCTGAAACTTGGGATTCATGGATATTTTATAGTAGTTATGACGAAGCATTTAGTGCAATAAGTAACTTGAATAATATTAAAATTAATAACTTGAATGTCGCGGCTGCTCTCTGCGATAAGGTACCAAAAGATTTAAAAGTGTACAGGCCTGCCGATTGGTTGGAAAAAGACGCAGATTTAGTTATGCCCTCCCAAAGAAATTCAAAACCACCGATGTGGCTTATAGCTGAATCAAAGGGGGTTACAGGGAATTATTTTAAAGTATGCAAATTGATTCAGAAAAAAGTAGGAACTATTGCACCAGGCGATATATCTCGTTTTGGAAAAAATAGTTTCCTTATCCATGCCAAATCCAGTACACAGTCGGTAATATTGTCCAATATGAAAATAAGTAATGATGACATTAAGTTAGATGTCAAACCCCACCTAAATTTTAGCTACGGAAGGGGCGTAGTTTTTAACAGAGATCTATATGATTTTACAGAGGAGGAGATACTGGCCATGTGTCCATTAAATGTATGGAAAGTTCATAAAGTCCCAGGTACATCAATGATAATCCTTAAGTTCCAGGATGCTGGTGTACCTTTTCATATTATTATCGAGAACGAGAGGATTAAAGTAAGACCCCTCAAGCAGAAGCCATTGCAATGCTTTAATTGTTTGAGATTTGGGTACCCGTCCAAAGTTTGCAAAAATGAGAAGATGTGTGGTATTTGCTCCAAATCTTACCATGGAGAGTGTGCACTTGGAGCCAGGTGTTTAAATTGCAGCTCGAATTACAAATCCACAGACAAGAGCTGCGAGCTATATAAGTTGGAGGAAGCTGCCCTCAACAAATCAAACTTAGAACATATAACTGTGACCCATGCCAAAAGACTATTAAATAAATCAAATACATATGCTAAGGCATTAAAATCAAACCAACCTAGCGCTGCCAATAGCTAAAAAAAAAGTATACTATCTGACAAAATGTCAAATAACAAGGTAACCATATTACCTCCTGAGGCTTTACCACGGTGTATTAACACTAGGTCATTGCCCATTGCTGTACAGCCTTCAGCCGCCATTACAAAAAATAATACAAACCTCTCTCAGGCCATGTCCTTGCCTGATCTGATGGAGGTTCCACTTAAGACTAACTTACCTGATGCACCTGTTGTGGGAAAGGTGCAAAAACCTCGAATCCCACTATCTATTAATCGTAAAAGAGAGAGACCTCCATCTCTCTCTCCACCCTCCATTAGAAACGTTAAGGTTATGACAGCAAATAAATTTGATGCTTTGTCTGTTGATGTTTCTAATGAACCAGAAGATGAACTGAATAAATCAGAAATTCAAGTTGAGGTCCACCATCCACCTCAACAAATAGATAAAAAGAATACAAAGAAAAACACAAATGTAAAACCCAACATAACAAGACCACCTCTGAAGAAACCTACTGGTAATAATGTTAAATTAAAAACTGCTAATGGGAAGACCTCATCCAAGATGTCTTCCAGAAATAATTCATAGTTTTCTCCTCCATTTTGCAATGGAACTGTCAGGGTTTGAGGGCGAAATATGAAGAACTTAAGCTCCTAATTCATGAGCATTCCCCCAGAATTGTATGTCTACAGGAAAGTATGCTTGATTCTAACACTCCTAGTCCTCGAGAGTATGTTAGCTATAGAACACCATATAATCAACAAGCAGGGAGCCATGGCGGAAGTCTCATGTACATTCGTCGAGATGTTCCCCAAATACCCATGTCTATACGTACAACCCTGCAGGCAGTTGTTGTACAAATTGATATAGAGAGAAAATATACAATATGCTCTCTGTACTTACCTCCAAATGATAATATTTTATATGATGATTTAGCAGAAGTCATTCAACAACTCCCTCAACCTTTTCTCTTACTGGAAGATATGAATGGTAGACATCCTTTATGGGGTGATGTTTTGGCCAACACAAGGGGCAATATTATCTCATCAATTGTGGAGAATGAGGATGTGGGGCTCCTTAATACAGGAGAGCCCACGCACTTCCATGTTCAGACAGGTACTTTGTCATGCATTGACCTTTCTATTGCAAGTTCGGCGTCAATGACCTTAGATGTCAGGATGCCAGAAAACTTTCAATCAATCAATCAATCTATTGCAAGCTCTAACTGCCTTCTTGATTTTGATTGGAGGACATTAGATGATTGGCATACTAGTGATCATGCACTAATCATTATAAACACCAACAAGGGTCCGCCTTTGCAAAGATCGCCACGTTGGAATCTAGACAAGGCAGACTGGGTTAAATTTTCTGAGCTAAGTGAAATCGAAGGGAGAGCAGAACAGTTTGAAAGTATTGATAATGCCATAGACCTACTGAATGGAACTCTTCATACAGCAGGAATCAATTCGATTCCCAAAACCACAGGACTATTCAAAAGACGACCAGTCCCGTGGTGGTCCTCAGAATTAACAGCCTTGCACAGAGCCACCAGAAAATCTCTGACTAGATTGCGTAGACACCGTACTGATGAAAATTTGATATCATACAAAAAGTGTAGAGCACAGTCCTTTCGTGCCATGAAAGAAGCTAGACGCCAATCTTGGGTGGCTTTTGTTTCCTCCATTAATAGTAGAACACCACCATCTTCTGTATGGAGGAAAATAAAAAAAATTGCAGGCAAATTTACCCTAAACCCACCACCAGTGTTGAAAGTGAATGGTCAGTTTGTAACTGAAGGAAATGAAGTTAATAATGCCCTGGCTGACCATTTTTCAAATGTATCGTGCAAGAGTGTAGCAGCTCCTGGTCACCAGTACAGGAGCATTGAAGAAAAGAAAATTTTAAATTTTGCAACAGGAAGGGAAGAATCGTATAGTTCTCCTTTTACTGAAAGAGAACTTGATTCCGCACTCGCTACTTGCAACGATACAGCTCCTGGACCCAATGGAATTCCATATGCAATGGTTAAACATGTACATTTTAATACAAAGTTATTTATTTTAAGTATTATTAATAGAATATGGCATGATCATAGTTACCCAAGTGTTTGGGAACTAGCCATTATTTTAGCCTTTTTAAAACCTGGTAAGGACAAGTTTTTAGCAGCAAGCTATCGACCTATTGCATTGACTTCGTGTTTATGTAAAATCATGGAGAAGATGGTCAATGCAAGGCTGATGTGGTACCTTGAAAAGAAGGGTATTTTATCACTGATTCAATGTGGATTCAGAAAAATGCACTCAACAACTGATGTGTTAATACGACTCGAGTCTTCTATTTGTGAAGCCTTTGCTTCCAAACAGCACCATGTTACAGTATTTTTTGACCTTGAAAAGGCATACGATACCACATGGAGATATGGTATACTTAAAACCATTCATGAATTGGGATTGAGAGGAGAGCTGCCACTATTTATTCAGGCATTTCTTTCACGTAGAGTTTTTCAAGTGAGAGTGGGGGAAACTCTATCAGAGAGTAAGTGCCAGGAAGAAGGAGTTCCTCAGGGTAGTGTGCTGAGTGTAACCCTTTTTGCACTAGCAATTAATGGGATATCCTCAGCCATTCCCTAGGATGTTCTCTCAACATTATTTGTGGATGATCTCTCAATATCATTTGCTGGCACTAGAATGGCAATGATTGAGAGAAAAATCCAACTCTCTATTGATAAAATTATCCAGTGGGCTGACATGATTGGATTTAAGTTCTCGACAAGTAAAACTACCATTGTCCATTTTTGTCGTATCCGGGGAGTACATCCAGACCCGGATATATACATTAAAGGTCAACGGATACCATGTGCAAGAGAAGCTAAATTTTTAGGTTTGATATTTGATTGTAGGCTTACATGGGTTTCTCACTTGAAGGCATTAAAAGCTAAATGTGGTGAAGCTTTGAATATCTTAAAAGTATTGTCCCATACATCATGGGGGGCAGACCGCAATACTATTTTAAAATTATACAAGGCCTTGATTTTTTCCAAAATTAGTTATGGTTGTGAAATATATTCTTCAGCCACCCCAAGCCGGTTAAAAATATTAGACTCGGTACATCATGCAGGTATTAGATTGTCTACTGGAGCTTTTAAAACCTCGCCTATCCCAAGTCTCCTTGTTGATGCTGGAGAGTTACCTCTAGACCTTTACCGAATGTCTTCCATTATTCGGTATTGGTTTAGATTGCAAAGACTCCCTAACTCTCTAGCCTTTCAGACTGCAAGCCTTGTAAGACACGCATCATACTTTGAGTTGCACCCAAAATCTCCTCAACCTTATGGCTTTTGGGTGAAACGATTATTAAATAGTCTGGATATAATTAGAAATAAGGTACTTCCATTCAAGGTATCATCAACGCCTCCATGGAAGTTACCAGAGATATCTTTTTGTAAATATTTTATTGGAGGTAAGAGGAATATGTCAGACCTAGAAGCCAGGTCTCTTTTTAATGAACATGTTAAAGCACATAGAGGATCAACTTTTATCTATACTGATGGCTCCAAATCTGATGCTGGCGTTGGATTTGGAGTACATAGTAATGGTTTTAATTGTAGAGGTGCACTTCCTCTGACCGCTTCCATATTTACTGCCGAACTGTATGGCATATTAACCGCTATTGAGAAAATAGCGTTGGAGAAGGAGGGTAATTTTACAATTTTTAGTGATGCAAGGAGTGTCCTTCAAGCTATAGAAGTTTTTAATTCTAATAACCCTCTAGTTTTAAAGATTTTAGAATGGCTTTTTATTATTGGACGGAGAGGTATAACAGTTCAATTTTGTTGGGTTCCAGCACATGTAGGTGTGTCTGGGAATGAGAAGGCAGATTCACTGGCTAAGAAGGCTGCATCCGAGTTGCTGCCAAGAAGATATCCCATTCCCTGTAATGATTTCTTACCTGACATCAAGAAATTGGTTTGCAAAAAATGGCAACAGCAATGGGATAGCCTAGATGGCAATAAAATGCGAGAGGTAACAAATGACATATCTCCTTGGAGGTATAATATGATGCCCCGAAAATGGGAGACGTCTCTTTGTCGTCTCCGTATTGGTCACACTCGGTTGACACACGAGTTTCTTCTGAAGGGCCAACACCAACCGTATTGTGACGACTGTTTAGTACCTCTAACAGTAAGGCATTTGTTGACCGAATGCCCCAATTATAACAACTTAAGGAATAGATATTTGTTTGAGGCTCGAGGTGAGGGTGGCAGGTTCATCCTTGCCAAGATTCTTGGAAATGACGTGTCATACCATGCAAGTGGCATTTTTAGATTTATTTCAGTAGCAGGTCTTCTGAAAAATATTTAACTTTTATGACATTCAACTTTTATGATTTTAATTGAATACTCTTTTAATTTTTATTTTATTTTTTATTTTTGTATACATAAATTGAATGTTACCGGCGTCAATGGCCTTAGATGTCAGGATGCCTGAAAACTTTAAATCAATCAATCAATCCTCCCATCTGGGTATCCTAGTCTGTAATCAGTTTCAGTTGGACTCACCAATGGAAATAAGGTATGAAACTCATCTGACTCCTCTCACAGGGTATAAGTTATACTCGTAGTCACGAGGATTCCCCTTTTCAAGGTCAGGGGAATTCTATGTCTGAAAGGGTCCAAATCATTGTTTCCAACCCTCTTCATACTGAAACATTTGTTTTCATGTGATTACAAACCTTCAGTCGTGCTAAGATTTTGGGGATCTACAGAGAAAGTTAATGGAAGATTTGTCCATCAATAGAGTCTAGTCTGAGGACTATCTTCCCTGAGAATAGGGAACCCTTCGTCCACCCTGACCTCAAGACTAAGTCTCCTATAGTAAAGAATGAGGGTTTGTATTTAGTGTAGGAACAAATGACAAACTTATAACAGAGTTTGTATTTTTCTAACATACAAACCCGAATTCTTTACTCAAATCTTCCCTCCGTCACTGCCCCCTAAGATAGTCCTAGCTAGAATCCGATTGAAGGTATTCAGTAGCTACCGGCCGGCAGTCCCCCACCCCTAACAGGTGGATAACTATCAGCCCAGTCGTTAACGACCTTGTTAAGGTTTTTCTGCCGTATTTTCCAGCTCGCGCTAGAATATCTCCTATAGTAAAGAACTCAGGTTTGTATGTTAGGAAAAATATAAACTGTTATAAGTTTGTCATTTTTGGAAAGTTTACAAAAAATTTTAAAAGAATACATTAACGGGGAAAAATAACCAAGGTAATTAATAATGCTTTAATATAATTATTAGAACAATCAACTTTTGATATGAAAATTGCTTCCTACGCCAATAATTTATGAGTTACCAAACTGCCATGAATGGCAAGGTCAGACTGTAAATCTTTTCATTTGTTTGTTGTGTAATTATCCTTTTTCATACCACGAATTTTCCAAACAAAATTTTTGTATCAAATGCATTGTATTTTATGGGTAACTTACATAGAGTTTTCAAAATCTTGATGGAAAGTTTTAGAAAAATTGTTAAAAACAAGGTTAAAACAACCAAGGTAATTAAAACTATTACATTTGTTTAGACATCACTGTTTAATAATTATGAAAATGAATTATGCCATTGACTTGAAGGCATCCAACAAGTATCAGGTTCAGTGTAGGTATGGCTTTGTCTTCCAGGATAGATCGTTCCAAAACATTCAATACATTTGGAACATACAGAAAACCTGTTAGTTTGTAAACCAGACTTCTGGTGACCAACATCACTCCACTCTATAAGTCCTCATCTTCTTTCCCTCCAGCCCCCCGTTGAAATACTACCGCTAGAGAGTTATGGGGTCCTTTGGCTGGCCAGACAGTACTACATTGGATCATTTTCTCTGGTTACAGTTCACTGTCCTTTTGCCTACACATACACTGAATAGTCCGGCATATTCTTTACAGATTCTCTTCTGTCCTCATACACCTGACAACACTGAGATTACCTAACAATTCTTCTTCACCCAAGAGGTTACTTGCTGCACTGTAATTGTTCTGTGGTTACTTTCCTCTTGGTAAGGATAGAAGAGACTCTTAAGCTATGGTAAGCAACTCTTGTAGGAGGACACTCTAAAATCAAACCAACCCTTGTTCTTTAATCTTTGGTAGTGCCATAGCCCCTGTACCATGGTCTTCCACTGTCTTGGGTTAGAGATCTCTTGCTTGAGGGTACACTCGGTCACACTATTTTATCTTATTTCTCTTCCTTTTGTTTGATTAAGTTTTTATAGTTTATATAGAAAGTATTTATTTTAATGTTGCTACTGTAGTTAAAATATTTTTTTTTTCCTTATATACTTTCATCGCTGGGCTATTATCCCTGTTGGCGCCCCTGGGCTTATAGCATCCTTCTTTTCCAACTAGAGTTGTAGCTTAGCAAGTAAAAATAATAATAATATTCCTACATTAAGGGATCGGTTGCTTGATGAGCCCTCTCAATGCCTTTTATGAGAGGCATTCTCTGTAACCAAACCTCTTCTCTCCATATCATCCTTCATCTTATCTCACCATCTAATTGTCTGCCTCCCTCTCGATCTTCTTACACCAACAGCTACCTCCCTCTTCACTCCCTCCCCACCATCCATCTTCACCATGTACCCACACCATCTCAGTCATGACACTCTTATCACTACTGTAATCTTTACTATGCCGGCCATTCTTCTTATGTCATCATTTTCCAATCTTTCAAGCTTCTCTCTCTCTCTCTCTCTCTCTCTCTCTCTCTCTCTCTCTCTCTCTCTCTCTCTCTCTCTCTCTCTCTCTCTCTCTCTCTGTAAATATAATTTCTTCTGCAGGCTTCTAAAATGTTTTTCATAATTTTCTTTTGTTCCATAACCGAAATACAAACCACGCTATTTACATAGGGGTATTACTTTCGGCGTAGCTGAAATGGCGAGCCATTAGATTTTTAACGAGGGTTAACTACCCCTGCGCTAGTTAGCAGGGGTAGGGGAGGGGTAGCTAGCTACCCCTCCCCCCTCACACACTGGTGAACTGATTCACTTTGTTTTTGGCTTGGACGATGAACGGATGTCTCTGTTCCCGTCCTCGCATGGCAGCCATTTATTGTTTTGTCTTTACTTAATTACTTACTTTATTTACTCATGTATATATGTCAACATATTTTCATGTTTATGTATATATTTGTGTATAGAAATCAGTAAGTTTCCTTTTCAGTGTTCGTGCTGTGTGTGTGTGTGTGTGTACGATATCACCGTGTGGCCGCCGGCAGTCAGGCCACTACGATGTAAATTCATGGGCCGCGATCTCTTCCTTGGTCCTTCGGTCGCCTCCTTCCACGGGCGCCGTGGGGAGTCGTCATCGCTGGACTTATTATTCTGTTCTCTGCTACTCCTCTTTTCCTACAGGGAAGGTGGGGTTCAACGTAGGAACGCGAGAGTGTAGTTTGACTACGGTCTCTCTCTCTCTCTCTGGAGGTCGTTCACCTTTTACTACGTTTTCTACGATAGCTCCTCCTTTCGGGTGGAGTTGCTACGCAGTACTTTTTATCTCAATTTTTTTTTTTTATTATTAAAGCTAATTGTATTTGTTAACTTTTCAGCTTTTTAGAACGTTTCCCTTCGGGGTGTTTCGTTCTTACTTTTAGTGAACATTCCTTTATGAATTGCATAGTTATAACTGTTATATTTCAGTTTTGATTACAGTTCTCGCCCTTCCCCCTTCCCGTGAGTGTAGGTGGGGTTGGGGCTCTTGCCTGTTATGTAATTCTTGTGTTCTTTTCCCTCGGGTTTCCTCTTTGGAGTCTTCCCGGGGGAATGAATGTTAACTAATTACTTTTTATTTTCACAGTTAACGATCTGTTTTCCGTTTGCCTAATGTGACAACGAAGCATAGCTGTCTTGTTGGGTCTCGGGGAGTCGGCTGTTGCTGCCTCCTCTATGGACTTCGTCAGGGGCGTGTCTCCTTCTGGTAGTTCTCCCGATGCACCCGACAGCTCTTCAGTTCATGTTAGAACTCTCAGGAGGTTCGCCTCCTTGGGTGGGTAACTTCCCTTCCGAGGGAGGTTACCTGCCCAGGTTTGAGTTTCTTTCTCTTTCGGGGGAAACTTCTCTTACCTTTAATAATTATAATATGTTCCTGGTCCTCCGGCGGTTTTGCTCTTGGTGCTGAGCGACCGCTTTTGTAACCTAGCTCAAGGGGCTGAGCGTGTTACTTCTCGGACCATAGTTTTTGTGCCATTATGCTCTTGGTGCTGAGCGGTCTCACCTGCAGCTACGCTCAAGGGGCTGAGCAGCTGCAGGAGCGCCTCTTCGGAGGTTGGCTCCTAGGTCACTGGCTGACCCTTCGGCCCTTGGGCTCCATCTTCAGTCTCTTCTACGAAGTTATCCTCTCTCGTTCGCGAGAGAGGACACTCATAGAGACTCCTCTTCGGAGGACTCCTTCTGCTGTTGTTGCTGAAGGCTCAGTCCCCTTCGGGGGACAGCTGAGCCCTACGGTCTCTCCTGTGAGTGTTTCTTCCCCGGGGGGGGGGGTTCACCACAGAGACTCCTCTTCGGAGGTCTCCTTCTGCTATTGTTGCTGTTGTTGCTGAGGGCTCAGTCCCCTTCGGGGGCAGCTAATGCCATGGTCTCTCCTGCGAGTGCTTCTCCCCCTTGGGGGAGTTCACTACAGAGACTCCTCTTCGGAGGTCTGATGATGGTGCTCCTGCCTGTGGTCGTCTTCATCTTCACCCTCCCCGCAGAGGATCCTCCTGCCAGACCTTCTCCTGGAGGCAGATGCGCTGTAGGCGCCAACGTACCTCATTTCCTACGAGCACCGGTCCCTTCGGGGCTAAGGGCTTACTCCACATTGTGGGTAAGTCCCTTAAGTGCCAGGTTTTACCTGCACGCTCACGCACAGTAGCGCTCTCGCGCTCTCCTGCTGTGTTCCAGACTTCTCTCCTGCGATCTCCTGTAGCTGAGTCTCGCCGTAGATCTCCTGATCGCCAGCGCTCACCTGCGCCTAGGAGACCTTCTGTGCGCCAGCCCTCTTCAGCTCGCCAGCGCACTTCTGGACGCCCTTTCCTGCTACGCGCCTTGGGCGCCAACGGTCTCCTGTACGCCCACGATCACATCTGCGCTCCCTTTTCTAACGTTCGCCCTCGCTCCCACGATCTTTGGATCTAGGCACAGGCAAGGAGATTGTTCTTTCTTTTTACACCCTCGTTCGCCTTCTCGCCAGCGCACATCTGCTCGCCCTTTTCCTGATGTGCGCAAGGCGCACCAGCGTACTCCACGAGCTTCCAGATGTATGTGGAAGCGAAAGTCATGATTCCTTCACCTCCTCGCCGACGATCTTCTGTGCTCTAGATTTGACCGAGTCTCGGAGCGCCCGCGCGCCCACGAGAAGTCTTCTGTACTCGGCCACGAGCGTTCGCTATTATGCGCAACCTCACCATCTGGTTCTGCCCCTCGCTGATATCTTCCGGCCGCGTAACCACGCTCCATCGATCTCCTACGCGTCGGCGATCTCCTAGCGATCACGCGCGATTCTTCGCCTGCCCGCTAGCGTTTTCAACGCGCCAACACGCCCACGCTTCAGATCGCCGTACGCGGCCACGCGTTGGCTCTCCTGTACGCGATCGGTCGCTTCGCACCATCGGTCGCTTCGCACCATCGCTCGCCAACGCGCCATCGCTCGCTAACCCGCCATCGCTCGCCAACGCGCCATCGCTCGCCAACGTGCCATTTCTCGCAATGAACCATCGCTCGTCAATCGCGCCAACGCGCCATCGCTCAATTACGCCTTTTTCGTTCTTCCGACCGCGCGCCCTCACGCGCACACGTTCGCCCGCGCGCGAACCAACGATTGTACCATCACAAGAGCGCCAAGGGCGATTTTGACCGCGATTCCCATCGGGTTTTCGCAACACGGGCAACCTGGCGAGTGTTTCTGGAGCGCGTACTTCAGATCATCATAGTCACGATCTTCACCTCGTAAGCGCAGAGCATGACATGTACAAAGCATGAAGAATCTTCATAAGAGTCTGGGTAACATTCTTCTCCCTCTTCAGGCAGGCCCCATCATCCCTCTCCTCAGGATCGCCTGATTCCCTTCCCTCCAACGGTGGCTGCTGACACTGCCTCTGTCAGTTGTCAACAGCAGGAATACTTCTAGATCATGGGATAGCCTGATTTAACTCTTCCTCTCCACCATTCCGTGCAACGGATCTTCCGGGGTTTTTCCCTCGAGAAACTCTCCGCCGGGCAGGTGACATTTTCATCTTCGGGAATCTTGAACCAGGAGGAAGCCGCGAAGGGTGCCAGGCAGGCTACCTTTTGGCTGATTGTCGAGCTTGAGTCTCTGGCCATCCGGTCGCGACTCGAGGTGTTATACAAGGAAGCTCCGGGAAGGTTATGGAACTTTCCTCCTCTCGGACAGGTGCACCTTTCGTTTCCCGACACCAAGTGTCTAACTTGGGGACAAACTCGATGTTGAAGCATTGAGATGCAGTGACCGAGAGGTTTTTTCTCGTAGGTCCCTACCGTGGATATCGGCAACCCAGACTCTTCTATCCTTGGAAGGGGCTTGTTTCAGCCCAAGGACAAGGAACGAGCAACTGAGAGGTGGGGAGAATCGTATCATGATTCGCTCCTCCAAGGCGCTTATATCCAGTCCCTACAAGCCTCCAGCGCCTCAACTTCTACAGCCTTCGTCAGCCTAGGACATCAGAACCGGCACAGGCAGCTAGACAAGGTGTCTATGCAGCCTCCCCCCTCCTGTCGGGGACGAAGGGCGAGGAGCCCTCCTGGGAAGGCAATAATCTTAGAGGGGGCGGCCTAGGCCGCAAACGCTAGGATTGGCGACCCCTACTTGCATCCCCGAGTGGGGGGAAATGCCTGGATTTGTGCCTTCAAGTGGCAGCAACTCGGGGTCGATTCCTGAACGATCTCCATTATCAGCAGGGGTTTCGTGTCCCGTTTCGTAGCATCTCTTCCTCCCCTGTCAGCGAATCCGGTGTCGCTGAGCCCCTATGCCATGGGATCGGCAAAGGGGCTAGCCCCTCGGGCAGAGGGCGAGACCATGCTCTAGAAGGATGCTCTCCAAGGTTGTCGGCGGCTCCCCCCAAAGTTCTTCAAACGACTCTTTCTTGTAAGAAGCGCCTGAAGGCTGGCGACCCGCCATCGTCCTCTTAGCCCTGAACAAGTTTGTCGTACAAATTTCGGTCAATATGATACAACAGTTTCGATCGGACTTGTAGGGAAACCACAAGACTTCACATGCATACTGGATCTGAGAGACAGGTACTTCCAGATCCCAATCCATCCGTCTTTACAGGAAGTACTTGGAATTCAGCCTAGGCAACAGATATACCAGTTCAAGGTGCGGTGCTTCGATCTTCCCACAGCTCCGCAGGCATTCACCAGGAAGTTCATCCCGAACCCTCATGTCCACACAGGAGCGGCATCCGCCTCCTTCGCTTTCTGGATGACTGGCTACCCGGGCAGTTTCGGTATCGACCCTTCTTCGACGCAGAGACAAGCCTCTAGGACTTTGCCCTCTTAATGAGAGAATGCCTTGATGAAGTCATTGAGCTTCAGCAAGACATTTCATTCCCGTGCTGAATCTTGGTGACGGGCAAGAGGGCTCTCGAACTTCGGGAAATTGCTCCCCCAGTTCGAATCTAAATTTCTCTCTTTCATCTTTTTCTTCTGCTTAATATTACTGCGACCTTCTAATTTTATCAACTTTCTTTCATCTTGCTGTCCTATCTCTATGATTATTATTTTTCTTAGTTATATATATATACAGTATGTAGATGTATGCATATATATATATATATATATATATATATATATATATATATATATATATATATATATATATATATATATATATATATATATATATATATATATATATATTTATTTATTTTATTTGTTCATTTATTTATTTATCTTTCTTTTTCTATTTTATTTAAATGGCGTGGATATTTCCACATTCGTTATTACTGCCTGCTTAGATGAATGGGAGAAGGGATCACGGTTGGGAGGTATTCGCATTCAAAGCTATATATGAGAGTATTGGATGATCTCAGCCATCCCAAAGATGGTTTGGACCTTTTTGGCGGAACTACTCTCAAGGGTTGGGTCATCGGAATCCAGGGGGATCCAATCCTTGAGGTGGGACTCTTGGCTTTTGGCCGGAAGCCCATCATTACAGATATGGGAAGGATGATTTCATATTACCTTGGTCTCAGTCCTAACAGGCGGGTTTAGCTTACACCTGTGCCTCTATATCTGTGTTGATGCTATCCTTCGGGTAGGGTATGGAGTGGACCATCTGGGAAGTATACTCTCATTGTGCCAATAGTGGAGAATGCAAATTTCCTTTCCAACGTATGATACTTTCTTATAATTCTCAAGCAGGTAAACCAACAAAACAACAACAAAAAACATGAAAATCCCACCCTTAAATATGGACCCTTCAAATACTGACTCCCCATCCCCTGGATTTGCTGACTCCCCCCGGCACTGTTGACGACTTCTGCTACTTTAATTAAGGAAAATTCTGTTGACGACCTTCGAACTAAAAATGACCACTCTACTGATGTTAAAAAATCTAGCAATTTGGGTAACACAGGGAAACTACGATTCCTTCATGTTTCCCAAATCCCATTAGAGACAAATTATGATGATGTATATAGAGCATTTGAGTGCTATGGATTGATAAAGGAAATAAGGATGAGACTTGGAGATGAAAAATGGGACTCTTGGATATCTTTTGAAAGTCATGATGAAGCGTTTAATGCCATAAGTAATATTAGTAGTATCAAAATTAACGAATTGAACATCATGGGAGCTCTTTGTGATAAGGTCCCAAAGGAATTGGATGTGTACAAACCTGCTGATTGGTTTGAAAAAGATAGAAATGTACCCATGCCTTCACAGAGAAAACCCAAACCACCAATGTGGCTCTTAGCTGAACCTAAAGCGATAGTAGGGAATTACAGTGAACCCTCGTTTATCGCGGTAGATAGGTTCCAGACCCGACCGCGATAGGTGAAAATCCGCGAAGTATTGACACCATATTTACCTATTTATTTAACATGTATATTCAGACTTTTAAAACCTTCCCTTGTACGTACAGTAGTACTGTTAACAAACTACCTTTTAATGTACAGAACACTTAATGCATGTACTACAGTACCCTAAACTGAAACAGGCACAAATATTGAAGGCGCTTTTATATTATGCGTTTCCTAAACACGCCAAAAAACATGATAAAAAAATGGCAACCAATGTTTTGTTTACGTTTCTCTGATCATAATGAAGAAACAAACGCATTTAGTGTACTGTACACATCTGTGTATAGGTTAGTTTTTGCATCGATTATATTGATTATACGGTATATTGATTTTGTTATTACCAATGTTTTACTTAATTTTTCTTAGGACTTCCAAATGAAATGTTTTTCTTTATGACGCCGCCTAAAACGACGGCGTCATAAAGTACGCTCAGTAAACAAAGAAGGCATTTAACGCGCATGATGAAAGTGATAAATAATGATATTTACAGTAAAAGCTTTTAGAAAATATGTTATTACAAATATTATTTACCGTATCTATATAAAATCATACAGTACAGTACATACTGTACGTAGCAAAGCAGGAAAACAATTTACGAGAGAGAGAGAGAGAGAGAGAGAGAGAGAGATTGTTTTACGTACGTAAATGTAAATTTTAAACTTAAAAAATATGATAGGTTACAACATGTATACTCTTCAGACTTTTAAAACCTTCCCTTTAACTTAATGCATACAGTACTAAACTAAAACAGGCACAAATATTAAAATGTTAGAATATTAAAGTAAAAAATAAAGATTGTTACTGTACTCACCACGAAAGAAGTTCAAGAAAAACTTGAATGATGATGGCGATGAATTTGCTGCACAGTAGAAATGATGATGATGAAGCTGATGATGTCTTCTACTGTGCAGCCAATAATAGTATTTTACGTCTCTTCAGACGGAGGTGTCTTTTCCTGGGACACCTCTTCAACTTCTTCCTGAGACACTTCTTCAATTTCTTCCGAGGGCATTGTGATCGGAAGTTGCTGCCGCTGCTTCTTTTTTCGCAAGAGCATCCTGTAGGGAGCCATGTGTTCATCGATCTTGTTGCAGAATTGTACAGAACGAACCATATCCTCGTCCCACTCTTACGACATTTCTTTCACCTCATTCGCAAGCTTGCAGAGCTTGGCAAGCCGTTCTAATGTTAAGCCCGTTTCTTCGACATTTTCTTGGATCTCTTCCTGTGTTTTACTGTCTTCTTCACTGGCCAATTTCGTCAGGTCTTCGAGGTCTGCGGCCGCGTAACTTCTACTGTCTTTTAACATATCGAGAAGCGTCACCTTCTCAGCAATCGTCATCATCTTTCGGTGGTGTTTAGGTTTACTACCAGCCTTAGTAGAAGCAGAACGCTTGGGAGGCATTGTACAGTAGGGTTTAACAGAAAGTTTAACAAAAAGTTCAACTTAAAACAGTCACGCACAGCACAGATTAAAGTTCACAATAACTTAACAACGTCAACACAGCGATACGGCGGGAGACAAAGTGACTGCGGAAAGAGATGCTGCGGGTTGGAGAAGCGGTCAAAACACCAATCACAGGCTAGATTACAAAACTTGGGTTCTGATTCGTCATCTATCAGCGCTTGAACCAATCACAACCCGTCTTATATGCTAAGTAGGTTACCAATTCAAAGTACGATACCCTGCGTACAGTATACTGTACAGTAATAATAATACTGTAATAACAATATTAAATAATGATACTGTAATAATGATAATAATAATAATAATAATGATAATAATAATAATAATAATAACAATAATAATTTTAATAACAACAACAACAACAATAATAATAATAACAATAATAGTAATAATAGCTTTATGTACGCTATTTTACGCTTTTGTTGTAGGATGTGTGTCTCTCTCTCTCTCTCTCTCTCTCTCTCTCTCTCTCTCTCTCTCTCTCTCTCTCTCTCTCTCTCTCTCGTACGCTTATTCGAAATGTCATTTTTGCAACAAAGAATATTATTGGATGCAGTACTACGTACGTTTACATACAAAAGATTCATGGAAAAGAAGCACATCCATTACATTTGTAGTACAGTAGTAGCCAACAGCAGCCTTACACCATTCTAATATGGTATGACTGCATCTGATTTGCGTTTCATGTTCGATTTAATTTTACTACGTACTGTATACAGTACTGAATTATCGTATGATCACATTCTCTTTTCGTGTTTTATTTCTTTCTGTGCTTAATTATATGTCATATGTAATGCAATGAACAATCAGTAAGAGCAGATATTACTAATTACAGTATTAATGGAATTACAGGTAATGAAATATTGTATTTGGGGTCTTCAGATATCGCAGTATTTTCGAAATTTCCGGAAAATCCGCGATATGTATATATATATGGGTTATGAAAAAAACCTGCGAAGTGGTGAATCCGCGATGGTCGAACCGCGAAGTAGCGAGGGTTCACTGTATTTTAAGATATGTAAGTTTATCCAAAAAAAAGTAGGAACCATAGCACCTGGAGATATATCTCATTTTGGGAAGAATAGTTATCTCATCCATGCCAAATCTTCGACTCAGTCTGCAATACTATCTAACTTACAGACAGGCAGTGATGAAATTACATTGGAAATGAAACCTCATCTAAATTTTAGTTATGGAAGGGGAGTGGTCTTTAATAAGGACCTGTACGAATTTACAGAGGAGGAGATACTTTCTATGTGTCCATTAAATGTATGGAAAGTGCATAAGGTTCCTGGAACTTCAATGATTATACTTACTTTCCAGGATGCTGATGTACCTTTCCATATTTTTATTGAAAATGAAAGGATTAAAGTTCGGCCTTTCAAACAAAAGCCCCTGCAATGTTTTAATTGTTTTAAATTTGGACACCCATCCAAAGTTTGCAAAAATGGAAAAATGTGTGGTATTTGCTCCAAAACTTATCATGGAGAATGTACACTTGAGGCCAGGTGTTCAAATTGCAATTTGAATCATAAATCAACTGATAGGAGATGCGAACTGTATAAGTTGGAGGAAGCTGCCCTAAACAAATAAAGTTTAGAACACATAAGTGTGGGACATGCAAAAAGACTGTTGAATACCTGTAAATCAACCAGCTATTCAAAGGCCTTAGAATCAAAGGTAAATTTACCACAGGAGACAGCAACCCCACCTAGCACTGCCAGTAATCCTAAGAAAAGAAATACAACCTCTGATAAGAAAGTACTGCATGACAAGGTAATCATATTGCCTTCTGAGGCTCTGCCACAGTGTATTAAAAATGGGTCATTGCCCATTTCTGTACAGCCTTCGTCCCCCATTACCAACAATAGTACTAACCTCTCCCAGGCCATGTCCTTGCCTGATTTGATGGAGATGCCACCTGACACCAAGTTACCAGGTGCACCTGTATTGGGGAAGGTGCAAAAACCTGGTAGCTCAAAACCTACTAATCGGAAAAGAGAGAGATCTACATCTCTCTCGCCCCCTTCCATAAGAAATATCAAAATCACGACGTCAAATGAATATGATGATTTGTTTGTTGATATTTCTGATCTGGAAGTCAATTTAAATAAATCGGAAATTCAAGTGGAGGTCCACCAACCTCCTCAACAATCAGATCAAAAAGACAAAAAGAAAATCATAAATGCTAAACCCAATCTATCAAGACCCTCTTTAATAAAACCACCTAAAAATAGTGTTAGATCAAAAACTAGTAATGGGAAGACTCCATCCAAGGGGTCTACCAAATTATAAACCATAGTTTTTTCCTCCATTTTGCAATGGAATTGTCAGGGTTTAAGGGCCAAATATGAAGAACTTAAGCTCCTTATGCATGAGCATTCCCCCATAATTATTTGTCTACAGGAGAGCAAACTTGTCCTCGTGAATATATTAGTTATAGGACACCATATGATCACCAAGTGGGGAGCCATGGCGTAAGTCTCATATACATTCGTCGAGATGTTCCCCAAGTTTCTCTGTCTATTCGTACACCTCTGCAGGCAGTGGTTGTACAGATTGACATAGGGCAAAAATATACAATTTGTTCTCTGTACTTGCCTCCAAATGATAACATTTTGTATGATAACATAGTGAAGGTGATTCAACAACTCCCTCAACCTTTTCTTTTACTTGGAGATTTGAATGGTAGACATCCTTTGTGGGGTGATGTTTTAGCAAACACGAGGGGAAATATCATATCATCAATTGTGGAAAATGAAGATGTGGGACTCCTTAATACAGGAGAGCCCACACACTTTCATGTCCAGATAGGTACCTTGTCATGTATTGACCTATCAATCGTAAGCTCTAATTGCCTTCTCGACTTCGATTGGAGAACATTAGATGATTGGCATACTAGTGATCATGCACCAATCATTATAAACACCAACAATGGTCCACCTTTACAGGGATCGCTACAATGGAATCTGGACAAGGCGGACTGGGATAAATTTCGTGAGCTAAGCGAAATTGAGGGGGATGCAGGACAAGTTGAAAATATCGATGATGCCATAGACTTACTGAATGGAACTCTCCATACAGCAGGAGTCAATTCAATTCCCAAAACAACAGGGTTATTCAAACGACGACCAGTCCCGTGGTGGTCCTCAGAACTAACTGCCCTCCACAGAGCCACAAGAAGATCTCTAACACGATTGCGTTGACGCAGAACTGATGAGAATTTAATTATGTACAAGAAATGTAGAGCACAGTTCCGTCGTGCCATGAAAGAAGCAAGGCGCCAGTCATGGATGTCTTTTGTTTCCTCCATTAACAGTAGAACACCACCATCTTCTGTGTGGAGGAAAGTAAAAAAGATAGCTGGCAAATTCACCCCCAACCCACCACCAGTGTTGAAGGTGAATGGCCAGTATGTAAATGAAGCAAATGATGTTAGCAATGCCCTGGCTAATCATTTTTCAAATGTATCCAGCAAGTTTGAAGGAGCCCCTGTTCACCAGTATAGGAGCACTGAAGAAAAGAAAATTTTAAATTTTGCAACAAGAAGGGAAGAGTCATATAATTCTCCTTTCACTGAAAGAGAATTTGATTTCGCACTTGCTCATTGCAATGATACAGCCCCTGGACCCGATGGAATTCCATATGCAATGATTAAACATGTACATTTTAATACAAAGCTATTTATTTTAAGTATTATTAATAGAATATGGCATGATCATAGTTACCCAAGTGTTTGGGAACTAGCCATTATTTTAGCCTTTTTAAATCCCGGTAAAGACAAGTTTTTAGCAGCAAACTATCGTCCTATTGCATTGACATCTTGTTTATGTAAAATCATGGAGAAAATGGTCAATGCAAGGCTGATGGGGTACCTTGAAAAGAAAGGTATTTTATCACCGATTCAACGTGGATTCCGAAAAATGCACTCAACGACTGATGTGTTGATACAACTAGAGTCTTCTATTTGTGAAGCCTTTGCTTCCAAACAGCACCATGTTACATTATTTTTTGACTTTGAAAAGGCATATGATACCACATGGAGATATGGTATACTTAAAACCATTCATGAATTGGGATTGAGAGGAGAGCTGCCACTATTTATTCAGGCATTTCTTTCACATAGAGTTTTTCAAGTGAGAGTGGGGAAACTCTATCAGAAAGTAAGTGCCAGGAAGAAGGAGTTCCTCAGGGTAGTGTGCTGAGTGTAACCCTTTTTGCACTAGCAATTAATGGGATATCCTCAGCCATTCCCCAGGATGTTCTCTCAACATTATTTGTGGATGATCTCTCAATATCATTTCCTGGCACTAGAATGGCAATGGTTGAGAGAAAAATCCAACTCTCTATTGATAAAATTATCCAGTGGGCTGACATGAATGGATTTAAGTTCTCGACAAGTAAAACTACCATTGTCCATTTTTGTCGTATCCGGGGAGTACATCCAGGCCCGGATATATACATTAAAGGTCAACGGATACCATGTGCAAGAGAAGCTAAATTTTTAGGTATGATATTTGATTGTAGGCTTACATGGGTTTCTCACTTGAAGGCGTTAAAAGCTAAATGTGTTGAAGCTCTGAATATCTTAAAAGTATTGTCCCATACATCATGGGGGGCAGACCGCAATACTATTATAAAATTATACAAGGCCTTGATTTTTTCCAAAATTAGTTGTGGTTGTGAAATATATTCTTCAGCCACCCCAAGCCGGTTAAAAATATTAGACTCGATACATCATGCAGGTATTAGATTGTCTACTGAAGCTTTTAAAACCTCGCTTATCCCAAGTCTCCTTGTTGATGCTGGAGAGTTACCTCTAGACCTTTACCGAATGTCTTCCATTATTCGGTATTGGTTTAGATTGCAAAGACTCCCTAACTCTCTAGCCTTTCAGACTGCAAGCCTTGTAAGACACGCATCATACTTTGAGTTGCACCCAAAATCTCCTCAACCTTATGGCTTTCGGGTGAAACGATTATTAAATAGTCTGGATATTATTAGAAATAAGGTACTTCCATTCAAGGTATCATCAACGCCTCCATGGAAGTTACCAGAGATATCTTTTTGTAAATATTTTATTGGAGATAAGAAGAATATGTCAGACCTAGAAGCTAGGTGTCTTTTTAATGAACATGTTAAAGCACATAAAGGATCAACTTTTATCTATACTGATGGCTCCAAATCTGATGCTGGCATTGGATTTGGAGTACATAGTAATGGTTTTAATTGTAGAGGTGCACTTCCTCTGACCGCTTCCATATTTACTGCCGAACTGTATGGCATATTAACCGCTATTGAGAAAATAGCGTTGGAGAAGGAGGGTAATTTTACAATTTTTAGTGATGCAAGGAGTGTCCTTCAAGCTATAGAAGTTTTTAATTCTAATAACCCTCTAGTTTTAAAGATTTTAGAATGGCTTTTTATTATTGGACGGAGAGGTATAACGGTTCAATTTTGTTGGGTTCCAGCACATGTAGGTGTGTCTGGGAATGAGAAGGCAGATTCACTGGCTAAGAATGCTGCATCCGAGTTGCTGCCAAGAAGATATCCCATTCCCTGTAATGATTTCTTACCTGACATCAAGAAATTGGTTTGCAATATATGGCAACAGCAATGGGATAGCCTAGATGGGAATAAAATGCGAGAGGTAACAAATGACATATCTCCTTGGAGGTATAATACGAGGCCCCGAAAATGGGAGACGTCTCTTTGTCGTCTCCGTATTGGTCACACTCGGTTGACACACGAGTTTCTGCTGAAGGGCCAACACCAACCGTATTGTGACGACTGTTTAGTACCTCTAACAGTAAGGCATTTGTTGACCAATTATAACAACTTAAGGAATAGATATTTGTTTGAGGCTCGAGGTGAGGGTGGCAGGTTCATCCTTGCCAAGATTCTTGGAAATGATGTGTCCTACCATGCAAGTGGCATTTTTATATTTATTTCAGAAGCAGGTCTTCTGAAAAATATTTAACTTTTATGACATTCAACTTTTATGATTTTAATTGAATTCTCTTTTATTTTTTATTTTATTTTATTTTTTATTTTTTGTATACATAAATTAAATGTTACCGGCATCAATGACCTTAGATGTCAGGATGCCTGAAAACTTTAAATCAATCAATCAATCTAGGACTTTGCCAAGATCTAAGGATCATGATAAATCTCGAGAAGTTTTCTCTTGTTTCCATCGCAACAACTGGTATATCTAGGCTTAATTTTAGTCTCCAATCTCCGTTAAGCCTTCCCTTCAGATGACAGGATAGCAAGGCGGAGGAGAGTAGGAGAACCTTTCCTCAGGCGAGGAGAGTCTCCAGCCCTTTTCTGGTTACGCCTCCTAGGTCACCTTTCTCCTTGACCCCTCTAGTCCCAAACACTCGCCTCGGAATGAGTCTCCTGCTTTGGCGACTCAAGTCCCGGTGGAATAAAGACTACCAGACATTCTGGTCCTATGGGACCTGCCGAACGAGGGATACTGCAGTGGTGGTTGACCTACAAAGCCTTTGCTAGAGAGTGGATCTTCTCATCCCTCCTCCGCATTTGATGCTGTCCTCGGACGCGTTAAAGAAAGGGAGGGGGGGCCACGTTCTGAACCAAAGGATCTCAAGCCTATGGCCAGAACTAGAAGGGTACCTCCACATCAATTGGCTAGGGATGAAGGCCATATTCTGGCCGTCAACAGTCCCAACAGGCCCCGGCGAGTCACTCCGTGAGCGACAACACCACGGTAGTTGCTTTTCATCAAGCGGGGAGGTACTTTTTCATAAGTCTTCCCATCCTACAGTAGAGATACTGAGATGAGCCGAAGTCCACTCAATACCACTATCGGCTCGCTTCATTCCGGACAAGGAATGTGCTCTCCGACAGTCGGAACAGAGCATCGCAGATAGAGAGTTCCGAGTGGTCTTTGGAACCCCCAGTAGCCAGCAAGCTCGGACCTTGTGGTCCTGTTCGCGACGACCTTGAATTTCAAGCTGTCGCTGTACTTCTCCCCAGCCCCGGACCCCAAGGCACCCTGCCAAGATATCTTCCCGCATCGGTGGGACAACATCAACGTCTACGCCTTGCCACCGTTGGGTCTGTGGGGAAAGGGGGCTCAACAAGACCAGACTATCGGTCAACCTGTCGATGACTCTGATAGCTCCGCTACGGCATCATGCAGAGTGGTTTCCGAACCTTCTGCATCCCTTGATGGAACTCCCGATAGAGTTTTCCCCACGACAAAAGCTATAGCAACCACACCACTACATCTACCACAAGCCGTAGCTCCGCTTCGGCTCCATGCCTAGAGTCCATCCAGCATCTCCTCACTGAGAGAGGCGTTCCGCGACAGGTCGCAGAGCGGATGTCTTGACACCTGCGAAGTCATCCGCAGGGGTCCACCAGGCGAGGTGTAGAGTCTTCTGTGGTTGGTGTCGTGGGAGAGGTATCTCTCCCCTCGATGCCACTATTCCAGCATTAGCGGAGTTATTGTCCATCTGCGGGAGGAATTGCGCCTTTTGCTCTCGGCGGTAAAGCCTATAGCTCAGCCTCAAGCCTGGCCTTCAGGGTCTAAGGTTAGACAATTCCTCCTCGCTGGATCTTTCTTCGCTCATACGAAGCTACGAACTTACCTGCACCCAGTTGGAAGTGAGACCTCCTCCATGGTACATGGCTCGGGTTCTTAGGGATCTTAAGGCTTCTCTCTGTGAACTATTACGCTAGTCATCTGACAGGCACCTGACTTAGAAGGCGGTGCTCCGGCTCGCTCTGGCTTCGGCCAAGCGTATCAGCGTACTTCATGGTCTCTCGTACGATTTTGCCCATTCAAGAAGATAGGGAAAGGTAACGTTCGGGTTCGTCCCTGAGTCGGTTTCTAGATTCAAGATCTTGGAGTCCCAAACCTTCGGTTCGACTCCTTCAGGTTTTCGAGTCTCCTACTATGCCCAGCAAGGAGTCAGAGGTGTTATCTTAAAGAACAGCTGCAGTTCGTCCTCACGTGCAACCCTGTTTGGGAGCACAGGAAGGACGAAGAGGAGGGTCACCAAGAATGCCTTTGCAACCTGGATTCTAGGACCATCCATCTCGCCCTGAATCCAGACCCTCCTCCGTCATATAGCCTTAGAGCACAGGATGTCAGAGGCATCGCAACGTCTCTAAGAAGACTACTCTGTGACGCAGGTGCTACAAACTGGAGTCTGGAAGCGTCGGACGACCTTCACAGCTCACTACCTGCAGGACGTGACCCACAGGAGCCTCGATACGTTTTTCTATCGGCCTGTGGTGGCTACACAACAGCTGGTCTAACCTCAGGCTCCTTAATGGACAGGTAGCAGAAGGTTGGGGGCATTGTTACCTGGTGTCAGACTGCATGATTGAAAGAGGTATGTCTGGCCCTTACTTCTTTCTTCATCCTCCCCTCTCTTGGGGAAAGCAGCATCCTAGGTTCTCTGCATAGCTGACCTCAAACCTCTGCAGGTAAACCATGCTTCCTTGTGTTCCTAGTATTAAAATGATACTGTCGCGTCCCCCATACCCTGACAAGGTGGTAATGGGAAAGTCCTAGTCCAGAATTCCATCTAAAGGTCTTCGGGTCGACTACCTAGGACAAGTCACGCTTCTTCCCTCCACACACAAGCTTATGTAGGCCCCACACTCCTTGTGGAGCAAGGAACTTGCGAGGTGCAGGGACTCTTTATCTCGAAGTGCTGCTCACTCGGATTCTGAGTCCCCGGGTAAAGCCAAAGCCAGTATGGCTGGGGACTTTCCACCCTTCCTAAGGGGTAAGTCACCCTATGTAAATAGCGTGGTTTGTATTTCGGTTACGGAACAAATGACAAATTTGGAGATAATTTGTATTTTTCCTAACCATACAAACCTTAGCTATTTACACATATTTCCCCGCCAGCCCTGTCCCCCAAGTCAAGTCCTACCTCTAAGCGAAGTGAATCAGTTCACCAGTGTGTGAGGGGGGAGGGGTAGCTAGCTACCCCTCCCCTACCCCTGCTAACTAGCGCAGGGGTAGTTAACCCTCGTTAAAGATCTAATGGCTCGCCATTTCAGTTACGCCGAAAGTAATACCCCTATGTAAATAGCTAAGGTTTGTATGGTTAGGAAAAATACAAATTATCTCCGAATTTGTCATTTTAAGGTTGAGATTTTACGTATCATGTTAGTACAGTGAACCCTCGTTTATCGCGATAGATAGGTTCCAGACGCGGCCGCGATAGATGAAAATCCGCGAAGTAGTGACACCATATTTACCTATTTATTCAACATGTATATTCAGACTTTTAAAACCTTCCCTTGTACGTAGTACTGTTAACAAACTACCCTTTAATGTACAGAACACTTAATGCATGTACTACAGTACCCTAAACTAAAACAGGCCCAAATATTAAAGGCAATTTTATATCATGCGTTTCCTAAACACGCTAAAAAGCACGTTAAAAAATGGCAACCAATGTTTTGTTTACATTTATCTCTGATCATAATGAAGAAACAAACTGGAGGTAGAGCTTTGCTTATTACCCAGACATATTTCCCATACTATTCCCTTAGAACTACATCACATCTTCCTACTTTAGATATATATATATATATATATATATATATATATATATATATATATATATATATATATATATATATATATATATATATATATATATATATATATATATATATATATTTATATATATAAATATATATATATATATATATATATATATATATATATATATATGTGTGTGTGTGTGTGTGTATATATATATATATATATATATATATATATATGTTACTGTATGTATATGGGTTATGGAAAAAATCCGCGAAGTGGTGAATCCGCGATGGTCGAACCGCGAAGTAGCGAGGGTTCACTGTACTGTATTGTATATTTATTTATATGATTTTCCCCTGATGTTTGTATGGTTTCATCTCCAAAAGCCCGTTTGTTCCGTAACCGAAATACAAACCACGCTATTTACATTGGGTTTACCTTTCGGCGTAGCTGAAATTGACGAGCCAATAGATTTTAACGAGGGTTAACTACCCCCGCGCTAGTTAGCGGGGGTAGGGGAAGGGGTAGCTTGTTACCTCCCCCCCCCACCCCACACACACACCGGTGATTTGCTTCACTTCACTTTTGGCTCGGACAAGGAACAGACGTCTCTGTCTATTGTCCTCGTTTTTTGACAGCCTTAATCTCTTTTTGCTTTTCCTCAGACTTTGTGTGTTTGAAGTTGGCCTCGCCCTTGGCTGTTCACCAGGCGCAAGTGCCCTGGGATTGCCGGTCGCCCTTGCGGTACCTTCATGTCTGCGGTGGATACTGATCCTCACACCCTTTGCCCGCAGTGTCGAGGCCGATGGTGTGATAGTGAAAATACATGTAGTGAGTGTAGGGAGTGGTCTGCCTCCCAGTGGAAGAGGTTTGCCCGCCAGCGTAAGAAGAAGTCCAAGAGAGACCGTTCTCCTTCGAGGGTTGCCTTGAAGGAGGAAGGCTCTCGGGACTCTTCTTCCGCAGCCCAAACCTCCTCCGAAGCTCCCCCTCGCCCAGCTCCTGTTGAGAGGCCGCCGAGTGGGAGCGCAGGCTCTAGTTCTGTTTCCCGACCTCGGGGTGCGGGAGAGGGTGTCGCCTCCCATAGCGGTGCGGTTCCCCCTCCTCCTCCGGGGGAGGATTTTGATAATGTTAACTCCATGTATAATGATGATCTTTTTCAGCTTTGGGGTTTCTTGGGGCTTAAGGGCCTGCCCTCCAAGGAAGCCCTGTTTGACCTTATTCAGTTGGGGGCCGCTGTCAAGCAGTCGCCGGTGATAGCAGAGGTAGATCCTCTGTCTATCGTCGACGTCTTGGTGGCAGAGGCTTCGACGATTCTGGTCAAACCTCTGCGGCGCCTGATGGTGATGACGTTGCTGAAGGCTCTCCTCCCCCTTCTGTACATCCTTCGGAGGGGGAAGGGGGTCTTACGGGCTCGCCTGCGGTTAAGTCTCCCCCTCGGGGGAGCACTGACTGAGACTCCTCTTCGGAGGACTGATGATCCTGACGACCTCCCTCGTGGCCGCCTTCGCCGTAAGGCTCATCGTCCGCTTCGCCGCAAGGGCCTCCCGTCCCCCTACAAGGGTGTCAAGAGGCGCCTTTTTGAGTCTTCTCCTCCGTCCTCCGATGGGGACTCTCCTCACTAGAAGCAGTCTGTAGCAGCAGCGTCCTTAGACCTCTCCGGGGATCGTTCTCGTTCTCCTACGCCTTCCAGACCTTCGACTTCTTATGCAGACGGCCAGCAGCCTGATCTCGTCAGCCGACGGGCACCGGTCCCTTCGGGGCAAAGGGATGTCGCCCATGGTGTGGGCACTTCCCTTGCGCGTCAGGGTTCCCCTGCGCGCCCTTCTGCGCGTTCACGCGTAGTTACACACCAACGCTCTCCTGCTCGTCAGCGCTCTCCTGATCGCCTGCGCTTTCCTGCTCGCCAGCGCTCCTCTGATGATCAACGCCCTACTGCTCGCCAGCGCTCTCCTAAGGATAACGAATATCCTCCTGTTCCTGCTGCGCGCCCAGCACGCCAACGGTCTCCTGAGCGCACTAGATCTCCTGCTCATCAACGCGCACCTGCGCTTCCAGTTCCTGACACGCGCCCTAGAACTCCGGTTCAGGACTTGGGCAAGGACTTAACTTCTCATTGCCCTCGCGATCCTGCTCGTCAGCTTTCTCCTACGCAGCAACGCGCGCGGTCTCCTGCGCGTACATTTAGAGTTCCTGCACGCCCATGCGCCGCCTCTTCCTGAGCCCACTCGCGAGCGTTCGCCTTTGCGCGTCGCGCCGACAGTTCTTGCGCAGCCTTCTATGCGCCGTCTCCCTGCTTGCCAGCATTCTCCAGCGCGACAGCGATCTCTGACGCGTCACCGTTCTCGTTCTTGACAGCGATCTCCAGCGCGTCAGCGTTCTCCAGAGCGCTGGCGATCTCCAGATCCTCCACGTGATCCATCGCCTGCGCGCAAGCGCTCTCCTACGCGTCAGCGCCCAGCAGATCCACAGAAACATAGGTCTCCTGTGATCAACTCGCCCACTCGTGGGCGCTCGCCTGCGCGTTCTACGCGCTATCGCTCGCCAATGCGCCACCACTCGCCATCGCTCGCCTGCGCGCCAGCGTTCGCCAACACACCATCGATTGCCGAATCGCCATCGCTCGCCCACGCGTCACAGGTCTCCAGGACACTATCGGTCCTCTGGCCTTCAGCGATCTCCTATGCGCTCTCGTTCGTCCACGCGCCAACGCGTTCACTCGCCAGCGCGCTCACTTGCCTACACGCCCGTTCGCCTGCTCGCGCTCGTTTGTCTCCGCGCGATTGCGCACCCGCGCTCCAACAGCCCCTCGCGCGCGACTCTTTCGTGTCGCCCTCGCGCGAGCGCCAGCACGACCCCGGTTTACGTCGAGTTCCGCAGCTCGTGGCAGCAGCAGGAACGCGTGTCGCCAGGTCGCAGTCGGGATCGCTTCCTCCTAAGCGCAGGTCTCTTTTGCAGGACAAGGAAGGACCTTCGGAGAGGTCAAGGCAATTTCTTCCCCTTATTTTTTACAGGCAGGTCCAGTGGTGTCCAATCCGAAGGATCGCCCAATCCCCTTCCCTCCAGCGGGAATTTCGGACTCTGTGTCCGTGTCTCGGCAGTCCTGGTTTGGTCCTTTGATGTGGGCGTTAGTGAAGGCTATGAAGCCGGCACTCGCCGATCCAGGACACAAACCAGCAACGGCCTCGACCCCGCTGAAGAGAAGGAGAGGAGTGGACTTCGTGGTGACTTCTCCCAGGGAGAAGTTGGTTCCTAAGAGGTCCGTCAGGAAGGCCCCGTCCCCTTCGCAGTCGTTTTCTCCTTCTCCCGTGGACGAGGCTTTTCCGTCCTCGGGAGAGTCCAGTGAGGTGCCGGTCTCCCCCTCGGCACCAAGGGGGGAGTCACCTCCTCGTGGAGGAGAATCGTCTCGCGCGGAAGGTGCCTGCCAGACCACCTTGCTGGAGTCTTGTATCCCGCCCAGGAGGGAACCCAAGGACTCCAAGACGTTGCCGAAGTCTTCTGCACGTATTCGTCAGGAACCAGCTAGACCCCGGGAGAACGTCCACGTGTCTCCCCAGGAAGAGCTTCCGGGGACAGGAGACTTAGCTGCCAGTCCGCAGGGAGGGGAGCAGCAAGAGTCTGAGCATGCCTTTTGGGAGGTCCTTGGCCTGATGAGACAGCTCAACGGGTTCATGGACCCTGTAATCGCCCCCCGTGGAGGCAAGGACACGGTCCTGGATCAGGTTTATGGGACAAAGAAGCCCCCAAAGGCCAGCGCGGCTCTGCCCTGGTCCTAGGGGCTGAAGAGTGCCAGAGCCAGGGCTAATGCTCAGCTCACAGTACTCGCTACCTCCAGTCGTTCCTCTGCCGGGAACAAACTCCTCCCACCTCCTTGTCTCCAGCAGAGGAGGTATTTTGAGATCATAGGGGAGTCTAGCCTCGCTCTTCCCCTCCACCATTCGGTAGAAGAGCTGACTAGGGGAGTTCTTCTTGAGAAGCTCTTTGCCCGGCAGGTGACGTTCTCGGCGTCGGAGATTCTAAGCCATGAGAAGGTCGCGAAGTGTGCCATGCAGGCCACTTCGTGGCTGGATATCTGGCTAGGGTCTCTGGGCATCCTATTGCGCTCTGAGGATCTGTCTAAGGAGAGCAATAGGAAGGCCCTGGAGACCTTCCTCCTCTCGGGCACTCGCTCCATCGAGTTCCTGGCACATCAGGTTACCAACATGTGGGCCAACTCGGTGCTGAAGCGTCGTGATGCGGTGACCAAGAAGATCCATCCGAAGGTCCCCGCCGTGGACGTCAACAGGCTCAGACACGCCTCCCTCCTCGGGGGGAATCTGTTTGAGCCCCAGGACATGGAACGTACAGCTGAGAGGTGGAGGAAGTCGAGTCAGGACTCCCTCCTCCAAAGGGCCCTTGCATCTCGGCCCTACAAGCCTCCAGCTCCACAGCAACATCAGCAGCAGCCTCGCAAGACACCGAAGCAGGCGCCGGCAGCTAAGAGAGTGGTGTCTAAGCCCCAGCCCTTTCCTGCCAAGGACAAGAGGGGCGGTAAGTCCTCCAGGGGAGGCAAGACTCCTAGAGGGAGCGGCCGCGGCCGCAAGCGCTAGGAGTGGCAGTCCCCCCGCGTGTCCACCTATGAGGGGATGCCTTCAAAGTTGCGTGCACAGGTGGCAGCAACATGGGGCCGATGCTTGGACAGTCTCCGTGATCGGCCAAGGATATCGCGTCCCATTCATGACATCTCAACCTCCCCTGACAGCGAATCCAGTGTCGTTGAGCTCCTATGCCATGGGATCGGTAAAGGAGTTAGCTCTTCGGGCAGAAGTCGAGACCATGCTCAAGAAGGATGCTCTCCAGGATGTTATCGACGGCTCCCCAGGCTTCTTCAGTCGACTCTTTCTTGTAAAGAAGGCGTCTTGAGGCTGGAGACCCGCCATCGAAATCTCAGCTCTGAACAAGTTTGTCAAGCAAACTCCGTTCAGCATGGAGACAGCGGACACGGTCAGACTTGCGGTGAGACCACAAGACTTCATGTGCACACTGGATCTGAAGGACGCGTACTTCCAGATCCCAATCCATCCGTCTTCCAGGAAGTACTTGAGATTCTGCCCAGACAGCAAGACCTACCAGTTGAAGGTGCTGTGCTTCGGTCTCTCCACAGCACCTCAGGTGTTCACCAGAGTGTTTACCCTGATTTCGTCGTGGGCGCACAGGAACGGCATCCGTCTCCTCCGTTATCTGGACGACTGGCTGATCCTAGCAGACTCGGAGTCGACCCTTCTTCGACACCGAGACAGGCTTCTGGGACTTTGTCAGGATCTGGGGATCGTGGTAAATCTCGAGAAGTCTTCTCTGCAGCCGTCCCAACGACTGGTTTATCTAGGCATGTTGTTAGACACCAATCTCCACAAAGCCTTTCCATCAGACGACAGGATAGCAAGGCTGAGGAGGGTGGCGGAACCCTTCCTCAGGCAAGAAGAGCTTCCTGCCCAATCGTGGTTGCGTCTCTTAGGTCACCTGTCCTCCCTGGCCCGTCTGGTTCCAAACGGCCGTCTCAGGATGAGATCCTTGCAGTGGCGGCTCAAGTCCCGGTGGAATCAAGGATCCGATTCCCCAGACTTCCTGGTCCCGATAGGACCTTCGGAACAGGCGGACCTGCGGTGGTGGCTGGTCGACGAGAACCTGCGAAAGGGAGTGAATCTTCTCGTCCTCCCCCCGGAATTGACACTGTTTTCGGTCGCGTCAAAAGAAGGGTGGGGGCCGCACATTCTGAACCAGAGGACCTCAGGCCTTTGGTCAGAATCAGAAAAGTACCTGCATATCAACCTGCTAGAAATGAAGGCCGTTTTCCTGGCTCTTCAACAGTTCCAACGGACCCTGGCGGGTCACTCCGTGGTGGTGATGAGCGACAACACCACGGTAGTGGCTTATATCAACAAGCAGGGAGGTACTTTTTCGCAGCAGCTATCCCATCTTGCAGTTGAGATTCTGAGGTGGACTGAAGTCCACTCGATAACACTATCAGCTCGCTTCATTCCTGGCAAGAGGAATGTGCTCGCCGACAGTCTGAGCAGGGCTTCGCAGATAGTGAGTACCGAGTGGTCTTTGGATCCTCAGATAGCCAACAAAGTCCTGACTTTCTGGGGTTCCCCGACCGTGGATCTGTTCGCGACAGCTTTGAATTTCAAACTGCCCCTGTACTGCTCCCCAGTCCCGGACCCCAAGGCACTCTGGCAAGATGCTTTCCAACAACGGTGGAACAAAATCGACGTGTACGCCTTCCCACCGTTCTGTCTGATGAGATGGGTGCTCAACAGGACTAGACTATCGGTCAACTTGTCGATGACTCTGATAGCTCCGCTGTGGCATCACGCGGAATGGTTCCCGGACCTTCTGCAGCTCCTGACGGAGCTCCCGAGAGAACTTCCCCCACGACACGAGCTACTCAGACAACCACATTGCAACATCTTCCACAGAGCCGTAGCATCGCTTCAGCTTCACGCCTAGAGACTGTCCAGCGTCTCCTCACAGAGAGAGGCTTTTTGCAACAGGTTGGAGAGAGGATGTCTCGGCACCTGCGAAAGTCCTCAGAGGGAGTCTACCAGGCGAAGTGGAGAGTCTTCTGTGGTTGGTGTCGTGGGAGGGGTATCTCTCCACTCGATGCCACTATTCCAGCAATAGCGGAGTTTCTCGTCTATTTGTGGGAGGAAATGCGCCTTTCGGTCTCAGCGGTGAAAGGCTATCGCTCAGCCTTAAGCTTGGCTTTTAGGCTGAAAGGAGTGGACATTTTTTCCTCGCTGGAACTCTCTTTACTCATACGTAGCTATGAGCTTACCTGCCCTCAGTCGGAAGTGAGACCTCCTCCTTTGAACGTGGTTCGGGTCCTCAGGGCTCAAGAGACCTCCCTTCGAACCATTACGCCAGGCCTCTGATCGCCACCTGTCTTGGAAGACGGCTTTCCTGCTCGCTTTGGCCTCTGCCAAGCGAGTTAGTAAACTTCATGGTCTCTCGTACGACATCGCCCATTCAAGGGGATGGGGGGAGGTAACGTTCAGGTTCGTCCGAGTTTTTTGCCAAGACTCAGAACCCTGGAGTGCCGGACCCACGGTTTGACTCTTTCAGGGTCGCGAGTCTCCGTTCTGTAACAAGCGACCCAGACCAGCTGCTACTATGTCCAGTGAGGAGTCTGAGGTGTTACTTGAAGAGAACAGCTGCAGTTCGTCCTCTGGTGCAAGCATTGTTTGTTAGCACAGGCAGGACGAAGAGGAGGGTCACCAAGAACACCATCTCGGCTTGGATTCGAAGGGTTATCCATCACGCCTTGAATCCAGACCCTCCTCCGTCACGTTGCCCTAGGGCACACGATGTCAGGGGCATCGCTATGTCCCTGGCCTTCAAGAGAAATTTCTTTGTCACGCAGGTACTTCAAGCTGGGGTCTGGAAGCGTCAGACGACCTTCACAGCCCACTACCTGCAGGACGTGACCCACAGTAGCCTCGATACTTTTTCTATCGGCCCTGTGGTGGCTGCACAACAGCTGGTCTAACCTCAGGCTCCTTTATGGAGAAGTAGCAGTAGGTTGAGGGCGTTGTTACCCGGTTTTAGTCTGCGTGAATGAAAGAGTATGTCTGACCCTTACTTCTTCCTTCATCCTCCCCTCTCTTGGGGAAGCAGCATCCTGGTCTCCGCATAGCTGACCTCAACCTCTGCAGGTAAACCATGCTTCCTTGTGTTCCTAGTATTAAGCTTAATACTGTTGCGTCCCCCATACCCTGACGAGGTGGTATTGGGAACGTCCTATCCTGGATTCCTATCTGAAGGTCTCAATTGAGGTCAACTTCATGGGACGAGTCACAATCTCCTCCTCACACAACGTAGGCCACACGTTCCTTGCGTAGCAAGAAACTTGTGAGGTGCAGGAACTCCCTTTCTCGAGTGATGCTCACTTGGAGTCGGAGTCCCCGGGTAAAGCCAAAGTCCGTAAGGCTGGGGACTTTCCACCCTTCCTAAGGGGTAAGTCACCCATTGTAAATAGCGTGGTTTGTATTTCGGTTACTGAACAAATGACAAATTCGGAGATAATTTGTATTTTTCCTAACCATACAAACCTTAGCTATTTACACATATTTGCCCGCCAGCTCTGTCCCCCAAGTCAAGTCCTACCTCTTAAGTGAAGTGAAGCAAATCACCGGTGTGTGGGGGGGGAGGGGTAGCAAGCTACCCCTTCCCCTACCCCCGCTAACTAGTGCGGGGGTAGTTAACCCTCGTTAAAATCTATTGGCTCGTCAATTTCAGCTACGCCGAAAGGTAAACCCAATGTAAATAGCTAAGGTTTGTATGGTTAGGAAAAATACAAATTATCTCCGAATTTGTCATTTTAATTGACAGCTAAAATTTAAAGATTTTCCTCTTTATTTCATAAAGATTTTCCTCTTTATTCCACTTCAATATGCCCTTAACAAAGTCATAGAACCCTCTATTGATGATTGGTAAGGAGCAGAGGTTGCTGCATCAGTTAGTCTAGTTTACAGTTATATCCATCGACCAGTGGCCATCACATGTTCTCAGATTGTTTGCATACTGCTTTAATAGATGTCTTCCCCTAGTTTAGTTAGTAATTCTTGACTTTAATGTGATTGTGAATTATTTTTAGTAGATCCTAATCCCCATTCCTTTTGTTTATCTTGTCTGAGTATTTCTATGATTTGAATGATTGTTGTGGAGTGCATTTCACTCTTAGTACCACTCGTGGAAAAAGTATGTTTCAATGGTTGCGGCTCAAGTTAATAATAGTGCTTGTGGTGGCCGATGTGGTAACGTTACTGACTGGTGAGCGCCAGACTGTGGTTCGAGCCCCTCTCAGACTCGTTAGTTTCTTTGGCCGTTGCAGCCTCACCATCCTTTTGAGCTAAGGATGGGGGTTTTGGGGAGCCTATAGGTCTATCTACTTGGTCATCAACAGCCATTGCCTGGCGCTCCTTAGTCTTAGCTTGGGTGGAGAGGAGGCTTGGGCACTGATTATATGTATATATGGTCAGTCTCTAGGGCATTGTCCTACTTGATGGAGCAATGTTACTGTCCCTTGCATCTGCCATTCATGAGCGGCCTTTAAACCTTTAAAGGAAACTTGCTGTTAGTAAGGGAAGACTAGGCTAGTTGATTGTAGTAGGTTGACGATGACACTGACATGTCTCGCCTTAGAAAATCTGCAGGTTCAGCCATTGCTTGACTTCATTTGCTCCCTTTGTTAAATTTAAGCCTGGCCCTTCCTAACCTGTTGTCAAACCAAATATAATCCCCATAATAATTCTAAGTTAATAGTGTTTCATTTAGTAAGGGTCTGACATACACTGTGCTCCACCCATGTGAAAGCCTAACAGTCTCAAAATCTTTACATACTTTAGATCCTTCAGCTGCTAAATCCTTTCAATCTAGAATTCTTGTTACTTTATAAGACTAACTTTGATTGTGAGACAGAAGACCGAGTGGGTTGTCTTGATCCTATTGTCCTTCCATTCACTAAAGTAAGCGCTTATTACCAGTTCCATGGGCCTAAGTATTTAGAAGTGCATACAGTTATATTATTGTTAACTAATAGCTCTAATTTGTTGTAAAATTTGTTTTGACAACTTGGCAAATTGTTTCATTGAAATGGTTTAAGGTTTAAGACATCTCCAGAAAATAGTCATTCTAAATCCACTATGGTTTTCATTTGTTATGCAAAAAGTTGGAGTTTTACCAGCTTATATCAGGATATCTGTAAATAAAGGTGACAAATAACTAATGTATAAAGTACTTGAAAAAAAAGTAGATATTTAAAACAATGACATCTTCTATAAAAGAATATTTTCATAGAAAGCTTATATATTGGAATTATATATTGTATAATATCCACCTTACATTTGTATTATTAAGCTCAAATGATTTTTAATTAATATCCTAGTTCTGTACATAAAGAAAACTATTTTGTAATAACACTTTTGTAAAAGTTAAATCTTATAATAGATGATTTTTTTTATTATCCTTTTGAGTGATTTTGGTTGATTGACCATCCACAGTATAAAATGTTGAACAGGAAAATGGAGAGATCTCAATGACTGAGGAACAGTTGGTCCGAAAAGTAGTAGACATGATTGGTTCAGTAAATACCAACAGAGATAAAAATTGAGGTCTGGGGAGAGATTTTGTAACCTTGTTTTCTTTTAATAAGTCGTGTGAGTTATCGGACCTTAGGGGGGTCGGTTTACATGTGTAGGCTATGAGTAGACCAAAGGTGGTAAGTTTAACTAGAGGGATGAGCCTTTGAAGTCATCAGGAGTAGAAAGGTTATTCTGTGGCAATTTTTCACTTTGATTTGAATTTCTGAAAGTTTTTTGTAATAGTTTCTTGCAGTATATTTACAGTATATAAAAACTGATGGGATTAGAGCATAATTAAAAAATACGAAATGTGAAAAAATATTTTCAAAACAGACTATTATTATAATCCCCCAAACAGGGTTGGTAACGATTAGTCACTGCCAGTTCGTCATATGGGTCATTTGGGTGCTGTAGAATAAGTAGTGTTTTCCCTCCAGGCTGTTCTTTCTCTTTTCCAGGCTGTTCTTTCTACTTTTTATTCAATTTTGTCATTAATACTCTATACCATAAATTAATAAAAAAATAAATTTAGAGTGAACATTTTTTTGGTTCGCACAAAGATTTTAATCATAATAAAACAGGTTGATAGTTCCTTTTAAGATATTCCAAGATGTGAGGTGAACATTTTTTTGGTTTGCACATAAAAATTAATTGAAAATTTTAATCGTAGATATGAAATATATTGTCAAGATAAATACAAAAAAAATAGATAGCCATGTGTTATTCCTCCTAAGATATAGCGTCTCTCATCATCGTATCTAAGAACAATTATTATTGTCATTACTTGCTAAGCTACAACCCTAGTTGGAAAAGCAGGATGCTATTAGCCCAAAGGCTCCAACAGGGAAAATAACCCAGTGAGGAAATGAAACAAGGAAAATTAAATATTTTGAAAACAGTAAGAATATTAATTAAATATTTCCTATATAATCTATAAAAACTTGAACAAAACAAGAAGAGAAATAAGATGGAATAGTGTGACAGAGTGTACCCTCAACCAAGAGAACTCTAAACCAAGATAGTTTAAGACCATGGTACAGAGGCTATGGCATTACCCAAGACTAGAGAACAATGGTTTGATTTTGGAGTGTCCTCCCAGAAGAGCTGCTTACCATAGCTAAAGTCTCTCTTCTACCCTTACCAAGAGGAAAGTAGCCACTGAACAATTACCGTGGAGTAGTTAACCCCTTGGGTGATGATAAATTGTTTGGTATTCTTGGTTTGTCAAGTGTATGGTAACAGAGGAGAATCTGTAAAGAATAGGCCAGATTATTTGGTGTATGTGCAGGCAATGGGAAAATGAACTGTAACCAGAGAGAAGAACAGGTGACTGGTTGCCCTGGCCAATTATTCTTTATTCTTTTGTCTGTGGCACAAAAGCCAAATCAAGTTTGGTATTGTATTGGCAAGTTGCTGCAACTCTAGCTACAGTATATATGTATGCATACTTTGTACCAAATGAAAATAACAATCCCTTATTTTGACTCCAGAAAATTGTTCTCACATATCATCAAAAGGTGCTTGCTCAAGGTCACATTGGATGCACTGTGGTCTTAGATTATGTACCAATGATTTAACCATTTCAAACATACATTATGTTAAGTTCTGCTTATTTGGTAGAAGTATAAACAAGGTTTGATGAACCCCATCAAGTCTTGTTAATATTAGCATTTTAATTATAAAATTTCAGATTTCTATACTCACCATATGTTCATTTTGCTTCTCCAGAAGCCCTGTTTGATCGACACTTACCCATAAATTTTAAAATATTTTCCCCATTTACCTTCACTTCAACCAAGACATGCCACTAACAAAGGACTCAAGCTCTCTAGTAGTAAGTGATAGGAAACCCAAGTTGCAGCCTTTTTGGTTAGTGGGAAATTATGGACCCTTAGTCCACAGAACAACTTAGGAACACTACCTCTATTACTTTTTGTTTGTCCAAATACAACAGTATGACTCTTACTGGTCAGTGAAAACTATTCTTAATTGAATTGTCCTCATCCAATCGTAGTGAAGGAATTTGCAAAAAACTGAAGTAGAATCTTCATCTTGAAATAAATCATTTTTTGGCTCTGAGGGAAGGTAAAAGAGATAAGATTATTAGTGTTCCCCAAAGCCTACCTTGATTGCCAACAGTAGGCATTACTGAATGGTGTAGATAATCCCCTAGTTACCACTTGAGCCTTTAGGTTAGGGGTAATACTAGATAGTTTAGGTCTCAAATATTACTCTGAATCTAGAACTAAGATGATTTGTGAGCTATCTTAAAAATTCTTTTTGGTTTTATTCATCTTGAAATTGAGAATTGAGGGGTAAATGCTGCATACTTAAAACACAGCTGTCTCAGCATACTTTTATGAAAAAAAAATAGTATCGGATCATACCTTGAAAACGCAATAAGTCAGATTATCTCCTTTTATAAAAAAAAAAAAAAATACCCTATATATCCAAAGGGGAAGTGTCACTAGGGACACCCCCTCGAGCAGGTGATACATGTGGGTTTGCCGCAACCTCAGATATAATAGTGTGCCAGAGTGTACCCTCAGTCATGGGAACTAACTCAAAACAGTGGAAGACTATGGTACAGAGGCTATGTCACCACCCTAGACTAGAGAACAATGGTTTAATTTCGGAGTGTCCTAGAAAAGCTGCTTACCATAGTTTTAAGTTTCTTCTACCTTTACCAAGAGGAAAGTAGCCACTGAACAATTTCATTGCAGTAGTTAACCCCTTGAGCAAAGAAGAATTGTTTGGTAATCTCAGTGTTGTCAGATGTATGAGAACAGAGGAGAATGTGGTAAGAATAGGCTAAACTTCGGTGTATGTGTAGGCAAAGGGAAAGTGAGCCATAATCAGAGAAAAGGATCCCTTATAGTACTGCCTGGCCAATCAAAGGACCCAATAACTCTCTAGTGGTAGTATCTCAAAGGGTGGCTGGTGTCTTGGCCAACCTGCTTTTAATTGTAGGCTACTGCAGTCAGTTTCTGGCTTAATGCTTGTTTTTTGACCAACTGTTTATTAGCCCCTAGTGTTCATAGTCTATCAGTTATAACCTCGGAAATGTTAGAATTTGAATCTTATTTTTTACACTGTAATTCCACACACATGATTGTATTAGAAGACTTAATAAATTAAGGGCGGAGATGTTCCCATCCTCCTACAATTAGGTATATGACCATGAGATGAGGGGCCCTTGACCTGTCAGTCACCTGTTCTTGGAGGTAGCTGCCCTTCCATATATGGATATTGGAGTGAAAGAATAGAGTTATGATGGAATCTTATATTTTGTGAATCTATTCTTAGTATTTCGAGTATGGGTAGCCTCACTTTAGTAGTTTTTCTTATAACCTTTGGCTTGGTAGCCGTGAAATAATATGATATTGGATCTAGGATGGACTGTCGCCTGTCTTACTGCTGTGAATATCTTAGATAATGGGATATTTATGTTGTGAGCCTATCTCTCTTAATTTGGTAGTCATTATAGGAAAGGGTTGGGAGACTTCCTAACCCCTTCTAAGAGAGTTATAATGACGATTTTTCATTTAAAACATTTCTATTGCTGATGAGTGTCATTAACCAAGATGTTGGATATGATAACTTGGCTATCCCAAATCGGATCATGAATGTTGCCTGGTGCATTATGATTATTCTGTTGATTGGGGTAGAGCTTGTGGCCCTGAATATTGTTCAATTTGTTGGGATCAGATACATTTTCCTCAGAATTTGGAGCCTAAGCAGAACATTTAGGAACCAAGGCTGTTTTCTCCTTTCTATGTAGGTGAAATAATTTTTTAAGATCACAGGGCAAGCTGAGTATTTACCCAGAAAGGATCTCTGAGATCTCATTAGTTTTTATATCCCAATTTCAGCAATCAAGGGTTTGGGAAATGTGGCCTAGCGGACTAGGCCCCTATCCATTTTGTTCACTTTCGATCCTAGAATGACTTAGACTGCAGAGGAGGAGGCCTTACTACTACTGGGTTCCTCAGTGGATTTCTTGGGTTGCTCAAGGAAGTACCCCCTTGGGGACATCTTGACCATAACTTCAATGCCTAGGTCGTATCCAGGTCAGGGTTCCACTAAGCAGGTGACTGGTATACCAGTATTTGGTATTCTTGTGTCCCCCATGGACGTCTTGCTAATAGCTAGAATAGTAGAGGCATCGATCTGTCCCCTCTATGGTCTGACCATGCAAGATGGGGCCCGTCCAGGTACTGTTGACCTGCCTTATGCTTCTTTCCCCCTTCAGCCTGGCAATTTGGCCACTGCTGCACCTTCAGGTTAACAGCTTACAAGTGAACTCCAGAGTGGAACCTTTCTTCCATTCCTACTGACCTGTTGAGATACGACCACTTGAGAGTTCTTGGGTCCCTTAGACAGTACTACTTAGGATCCCTGTCTCTGGTTAAAGCTCAATTTTTCCTTTAACTATGCATACATAGAATACTGTAGTTTGGCCTATCCTTTCTTCATTCTCCTCTGTACTCATACACCTGACAACACAGATTACCAAACAAGTCTTCATTCAAGGGGTTAACTACTGCACTGTAATTGTTCAGTAGATACTTTCCTCGTGGTAGGGGTACAAGAGACTCTAGCTATGGTAAGCAGCTCTTCTAGAAGAATACTCCAAAATCAAACCATTGTTTTCTATTAATGGGTCGTGTCATAGCCACTGTGCCATGGTCTTCCACTGTCATGGGTTAAACTCTCTTTTGCATGAGAGTAGACCTATACTTGGGCTCACTTTTCTATCTTGTTTCTCTTTCTCTTGTTTTTTTTCTTTTTGGATGTTTTTATATTTCATATATGAAAGATCTAATTTAGTGTTGTTACTGTTCATAAAATATTTAATTTTGATTATTTATTACTTCTTTTGTAATTTATTTATTTCCTTGTTTCCTTTCCTCACTGGGCCATTTTTCTCCCCAACAGAGAAAAATAGCCTTTGTGTTCCCAGCTTCCAATGAAAGATCCATTGAAGCCTTTCTCTCCATTACAATTCATGAATGCCTAGTAGGGGCTGAGGGTATGCAGCAGAGGGGCTCTGACCATATGATAAATGCACATTCTGGCCCGAGTCGAATATTTTTCAGCATAAATATATGGATTTGTCATTCGAGGGCAATAAGTTTGAACACTTGGTAACATTTCAAGACTCAAGGGAGAGATTCATGTACAACCTCTTAGGCATGTCCCTAACTAACCTTGGAGGAAGTTATTCTGATGCCATACAAGGCTCCTCAGAAAACCTGAAAAAAAGCAATATCAGATACTATAATCAGAACAAATGACCAAACAATATAAATAAGCAAACACTTCCATCACTATAATAACACAAATGACCATACAATATAAGCAAACAATTCCATCACTATAATCAGGAAAAATGACCATACAATATAAATATGCAAACATTTCCATCTCTATAATCAGAACAAATGACCATACAATATAAATAAGCAAACACTTCCATTATTATAATCAGAACCAATGAATAAACAATATAAATAAGCAAACCCTTCCATCTCTATAATCAGAACAAATGACCATACAATATAGATAAGCAAATACTTCCATTATTATAATCAGAACCAATGAATAAACAATATAAATAAGCAAACACTTCCATCTCTATAATCAGAACAAATAACTATACAATATAAATAAGCGAACACTTCCATCACTATAATCAGGAAAAATGACCTTACAATATAAATAAGCAAACACTTCCATCTCTATAATCAGAACAAATGTCCATACAATATAAATAAGCGAACACTTCCATCACTATAATCAGGACAAATGACCATACAATATAAATAAGCAAACACTTCCATCTCTATAATCAGAACAAATGACCATACAATATAGATAAGCAAACACTTCCATTATTATAATCAGAACCAATGAATAAACAATATAAATAAGCAAACACTTCCATATCTATAATCAGAACAAATGACCATACACTATAAATAAGCAAACACTTCCATCACTATGATCAGGACAAAATTTCATACAATATAAATAAGCAAACAATTCCATCTCTATAATCAGAACAAATAACTATATAATATAAATAAGCGAACACTTCCATCACTATAATCAGGACAAATGACCATACAATATAAATAAGCAAACACTTCCATCTCTATAATCAGAACAAATGTCCATACAATATAAATAAGCGAACACTTCCATCACTATAATCAGGACAAATGACCATACAATATAAATAAGCAAACACTTTCATCTCTATAATCAGAACAAATGTCCATACAATATAAATAAGCGAACACTTCCATCACTATAATCAGGACAAATGACCATACAATATAAATAAGCAAACAATTCCATCTCTATAATCAGAACAAATGTCCATACAACGGATTTTGAGCAAAGCAAAAAATCTATTTTTGGGTGAGATAGCCATGTCGTCCTGATGGGAGGTTCCTTTAGGCAGTTTTCTAAGGGATATTTAGCTACAGTGATACTCCCAGAGAATTAACCATAGGTCTCCAGAATTCTAACTCCTGATGCAAGTATCCTTAATATATTTTTAAGGATATCGCACAATATCAGGGGACGTATTTTTTGATACGACACATAGCAATCTTCACCCCGAATAGATTTTACTCTTTAAGGGGGAAGAGTGGCGAACGTAGGGGAGCCGCTATCAAGGTACCTGGTGGACCCCCTCCCTGTACTACTACGGCGCATTATTCCTTGTTGCATTTGAGCAGGAATAGCCGCAGATAGAGTAGTTTCGGGTGGGGTCATTTTAAGAAAGAAGGGTGAGTCCATCAGGACGACATGGCTGTCTCACCCAAAAATAGATTTTTCACTTTGCTCAAAATCCGTGGCTCAGCCATGTCGTCCTGATGAAAGCTTACCAGAGAATTAACTTGAAAGTACTATATCTGTGGGTTTGTATAAGTGCCTTTACTTTGATGGAGTTCCTTATATGGTCTCCTAGACCTTTGTATATGGCATTACCATTATTTGTCATATCCACTAAGCTTGGAACTAGCTTAGGGCTTCCTGCCCCCTGCAGGGAAAGTGTCGACTTCGACTATAAGGATTCAAAGTTTGTATCTCCATAGGGACGGATGGTAAATCTCAGAGATTACCCTTCTCATACCTTGGAAATCTGTACTCTGATTTCAAGTTGGGCCCTTCTAGGGTTTAATTAAAACTCTAGTATGCTTTATTCGTCTGTAACTGATAGCAGCAATAAGACGCAAATACGTTTAGTATTTTACCTTGCAACTAGATTATCAAATGTAGTTACAGTCAGGTATGAATCTGATCTGGCACTGAAAACACATCAGGGTCCATGTTTTCTCTTGTTGAAAAAATATGTAATTTCATTGAAATGATGCCACTCTATGGAAATGTGAAACCAAATCTGACTGATTCGTACAGATTTTGGAAATGCATGAACACCGTGACGCAACGTTAACTTGGCACTGGTGTTATCGGTCAGATATGCACCTATATGGAACAGTGTGTTAATCATCGTTGTGATTTGCACTTGAGGGTAAATGTACCCATGCACCCGATGCACTGGAAAGTCCCAAAGCAGTTCACTGTTCATCGCAGTGCTTAGACGATAGGTTTTATAACACTACCCGCCGCCACCACAACATGTTTTATTTCATGTACTTGCTTCGTATAGTGCTGGAAGTTCTGTGAAGAAGCAATTTTCTTAGGATCATGACCTGCGGGTGAGCTGTCAGGATCCGCTCTGCGAATAAGTAGGTGAGCATTGCTGTCAGTTATTTTAGGGATAGATTTTGATCCTGAGGTTTTGCCTCGGAAGAGCTGTCCTTCCTTGAAGTCTGAAGTTCTACGAAGATAGACCTTAAGACACTCTACTGGGCATAGAGAAACATCTTCCTTCAGTGGGCAGATTCTCCAAGGACCCCACCTTTTTGTGGGCAGCTCGTTTTTTGGTGAGAAAAGTAGGATCGGGGAAAAGGTTCAGTTCTCCCTCTTCTGTGAACTGAATATGGCCTACATCCCTGATAGGGCCAATATTTCATCAACTCTAGCCCCTGAGGCTATTGCGAACAGAAAATTGACTTTCTGTGTTAGTTCCTTTAGAGTACAATCCTCATTGTTTAGGTTCGAAGCATAGTGCAAGACTTTGACCAACGACCATGTAATGGGCTTTGGAGGGGTTGCCGGCTTGGGTCCAGTGCATGCTTTGGCACCTTAAAGAAGGTTTTGCTTATGAGGTCCGTCTCAAAGGTGTATAGAAGAGGTCTAGTCAGAGCCGACTTACACATGGTTATCGTAGTGGAAGTTAGTCCTAGTTCAATTATGTAAAAGAAGAAAGAGAGACAGAAACCTGTTGAAATTTCTGTTGGTCCCCTTGTTTTCACAAGGGTTACCCCTTTCTTCCAAGACAATTCACATTGTCTCCTGGTTGGACTTGACTTGTATTCTACAATGAAGTCAGCCTCATTCTTTGAGATCCCAAATTTTTTGTTCACTGCTAGGGCGAAAAGATCATGAGATGCAAGTTGTTGGTTCTCGAGGGTGAAATGTAAACAGTCGACTTCTGCACCAGTTTGGATAAAACTAGGTTCGGCAGAGGAAACAGCTTCAGTTTCAATTCTAGAACTAGAGGTAACCAATTGTTTTTGGGCCATTTGGGGGCCACTACAGGAGCTGTTCCTCTGAAGGATCTTAGCTTGTCGAGGACTTTTAGCAGGAGATTGGTTGGTGGGAACAGATAAATTTGATTCCCTCCGTTCCAGTCTATTGCTTCTGCTTAAGGTTCTCGTAAGGGGCTACATAACGAGGTAGTTTCTTGTTGTCGCTCGTTGCAAAGAGATCGATCTGCAGTTCCGGGACTTTTATCGAAAATAAAGGAGAATGAGTCTGCGTCTAGGGATCATTCTGTCTCTATCAGCTTTTGCCTGGATAGAGCATCCGCAGTCACATCGCAGAACCCTTGAAGGTGAACTGCTTGATAAATGCCATCTTCTCTTCCTTGCCAGGCAGAAGATGGCTAACATCACGTGATTAATGTGAGGTGAACTCGAGTCTTGCCGATTTAGACATACAGTATTACTATCACCTCGTTGTTGAGGGCCAGTCTGATGTGGACTGTTCTGCGAGGGGATAGTCTCCTGAACGTCAGGAGGACTGTCATAACCTCCAAGATGTTGATGTGAAAGTTTTTTGAACTGGAATGATCAATTTCTTGCCCTTTCATTTCATCCGAATGGCCTCCCCATTCTTCCAGGGAGGCTTCCGTGTGTATCACCACTGATGTTTGCGGTGGTTGCAAGAAAATTGTCTGTGCTAGGCTCTTATTCGTTGACCACGGCCTTAATAGCGTGCGCAATCGGGTCGGTGTCAACCTTGTTGGTCTCTTCGAGCGTTTGATGCGTATCTTCTCCAGACTCCTGACGCATCCTTTGGCTGTGCTTCTAGCACCGGGTCTGTCACTACTGCAAACTGGAGAGAGCCCAGTACTCTTTCCTGATGGCGTCTTGAAATCCTCTTGTGTTGGATTAGTCTCTTGACAGATGCCACTATTTCTCTCCTCTTCTTTAACCCTTTTACCCCCAGGCTATTTGGAAATTTCCAACCCTTAACCCCCAAGGTTATTTTTTTTCAAGAACATTTTGCAGTATATTTCTTTTAAATTGCTCTAACAGCCTTAATTTTTGTCATAGAGAGGTCAGGATGGTCTCATTCTCTTGTAAAATGCCTGAAGTTTCTCAAAAAATTATCAAAAATATGCAAAAAAAAAAATTAAATAGCATTTTTTTGCAAGGACGTACCGGTACGTCCATGGGGGTAAAGGGGTGAGTTTTGTGAAACGTACCAGTACGTCCTTTAGGGGTAAAAGGGTTAATAGAATGGAGAGGTGGTGTGACTGTAAGTTCTGATGAATTCCTAACCATTGAAACTTGTGAGCTGGAGAAAGGCGAGACTTCTAGCGATTGATCTTGAAGCCCAGGTGTTCCAGGAACTGCATCACCTTTCCGGCCGCTTGCAGTCAAGTAGTCTTGGATGCTGCCCGTACCAGCCAATCGTCCAGGTATGCTACTACTTGTTCTCCTTCGGAGCGTAGGTGCTGGACGATCGTGTCCGCTAGCTTTGTGAATATTTTTGGGGCTATGTTTAGTCCAAAGGGCATGGCTGTGAAGACATATTTTGTCTTCTGTAGCCTGAATCCTAGGTAGCATCTGCCAGGTCTATTGAGACCGTATACGCCCCTTTTTTGGTAGAAGGGTCCTTATGTGTTGCAATGTAAGCATCCGGAACTTGTTGTTCTCAATGAACTTGTTGAGTGGAGACAAGTTTAGAATGACTCTGGGTTTGTCCGAGTCTTTCTTGGGAACACCAAACAGCCTTCCCTGGAATTTTGATGGACTTCGCTTTTCTCATTACCTTCTTGTTCAAGAGTTCTGAGGTATATTCTTCCAATAAGGGAGTGGAGTGTTAGAAGAATTTTGGAGAAGTGGGGTGGATTTTTTTTCCATTTCCAATCAAGTCCATTCGTAATTTGGCTGTGGACCTAGTGATCGAAGGCCCAACGATCCCGAAAGTGGAAAAGTCTGCCTCCTACCTGGAACCTCTCATTGTTTAGAGGTTCCTGAGGACTTGTTTCCATGACCGCGTCCTACTCCACCCTTGGGGGGTATCTGGAGGATCCTCTTTTTGGGCCCTTACCTTTGTAGGGCCGAAAGGTGGTCGAGTGCCTTTCAAAGCCTGGATTAAACACAGTTGACTGGGTACCAGCTGTTGAGAGACCATCTGGAAGGTGGTTTACGGCTGGGCTACCATTTGAGGCACCGTGGTCATGGTCACGGTCGAAAATTGTGCAGTTCTAATGACGATTTCCTCTTTGAGGACATGCCCCACTTTTGGAGAAGGTTCCTATTCTCTGTGGTGGCTTTGGCAATGACCCCTTGGACCACTTCCTGTGGGAAAGGGTCTTCGCCCCAGATACATGATGAAATCAGTTTTCTGGGTTCGTGTTTCACCATTGTTGTTGCAAACACATGCTCTCTACAGGTCCTTTTTTGACCTGAGAAAAGCCTAAAAATCCATCAAAAGGGTGGGGCGTTATTAAAGCCCTTCACACATTTCCAAGCAGTTCTGATGAGACAGGGAGGCGGCAAGACTATCTTTCGTCTCCTGTTCCCTTCTCAAAAGATGGTTTGGCAACTTTGGAAAGTTCTCATTAAACTGTTGGCCTGCTATCTCCAGATCCAACTTCGAGACGGAGAAGGTTAGATGTACCTCTTTCCACTTCTCCTCGCAGGTGGGCATAGCTAGAGATAAGGGTTTGAATTTCTCTAGGATCGGGCAGGATTTGCCCTCTTCGACTGCTTTCATGACTCAGTCTAGGGCTTTCCCCGAAAAGGGGAAGGCTCTGGAGGAAGGAGCAATGAAGGTTGGGTGCTTCTTACTCAATGCTGAGACTTTGGAGTTAGTATATCCGGCCCCTTTCTGGGTCTTGGTAAGGATGGCTTGTGCCTTGTCATGTTCGAGGACAATGACTTCCTTCAGTATAGTCTATTCACGGGATGTAGGATCGGGCAGGGTTTGCCCTCTTTGACTGCTCTCATGACTCAGTCTAGGGCTTTCCTCGAGAAGGGGAAGGCTCTGGAGGAAGGAGCAATGAAGGTTGGGTGCTTCTTGCTCATTGCTGAGACTTTGGAGTTAGTATATCCAGCCCCTTTCTGGGTCTTGGTAAGGATGGCTTGTGCCTTGTCATGTTCGAGGACAATGACTTCCTTCAGTATAGTCTCCTTGCGGGATTTAGGTTCATCTCGCAGTCTCACGAAGCAATCTGGGTACGCTGAAAGCTGGGCCAGAATTGAAGCTCTTCAAGGGGATTGGACCCCTACTTCTTGGAGATATAAAGCTTCCCATTCAACATGGGCATGTGTTCCCTTTACCTCCAGGGGTTGGTTCGGAGCAGTGAGGGAGGTTAGATATTTTAAGGGGCTTAGCGGAGCCCCTGGAAGCACCAGGGCGTTTCCTTCCCTGTACCTCTCTCTTCATCTCTTTGAGATCTTGCTTATTCTCCTCTTGTTCCTTCCGGAACAGTGTCAGCATCTTTTGGATTGACTCTAGGAGCGTTTCGCTCCTGCCGACCTGTCTAGCCAGTTGGGGAGTTGGGGCTGAAGAGGTTGACAGCATAGGTTGATATGCCGGCACAGTGAGCTGAGGAACCTCATTCACCATCGAAACGGATCCTTCTTCCTCCGTGGGTGGTTGAACCACTCCTTATTCAGGACCTTCTTGCAGTAGGTCCTGTCCGGTGTCAATGGACACCTTTGACATCCGTTCTTGGTGGATGTCCAAGCCTTGCAGTGCCTTGTTGATATCCGCGTCCACTGTCTGTTGGATATAGGGAGGCTGGACCTGTGCCTGAGGCACAAACTTATTCGATTGAGCCTTAGGGAACAGTAGGCACTTCAAAGATTTGTTAGCTAGGTAAGGTCCCGGAGAGTTCTTCTGGAAGCCTCATACTCACCTTTGATGGGTTTCCCTTGCTGTATCCCTTGACTCCATAGTATCAGGGATATCTTTTACAAAGTCATCGGTCAGGAAGGTCAAGCGATTGGAGCGACCCTTCGGGTCCCAGAACCTCAGGGATCCAGATATGATGCAGCACAGGCATAAAACTTGTACATCGTATGCCCACAAAAGTTCTTGCTCTTGTGGTTGCAGAACACAACTGTACACTTCGCCATTGGCTCCTCCTGTAAGGGAGGAAAGGGTAAATGAGTACTAGGTTATTTATATCATTGATATAATAAATGCTTAAAATACGGGTCCCAGTACCTCAGGGATCCAGATACGATACAGCAGGGGGCATGAGACTTGTACATCGTAGGCCCACAAAGTTCTGTTTCTTGTGGTTGCAGAACCCAACTAAACCCTTCACCATTGGCTCCTCCTGTAGGGGAGAAAAAGGGGGAAATGGGTACTCAGTTGTTTATATCATTGATATAAATACACATGCTTAACAATAGTATTTCTTACTATTATTTTTAATAGTTTAGGATAGTAAGCTAGAAAAGAAGTAGGAAAGACACATGTATGTGTTTCCTCTCCAGGCAATTGCTGTGACCTCCGTCATTATTAATATTTTTAATTTCCTTATTAGGGAAAATACTGAGTGGAATAACTCTCGTACGTAGAGCCGGAGTCAGTGAATATTTACACTAACTCCTCCACTTGTAGAATATTAATACTGCACTGTAATAATCAGTATCCCAATGATCTAGGATTCATCAGGATGTTGAAGGAATACTTCACCTCAACATTTCATTCGGTCTCAGCAATAGACTGTGAAAGGATACACAGAGTATGTTGGAAAGATTTATACTACTGTATCATGTATACTGTAGTTTTCTAACTGCTGTATTGTTATACTGCAGGAATACTAGCTACTGTATTGTCATATACTGAAGTTTTACCGGTATACTACCGGGTTAGGCTAGTGCCTGGCAGCACTAACTAATAGGGAGAGAGAAAGGATGGGAAGGAGGACTCCGTATTATTATAGTTTAGCATAATGATTAGGAGTGGAGGGGGCTACTGCCTTCTACAGACTTCTTCCCGGAATGGGAATTCTAATGGAAGGGGAGGAATACACAGATTCTAGCTTCCATCTAGCCACAAATTCTGTTGCCAGCTGTACTGCCGGTTACAAGGTTTGTGGATGGCAGTCCAAGAGAGGACTGAAGAAATCTCAACAGTATAATGGGTTTCCCACCGGCAGCCGTCAGGGCCGGCTCAACCTTTCCCGAAGCTTTGCTTCCGTTAGGGAGTTGGTCGAGGCGGTAACCTAACCGCCGTTTGTGAAAACCCGGCCGGTAACCCAGTCAGCCTGGCAAGCGGGGATGATTGTAGAATACCGGCCAAAGGACATTTGTGACGGCTAGGCCGGCACTAAAGGACAGAAGGGGGAGGGAAAGGGTCTTATATTTTACAGAGGAGAAAGTTGGCGGCAAGTATGCCGTCTACTTTCGGCTGTAGATCAAGGAAGCCTAGCTTCCTATACTGGCGCCGTCATGGGCGGCAGGGGAATAACAATTCCCCTTCCGGTGACATTGCCGGATATAAGACATGTCTTCTAGTTCACAAGGGTGAAAGGAGGCGGCAATTATGCCGTCCACTTTTGGTTGTAGACTAGGGAAGCCTAGCATCCTTTGCCTACAACGTCATAACCGGCAGAGGAACAACAATTCCTCTGTCGATGAAAATGTCGGCTACAAGACAACACACCTTGAGTTACTTCTTCTTCTTCTTAGATTGTCCAGCCCTTTTGGCTGGACACGGGCTTTTGTCATACTTCAAAGCCATGATGTCAAGCCGGAGTTAACTACTCGTTGGCGATGACCGAAGATAGTGTTGCCGCCTGGAATGGCGGCACTTAGGGGGAAAGAAGGGTTTATCCTCTTTTCTCTAAAAGAGAAACGTATCGGATGATACCAATAATTCTAGGGGATATATATATCCCCGACCGAATTAATAGAAATGATACTAGAGGTTAAACAATGGGATTAACGTTGCTAACGTATACTAAACGGGTTAGACTAGCACAACTCGAGTGGGGATCACGGCAACGAATGATACCACTGAGGCCCTATCGTATACGAAACAACGTTTTGATAGGAAGAGGAAATATTATATGTGTATCTGCAATCTTCACTAGTATAATTTTGCCTAACTAGCTAGAAATTTCTTTATAGCTAAATACCGGGAGCATCATATTACTAACTAAATAATTGCATTCATGGCGTGCGACAGTGGTCTCAAGATGGCCGCCTCCGGAGATGGCAGTGCTCCACTTAACACACCTAAATTATGTTAATTTAATTGTGAGAAGGGAGCTATAAAATTATACACAGGAAAGAATAAACGGATTTTGAAGAGAAGCGAAAAATCTATTTTTGGGTGAGATGGCAATGTCGTCCTGATGGAAGGTTCCTATAGGTAGCTTTCTAAGGGATATTTGGCTACAGTGATATTCCCAGAGAATTTGACCTTTAGGTCTCCAGAATTCTAACTCCCGGCATGAATATCCTTAAATTTTCTTAAGGATATCGCATAAAATCAGGGGACGTATATCTTGATACGACACATGGCAATCTTCACCCCGAATAGCATTTTCGCTTCGAGGGGGAAAGTGGCTAAACTGGAGGGGAGCCATTATCAAGGTTACCCTTCCTCCCATACTATTACATGGCTCCAAGATGGCGCTCATTCCTTGTAGCATTGAGCATGGTGCTACAGATATAGCAGTTTTGGGAGGGATCTTGCCTAAGCCTTTTTCTTATAAGGAAAAAGGAGGGCGGTTCCATCTGGACGACATGGCCATCTCACCCAAAAATAGATTTTTCGCTTCGCTTCAAAATCCGTTTTTTGGGCTCAAGCCATGTCGTCCTGATGGAAGTATACCAGAGAATTACTTGAAAGTACTGTATCTGTGGATTTTCATAAGTGTCTTAACCTTGGGACAATTTTTTCTATGGTCATACGGACCATTGAGACATATGATGTTACCGTTATACGTCACTACCACTAATCATGGAACAATGTTAGGGCTTCCTGCCCTCCTGCAGGGAAGAGTCATACTAGACAGTAGAAAAGGGTCTCAAGGTTTGCATATATTGTATGAACAAACATAAGTATCAACTAGATATACAAAAGTCTCACGGTTTGTATATGTTGTCGGAACAATAAGTATCAACTATATCTATTGTTTGTAAGCATACAATAATATGAGGTTTACTTAGGTAAATAAGTAAGAGAACTCTGACTATATTTATTGTGCTAATTGCAGGGCAAAATAAGACGCAATTACACTCTTAATAGACATTTACTTAGAATAAATGAATAATTGGAATAACAAGTGTAAAATGTTAAAGGAACTATACGTAGAACGTAGACAGAAAAGGTTTTCTACCTGAAAAGGAAGAAATGATTAGTGCCATTCTGAATTTTGAAAATTTTGATAAAATTTTCAATATAATTTTCTGTAATGTTGTATACTATCCACACTGTGTACAATGTACACACGGCACAAGTGTTATCTGTATAATTCTACACCTGAGATTTTGAACAGTCTTAGTGGCACCATGGTGACATCCACTTAAAAGGTATCACACTGGAAGTGTCAACACCTTTCCACCCTAATTGATAGTCCAAATCAATTCACTGTTCATCGCAGCACTAGACGACAGGTTTTAATACACTAACTGCCGCCACCACATAATGCTTCAGTTTGTGCACTTGCTTTGCATAATGTTTGTAGAACACTCTGGATGATTTCTATCCAGTATATGAGCGAAGACGCTCAAGTCCATATACTGAAAAAAGTTCAGTGATGAAGCAATTTTTTCCTGGATCATGACCTGCGGGTGTACTGTCAGGACCCGCTCTGCGAATGAAGTAGGTGAGCTTCGCCCTCAGTTGTTTTAGGGGTAAGTTTGATCCTGAAGTTACTCCTTTGAAGAGCTGTCCTCCCCTGAAGTCTGAAGTTCTTCAAAGATAGACCTTTAGACATTCTACTGGATACAGAGAGACATCTTCCTTCAGAGGGCGGATTCTCCAGGGACCCTATCTCTTAGTGGGTAGCTCATTTTTGGCGAGAAAGGTTGGATCAGGAAAGAGATTCAGTTCTCCCACTTCTGTGAACTGAATGTGGCCCTCGTTTCTTGATAGGGCTACTATTTCACTAACTCTAGCCCCTGAGGTTATAGCGAACAGGAAAATAACTTTTTGGGTTAGATCCTTAAGAAAACAATCTTTATTGTTCATGGTTGAAGCATAATGTAGGACCTTGTCCAAGGACCACGAAATGGGCTTCGGAGGAGCTGCAGGCCTAAGTCTAGCGCATGCCTTCGGGATCTTGTTAAAGATTTCGTTCGTCAGGTCCACTTGGAAGGCGTATAGAAGAGGTCTAGTCAGGGCCGACTTACACGTAGTTATCGTGTTGGCTGCCAGACCTTGTTCATGAAGATGGATAAAGAAGGACAGACAAAAGTCAATTGAGATTTCTTTTGGTCCTTTTGCTTTAATGAAAGCAACCCACTTTTTCCAAGACGATTCATATTGTCTTCTAGTTGACTTGGCCTAATGTTCTTCTAAGAAGTCTATACTGCCTTTTGAGATCCCAAATCTTTTCTTAACCGCTAAGGGGAGAAAGTCATGAGATAAAGGTTTTGGGTTCTCTGTGATGAAGCGAAGACAGTCGACTTCTGAACCCGTTAAGATAGTGCTGGGTTCGGTAGAGGGACCAGCCTCAGCTTCAGTTCCATCACTAGAGGGAAACAGTTGCTCTTGGGGCACTTGGGGGCCACTAGAGCTGCCTTTCCCTGGAAGGATCTCAGTTTGTTGTGTACCTTCAGCAGGAGATTGGTTGGAGGGAACAGGTAAATCCGGGTCCATTCGTTCCAATCGAGGGACATGGCGTCCATTGCCTCAGCCAGAGGGTCCTCGTATGGGGCTATGTATCGAGGTAGTTTCTTGTTGTCGCTCATCGTGAAGAGGTCGATCTGCAGTTCCGGGACTTGTTCCAAGATGAAGGAGAATGAGTCTGCGTCTAGGGACCATTCTGACTCTATCGGCTTAAGCCTGGATAGAGCGTTCGCTGTCACATGGCAGAACCCTTGTAGGTGAACTGCTGATAAGTGCCATCTCTTCTTTTTCGCTAGACGAAAGATGGCTAATATCACATGGTTGATATGGGGTGTTCACGAGCCTTGTCGGTTCAGACATCTCACTATCACTTCGCTGTCAAAGATCAGCCTGATGTGGACTGATCTGCGAGGGGAGAGTTTTTTCAACGTCAAGAGGACTGCCATAGCCTCCAAAATATTGACGTGAAAGGCCTTGAACAGAGATGACCAAGTCCCTTGGACTTTCCTTTGATGGGAGTGACCTCCCTATCCTTCCATCAAGGCATCCGTGTGGATAGTCACCGATGGTGGAGGTAGTTGCAAGGGTACGGTCCTCGTTAGGCACTTGGCCTTCAACCACGGCTTGAGAAGTGATCGTAGTAAGGTCGGTATCGGTCTTCTTAGATCTCTTCGAGCGTTTGATGCGTATCTTCTCCAGACTCCTCACGCATCTTTCAGCTGTGCTCGTAGCACTGGGTCTGTTACTGCTGCGAACTGGAGAGAGCCTAGTACTCTTTCCTATTTGCGTCTTGAGATCCTGTCGGAGGTCAGTAGTCTCTTGACAGACCCTACAATCTCCCTCCTCTTCCCTGAGGGAATGGAGAGGCGGTGTGACCTCAAGTTCCAATGGATTCCCAGCCATTGAAACTCTTGAGCTGGAGAGAGTCGCGACTTCTTGAAGTTGATCTTGAATCGGAGATGTTCCATGAACTGGATCACTTTCTTGGATGCTTGCAGACAAGCCGTTTCGGATGCTGTCCACACCAGCCAGTCGTCCAGGTATGCTGCTACCTGAACACCTTCTAGGCGTAGTTGTTGAACAACTGCGTCTGCAATTTTCGTGAAGATCCTTGGGGCTATGTTTAGTCTGAAGGGCATGGGTCTGAAGGCATACTTTTTCTTCTGTAACTTGAATCCTAGGTAGGAGGAGAGAGGGCGACTGACTGGAAGGTGCCAGTAAGCTTCTGCCAGGTCTATCAAAACTGTGAACGCCCCTTTGGGTAACAGGGTCCTTATGTTTTGAAGGGTTAACATCCTGAACTTGCTGTTTTCTATGAACTTGTTGAGTGGCGACAAGTCCAGAATGACTCTTGAGTTTGTCCGAGTCCTTCTTGGGAACACAAAATAGCCTTCCCTGGAATTTGATGGACTTTGCTTTCCTTATAACCTGTTTGCTCAAGAGCTCTAAGGTATATTCTTCTAATGAGGGGGTGGAGTGTTGGAAGAATTGAGGAAATGATGGTGGAGACTTGTTCCATTTCCATCCTAGTCCATTCTTGATTAGGCTGTGGGCCCATGGGTCGAAGGTCCAACGTATCCTGAAAATGTTGGAGCCATTGCTTCGATCGTCCGTAGGGTCTACCGCTTCAACCGCGTCCTCCCCTACCACTTGAGGGATGTTTAGAGGAGTCCCGTCTGGATCCTTTACCTTTTGGCAGAAAGGTAATGGTTTGCCTCTCAAACCTGGGGTTGAATGCTGGTGACTGGGCAACCAGCTGTTGAGGCACCACTTGGAAGGTGGTCTGTGGTTGGGCCACCACTTGGGGCACTGCGGTCATGGTGACTGTGGGATGTTGTTGAGCAGGCCGAGGGGGAAGTCTAGGCTTCTTCGTCTTCCTTTTAGGTTGGGGACCCGCATCCGGGGAAGACTTCCTCTTTGAGGAGATGCCCCACTTCTGGAGAAGGTTCCTATTCTCCGTGGTGGCTTTCTCAACTACCTCTTTGACTACTTCGTTGGGGAAGAGGTCTTTACCCCAGATGTTAGAAGATATCAGCTTCCTGGGTTCGTGTTTCACTGTTGCAGCAGCGAACACGAACTCTCTACAGGCTCTCCTATCCTTCATGAAAGCATACAGGTCCTTTACTAGGGTGGCCATATGCATTTTGGCCAGGACCATGAGCATGTCTGAGGTACTTCTTTGGCCTGCACACATCTTTATGCAGTTTTGTAGGGATAAGGATGCAGCAAGTCTCTCCTTCGTCTCTTGTTCCCGCGCAAGAGAAAGTCAGAAAGTTTAGGGAGATTCTCGCTAAACTATCGTCCAGCGATGTCTGCGTCCAGTTTCCCTACTGAGAAGGTTAGGTGGACTTCCTTCCATTCCTTCTCTTGCATGGGCAAGGCTAACGACAGAGGCCTGCACTCCTCTAGTGCAGGGCATGGTTTGCCTGCCTCCACTGCTTTGGCAACAGCTTTAAATGCCTTCGACATAAAGGGGAAGGCTATTGAAGCAGGAGCAAGAAAGGTAGGGTGTTTCTTGCTCAAGGTGGACACTTTCGAGTTTGAATAGCCCGCCTTTTTCAGGCTACTTGACAAGAGAACCTGTGCCTTATCGTGGTCGAAAACCATGACCTCCTTCGGTTCCGTCTCCTCTTTTGGCGCTGGCTCATGCTTCAGTCAAATGAAGCAATCAGGGTAAGCGTTAAAGCTTGGCCAAAACCGGAAGTCGTCTAAGGGGATGGTTCCCATCTTCTCAGAGATGTAGAGCTTGCCGTTGGTAATCGGCATATACTCCGCGTATCACCAGGGATTCGTCTCAGAGCAGGGTGGGAGGTCTTGGACTCTAAGTCGCTTGTAAGACCCTCGGGAGGCGGTGATCCGTGCTTCACGGAGCTCTTTCTCAAGCTTCGCTTCCCTTTCTTCGCCTTGCTTGCGAATGTTCTCTATCAGCGCCGTGATATGAGCCAAAACTGCCTGGCTCATGCTGTCCAATGGAAGGGTCGTGGCAGAAGACGTAGAAGGTGTCAACTCCAGTGCTGGCACAGGTGGAAGGGATTCCGATTCAGCTTCGTCTTCTTCATCGGGAGGCAGAGTAGACTCCTCCTCGGGATCCTCCCTAAGGAGATCCTTCTCAGTGTCCGAAGACACTTCAGACATCCTTTCCTCCTTGTGGATGTCCATACCTTGCAATGCCTTGCTGACGTCCGTCTCGATGGCAATCTGGACGCAAGGGGGTCCAGGTCGTATTGGGGGCACAAAAGCTTCACTCCCTGCTTTAGGAAACAGCAAGTTACGCATTCTTTCATTAAGTAGGTACGGTCCCGGAGAGTTCTTTTGGAACCCTCGTACCTACTTGCGCAGCTTCTCTCACGCTGCATCCCTCGACTCCGCTGACTTGGGGTCGTCGAAACCTTAGGCAACCAAGGCCAAGCAAACTTTGCAGTTCTTGGGGTCCCAGTACTGCAGGGTTTCGGAGATAATGGTGTAGGCGGCATGAGACCTACACGTCTTGTGACCACAGAAGTTCCTACTCCTGTGGTTACAGATCACCTCAAACTTCATTTTGTTTTCCTCCTGTAAAGAAAGGAAAATTAAATGAGTATGCGGTTGTTTATCACTTCTTGATAAACAGGTTATGCAAATTATTAGTATTTAAACCATTATAGCTTAGGATAGTAAGCTAGAGAGGAAATATTAAAGACACATACTTGTGTCTCCTATCCAGCCAATTGCAGTGACCTCCCCCAATATTAAATATAGAATTTTCTTATAAGAAAACCCAGAAGAAAGGAGTTCTACCTGTGGAGCGGGATAAGTGTATACTAGCACTAACCTTTTTTAAAAGGTTTTAATATTGTGGGGTAAGTGAAAATACTGATTGCTCTTAGTATATTGAAGGAATACTTACTTTCATGTGGAATTGGTCTCAATAATAGACTGTGACAGGACACACAGATTATGTTGGAAAATTAAACTACTGTATAATTTATACTATAGTTTTCTGTCTGCAGTATATACTATACTGCAAATATACTGGCTACTGTATAATCATATACTGTAGTTCAGCCGGCATGTTGCTGGCTAGGCTAGCACCTTGCGGCACAAGTCCAACCCGCATGTTGCCGGCTGGGCTAGTACCTGGTGGCACAAAACCAGCCGGCACACCGCCGGCTGGGGTAGTACCTGGCGGCACTAGCCGACAGAAAGAGAGAAAGCATGGAATGAAGGGCTGCCTTATTGATGAATCTACAGTCAAATAAGGGTGTGGGTATAAAACCTTACTGCCTTCTTCCTGAATGAGGGTTCAAATGGAAGGGGAGAATGATTCATTCAAACTTCCACCCATCCACAACTCTGTTGCCAGATTCAGGGATGTGGAAGGCTGTCCAAGAGAGGACTAAAGAACAATCAAAGCCAAGGGGGTATCCCACCGGCAGCCGTCACAGCCGGCACAACCTTTCCCGGAGCCTTGCGTCCGTAGGGGAAAGTCAGAGCGGTTATCAAGCCACCTAGGTAGGAACCCGACCGGAACTACAATCTACCCGGCAAGCGGGGAGAATTTAGGACAACGGCCACAGAATCTCAATAGCTTAGCTATCATAAAAGGACAGAAGGGGGCAGGGAAAGGGTCTTGTATATAGTGTTAGGAGATGGCGGCAGGATTGCCGCCATTCCTAGATAGGGTTGGAACTTCGTTTCAATATCGGCGCCATCCTAGGTGGCAGAAGAATATCTATTCTTCAGCCTAGGGTCTGCCGAAAGTGTTAGGAGATGGCGGCAGGATTGCCTCCATTTCCAAACCAAAATGAAACTTCATTTCAATATCGGCGCCATCCTAGGCAGCAGAAGAATATTTATTCTTCAGCCTAGAGTCTGCCGAAACAAGACTTGTCTTCTATACCGCAGGGGAGAAGGTGGCAGCAGTATGCTACCACCTCAGGTGCAGCCTAGGGAGGCTAAACCTCCTACGCCGGCAACTATAAGCCGGCAGGAGGATGACTACTCACCCTGCAGCTCAGCCGCCGGCATAAAGACTAAATACTCTGAGGTTCTGTCGAGAACCCAAGCCGGGATACTCGCCGGCAAGGGTGGGAGACAGACAACACTAGCCTAGTCGAGCCGGAGTGTACTACTCTATGACGAGACTAAGATAGGGTTGTCGCCAATGGCGGCACTCAGAGGGAAGGAGAGATTACCCTTAAATCTCCACAGGAAACGAGTATCTAGTTATATAATTAATTCTAGGAGATATACTATCTCCTGTTGAATTGATAAAACGATACCCGAGGGTAAACGGGGATTATGTATGAAAGTATACTAAAGCGCCTAGGCTAGGAAGACTAGCGCGGGGTGAGATCTCGGTTACCTAAATCACCGAAACTCTAATGTATACAATCGACACATGAGAAAGAGGAAATTTATATGCATAATCATATCTTCACTTGTATAATTGTGCCTAAATAGCTATAATTCATTAAAGCTAAAAAACCGGAAATGTCGTTCTGGTAACTAAATAAAGCATGCATGACGAATGACAGCGCCCAACATGGGGCCTCCGGGGACAGGCCACACTCCATAAAACACATTAACTTGTACTAACTCCACTGTGAGGCAGGAGCTAAAAATTATACAGTGTAAAGATTAAATACTCAACTTTCCAGAGGCAGAAGATGCTGAGGATTGCATATTAAATCCTCTCAAAAACGATCAAGAACGTTAGATAACAGGGAAAATCACCGTGCGAGATTGCTAATAAATAAGGAATTAGTGCCATCTTGGAGCCATGTAATAGTATGGGAGGAAGGGTAACCTTGATAATGGCTCCCCTCCAGTTTAGCCACTTTCCCCCTCGAAGCGAAAACGCTATTCGGAGTGAAGATTGCCATGTGTCGTATCAAGATATACGTCCCCTGATTTTATGTGATATCCTTAAGAAAATTTAAGGATACTCGCGCCAGGAGTTAGAATTCTGGAGACCTAAAGGTCAAATTCTCTGGGAATATCACTGTAGCCAAATATCCCTTAGAAAGCTACCTATAGGAACCTTCCATCAGGACGACATGGCTTGAGCCCAAAAAATACTCAACTTTCCAGAGGTTGAAGATGCTGGAGATTGCATGATAATATTCCTTGAAAATAGTAACAAAACAGATAGAAATGAGAGAGAGAGCATCGTGCTTAAATGCTACTTTTAAAAGGAATGATGCGCCGTAGTAGTACAGGGAGGGGGTCCACCAGGTTCCTTGAAAACGGCTCCCCTTCGTTCGCCACTCTTCCCCCTCAAAGAATATCTATTTGGGGTGAAGATTGCTATGTGTCGTATAAAAAATACGTCCCCTGATATTATGCGATATCCTTAAAGATATATTAAGGATACTCGTGCCAGGAGTTAGAATTCTGGAGACCTATGGTTAATTCTCTGGGAGTATCACAGTAGCTAAATATCCCTTAGAAAGCTGCCTAAAGGAACCTTCCATCAGGACAACATGGGCGAGCCCAAAAAAATATAAATAAGCAAACACCTCCATCACTATAATCAGGTCAAATGACCATAAAATATAAATAAGCAAACACTTCCATCGCTATAATCAGAAGAAATGTCCATACAATATAAATAAGCGAACACCTCCATCCCTATAATCAGGACAAATGACCATACAATATAAATAAGCAAACACTTCCATCTCTATAATCAGAACAAATGTCCATACAATATAAATAAGCGAACACTTCCATCGCTATAATCAGGACAAATGACCATACAATATAGATACGTAAATCATCACTAAAATCAGAACAAATTATTCAATATAAATAAGCAAACACTTCCATCACTATAATCAGGACAAATTACCGAACAGTTCAAATTAGCAAACACTTCCATCACTATAATCAGAAAAAAATTACCACATAGTATAATTAAGAAAATACTTCCATCACTATAATCAGGACATTAGCAGGTGGCCTATCATCTTTGGAAGGTAGCAGATCAGATTTGATATAGAATAACTTTACTCTACTTAATGCTTTTACAGAGAGTTTATGCTTCCACTGAAAAGTAATACAATTTAACCATAAAAGAAACCATTCTTGGTACAACCAAGGAGCATAAGTGGTGGACTTCCCGTAAATCTGCACTCTTTGGTGTAGATGTAACAGTTCCTCCTTTACTTAAACCAGGTGGCTCTGTCACTCACTGTACAAAGGAAAAGGCAACCCTTTTAACTGATATGATTGTCAGTAAGCAGAGTAATGAAAAACTCAAACTTCCTCATTCCTGTTTTTCTGAGGCTAAACTAACTAGTTTAGCTTTTCAATCTCGTGAAATTATAGCTCTCTTAATGGACCTTGATGCTTATGGACCTGTAGACCCAAATGGTCTTTTCCTATGGTTTTTATGAAGACTGCAGATTTCTTAGCTCCAAAGTTATCTGTTATTTTGTGTAAGTTGGCAAGAAGAGAAGCTTTTAGCACTTGTTGGAGAATTGGTAATGTTACTCCTCTATGTAAATGTGTTTGTGGTAGCTTAATTCCAAAAAATTACCGCCCAATTATTATTATTATTATTATTATTATTATTATTATTATTATTATTATTATTATTATTATTATTACTAGCCAACCTACAACCCTAGTTGGAAAAGCAAGATGCTATAAGCCCAAGGGCTCCAACAGGGAAAAATATCCCAGTGAGGAAAGGAAATAAGCAAATAAATAAATGATGAGAATAAATTAACAATATATCATTCTAAAAACAGTAAGTGTCAAAACAGATATGTCCTATATAAATTATTAACTGTCAAAAACAGATATGTCATATATAAACTATAAAATGACTCATGTCAGCCTGGGCAACATAAAAACATTTGCTCCAACTTTGAACTTTTGAAGTTCTACTGATTCAACTACCGGATTAGGAAGATCATTCCACATCTTGGTAACAGCTGGAATAAAACTTCTAGAATACTGTGTAGTATTGAACCTCATGATGGAGAAGGCCTGGCTATTAGAATTAACTGCCTGCCTAATATTACGAACAGGATAGAATTGTCCAGGGAGATCTGAATATAAAGGATGGTCAGAGTTATCTTATACAGTATGCATAATGAACTAATAGAACGACGATGCCAAAGATTAATATTTAGATTAGAGGATTGTCTATTCATATCTATTGTACATGTTATAATTATTATATGATCCTATTTCATTCATGTGCATTATAGGATCCTATTTCATTTATGTGTATTGTGTCGTCTATACATTATGTGCATTATAGGATCCTATTTCATTTATGTGTATTGCGTCATCTATACATTGGCGCTCATTTGTGAGAATGTAAGCAAACAGTGTTTCAGTTTGGCAGCTCATTTACTCGCTGCGTATATGGTACAGTATTATTGTCTATAGACTTTAGCTAAACTTTATTATCTATTATATGCTAGCAGCAAATGGTTCATTAGCTAGCTGTGTATACTGTGAATTTACTAACTGACCCATATATGCTGTTAGGTGTCAGTGTAATTTCATATTGAATTTATTTTGACTGCCGATGCAAATGCCATTTTATTTCTCATCATGCTATCTTTCATTGCAGATATTATCATTGTCATGTGATGCCTTCCAAGTGATAATAAACATTTCATGAACAAAAAGTGAATCTTATTTATGATAATATCAGTGATCTTGCTACATTACAATGCCTGCTGTACAATGCCCCATCGACAATTGCAATTATGTGACCCCCGACCTGTCTGACGCCATTGTTGCTGCCCTACTGACCGCCCATTGCATAAACCACACAGCTGCTGCTCGACCAGGTGCTGCAGCGCAACATGCACAAGTGGAAAAGGTTAAGAGGCCTACCATCACTGCCGCAGGAACCACTGAGGAATGGTCATATTTTTTAATAAGGTGGGATGAATATGTAAATGCCACAGCCATTAACGGGCAAGAAGCTGTTGTTCAGCTGCTAGAGTGTTGTGAAGATCAATTGCGTAAAGATGTAACTAGAGCTGCTGGAGGCAGCCTCCTCGCAAAACCTATTGCCGAAGTCATTGCTGCCATTCGAGCCCTAGCCGTACGTGAAGAAAATGTAATGGTGGCACGGGTCACACTCCATAATATGAGGCAAGACAGAGACGAACCCATCCGAGCATTTGGAGCCAGATTAAGGGGGCAAGCTGGTATATGTAAATTCCTCCTAGATTGCCCTTCCTGCGATAGTGAAGTGAATTATACCGAGCCAATTATTCAGGATATCCTTATCAGAGGCATTGAAGACCAGGAGATACAACTTGACCTGTTGGGTAACACAAATCAAAACATGACACTAGAAGAAGTTTTTAGATTTGTAGAAAGAAAAGAAGCCGGTAAATGCTCAGCGTCTTTATTCACGGAATCCCCAAGCACCGATGCCTCAAGTTCGTACAAAAAATTTAACCGAACCAGGATTGTGAAACATGACTTAAATAAACCTGCTTCTGATGTGAGTTGCTCTTATTGTGGTAAAACAGGGCATGGAAGAAAAGCCCCTGCAAGTCTCAGAAAATCAGAATGCCCTGCATTTGATAAAACATGCCTTTCTTGCAATAAATTACACCATTTTGCTTCAGTTTGCAGGAAGAAATCACCTCAGGCAAGTGGAATACAATCACATGCTGCAATCCAACCTGAAGATAATGCTGTGTTTAATGAACTTTGTTCTGTCACCACATATAACAACTCGTCCATTACACTTGATCACAATCAGTATGACGCTATGTCAAAATCATGGATTAAAAGGCCCTCTGGGCCCCAACCATTCATTAACCTCAAAATATCCACTTCCACAGAAGACTATTCCCACTTCGGCTTCAAACTTCACGCCCCACCGAAAGCAGCAGTGGCTCGAGTAATGGCAGACACAGGCTGTCAGAGTTGTCTGGCAGGTATCCATGCTCTGAATAAACTTCACATCAAGCATTCTGATCTGATTCCAGTTAATATCTCTATGAAAGCTGCCAACAGTAAAGGCATAAATATTCTAGGAGCCGTTATTCTTCGCTTTACAGGTACCAACAACAGGGGTAAATTGGTTGAAACCAGACAAATCACCTATGTCACCGACAACTCTGACAAGATTTACTTGAGCAAAGAGGGCTGCATCGCCTTAGGTATAATCTCTTCTACTTTCCCCTGCATTGGCGAAGCGACACAGGAAACATCATCGACTAATATTCAGACAGAGGAATGCTCGTGCCCCCAGAGACAACTCCCCCCACCACCACCCCAAAAGTTACCATTCGCTGCAACGGAGGCTAATAGAGAGAAGTTGCAGAAGTTCCTCCTAGAGCACTACGCATCCAGCACTTTTAATACATGTGAACACCAAAAGCTACCCATGATGTCAGGACCCCCGTTAAAATTAATGATTGATCCACATGCTGAACCAGTAGCGGTACATACCCCTATACCCGTTCCCCTTCACTGGCAGGATGAGGTAAAACAAGGACTGGACCAGGATGTGAACCTAGGAGTCCTCGAACAGGTTCCCATAGGCGAGCCTGTCACATGGATGAGCCGTATGGTAGTTTGCGCCAAGAAGAATGGTAAACCACGTCGCACAGTAGATCTGCAAGCCCTCAACCTCCATGCCACTCGCGAAACACACCACACACCATCCCCTTTCCATCAAGCTCGTGCAGTGCCAGCAGGTAAACGTAAAACCGTCTTAGATGCCTGGAATGGATACCACAGCGTACCGCTACGGCCCGAAGACCGTCACCTAACAACATTTATCACACCATGGGGCCGCTACAGGTATTGCACGGCCCCACAAGGATACATAGCTTCTGGTGACGGCTATTCCAGACGATACGACGAACTGGTCGGTCATATCCCGAACAAAACCAAGTGCATCGATGACACGTTGCTCTGGGCAAACAACATAGAGGAGAGTTTCTTCCAGACAGTACAATGGTTAGATATTTGTGGTCATAATGGTATCATTTTAAATCCTGACAAGTTTGTTTTTTCAGCTAACACTGTCCAGTTTGCGGGGTTTGAAATCACACCAGATTGCGTCCGGCCATGTGAGAAATATTTGTCTGCAATACGCGATTTCCCCACACCAAAAAACATAACCGACGTGCGCTCCTGGTTTGGCCTCATCAATCAAGTCTCTTATGCCTTCTCTATGACCAAACGCATGGCCCCGTTTCGTAACTTTTTGCGCCCTGGCAACCCTTTCTGTTGGGACAGACACATGGACACCCTTTTTGAGGAATCTAAAGATCACATAATCGACGAAATCAAGAGGGGCGTTCAGATCTACGATAAAGAAAAACCAACATGCCTTGCTACCGACTGGTCCAAATCAGGCATTGGGTTCTGGCTCACCCAAAAACACTGCCTGTGCACACCAACCCGGCCATTTTGCTGCAAATCGGGCTGGAAAACCACCTTAATTGGGAGTAGATTCACACACCCAGCAGAGTCTCGTTATGCACCCATTGAAGGAGAGGCCTTGGCTGTAGTGGAAGCCCTTAACAAAACCAGATTCTTCGTCCTTGGATGCCCTAGCTTGTTCATCGCAGTGGACCACAAGCCCCTACTTAAAATCTTTGGTGATCGATCTTTTGAAGACATCTCCAACGCTCGCCTTCGAAACTTAAAAGAAAAGACACTACGATACCGCTTCGAAATGGTCCATGTTCCTGGCACAAAACACAAAGCAGCCGACACGCTCTCACGACATCCCACAGGCAATGATCCTCCAATGAAACTACGTTTGCAGGACGACATCGCATCCATGCACTCCTGCAGTGATGAAATAAAGGATGATATCGACTCTGCCCTGCAGTGTGCACACGTTACATCCCTGCAAACCCTCGGCTCAGTGACGTGGGACAAAGTTCAAACTGCAACTAACAGCTGCCCGGACTTTCAACATCTGATCTCACTGATTGAAAATGGCATCCCCGAGGCTAAGAATGACGTACCACCGCATCTCCACGAATACCATAAGTTCCGCCACGAATTGTATACTGTAGACGGTGTAGTCATCTACAAAGACAGAATTGTGATCCCCCCCCACCCTTCGTAAACAAGTACTCCAAGCCCTTCATGCGGCTCACCAGGGAATCACCTCGATGACAGCACGAGCAGATTCGTCTGTATTTTGGCCCGGCATCTCTAAAGATCTCCAAGACACACGTATGAACTGTTATCACTGTAACCGCATTGCACCTTCCCAACCCGCCCTTCCCCCACATCCACAAAACCCTCCTGCCTATCCATTTCAGCATATTTGTGCCGATTTTTTCTACTACAAAGGACAACAGTACCTTGTTGTAGTGGACAGGTATTCAAATTGGCCTGTCATCGAACGCGCAGCAGATGGTGCCACTGGGCTTATCAACAGTCTACGGAGGATATTCGCAACATATGGAATCGCTGATGAGCTTTCTTCTGATGGTGGCCCAGAGTTCTCTGCAAAAATCACTCAAGATTTCCTTCAGGCTTGGGGGGTCGACCATCGTCTTTCCTCAACCTATTTTCCCCATTCTAATTGTAGGGCAGAGGTTGGCTTTAAAATAGCGAAAAGACTCCTCACCGACAACACTGGGCCCACAGGAGACCTTAACATCGACGCCTTTCAGCGCGCCGTCCTTCAATACCGGAATACCCCTGACAAAGAAACCAAAGTTTCTCCAGCTATGTTTATCTTCGGAAGGCCCATTAAGGATTTCATCCCCATCTTGCCAGGAAAATACAACCCCCATCCCACTTGGAGAAGCACCCTCGCACAACGCGAGGAAGCACTCCGGAATCGCCATATGAGAATGGCCGAGTACTGGACCGAGCACACTAAGCGGCCCCCGCCATTGAGAGTTGGCGACAACGTCCGCATCCAAACCCAGACAGGCCCGAACCCATTAAAATGGGACAAAACAGGCGTTGTGTCCGAAGTGCGTCAATTCGATCAGTACATTGTCAGGGTTGATGGCTCTGGAAGGGCTACTCTTCGCAACAGACAATTTCTGAGGAAATACATCCCTGCTATTCCAAGACGACCACGATTAACCATTGGATACCCAATTCCCCAGCACGAGAAATCACGTCAACGCCCATCATCGCCACCAGAACCTGATACAAAACCGCACTCTACTGATCGACTGGAAGTGCCATACATCTCCCACAGATGCCACACCACCCCCATCACCACGTCCTCAATCTCCCATAACACCTGTTCACCACCCACAGGCACCTGACTCAGCACTACATGGTGCACACCCTGATGCCTCTCCTGATAATTTCTTTCAAGCTCCCCCAAGTGCCCTTCCAGATCGTCCTCAGAGGCTGTGCAAGAAGCCTGCCTACTTGACTGACTATGATTGTAATACGTATTGATTCGTTTTTGCAGACCAATACTTTTCCACCCTTTATTTATCTTAATGATATTATATTTTTCATTCAGCTATGCTCCATAGCCACACAGCTAATATGCTTTTATAAAGTAGTTTTCATATATTGCTCTAACATGTTCAGTTTTGTTTTTGAGTTTTCTTATTAGTACCCAAAAAAACTTGGGAAGAGGTAGAGGATTGTCTATTCATATCTATTGTACATGTTATAATTATTATATGATCCTATTTCATTCATGTGCATTATAGGATCCTATTTCATTTATGTGTATTGTGTCGTCTATACATTATGTGCATTATAGGATCCTATTTCATTTATGTGTATTGCGTCATCTATACATTGGCGCTCATTTGTGAGAATGTAAGCAAACAGTGTTTCAGTTTGGCAGCTCATTTACTCGCTGCGTATATGGTACAGTATTATTGTCTATAGACTTTAGCTAAACTTTATTATCTATTATATGCTAGCAGCAAATGGTTCATTAGCTAGCTGTGTATACTGTGAATTTACTAACTGACCCATATATGCTATTAGGTGTCAGTGTAATTTCATATTGAATTTATTTTGACTGCCGATGCAAATGCCATTTTATTTCTCATCATGCTATCTTTCATTGCAGATATTATCATTGTCATGTGATGCCTTCCAAGTGATAATAAACATTTCATGAACAAAAAGTGAATCTTATTTATAGATCAGTAATAAGAAATTTAATAGACCGTAAGTTTCTGTCCAACAAATTAAGATGAGAATCAGCAGTTGAACACCAGACAGGAGAACAATACTCAAAACAAGGTAGAATGAATTAAAACAGCTCTTCAAAATAGATTGGTCACCGAAAATCTTGTAAGACTTTCTCAATAAGCCAATTTTTTTTGCAATTGAAGAAGACAGACTTAATGTGTTTCTCAAAAGTAAATTTGCTGTTGAGAATCACACCTGAAATTTTAAAAGAGTCATATAAATTTAAAGAAACATTATCAATACTGAGATCCGGATGTTGAGGAGCCATTGTCCTTGACCTAATTACAATCATACTTCAATTTCCATAACTCCTATGTTATCTAAAGTTTTTGAACGTCTTTTGGCAAAACGTCTTAATAGATTTGCTGAAGGTAATCATCCAATCCCTATCTTGCAATTTGGTTTTCATAAAGGCCTTGGTGCATGTGATGCCCTTCTTACAATCTCCAATACTCTACAGAAACCCCTTGATTGTGGTTAGGAAGTTCGTATGATTGGCCTTGATTTTAGTGCTGCATTTGACCATGTTAATCATGAGGCCCTTGTTTTCAAGCTCAAACAGTTGGAAGTGGAAGGATTGTTTCATAGCATTATTATTGAATTTTTGAGTAATTGATCTCAAAAAGTTGTTGATGGGCACCATAGTGAGTATAATAATGTGATGTCTGGTGTACCTCAGGGTAGTGTTCTTGGCCCATTGCTTTTCATACTATATACACATTACATGTGGTTTGGCCTAGAAAACAAGCTTGTTGCATATGCTGATGGTGCTACTCTCTTTGCATCAATTCAATCTACTGAATGTAGATCTGGAGTTGGTGAATCCCCTAATAGAGATTTAGCTAAAATTAGTGCATGGTGCAAATTATGGGGTATAACGTTGAATCCTAACAAAAGTCAAAGTATGATTTTTAGTAGGTTAAAGACAGTGGCTCCTCAACATCTGGATCTCAGCATTGATAATGTTTCTTTAACTCTGTATAACTTTTAAATTTTAGGCGTTATTCTCGACAGCAAATTTACTTTTGAGAAACACATTGGGTCTGTGTCTTCTTCAATTGCCCAAAAAATTGGCTCATTATTTTGAAAGTCTTTCAAGATTTTTGGTGATTAATCTATTATGAAGTGTTTTAATTCTTTCATTCTACCATGTTTTGAGTATTGTTCTCCTGTCTGGTCTTCAGCTGCTGATTCTCAACTTAATTTGTTTGATAGGAACTTACGGTCTATTCAATTTCTTATTCCTGATCTAAATATTATTATCTGGCATTGTCGTTCAATTAGGTCACTATGCATGGTGCATAAGAGTTTTTATAATTCTGACCAACCTTTACATTCAGATTTTCCCGGAGAGTTCCATTCTATTTGTAATACTAGGCATGCAGTTAATTCTAATAATCAGGCCTTCTGCATCTTGAGGTTCAATGCTACACAGTATTCTAGAAGTTTTATTACAGCTGTGACCAAGTTGTGGAAGGATCTTCCTAATTGGGTAGTTGAATCAGTGGAACTTCAAAAGTTTTATGTTAAACAGGCTGACATAAGTCTTTTTATAGTTTATATAGAAAATATCTATTTTAATGCTGTGATTGTTTTTAAAATATCTTATGTTGATTGTTCATTACTTTTTATATCGTTTATTTATTTCCTTTCCTCACTGGGCTATTTTTCCCTGTTGGAGCCCTTGGGCTTACAGCTTCTTGCTTTTCAAACTAGGCTTGTAGCTTAGCGAGTAATAATATTAATAATAAAATGACCATACAATCTAGACAAACAACCACTTCGAGCACTATAATCAGGACAAATGACCATACAATATAAATCAGCAAACAATTCCATCACTATAATCAGGACAAATGGCCAAACAATATAAATAGGCAAACACTTCCAGCACTATAATAAGGACAAATGACCATACAATATCAATAAGCAAACACTTCCATCACTATAATCAGGACAAATGGCCATACAATATCAATAAGCAAACACTTCCAGCACTATAATCAGGACAAATGGCCAAACAATATAAATAAGCAAACTTCCAGCACTATAATCAGGACAAATGACCGTACAATATAAATAAGCAAACACTCCCATCACTATAATCAGGATAAATGACCAAACAATATAAATAAGCAAACACTTCCAGCACTATAATCAGGACAAATGGCCAAACAATATAGATAAACAAACACTTACATCACTATAATCAGAATAAATGACCATACGATATAAATAAGCAAACACTCCCATCACTATAATCAGGACAAATGACCATACGATATAAATAAGCAAACACTCCCATCACTATAATCAGAATAAATGACCATACGATATAAATAAGCAAACACTCCCATCACCATAATCAGGACAAATGACCATACAATATAAATAAAAAAACACTCCCATCACTATAATCAGGACAAATGACCATACAATATAAATAAGCAAACACTCCCATCACTATAATCAGGATAAATGACCATACAATATAAATAACCAAACATTCCTATCACTATAATCAGAATAAATGACCATACGATATAAATAAGCAAACACTCCCATCACTATAATCAGGACAAGTGACCATACGATATAAATAAGCAAACATTCCCATCACTATAATCAGGACAAGCATCACTATAATCAGGACAAATGGCCATGCAATATAAATAAGCAAACACTTCTATCACTATAATCAGGACAAATGACCATACAATATAAATAACCAAACACTCCCATCACTATAATCAGGACAAATGACCATACAATATAAATAAGCTAACACTCCCATCACTATAATCAGGACAAATGACCATACGATATAAATAACCAAACACTCCCATCACTATAATCAGGACAAATGACCATGCAATATAAATAAGCAAACACTTCTATCACTATAATCAGGACAGATGACTATACAATATAAACAAACACTTCCATCACTATAATAAGGACAAATGACCATACAATATAAATAAGCAAACACTCCCATCACTATAATCAGGACAAATGACCATACAATGTAAATAAACAAACACTTCCATCACTATAATAAGGACAAATGGCCATATGATATAAATAAGCAAACACTCCCATCACTATAATCAGGATAAATGACCATACGATATAAATAAGCAAACACTCCCATCACTATAATCAGGACAAATGACCATACAATATAAATAAACAAACACTCCCATCACTATAATCAGGATAAATGACCATATGATATAAATAAGCAAACACTCCCATCACTATAATCAGGACAAGTGACCATACAATATAAATAAGCAAACACTCCCATCACTATAATCAGGATAAATGACCATACGATATAAATAAGCAAACACTCCCATCGCTATAACCAGAATAAATGACCATACGATATAAATAAGCAAACACTCCCATCACTATAATCAGCATAAATGACCATACGATATAAATAAGCAAACACTCCCATCACTATAATCAGGATAAATGACCATACGATATAAATAAGCAAACACTCCCATCACTATAATCAGGACAAATAACCATACAATATAGATAAACAAACACTTCCATCACTATAATCAGGATAAATGACCATACAATATAGATAAACATACACTCCCATCACTATAATCAGGATAAATGACCATACAATATGAATAAGCAAACACTCCCATCACTATAATCAGGACAAATGACCATACAATATAATTAAATAAACACCCATCAATATAATCAGGACAAATAACCATACAATATAGATAAACAAAAACTTCCATCACTATAATCAGGACAAATGACCATACAATATAAATAAACAAACACTTCTATCACTAAAATCAGGACAAATGACCATACAATATAGATAAACAAACACTTCCATCACTATAATCAGGACAAATGACCATACAATATAAATAAACAAACACTTCTATCACTATAATAAGGACAAATGACCATACAATATAGATAAAAAAACACTTCTATCACTATAATCAGGAGAAATGACCATACAATATAAATAAGCAAACACTTCTATCACTATAATCAGGACAAATGACCGTACAATATAAATAAACAAACACTTCCATCACTATCATAAGGACAAATGACCATACAATATAAATTAGCAAACACTCCCATCACTATAATCAGGACGAATGACCATACAATATAATTAAACAAACACCCATCAATATAATCAGGACAAATAACCATACAATATAGATAAACAAAAACTTCCATCACTATAATCAGGACAGATGACCATACAATATAAATAAACAAACACTTCTATCACTATAATCAGGACAAATGACCATACAATATAAATAAACAAACACTTCCATCACTATAATAAGGACAAATGACCATACAATATAGATAAAAAAACACTTCCATCACTATAATCAGGAGAAATGACCATACAATATAAATAAGCAAACACTCCCATCACTATAATCAGGACAAGTGACCATACAATATAAATAAACAAACACTTCCATCACTATAATCAGGACAAATGACCATACAATATAAATAAACAAACACCTCTTTCACTATAATCAGGACAAATGACCATGCAATATAAATAAGCAAACACTTCTATCACAATAATCAGGACAAATGACCATAAAATATAAATAAGCAAACACTCCCATCACTATAATCAGGACAAATGACCATACAATATAAATAACCAAACACTCCCCTCACTATAATCAGGACAAATGACCATACAATATAAATAACCAAACACTCCCATCACTATAATCAGGACAAATGACCATGCAATATAAATAAGCAAACACTTTTATCACTATAATCAGGACAGATGACCATACAATATAAATAAACAAACACTTCCATCACTATAATCAGGACAAATGACCAAACAATATTAATAAGCAAACACTCCCATCACTATAATAAGGATAAATGACCATACGATATAAATAAACAAACACTCCCATCACTATAATCAGAATAAATGACCATACAATATAAATAAGCAAACACTCCCATCACTATAATCAGAATAAATGACCATACAATATATATAAGCAAACACTCCCATCACTATAATCAGGACAAATGACCATATAATATAAATAAACAAACACTCCCATCACTATAATCAGGACAAATGACCATACAATATAGATAAACAAACACTTCCATCACTATAATCAGGACAAATGACCGTACAATATAGATAAACAAACACTTCCATCACTATAATCAGGAGAAATGACCATACAATATAAATAAACAAACACTTCTATCACTATAATCAGGACAGATGACCATACAATATAAATAAACAAACACTTCTATCACTATAATCAGGACAAATGACCGTACAATATAAATAAACAAACACTTCCATCACTATCATAAGGACAAATGACCATACAATATAAATTAGCAAACACTCCCATCACTATAATCAGGACGAATGACCATACAATATAAATAAACAAACACTTCTATCACTATAATCAGGACAAATGACCATACAATATAAATAGGCAAACACTCCCATCACTATAATCAGGATAAATGACCATACGATATAAATAAGCAAACACTCCCATCACTATGATCAGAATAAATGACCATACAATATAAATAAACAAACATTTCATTCACTATAATCAGAACAAATGACCATACAATATAAGTAAACAAACACCTTTATCACTATAATCAGGACAAATGACCATACAATATAAATAAGCAAACACTCCCATCACTATAATCAGGACAAATGACCATACGATATAAATAACCAAACACTCCCATCACTATAATCAGAATAAATGACCATACGATATAAAGAAGCAAACACTCCCATCACTATAATCAGAATAAATGACCATATGATATAAATAAGCAAACACTCCCATCACTATAATCAGGACAAATGACCATACAATATAAATAAGCAAACACTCCCATCACTGTAATCAGAATAAATGACCATACGATATAAATAAGCAAACACTCCCATCACTATAATCAGGACAAATGACCATACGATATAAATAAGCAAACACTCCCATCACTATAATCAGGACAAATGACCATACGATATAAATAAGCAAACACTCCCATCACTATAATCAGGACAAATGACCATACGATATAAATAAGCAAACACTCCCATCACTATAATCAGAATAAATGACGATACGATATAAATAAGCAAACACTCCCATCACTATAATCAGGACAAGTGACCATTCAATATAAATAAACAAACACTTCCATCACTACAATCAAAAGAAATGACCATACAATAAAAATAAGCAAACATTTTCATCGCTACAATAACAACAAATGACCAAATAATATAAATAAGCAAACGCTTTTATCATTACAATCAGGACAAATGGTCAAAAAATAAAAACAAGGAAGCTTTTCCATCACTATAATCAGGACAAATGCCCATACAATGTAAATAAGTACACAATTACATCATTATAATCAGGGCAAATGACCAAACAATATAATTAAGAAAACAATTCCATCACTAAATTCAGAGCAAATGACCATACAATATAAATGAGCAAACAGTTCCATCATTATAATCATAACAATTGACCATACAATATAATTAAGCAAATGCTTTCATCATCATAATTAGGATAAATGACCATACAATATTAGTAAGCAAATACTTCCCTCACTATAATCAGGACAAATGACTAAACAATATAACTCTGTAAATGATATAATAAAAACAAACGACCTTATAGACAACCAACTCATATACCTGATATCTCTCCTTTTGAGTTTTGTTTTCAAGATTTTACCATTCAGTCAGTTTCTTACTTCTTCGCTTTCCATATCCACTAATCTCTCACTCCCTTGTCCACATCAAGACATTCAATTCCACAAATATGTCATAGAAGTTTGAAATCAAATCAAGCTATGTACGTTTGATTGGTGTAAAATTTCCATCCTCACTTTAGAATATGAACTTGCCAGTAGCTATTAATTTCCGTTTCAACAGTCAAATTCGATTAGGCAAAAATCCTAAACTAACAAAAGATGAGAAAGATTGAGGGTTAACTTATTTTAAGTTTTAAGGAATCTCAAAATTTACCCCTGGAAGATTGCATTCTGACTGATTGGGGCCATAATCTCTTCCCTTTTCTCTTACTGTAATTTGATTTTTTTATTCTGTGAAGCTGATTATGGTGCTAATTGTAGGGTAGAGATTATTAATATATTTTGATTTACTGTATTTACAAATGGAAATCGCCGAAACTAAAAACAAAATATCACTATTCATAAGGCACATCAGAACACCTTAAACAGTGCAGTACACTTAGGCATTGTTTAAAGATCTATGCAAAGTCATTTTGACGAAGGGAAACCCTATCTTTAGAGAGATCCAAGGACTTTCTAGTAAAAGTCTAGAACAGGGAATCCAGTGCGACAATTACCAAAGAAATATTGTCTCCCCTGCTATAGGGCCAGTATATCAACGGGCAAAGTCCTGACTCAATGTGTATAAGGGAGACCATTAAGCCCAGGCACTATTAAACTCGACACAGCACTTCCAGTGTTGAAATTGTTTGGCTTTTGGTGAAACGTCATCACCAAGAACCACGAATACAGCTGGAGATGATGTTACCTGCACACCAAATTGCTGCCAGCTGCCATATTCCAACTCAAAATGAGAATAAAATTTTCCCTCTCCCCTTTTGGAGACCACACAGCATGTTCCCCAAAATAAGTTTTTCCTTCTTCAAAACCACTTTTTGAGGTGTTAGTGTGTCGTGTGGTCTCTAAGGACTAATATCAGAGATATAACTGAGTCTGACTCTTACCTGACGTGGGATAACTCTGGAGAAATACTGGATGCCTGTCACCATGCTTGTGTTGAAGGACCTGGATAATATGGTCCTTCCCCCTTCCAGATTTTGATGAATGTTGTACTGTTTGGATTTGTTTCAGGTAGTGTTTAATGAATGATCTATGCCCCCACCAACCCGTAAAGCTCCGGATGCAGTAAAATTACTTACAGTATTAGCAAAGAATGTTAGTGCAAAAGCAATTTTTCTCACATTTAGGGTTTTAGGGATGGAGAGATGATCAGCTTTTTTAAAAGGGAAGTCATTAGAATATGGGCCCCTGTTATAGGAATTTGTTGGTCTTAGTATTTTGGAACAAACTACCTTCTGAAGGTGTGGATCTCTGCAGTTATAATTGCAAGTCCCGTCACTGAGGAGGCCTTTTTGCTTTTGAATAAAAACAGGAGACCCGGGATCAAGATTAAGAGATGACCCAATCTTGACCTCTTTGAAACACTCCAAGCTCACTAACCCTTGTTGCTGAGAAGCTATAAAAATATAGCTGTTTGTAATAATTTTGTAAGTGGTATGAAGGAATTATCTAAATTTCCCAAAAATCTCAAGCATCCTATTCAGAGACCAAGGTACTGCAGATATTGGTGGAGACTGTCTGTGTAAATAAAAAACTGGGTAATCTTATGAATCATGTCTGGGTCTGAATCCATGCCAAAAGCCCTCTTGAGAGTTTCTGTCAATGCAGATTTGTATGATAAAATTATTGATGGTGTAATCTTCATATCATCAAAGAGGTGGACCAAAAAGGAAACCAAGAAGTCCATGGTTATCTAACAAGGTGACCTATTCCTCAGAAAGGCATTTCATGCTTTACACACTGATTGAAATTGTCTTGTGGATGAGGATCTCATGCAACTCATCAAATATTTCATGATGTGAGCTGAGAATTCCCTTCCAAATATATGAAAGAGAAAATCCAAGTGCGAAGGTACTGGGTCAGAAAAGATGAAGCAATGGTAATCCCACTCCCTACTTTCTGATACAGCTGTGCAGACCAAATTGGGTGTAACCTTGGTCTCACGACACTGGAGCAGCAGATACCATTGGCTGTTTGGCCAAAGTGAAGCTTCTAGCACAACTGTCCCTGAAAAGACCTGAAGAATATTCAAAGCCCTCGGAATCAAACTCGATGGAGGAAACATATAAATTGACGACCATCTGTTCGAATCTAGATTCAAGGTATCTCTTGCCACTGCCTAGGAATCAACATTCGGAGCTATGTTTGGTTGAAGTGTGTGATTCTCTTTAGTTGCAAACAGTTTTATTTGGAGATTCAGAACCAACTCTAGAATCTTGAAAAGAGCTTTTATCCTAGGTCCATTCTGTATACAGAATTGTTTGCCTGGACAGGCATTCGTACTGCACTGAAAGATCCAGAGATATGGAATGGTGAGAAGCACAAATTCCCCTCCTGAAGGAGCCTCATAATGGGAAGTCACTGCATTGAGAATTCTCAAGCAGGATTCCCCCCTTCCCCCTACTGAGGACACAAACTGCTCTCTAGTAGTCTATGACAATCTAGATATGAGCATTAGTTCTTGGATTTAGTTGCTTCAACGTCAGGAAGGCCGCCATTAGTTCCAACACATTTATGTGAAATACTGTGAACTGGGGGGACCATTTCCTGACAACAATAGGTCTCTTCTGAAAGCCCTCCCCAATCCAACTGGGATGCATCTGTGAAGGATCATGTAAATCAGGGAGGGACCAATAGGACCGACATGGATAGGGTATCTGATTTGGTATATGGCCTGGTAATTCTTTTGAAATGCCTGGATAACTGAGCCCAAATGTCTTGTCAACCTTTTTGAGCCACTCCTCTACATACCTAAGTGACCACTTTCAACTTGGTCTTCAGCACTGGAGTGGCAACTGAGGCAATCTGAAAATGAACAAAGATTTTCTCCACTCGCCCTCTGGATGAGAAGAACCTTGAAAGAAAAAATCTGACCTTGCTAAGAATTCTTTGCTGAAATGCTTTGGTTAGGCTTACGGTGGCTTTTAACATATTTCCTTTAAGAAATAGCCACTGAAATGTCCTTCTTAGGACTAGTCTTTATTTTGTGAAGTTGATCAGGAACCTTAGTTCCTGAAGAACTTGAAAAAACTTTATTTGTGTAACGGGTAGCACCAGCCACCCGTTGGGATACTATCGTTAGAGAGTTATGGGGCCCTTTGACTGGCCAGACAGTACTTCATTGGTGCCTTCTCTTTGGTTACAGTTCGCTTTCCTTTTACCTACAACAAATAGTCTGGCCTATTCTTTACAGATTCTCCTCTGTCCTCATACACCTGATAACAGTGAGATTACCAAACAATACTTCTTCACCCAAGCGGTTAACTACTGCACTATTATTGTTCAGTGGCTACTTTCCTCTTGGTATGGGTAGAAGAGACTCTTTTAGCTATGGTAAGCAGCTCTTCTAGGAGAAGGACACTCCGAAATCAAGCCGCGGTCTCTAGACTTGGGTAGTGCCATAGCCTCTGTATCATGGTCTTCTACTGTCTTGGGTTAGAGTTCTCATGCTTAAGGGTACACTCGGGCACACCATTCTATCTAATTTCTCTTCTTGCTTTGTTAAAGTTTTTATAGTTTATATAGGAAATATTTATTCTAATGTTGTTACCGCTCTTAAAATATTTTATTTTTGCTTGTTTCCTTTGCTCACTGGGCTATTTTCCCTGTTGAGGCCCTTGGGCTTATAGTATCCTGCTTTTCCAACTATGGTTGCAGCTTAGCAAGTAATAATAATAACAAGTAATAACTGAGGCATAATTCCTTTGTTTCTTCCCAAATCAGACAGTCATATAAATAAGTTGGGCTCTGAATTCCCTGTAAGCACAGGAGTTTCCTTACTGATTTTGCTAGTTTTGTGAACACTCTTGGGGCAATATTGAGGACAAAAAGCATTACTTTGAACCTGTATACACCCATCCTGAGTGTAACCCTAAGTAACGTCCAAAGTGGAGTTCAGTAGGAACGTGCCAATAGGCGTCATTTATATCTATAGTATAGGCCCAAGAACCTAGGTGTAGTAATTGTTGTATGTGCATGATGGTTGTCATTTTGAATGTGTCGCATCTGATATGAATGTTGAGACAAGACAGGTTGAGGTTCACTCTTCTCTCAAGGGAGTCTTTCTTCAATATGCTGCTTTTCTATGACTCCTTTTTTCAGCATCTTGTTCACAAAGGAGTCGAGTTCCAGGGTTCTGGTCTGGTACAAACAGTGATGTGGATGAAGTTTTGAAAACCATAACCAACTTGGACCTTTGAAGACTAAAGTTCTTGAAAATGAAGGAAACGGTCTCCAATCTGAAGTCTTTCATTGGTAAGGGCCTTTGCTCTAAGAGACTGACCAGGCCCTTTGTTTCCCCTGGAGTGTTTGCAGTCGCATATCCTTTGAAGAAAAAATCCTGATGTAACCGGGATCTGGGACTTCAACTGCCTTTCTGCTTCTGTTCCTCTCGAGGGAACTTAGGTATAGAACAAGGCTTGAGATGGGAGTATGTAACTGGTCTCTTTGATGGTTACTTCTGAGACTTCTGCTGGTTTCTATTATATGCCAAAGCCTTGTGAAAGGAAGATCTCTTCTTTTTATAGGAAGGGCCGAAAACATTCCCTCTATTTTTCTAGGAGTGATGTGGCCATTACCTCTACATTGGCTTTGGCTTTGTGCACTAGAGCTTGGGGGAAAAGGGATTTACATTTAGGATCTATGCATATAATTTCCTCTACCTCTGCCTTCTCCAAATTACAGGCAGCCAGGACGTGGCACCTCACCTCAAACTTAGCTTTGAAAAAGTTCTATAAAGCCTCATAAGTATGCTTACAGAGTAACTTTGCTATTGTCGAAGTGGTTGGCTTTGATGCCCCCATAGCTCCCACTTCTAAAGAGGACATGACAGATGCTTAGGTTAAAGAAAGTCTGTTGGGTATAAATTCTTCTATTCTAAGATGGTCTGGAACCATTGAAAATTGTCGCCCAAATGATTGGTGCCTACTTGAACATCCCATTTCTTAGGGAGAAATATTTGATGAAAACCTGCAAGTTCTTTGAATCCTATTATTGAACTTAAGCACAGACGAAGATTCCTCACTTCACTTGTAAACAGATCAACACATATGTGCTTGGTTTGGCGACTAGCAATAAGATGGTGGCTGTTCGCAAGTGGGTGCACAGGTAACATTGTCACCAGCTATAGTGATGGATCTCTATGTTGACATGTCATCAATAGCCAGACGATTTCAGCATTGGAGGTGCTTTGTCAAGTTCAATAGTTCCTGAACTTGAGGGTCTCCTTTATACACGCTGAGTATGGTGCTTTGTACATTGATAACCTTGCCCTATAGACAATATTTCTTTGGTTATTATGTCATATTGGATTCCCTGTTCTAGCCTTTGATTGGAAAATCCTTATAGACCACACAGCACATTAAACTAAAAAAAAAAGACTTTGGAGAAACTATCAATAAAAAGTTGGTCAAACTAAATATAAACACTAGAGTTTGAGTTTGAGCTACAATAGAGATTGATTATTTTTGTCAACCAACATCATGCAGATTGTGATCATTGATGCTGAATAACTTGAGGTTAAGACAGTATAGTATTATGTAAGAAATATACCAAGGAAAATGTATTACAGTATGTTGCAATAACATAAGTACAAACTCAAATTACCAAAACATAATTAAGAAATTAGCATAAAATATTTTGAAAGAAATGCGGAGAAACTTAAAGTATCTAAATACATTACAGAAGGTAGTTATTTATCCGTAAGCAGTGAGTGCATCTAACTATGTAAGCTTAATATTTATTGAAGGGACACCATAAAGATAGAATGGTACAAGAAAAATAATACCATAACAAACGTTATGCCAATAAAAGATGGCATATTCGATTATTTGAAATTAATAGCAGCATCCATCGGGGATTATCTAAGAACACATTTTTTTTTTCATGATTAGGCAGAGGAAAGTTTCTATGAGCTTCTGATGTAGGTGACCTGATATCAATAACATAACCAACGGAAGATCTCTTGGATATGTTTAGAGATATCTGAAGAATGGATTAAAGAGGAAAGAACAAGTATTTGTACTGTATAAGCAAATTACCACCTGTTGTGACTGGAAGGAAAGATGTATTCTGGAAAGAGACCACATTGATACTGCGGCCATTTTCAGGTTGAAGGAAACTGTTATATAAGAGATGTTCTGGATAACACTTATTAAAACAGGCTAGAGGATTTTGATGCCCAGCAGGATTGGGAAGAGCTAGAAAGTAAAGAGATGAAGTATTGTTAGGACAGAAAAGAGGGAAACAACTGAACTAATCAAGAAATGCATAAAAAATATACAACATAAGAAGCTATGTCTAAGTAAACATTAGATGCTGCAAAGTTAGGATGACAATACTTTTAAATCCACAAGAAAGAGAAAATTGTAAAACATAGATTGGTCAGAGAGGAAGGTTATTTTGAAACTAGAAAATAAGATGGAGATGAAAGTAGGAAGGGGCTCACAAATGGAGAAAAAGTATAGATGCAAATTTTGTTTTTTGCTCTTCAGTCATTGAATTATGCTTTTCATCTTAATTACATCATAATCATAAGATAGAACTAGACATTCTGAAGCATGCTAAGTGTACCAGTAAATAATTTTGGTCGTATAAACTACTACTAAAACAATGAAAAACAAAAATTGTTCCATCACAAACCCACCAATCACAAGAAGCCCTCATTTGTGGCCCAAATGACACATTTATTATCATTATCACTTCTAACTAAGCTATGCCCAAGGGCTCCAACAAGGAAAAATAGCCCAGTGAAGGAAGAACATATGAAATAAATAAACTATAATAAAAATAATGAACAATTAAAATTAAATATGTAAGAACAGTAACATTAAAATAAATCTTTCATGTATAAATTATGAAAATAGATTTAGTCAGCCTGTTCCTTAAAACATTTAAGGCAAGTTTGAACTTTTGAAGTTCCACCGATTCAACTACCAGGCTTCCATTTCTACCTGCACGAATACAAACCATTGTTCCTGAATGAAAGTACGACATCAGCGAGGCTGGAATGGCTATTAAAACCTAATAAGGTAGTTATTACTGCCAGAAAGTGGTGCGAGGAAACCCCTGCCAATCAGTCAGCACTTTTAACTTTGACTGCATGAAGTATAGACTTGCTCATGCTGCCTCTAAAATATGACAAATTAGGGGGTAATTTGCATTTTCTATAACTGATACAAATCTGGAGTTATTTATGTGGTGTACGATATGTTTTCCGGCCATGCGCTGCCGAGCATGCATCTGCATACGTTGATGCGAGTCACTCGGCTCTTGAGTATCTTGCAATAAAGTCTGGTCACCAGGATGCTGTTTCATTGCAAACCCAACATGGCGCAATGAGTAGGATGAGAACCAAGCCATGCCCCTGATACGTCGACCACCCCAGGCCACGCCGAGGTGTGCCTCACCTGCGATGCCAAGGGCCTTGTCACAGGCTGTGATGCAAGCGCAGATGTTAATTGCAGACCAGCAACGTGCCATCCGTTCCCTTCAGGATGCACTTCCCGGTTCCGGAGCACGTGCCAGTAAAGTTCCTGTCTCTGCTGCCCCTGAGAAGTGCGATGCGGTAATGTCCTCGGCAGCGTTCAGATCTTGGAGACGTTCGATGACGTGTTGGATCCACCTTAACAAATTCCCGCCGCAGGATGTTGTCCTGCACATTAGGCTCAACTGTGTGCAGGCGTTGCAACGTGCGCTGGACGCTCGGTATTCAGATGCCAAATGGAACGCCCTCGCCCCAGACGCGGCTCTGGACGCCATCGGGAATATTGTGTTGCGGTCGTCGAATCAGGCAGTGCAGTGTGCAGTGGTTTGAATTCTTTGCCCTCGCACAAGGGCGCGAGGAGTCAGTGAGCGACTATTTTTCGAGGTGTGCCCAGAAGGCCACTGACTGTGATTTTCAGTGTCCTAAATGCGGGGAATGCTTGATAGAATACATGCTGTTGCGGAAAATAATGGTAGGCTTTAGTGACCCTGTATTAAAAAGGCACGTTTTTCAGGCATGTGATACATTTAAAAGTGTAGATGCCCTTCAGGCACTGTGTTGCATTTTCGAAGCTGCACGCCAAGACGTTGAAAGTGTCCCAAGCGTCGCTATCGGTGAGAGGGAGTCTGCTGGTGCCTTGAGTGATGACGTCACAGGCAGTGATGACGTAGAGCCAGACGTCGCGGTGTTGCGCGGCAACTTCAATGCAAAGCGTTGCGGAAATTGTGGGGGGCGCCATCCGTTTGGTCGAGCGTCGTGTCCAGCAAAAGGTATGACGTGCCACAGGTGCCAAAAGGTAGGACACTTTCAGAAATGCTGCAGAAGTATGAAGAAAGCGCCACATGCCTCGAGTTTAGTGATTGTTGCAGACACACACCTCTCCCCCCCCCACCCTACAATCAAGGCTTGTGTTTCCCATAGGAACGGGAATTCAGTATCGACACTCGTCGTAGCAGATACAGGAGCACAGATCTGCGTTTCAGGACCCACGATTCTTTCAAGCCTGCAAATAAATCCCCTGGAGTTGCACCCGCGAACAGGTCTGAGGGACGTAGCTAATATCTGAGTGAGATGTCTCGGATCAACGGCATGCTTCATTGATATAGGTGGGTGACGCACGAAGCAGGAGGTTTACTTTGTGCCGACGGCCAAAACTTCTGTGTATCGCTGAATGCTTGTAAGGAACAGGGAATAGTACCGCCTGGCTTCCCTCACCCCTACCATCTCGTTGCATCAGCTGATGTGTTTAACGAAGAAGTCGCATGGCCTCAACTCCCCTAAGACAATGAAGCCAACCAACTTACCCATCCGGCCTGTGGAGGAGAATATACCAAGACTTGAGGAATGGTTATTACGGCATTTCTCATCGACAAACTTCAGCCCGAGAAGTTTAAATTCTGCAAGAGAGAGGTTACTTTCGCCGGTTATCACCTGGGAGTCATACAAGCCCGCAGACGAACGACTAGACGCCATTCGTAACTTCCATATGCCAGAGAAGCCCTCCATCACGGATATTAGGTCGTGGTTTGGATTCGTGAATCAATTAGCTCCCTTTTTTGCAACGACGCCCATCATGGAGCCCTTTAGGACCTCCTCAGAAAACCCACCGGAAAAAAACGTCTACTGGGATAGCCAGCTACGTGACAAACTCCGGCAGGCACAGGAGGTCATCTGTCAATTAGAAAAAGGATGGCTTGGCTTTTTACGACAAGACACGCCCTACGACGATAATGACGGATTGGAGCAAGAAAGGCATCGGTTTCGTAGTCCTTCAGCAGTATTGCGTTTTTCAGTCAGCTAACAGCCCCTTTTGTTGCAAGGGCGGCTGGCGCCTTGCTCTATGTGGTAGTCGACACCTCACCCCCTCTGAAGCTGGGTATGCCCCCGTAGAAGGAGAAGCCCTGGCAGTTACCTGGTGCTTGCGGAAGGCCAGGTTGTTCCTACTTGGGTGTCCTAATCTCACCATCATCACGGACCACCGTCCACTCGTCAAACTGCTGGGTGACAGAGCCCTCAAGGACGTCATCAACCCAAGATTATTCAACCTGAAAGAGAAGACACTCCAGTTCAAGTTCCACATGAAATACCTGCCCGGAAAAAGGAACACCGCTGCGGATTTTCTTTCAAGGTACCCGACCATGCGAGCATCCCACGAAGCTTCTGACGTGGATTTGGAGGACGACATTCAAGTGGCAGTGGCATGTGCAACCGTGGCCGCCTTGGAACCGGACATCATCGTATTGGATGAAGACTGCGTCAGGAGTGCAGCATCTAACGACCCTGCATATCAGCTCTTGCTTGCCAGGGTTGTAGCGGGCGACTGGCCCCAACAGAAATCGCAAGAACTTGCCTGCCTTCGTCCCTTCTTCAGCGTTCGGGATCGGCTAGCCATCAACCAGGATCTGGTGACATACTCAGTGGACCAAGGATGTGTTCGTTTGGTCATCCCCGAGGATTTACGCCGCCAGGTAGCCGCTAACCTACACACAGGACACCAAGGCCTCGACTCTATGCTTAGAAGAGACAGGCAGTCGGTCTATTGGCCGGGAATAGAAGGGGACCTTCAGCATCGCCGTGCCCAATGCACTTCATGCGATGAACACTCCCCCTCACTGACTCCTGAAGAAATGATGCACACGCCCCCTGCGAAATACCCTTTCCAGCAAGTCGTCGCAGATATGTTCCAGATAGAAGGCAGTGTGAACATGGTATATGCAGATAGACTAACAGGTTGGTTAGAAGTAGCTCATTTCCCCAATGGTGCCACGTCTAACAAAATCAGCAATCACCTTCGATCATATTTCTCGCGTTGGGGAGCCCCGGAACAAATATCAACTGACGGAGGTACGAACTTGGCCAGAGAGGAGATGGAGGCCTTCTTCAGGAGATGGGGAGTCAAGGTCCGGTTGTCGTCGGCCCAGTATCCCCAGTCTAACGGCAGGGCAGAAGCAGCTGTCAAATCGGCAAAAAGGCTACTCCGAGAAAACACTTTAAAGGGTGGAGCCCTTGAGTTGGACAAAACGGCCCTGGCAATACTTCAGTATCTCAACACGCCTCTCAGAGAGATTAACAAGTCGCCGTCTCAGCTTGCAACGAGTCGCCAGCTGCGCGATGGGGTACCGACAGCCAGGAGACACCTGTTAGTAGATAGACATTGGAGGCAGACGATACGTCGAAGGGAGTTACAAGTGGCAAGGTTGCAGGAGTTGATGCGCATCCCTGGCACTACCAGATGACTGCCGCCCATCGAAGTAGGTACCCATGTACGTATACAAAACCAAGCTGTGGGATAGAACGGGCATAGTGACGGAAACAAAGCCCCATCGTCAGTACACCGTCAAGCTCAACGGGAGCGGCAGGCTATCAAAAATGAATAGACGGCACCTGAGAGTCATTGCTCCGCCCTCTGGCACGCCCGTGTCTCAGCACTGGACCTCCGCAAGCCATACCCCGACAGAACAGGTAATACACCCCATACAGGAGCCCAACGTCGTTAGTAGGTCGAGAAGGGCCGCCGGTAAACCCAAGTGGCTCAAAGACTGCAGAATGATGTTATTATCTGTTATATGTAATTGCATCAGGAACTGATATTTCTTTTCAGAGAATTTATGTATTTATTTTGTTTTCATGTATGTATCGAAAAGTCAGCTTTATTTTTTTTTTGTATGTATCGAAAAGTCAGCTTTAATTTTCTTTTCTTTTCTCATATCTCATTGATTTAGAGACATTTCCCCCTTTCATTTTTGCCATATATAAGTATGTTCTTGAGGGGGGGATGTACGATATGTTCCGGTATTTTCCCCCTTTCATTTTTGCCATGTATAAGTATATTCTTGAGGGGGGGATGTATGATATGTTTTCCGGCCATGCGCTGCCGAGCATGCATCTGCATACACTGTTGCGAGTCAGTCGGCTCTTGAGTATCTTGCAATAAAGTCTGGTCACCAGGACGCTGTCTCATTGCAAACCCAACATGTGGGAATTCTTTCAGCGACAGCTGGAGGTAGCCATTAGACTTTAATTGCAAGGTGGCAACCCTGCCTAACCGCTTAGCGGGTAGGCTGGGGGTTACTCAGCCGCCTCTATATATACTTTCAAAGTGGTGAAAGACGTCACTTTTTATTGCAGGCAGGACTTCTGGGGGACAGGTGATGGCGCGCCAATTTACATATCTCCAGGTTTATATTAGTTATGGAAAAATACAAATTATCTCCGAATTTGTCATTTGTTCCTGTACTAACAAACCTTCCGTTATTTATGTGGATGACTCACTCTTAGGTGGGTGGAAATCCTAGATCTGGTATGGACAATGACCCAGTTTTACTTAGTACAGTATATGACTGTGGTCTAGGGAAAACTTTGACACCTCACTGAAATATACAAAGTGAGTATACTCGTGGCCTGTGCAATATAGTTAAATAGAGGTTATTTGTATGAATGTCTGTGAGTTTATATGGTATAGGAAAAACAACAAGACGCATCCCATTGCTTCATCGTAGAAAGTAATGGGGACATAGAAACTATAACAATTTTATAACCTATACTAGGCTACACAAGGGAAGTGATAATTACCTGCAGAGGTTGAAGCCAGCTTGCAGGACCCATGGTGCTGTACTCCAAGGGAGGGGAAGATGAAGAAAAAAAAAGCCAGACGTTCTTCTCATTCATCCCAGTCTTAACCCGGGTAACCAATGCCCTCGACCAACTGCTACTTGTCCATCACGTAGCTTGAGGTATCTTAAACCACTTGTTGAGCAGCCACCACAGGACCAATATTAAATGTATTGAGTCTCCTGTGGGTCACGTCTTTGACGTAATGGGCTGTGAATATGGTTTGTCTTTTCCACACGCCCACTTGGAGAACCTGCAACACGGAGAAGTTGCGTTTAAACGCCAGGGAAATACTGATTCCCCTTACATCGTGGGCTCTAGGTCGACAAGCCTGAGGAAGATCCAGGGCCAAGGCTCTTTTGATCACTTGGCAAATACAGGAAAAAACTGTATTTTTGGTGATCCTCCTCTTTACTCTCCCTGAGCTAACAAACAGAGATGTTAGTCTGGGCCGTGTTGCTGCAGTGTGTTTAAGATAGTATCTCAAACTCCTCACTGGGCAAAGTAACAACTGGTCTTGGTCGTTGGTTACAGAATGAAGACTCACAATCTGAAAGGGCCCGAATCTATGGTCCAGCACCCCCAAATTTTGAGCCTTAGCAATAAACTCAGGGACGAAGCTGAGCGTCACTTCTCCCCATCCCTTGAATGGGCGATGTCATACGAGAGGGCATGAAGTTCACTGACTCTCTTTGCCGAGGCTAAAGCGAGGAGGAACACCGTCTTCCAAGTTCGTAGGGAGGTCCTTTCAAGGATCTTAAGATGCGAACCATGTTCCAAGGAGGTGGCCTGATCTCTGACTGGGGACAAGTTATCTCATAACTCTGTATGAGTAAAGAAAGCTCCAACAAGGAGGAAATGTCGACTCCTTTCAGCTTGAAGGCATCTTGCCGTAGAACCTGAGGGTCCGCGACTGGAGAACAGTACAGTGGAAGCTTGCTGTTCAGAGATGTTGCGAACAGGTTTACAGTCGGGGAATCCCACAAAGTCAGGACTTTGTTGGCTATTTGATGATTCAAAGACTATTCAGAGCCTACTATCTGAGTCGCTCTGCTCAGATTGTCTGTGAGCACATTCCTCTTGCTGGAAATGAATCAAGCTGACAGAGCCACCAAATGTTCTTTTGACCATCTGAGGATCTTTACTGCAAGATGGCATAGAGGCTGCGAAAAAATACCGCCCTGTTTATTTATGTAAGCTCCAACGAGGAGGAAATGTCGACTCCTTTCAGCTTGAAGGCATCTTGCCGTAGAACCTGAGGGTCCGCGACTGGAGAACAGTACAGTGGAAGCTTGCTGTTCAGAGATGTTGCGAACAGGTCTACAGTCGGGGAATCCCACAAAGTCAGGACTTTGTTGGCTATTTGATGATTCAAAGACTATTCAGAGCCTACTATCTGAGTCGCTCTGCTCAGATTGTCTGTGAGCACATTCCTCTTGCTGGAAATGAATCAAGCTGACAGAGCCACCAAATGTTCTTTTGACCATCTGAGGATCTTTACTGCAAGATAGCATAGAGGCTGCGAAAAAATACCGCCCTGTTTATTTATGTAAGCCACTACTGTGGTGTTGTCGCTCATCAACACCACAGAGTGACCTGCCTGCAACTGTTGGAACTTATAGCGAGCCAGGTAGGCTGCTCTCATCTCTAGAAGATTTATGTGCTGGTACCTTCCTGACTCTGACCAAAATCCAGAGATCGGATGGTGCAGCAGATGAGCCCCCACCCTTCTTTTGACACATCTATAAAGAGCATCAAATCCAGAGGAGAAACGAGAAGATTCTGGCCTTGCCAAAGGTTTTCGTCTATTATCCACCAACTCAAATCCGTCACCTGATTCTGAGTTATGGGAACTCGGGTGTCTGGTGGGTCGGAGTGTTCGTTTCACACGGACTTCAGCTGCCACTGCAGGGATCTTATCCTGAGGTGGGCGTTTGGAATAAGACAGATAAGAGAGGTCAAATGGCCTAACAGACTCAACCAACGAGAGGCTGGAAGAACTTTTTTCCTGAGGAAGGGTGCGATCACTTCCTTCAGTGTGTGTACTCTTTTTGTCTTATACCCCCAGATCCTGACAAAACTCAAGAAGCAAATTTCGGTAGCAAGGAACGGTTGTCTCCGAGTCTGCTAGGATCAGCTAGTCGAACAGATATCTGAGAAGACAGATGCCGTTCCTATGAGCCCAAGATGACACTAGGGCAAACACTCTAGTAAAAACCTGAGGGGATGTCAGGGGACCAAAGCATAGAACCTTGAACAGGTATGTCTTTCCCTCATAAATGAATCTTAGATACTTCCTTGAAGACGGATGTATTGGGATCTGGAAGTATGCATCCTTCAGATCTAGTGTGCACATGAAGTCCCTTGGATGTAGCGCTTGGATGACCGTGTCTGCTGTCTCCATTCTGAACTGAGTCTGTTGGATGAACTTGTTCAGAGGGGAGAGATCGATGACTGGTCTCCATCCTCCAGAAAGATACGATTGTAAAAGCCTGGAGACCTGTCCACTACCTCTTGGAGAGCACTCCTCTGCAGCATGGTTTGGACTTCGGCACTGAGGGCATCTCCTTTGCGGATCCCTTTGCATAGAAGCCTAGATGCACTGGATCCCGAGTCAGAGGAGGGAGAGATTGAATGAACGGAACGCAATACCCTAGGGCGATTACATCGACCGTCTAGGGATCTGCCCCATGAGGCTGCCACCTCTGCCAACGGCACTGTAGGCATCCTCCCACAAGTGGTAGGTGATGAGGAATGTCATTCCTACTGGGCTGGACTACCTCGGCCACCTCCCTTTCCTCCCTTCTTTCCTCTGAAGGAGTTGGACCCTTTTTGTCCCTTAGACTGAAAGGGCCGCTTAGACAACTTTGAAGGTCCCGAGGACCTGGAAGTTGACTGGCGAGTAGAGGAAGGTGGACGATTTCCTCCATCGCTCAGCAGTCCTCTCTATCTCCCCCCAGAACAAAGAGAGAAGAACCCTCGAGAGTGGAATTCCTCAACCGAGAGACCTCCATTTTCGGCACCTGCTTGTGGAACCGACCTATGACAGTATCCCTTCTCTTGAGTATAGCGTTTACCCACAGGTTGACAACGTGGTGTGACAGAAACTCAAGAGACCGGGTACCTGACAACAGGAAGGACACCAACATCTTCTTGGCCGACGCCTTCGACAGATTGTGGAAGCGAACCATGAAACCTAAGGATCCCAACCATAGATCCAGCCACAGACCAGCATGCATGGCATACTTCACGCCTCTCTCTATTTTTAGGAGCTCAACTGCCGATAGTGAGGCCTTCAGAGAGGAGAGGGTTTGTGTGGGAACTCCCTTCATTAGGGATTCTACTGAAGGGTCACGGGTCATGGTGGAATGTGGTTCCTTCGATCTGGTAATACTTACTTTCTGATACAAAAGGAAGTGGAAGAGACTGAGAGGAGGAACCTGCCCTTCAGGAACTAGAAGTTCCAGCTATCTGAGAGATAGCTTTCCTTTTGGCAGCTGTCAGACCTTTGGACCAGGGCAAAGCCGTACTGGACCAGGAAGGCTTCTGGGTCTCGAATATTTCGTCGAGAACCATATCCTTTCCTTCCTGGATGGTGGAACTAGGAGTGGACAGCCTGCTGACGGCCCTCATACAGGCGAGGATTTGCCAAAAGGTATATTCCGATTTACGTCTCTCCTGTTTGGAATTATAGTTCGGACTGGCCGCCTTTGGAAGATTCTCATCCTCCGAGCCTGGGGTAGGTCAGGGTCGTCAACTGAAACCGTGGATGGGCCTGCCACTGGGGACCGCGTCTGTCCCTCAGCCTCCTTAGCTTCCCGTGCAATGGCGTTCTTCGGTTTCGTCTTAGTGTCCTTTGATTCCCTACGCCCGTGGCGTTCCTCTATGATCTTAGGAGGGGGAACCTGCGAGGTCTTCAAGGACTTACGCGAAGCTTGGCAGTAGGAGCTGGAAGCTCCTCCTCTGGAAAAGGAACAGAAACCGGACGCTGATCCAGAGCCACTACCTCAATGTCTTGAGGGTTGAAGGGATGGATCGCAATCTCCCTGGGCAAGCCTATGTCCCTACTTGTTCTAGGATGGAGGATGGTAGCGGGAGGGGTGTTACACCTCTCATCCTTCTCTTCTGCTTCTTAGTGATGACCTCCTTTACCTTTACTGGCGTGAAAGGCAAGTTCCCCATATAAGAGTCAGAAGTGGCTTGGCCTTCAGCACGCAATCGGGGTGGAGGTGATTTGCGAGCTTGATATGCCGTTGATCTCCTTCTGGGGTCTCGACTCCCAACTGACACGCTCGACGGGGGTTTCAGGGCAATTCTAGGGGTAACGCTAACTAGAACAGTCTGGGATTGTGGCGGTAGAGGTGCCAACTTCAGAGCCTTCATGATATTGGACATGAAGGCCGATGCCCATGGAGGAAGCTCTGAATCCCTAGGTACACCCTGGAGGTTCCTAGAAGAGTGTATTTTGGGTGTAACCCCTGAAGGATTGCCAGTCAAAGGAGGAGATAGCTTCTGAGGCAGAGGAACACATTCCTTTAGACGCGGAGGAAGGTCCGGGCTAATAGGCACATTTGCGAACTTATTAAGAAGCTCCTTGAACCCTTCTAGGAAAGGTGTCGGTCTTCCGCTGGAAGTGGAAGATGCAGAAGGGCGACAGAAATGTGTTGGATCCGCACTAGCTCGCGATTCCGACACATCAACTCGCGAATTATTGTGAAATTCGCCGATTTGCTCGTGAAATCGCGAGATTCACGCAAAAAATCGCAAACTTCACACTTCAACATGCATTTCACAAGCAGAAGTGCTCGCAACAGGAGCACTAGGAGCCATAGAGGAAGAGGAAGGCTTAGCGCCTTCCTGCTGCCCCAGAGGAGCACCTACATCTGACGAAGTTGGCAGAGGAGAACTCTGAGTAGGAACTACTCTAGAAGGAGAACGCGCCACAACGAGACGCGTCTCCAAACGTCGCGTAGGTGAGCACTTAGCTAAAACTCCCCAGGCTGTGAAAGGCACTGAGGGTTTAGCTGGATGCCTGTCTGAGGAGTGGTCCAGCTCACTATCAGGTTTGGTCTGAGGTTGTTTGGAAGGTTTGGTAGAGGGGCTAAGTGCTGATGGAGTGCGCGTACAATTACCCCTACCTGTTGACAAGGAACTTCCACTCCTTGAACGCAAATGCCCGATTTGTGATAGTGATGTTCGTGAACGCGAGCATCTAGCTCTCATTCGACAACGGCGAACATGAGCGTTGGCCTCGCGAACGAGAACGTTGTTCTCTTGAATGATACCCTCACGAGCGGGAACGCCACCCTCATGATTGTGAGCATCGTCCTCGAGAGTGCGAGTACCGTCCTCATGATCTAGATCGTGACGATCTAGAACGTGAGCCTCTGGACCTAGGTCTAGACCTTGCTCGTGATCATGTTCTTCACGATCGCGACACTCATCCTCATGAAGAGGAACATCTCCAAAGAGAGTGTTCAGACCTACGGTCTCATGAGCACGAAGCTCTAGAGCATGAGCATCTTCCAGGCAAAGAACACTCTGAAAGTGATGACCTACAATCATTACAATCTTCCGATCATCGCGAACAGCGATCCAGGGAAGAAGTTCCAGAATGACGAGGCGTTGGCGATGATCGTCCCTTAGCCTTGCTGGTGGAAGGAGCGCTAATCCCCGGAAGATCGTCACCCGCAACCAGAGGGTTCCTGTGGGAAGAAACAGAGGGTTGAGGGTCAAGGGACAACAAGGTCCCAGGATGGAAAGAGGATTCGTCATCAGCATGGGGTCGTTGGCGAGGCGAACACTAACAATCACCTTGTCCATGCGTGGAAGGACCAGGGGAAGGCGGTAGATGGACCTTGCACAGTTCCAGAACATGAGATGTCGACGGGTTCTGAGAAGGATCCCTCGTGGCACCACGCTAAAGAAGGCACAGCAGCTCCTCATATGAAGGGGGTCCTAAAATCCTTAAGAACAACCACATCAGAAACAGATCTGAAAGGGAGAAAGGCTCGCCAGTGGCTGGAGAAGAAGTTGCTCCTCTTGGGGAAGCAACCCTCCCACCCGTACCCTGGGGTTGCCAAGGAGATAAGCGATCTGTGCTCCTTCTTGCACGTCCCTCGTGAGAGCGCGCGCAAAAAGGAGCTTTTGAGAGAGATTTGGGGTGCGAGAAGAACACACACCGCTCGCCCCTGAGGGAGAACGATCGAGCTTAGTCTTCTTCCTACACCGCCCAAACTTCTCCCACTGGGAGACAGACCACTCCCTACACTTTGCGCAGGGCGAACCCTGCTCGCAACGATGCCCTCGGCATGTAGGACACTAATAGTGCGGGTCGGTCCCGCCTGCGGCACCCTCTCACTCTGGACACGTTCGCATGGTGAATGCGATCGCAAAAGAACATGCACACCTGGAAAGAGAAAGCAAAAATGAAAAAGTCCAATGAGTGTCAGGAGAGCGAACACGTCTGATCTCTACTGAGCCAAAAGAAAAAGTGACATCTCACCGCAGTGAAAGTATATAGAGAGGCGGCTGGGTAAACCCCAGCCTACCCGCTAAGCAGTTAGGCAGGGTTGCCAACTCGCAATTAAAGTCTAATGGCTACCTCCAGCTGCCGCTGAAATAATATCCACATAAATAACGGAAGGTTTATAAGTATGGGAACAATTGTGGATATTGATTCTTTCTTTCCCTCATTTCTGAATAAATTGAAAACTGCAGGGATATGTCTGGGTGCATTTAGTTTGAATACTAATTTTCACGCTTTATATTTATTCATCTTTCCCATTCTTTGCATGATTTATTCTAGCTTCTCTCCTTTCGTTTTCCATTCCAACCTTTATCGCTCACCCTTTAATACTTGTGACGTCAAATAGGTGAAACTTCCATGGCGCTGCCTTTGATACACTTATGAAATATTTTATGGCTCCTATTTGTTTTCTTAAACATCATATTCTAGGATGAATTATTCACTTATCTTGAATGTAAATTGTACATTAGAACTTAATGCATATCTATTTTATTTACATCCCTCTTCTTAACTCCAATTCTGTGTCAGTCAGGTATTTTAGGGTCCTCTTCCTATCTTTCATTTTTATACAATTATTGTATATACATGATAGATGGGTTTTATATGCAGGTATATTCCCTTAGAGCTGTAGGATTACTTCTTGTTTTCTTTATAGTCACCATTCAGAACCTCTGCTTCAACAGAAAAATTAATCCCAATTTTTGGATTCGATATGGCACATCAAGTTTCCATAGACCTAGACGTTCTATACATCTCTGCTTTCACCTGTATGTATTACACCAGCCATTTGTTGAGTTGTCTCATTTGTTCCTATGCAAAATACAAACCATCGTCCTTTAGGTAAGTAATATGTTTTCACCGTAAGCTGGATGGCTGTTGAATCGTTTTGACAAACAGTTAAACGACACGTGGGAGCAAGGGCGAGGAGTCCCACCCCTTTACCTGTCAAAGCCTCTTCACTTATGTTCTTGGCTGCATCGTTTACAGGCATACCTATGCACCCTTAATGAAACTTTTAATTTTCTTTTTCTTGGCACTTTATTGTTACAATATGAGGATGAACTTTAAATCCGTTTTATTTCTGTTGAACCCGCTGTTGCTAGGGGCATGATTGTTCACAATCATCTCCATGTGCCAAGTGTAGATTGCGGCCTCCTTTGCTGTGCCAGGCATATGTTTTAAGGTGAAGGAAAGAACTTTGCTTCTTCCTTCCACGCATTGGGTGTCTGCTATCGCCACTCCTGTGCTTAGACCCCTAGCTTGATCCTCGGGTTGTATGTGTCAGGAGCAAGGAGCCCTCGGATTTACGTTGCCGAGCTTTCAGGTTCTGATAGCATATGGGGTTCCTCCAATGTTTGTCACACCCCATCAAATGTTGGAAGCTCATCTCCATTTGGGCTACCACTGATGATGAGTGTGACCTAAGGAAGGTTTTGGTCTCCTCAAGTCTTTCAGTTAGTCTCCCCAGTCCTAGTGCCTCGTCTGGTGAAGGGCATGTTCAGTGTCTCCCCGGGGGCTCTTGGCCGAAAGGACGTGTTGTTCCGGTGGTGAGGAGAGAGTTTCCTATGCATCTCCCATGACGCAGTTACCCCTGCTCTCCTTCCCCTGTGCTTCACCCTGACCCTTGTGCCTGTCGATCTGTGGCTTCTGCTCCCCATAAGATTAACTATCCATCACCTCCCCTCAGCTTGAGTATTGTTTTTTGCAGGAAGGGGATAGACCTCTCCTCACATGAGTTGCCTATGCTCAGGAGTAGTTTCTAAAAATCTTGTTCTCAGTACCTCGTCCAAGAATTTAAGAAGGCCTTAGTTAAGGTTCTGACTCTGAAGATTGTTTCTGCTGCCTTATGATTGACAAAGAGGTTAGACAAGTGATATGGTCTCTCTACTTCAATGTCCCACTCTGTCGGGGCATGACCTCAGGTCCAAGCCCTTCTCCATCGCCTCTGTGTGAAGCATTGGGTGTAACCGAGAAGGCTCTGCGGTGCTATCTGAAGGAGAACAGACACCTCAGATTTGAGTGTCAGCGACTTTTCTTTAGCATAGGCAGAAACAAGAAAGAGTTGTCTCAAACATGATCTCGTTTGGACTTCGGGATTGATCCATATTGTGTACGCATCAACTGGTGAGAGAGTCTTGGTACTAGCTGGGACTAGAACTTCTGAAGTTAAGAGCAAGGCCCTACTTGCTTTCAAGAGGAATCTTGCAGTCGGCCAGGTTTTGAAGGTTGGGTGTGTATGCACCAGACTACCTTCACTGCCTTTATTTTACAGGAGTACTCACATGTTCCTTGATGACTTTGTGCTTGGTTTTATGGTGGCTGCTCAAGTAGGGGTGTAGCAAGCCCAGATCCCATATGGCATACGGGACAGGAAGCATCTTGTCTACAGGAACGTAGAGATGTAAGTCTGGATGATTGGCTTTCCACCTTCATTCTTTCTGCCACTATTTTAGGGATGAAATGGTCGAATCATTACTCACTGGATTTGATTTGATGCTGATAAACTACTCTTTAGAGAGCAGACGCATCCGATCTCTACTGAGCCAAAAGAAAAAGTGATGTCTCACCACAGTGAGAGTACATAGAGATGCGGCTGGGTAATCCCCAGCCTATCCGCTAAGCGGTTAGGCAGGGTTGCAACCTCACATTCAAAGTCTAATGGCTACCTCTAGCTGCCGCTGAAAGAATATGCACATAAATAACGGAAGGTTTGTAAGTATGGGAACAATTATGGATACTGATTCTTTCTTTTCCTCATTTCTGAATAAATTGAAAACTGCAGGGATATGCCTGGGTGCATTTAGTTTGAATACTCATTTTCACGCTTTATATTTATTCATCTTTCCCATTCTTTGCATGATTTATTTTAGCTTCTCTCCTTTCGTTTTCCATCCCACCCTTTATCACTTACCCTTTAATGCTTGTGACCTCACATAGATGAAACTTCCATGGCGCTGTCTTTGATACACGTATGAAATATTCTATGGCTCCTATTTATTTTCTTAAGCATCATATTCTAGGATGAATTATTCACTAATCTTGAATGTAAATTTTACATTAGAACCTACTGCATATCTATTTTATTTACATCCCTCTTCTTAACTCCAATTCTGTGTCAGTCAGGTATTTTAGGGTCCTCTTCCTATCTTCCATTTTATACAATTATTGTATATACATGATAGATGAGTTTCATATGTAGGTATATTCCCTTGGAGCTCCAATATTACTCCTTGTATTCTTTATAGTCACCATTCAAAACATCTGCTTCAACAGAAAAATTAATCCCAATTTTTGGATCCAATATGGCACATCAAGTTTCCGTAGACCTAGACGTCCTACACATCTCTGCCTTCACCTGTCTGAATCACACCAGCCAGATGTTGAGTTGCCTCATTTGTTCCTACGCAAAATACAAACCATCGTCCTTTAGGTAAGTAATATGTTTTCACCGTAAGCTGGATAGCTGTTGAATCGTTTTAACACAGTTAAACGACAGGTGGGAGCAAGGGCGAGGAGTCCCACCCCTTTACCTGTCAAAGCCTCTTCACTTATGTTCTCAGCTGCATCGTGTACAGGCATACCTATGCACCCTTAATGAAACTTTTAATTTTTTTTTTCTTGGCAGTTTATTGTTACAATATGAAGCAACACTATGGATTGTGGGAGGATGAACTTTAAATCCATTTTATTTCTGTTGAACCAGCTGTTGATCCACATTTCTCTGTGCTCTTGCTAGGGGCATGGTTGTTCACAATCATCTCCATGTGCCAAGTGTAGATTGCGGCCTCCTTTGCTGTGCCAGGTGTATGCTTTGATGTGAAGGCAAGAACTTTGCTTCTTCCTTCCACGCATTGGGTGTCTGCTATCGCCACTCCTGTGCTTAGACCCCTGGCTTGATCCTTGGGTTGTATGTGTCAGGAGCAAGGAGCCCTCGGATTTATGTTGGCGAGCTTTCAGGTTCTGGTGGCGTATGGCATTCCCCCAATGTTCGTCACACCCCATCAGAGGTTGGAAACTCTTCTCCATTTGTGCTACCACTGATGACGAGTGTGACCTAAGGAAAGTTTTGGTCTCCTTAGGTCTTTCAGTTAATCTCCCCAGTCCTAGTGCCTCCTTTGGTGAAGGGCATGTTCAGTGTCTCCAGTGATGTCTGCAGTGGTTCCCCCTCCCTGGAGGCTCTTGGCCGAAAGGACGTGTTGCTTCGGTGGTGAGGGGGAAGCTCCCCGTGCATCTCCTATGACCCATTTACCCCTGCTCTCCTTCCCTTGTGTTTCATCCTCAGCCTTGTGCCTGTGGGTCTTGGGTTCCTGCTCCCTGCAAGATTAACTATCCTTCCCCTCCCCTCGGACTTGAGCATTGTTTTTTGCAGGAAGGGGATAGTTCTCTCTGCATATGAGTTGCCTATGTTCAGGAGTAGCTTCTAGCAATCTTGTTGTTCGCAGTACCTGGTCCAAGAATTTATGAAGGCCTCAGTCAAGGTTCTGACTCTGAAGACTGTCTCTGCTGCCTTATAATTGACAAAGAGGTTAGGGAAGTGATATGGTCTCTCTACTTTAGTCTCCCACTCTGCTGGGGGATGACCTCAGGTTCAAGCCCTACTCCATCCCCTCTCTGTGTGAAGCATCGGTTGTTACCGAGAGGGGGTGCTTTTGTGCCCTGTAAAGGGTTTGCAGTGCTATCTGAAGAAGATACGACACCTCAGATCCAAGTGTCGGTGACTCTTCCGTAGCACAGGCAGAAACAAGAAAGAGGTGTCTCTAACATGATCTCGTTTGGACTTTGGGATTGGTCCATAATGCGTACGCCTCAACTGCTGGGAGAGTCTAGGTATTAGTTAGGACCAGAACTTCTGATGTTAAGAGAGGCCTCACTTGCTTTTAAGAGGAATTTTGCTGTCGGCCAGGTGTTGAAGGTTGGGTGTGTATGCACCAGACTATCTGCACTGCCTTTATTCTACCGGAGTACCAACAAGTCCCTTGATATCTTTGGCTTGGTCTTGTGGTGGCTTCTCAAGTAGTGGTGTAGCAAGCCCAGATCCCACATGGCATACGGGAAGGTAAGCATCTTGTCTACAGTAACATATAGATGTAAGTCTGGAATGAAATTCTTTCTTTCACTCTTTTAGGGATGAAATGGTCGAAGCATTACTCGCTGGGTCTGATTTGATGCTGGTAAACTACTCCTTTGAGCTTCATTCTTTAGAGACTCGAGAAGTTCTCCAACCCATTGGTCATCATATGCCAGGTTCATTATTCCCAACTGCTATCTCCTCCTCCGACCACGTACCTATCTTCTTGGACAAGCAAGGTCCTGCCAGAATATTCATCCTAATGATAGGCAGATACAAGAATGCTGGAATCATCTCCTTCACTCCCGTAAAGGGCCATGTAGATTGACATTTCTAGGGAAGGAAAGAACCTACAAGTTTAGTTCTAGGGGGACTTCTGAGCCACCAACCATTGATTCTCTCTACCCAAAGGACAATGGTTTGTATTTTGCATAAGAACAAATAACAAATCTTTAAGGTAATTTGTATTTTTCATTGCTATACAAACCGGAATCCTTAAGGTTATACTTTTCTCCTCAACCACCTCTATCAGTCTTGGGCCAAAATCTCATTAGTGAAGACACTTTAACAGGTAAAGAGGTGGGGCTCCTTTTCCTCGCTCTCAGCTGTTGCTTAACGTCTTGTTCAAACAATTCAATGGCCATCACGCTCGCGCTGAAACATTTTCACTACCCATTCTATTCTCAACTATGGTACCGAGAGGAGCGATATTCTCCCTCCCATTTACTTTAATATTGCCTCAATACCATGAGGTGGATCGAGGGTCGTTAGCTCATATGTCCCATTCTAGGAGACCACCTACATCCTTGTGCATTCTTTGGCCTCAAGAACGCCTTAAACCTATGGAATGGCCGTAGAAAGGTTCCCATTTAACGTCTTCACTGAGAAATAAGATCATAAGTCACTGGGATGTGGGTCTAACGATGACTTAACAACCGGTGATCTTGTCCTCTGGAACTTCAAAGGACTTGAGCATCAGCCTGGACAAGAGATCTCTCTTAATACATTTCCTGCTTAGCTAGGCCTCAATAAATACCTAGGTGATTTTCATTCAGTATTTTACTTCATATTTGGCTATAAACATTCGGAAATATTGGTAACATTCATGGTCATTGATTTTATTTCTATTTTTTTCAGTATATTTTGCTATTACAAGGTTGTTCGTGTTATATTTATTTTTTCCAGTAACCTTAATGGTCAGTTGTTGTTAAAGGTTATCTATGTTATATTTTCACTTTTTTTTTTTCTAATTTTAATGGTCAATTAGTGCCAAAAGGTTACTTGTTTTTATTTTACATACTGTCTTGACTAACCTTTTATTTTCTATTTGTCTTTTGTAAGTTATTCCTGCTTTAATTAATTTTACTTTTTGTTTAACCCTTTGCTGATGAGCTCAAGTTTTTCATCATTTAGCAATGCTAATCTAGTTAAGTTGGCCTTGCAAAGATTGTGTAAATTTTATGAATAAATGCATAAGATAGGTTAAATTAATCATTGGTTTTAACCAAATTCCTTTTCCTGATAATCTACTTATTCTACAATTGGCATTCAGGGTCTGTAATGAATTATGAGGTTTTATTATTTCGTTTAGTTGTTTTATACTCATTTAGATTCATGCCCCAGCAGAAATAAAAATATTTACATTTCAAACTTTTATCCATAAGAATTTTTAGTTGGAGTAACATTGTCTCATATGGTTTGGTTGTAAACATATTTATGTGCTGCTGAAGTGAACATGAACAATCCATCTTATCCCATCCTAAAGTGAGCCACACATGTAAGTTATAGAACACCTTAACTCATACAGTATTGTTCCCCCTCACACTCTTGTATCATTGTCTTTACTTTAATTATTGTTCAGCCCTCTCAGCTGGGGTCTATTATCCCATGCTAGGTTTAGTGCTTGAACGCTGATGTCGTATTGGTGCTGACAAAGCCAGTATAGACTAATCCATCTTAATGTGTTACGGATTACGAACTGTATCATTGTAGTTTTCTGATGCATGTGTGTGGGAGTGCTGGTTCGGATCTAAATATCTCTGATGGGGAAGTCTTTCCAGAATTATATCCTACTCTAGAATATCTTCCCATACTGTATACCTTTGACTCTTAGAATATTAAAATTTCAAAATATAAATTCAGTTACAACCTAATCAAGCATCGTAAGTCATTTGGTTGTATTATGTTTAACCCGTATGTATCAGACATGTTGTAGAATGTTCAAAGCCCAGACTTAAATTAGGCAGAGATGTGTTAGGATGTAATTTACAGTATCATTAGCAACCTTAAGGAAATTATGCAACCAAGCTACCTGGGATGTTCTGAATTCCTAGAACTCGGGTATTTATTTACTTTGTTTGGATCACCATTACGTGTTGCATATTTATCATTTGTACTCTTGAGATTTATGCGGATTAGTTTGTTTGATCCTTTCATATAATTTTGCCATTTGACCTTTCACCATTTTACCATCCTTGGTCCTACTTAATGAGAGAATGCCTTGATGTAGTCACTCACATTCAACATGAAATATGTTTCCTGATTGAAACCTTATGATGGGGAAGAGGGCTCTCAAACTTACAGAAACTTTTCCCCCAGTTTGACTTTAAATTTCTTAGTAGAAGGGATGATATTTTTCCCTTCCTGCAGGGTAGGTCTTCTCATGACAAAAGGCGAAAATTATGTCCTTTCAGCAATCGCCTTTTCACTCTCTCTCTCTCCCATGACTTGCGTTTTTCTAGAAAGATACTAATGCTTAAAAGCTTCTATGGCACTCCTCGAATCAGAATAAATGACAAACTTAAGATACACCCTATTTTCCTTTGTTCTAATAATACTAATTGCTAATAAAAGTGTGGATAGTTTAGATGTAAATGCTGAAGCATCACTAGGTAATGAGAGTTGATTTCTATTGTTGGAGGATACTTCAGCACAGCCAGCACCCATTGAAGATTTAGAGCCACGAGTATATATAGCATAGAGAGGAACTTTCCTTTAAATATGTTCCCAGGCATTGTTGTTTATGATGACTATGAATAGAACTACTGTACAGGTGTATATTTCTGACAAATGGTGACTCTTAGAAAATTAGTGGATAGGATCTCCTTTGCAATTTGCATTGTTTCAAAATCTCAATTTAAGGACAAAGGTGGCTCCCAACTCTCAGATAAAACATATTTTAGGAAGATCTGAGGTCTCCACTGCAGAATCACACACCTTGAGTGTGTATTAGATGAAAAGACTTTAAAGTACCTTCAAATCCTTATCCATATATTGGGCTACCGTAATCTGCTCTTAATAATTCTAATGTTTTATAGGTCATCAGTAAAGTTGATCGCTTTTCACCCCATACTGCATGGGACAACTTCATTTAGATTTGATGTAAGATATATGTGCTTTCTAATATAACTGAGTATCAAATAAAGGTCCCCAAAACTTTATCATATACTATTGATAGTTTTCCTGTAGAAAGTCTGAATCTTAACAGCAGCAGTGGAAACATGTATTTTTGCAGTAGCATTATTAAAGATTCTTTGCATGCGATGATGATTATTTGAAGTGAAGTATACAGCAAAGTCATCCACATAAAGGCTAATTTGTACTCCGCGAGGCAATTGAGCAACTATGTCATTAATTGCCAATGCAAAAAGTGTCCCACTAAAAATAAACTACCTTGGAGCACACAACATTCATGGTTGAAATGAAATATTCTGAATAAATGTTGTCTATGTGTAAACCCGTTCTTCCATCAATAAAATCTATTCTAAAAACAGTTTGATATAAGGACTTTAGTATTGAATGTCTCCAGGTAGTAATACCTTCTGATTGTCAAAAATTAGGGCTACTGTGATTTGCTTTTATTTAAAACATCCACCTATATCATTTTCCAAGTGATACATGATACATTATGGACCATTTTATTAGTAAGCCAAATTGTGGAGTAGATAAAATGGTACTACGATGTAAGCACTCAATAAATTGACATTTTTTTTCCAGTAACTTTCAAACACATCTGGTCTGTGAATTTGACCTGTAACTGTTTGGTTTATTGGGATATTTTCCTGCCTTAGCTATTGGTATTACTATTGCACTTTCCCTGCCTTTGGAAATAAATATTTGGCCCAAATATGATCCACAGGGGCTAGATTTATTATCATATCTAGAGAACCATGACTTATGAACGTCACCTGTGTGTGACACTGTGAACGTTGTATAGCACACCCCTCGCTTGTAGCTCGTTTGTACATTGTTTACATGCCAAATACAAATGGAAATCGTTCCTATTTATGTACAAACGATCCGAGGGAGAAGTCATCGTTAAAAGACATTATTGTAAGTGATGAAACGAGCTGAGTGATAATGTGGTGACTAGTGCCAGCCTAGGGTAAACTAAACGTGGCCATAACAAAAGTGAATGGACTTGAATCTAATGCAACCGGGAATTGTCAAGAACAGTGTTGCTGTGTATTAAAGTTAAGTCTGTTACTAGATCTACCTGATTGTGTCCCTACACCACGATATGAACAAACCCGCAAACCTGTGGAGAACGTGAATACAGCAAAAAGGACTCATAAGGTCAGTAGTATCTAAATGGTTTACAGTGATTAAAGTGATTCACTCTGTCAGTAATTCCCTAGTAGGTAATTCACAGTGATAAGCAGCAAAATGGCCGCACAAAGCATTGGTTGCCCAGTGCCTGGATGCACCTATCGAACCGAGGCATCCACAGAGCCCATCATTACCGCAGCGCTCCTGAACGCACACACAACGACTCATGCCCAGGGCCCAGTAGCTCAATACCACCCGCCAAGCACCAAGGTTGAAAAACTTAAGCGCCCAACGATATCAGCGGCCGGCACGAGTGGGGAGTGGGACTATTTCCTAACTCGTTGGGGCGAATACCGCAAGGGAACCGGGCTCCAAGGGGATGATGTTGTGGTACAGCTCCTTGAATGTTGTGAGGAGAGCCTACGCAAGGACATCACCAGCGCCGCGGGGAGGAGCCTGGTAGGCGAATCGAAGGATGCGGTGCTTAGTGCGATAAAAGCCCTCGCAGTGCGCGGGAAGAACGCAATGGTGGCGCGGGCAGCTCTCTCAAACATGCGACAGGGCCGCGAGGAACCGATACGGGCATTTCATGCCCGCGTGAAGGCCCAAGCAAACACGTGCAAATATGTCAGGAGGTGCATATGTGGACTAAACGTAAACTTTGCGGACGACGTGATCAAAGATGTGCTTGCACGAGGTATCGCTGACCAGGACATCCAGCTGGATCTACTTAGCGACCAGCGGCAGGAGATGTCGCTGGAGGAAACGATCAGGTTCATCGAAGCGAAAGAGTCTGGTAAGCAGTCTGCGTCCCGATTGCTGGACACCTACAGTCATGGCGCGGAGGCTGTCACCAGCTCCTATCGCCGCATCAAGCGCCAAAACGCGGTAAACAGGGGTGATGCATGTCAGACGGATGCAAGTGACGGTGGCAGACAAGCTGTTTGCGGGTACTGTGGTGAGAAGGGCCATGGCAAGAATGCGCCCTGGCGAATCGGGAAGACTGAGTGCCCGGCTTACAATAGAAAGTGCCGCAAATGTAATCGCGATAACCACATAGAGCGAATGTGCCGGAGTAAATTGGCGGCTGAATCTGCCAACGCAGACGCATGCGATGAACAGACGGCAGCATTCGTAGAGTTGTGTGCCATGTCAGATATCCGAACGATCGACGGTGAACAGTTACTAGCACTAGATCACCACCTGTATGACATGTGCGACAGATGGCTCAGGCGGAACTCCCAACCGCAGCCGTTCATAAACCTCCGACTCAGCATCCATGCAGGGGATTACCTTGCCCTGGGATTCAGACCGGTCAAGCGCGCAAGACTTGCAACACTCCCTGCCATGGCCGACACCGGTTGCCAGAGTTGTCTGGTCGGGGTTAACGTTATCGAGCAGATGGGCCTGACGACCACGGACCTGCTCCCGGTCTCGATGAGAATGAAGGCTGCGAATAAATAAGATATCCGTATCTTAGGGGCAGCCATCGTCCGATTCTGCGGAACACACGCCGGAGATCCGCAAACAGGATCTCGGCAAATAGTGTATGTCACAGATTCGACCGACAGAGTGTTCTTGTCACGCAGCGCCTGCGTCGATCTGGGCATAATCTCCAAAGATTTCCCCACACTGGGTGAGATGTCGTGCAGTGCGGCAACCACAGACAATTGTACACCGCAAAATGATACATGTGACAATGGCGTGACATCTCAATGCAATTGTCCTCGGCGCACGGCGCCCCCACCTAAACCTACGTCTATCCCCATGCCGGCCACAGAAGGTAACAGGGAGGCCATTCAACAATACCTGAAGGAACTTTATGCCTCCAGCACATTCAACACGTGCGTCCACCAGCCCCTCCCCATGATGGCGGGCCCACCGATGCGCTTGATGGTTGACTCAGATGCTAAGCCCGTTGCCCATCACACCCCCATTCCAGTAGCGTTACACTGGCAAGAAACCGTGAAAGCAGGTCTGGACCAAGACGTCAAAATGGGAGTTATCGAGCCAGTGCCCGTAGGAGAGCCGGTGACATGGTGCCACAGAATGGTAGTCTGCGCCAAGAAGACTGGGAAGCCTAGAAGGACGGTAGACCTTCAGGCTCTCAATGCTCATGCCACTCGTGAAACACACCACACCCAATCGCCCTTTCATCAGGCCCGTTGTGTCCCACCAGGGAAACTAAAAACAGTGTTCGATGCCTGGAATGGATACCACAGTGTACCACTGCACAAGGAGGACCGCCGCATGACCACCTTTATCACACCCTGGGGCAGATATCGATACTGTGTCGCCCCACAAGGCTATGCCGCGTCAGGCGATGGCTACTCAAGGCGATATGATGAGATAGTATCCGACGTCCGTGACATGACGAAATGCGTTGATGACACATTACTGTGGGCCGACACTATTGAGGAAAGCTTCTAACAGGCAGTCACTTGGCTCGACGTCTGCGGGAGAAACGGCATCACCCTCAATCCCGACAAATTTTTGTTTGGCTGTCGCGAGGTAGAATTCGCCGGCTTCACCATCTCAATGGACAGTGTGCGCCCTTGTGCGAAATACCTGCAGGCAATATCAGACTTCCCACGCCCGAAGAACATTACCGACGCTCGATCGTGGTTTGGCCTAGTAAACCAAGTGTCTTATGCTTTCAGTATGGCTTAGCGCATGCTCCCATTCCGTGAGCTACTGAAACCCGACAAGGCATTTACGTGGACCGATGATCTTGAAAGCGCATTCCAAGCATCTAAAGAGGCCATTGTAAATTAAATTACCAACGGGGTGCGCATCTTCGACAAAACCAAGCCGACATGCCTTGCGACCGATTGGTCTAAAGAAGGCATTGGGTTCTGGCTATTCCAAAAACATTGACAATGCCCAACAGACAAGCCATTCTGCTGCCGCGAAGGTTGGAAGGTGACCCTAGTCGGGAGTCGTTTCACGCACCCAGCCGAATCCAGGTATGCCGCGATAGAGGGGGAAGCCCTGGCGGTAGCCAATGCCCTTGACAAATCACGCTACTTTGTCCTCGGCTGCTCAAACCTGGTCATTGCGGTAGATCACAAGCCATTATTAAAGGTGTTGGGGAACCGATCCCTGGATGACATCCCGAATCCCCGACTGCGCAACCTAAAGGAGAAGACACTGCGCTACCGCTTCTGCAACAAAGCAGCTGATGCCATTTCACGTCATCCGAGAGGCGACACCAACCCAGAAAAACTGTATCTCCCTGACGACAATGCATCAGTCTGCGACCACTCCATACCGTCGGTCCACCACGATATCCTTGCCGGCATACGCATGAGGGACTGTGACACATGCACGATTGAAGAGCCCGCATACCTCACAGCCCTAGATTCCCTCCCAGCGGTCACCTGGGACCGTGTACGGGAATCTACAGCAAGCGATCCTGCCCTTCACGCGCTCACAGAGCTCATCGAACATGGGTTCCCGACATCAAAAGATGACATGCCACAACACCTCCGTGCGTACTACCACCTACGGAACGAGCTCATCACCTTCAACGGTGTCGCATTGTTCAAAGATCGTGTTATCATCCCGACGTGCTTGCGCCAGGGTGTCCTATCCACATTACATTCGGCACATCAGGGTGTTTCCATGATGACTGCTCGTGCAGAGGCATCAGTGTACTGGCCAGGCATTACCGCAGACATACAGGCGACTAGAGATAACTGTGAGGATTGCCACCGCATGGCCCCCTCCCAACCATCCGCCCCCCCTACCCCACCCGTCTTGCCTGTTTACCCATTCCAGTCAATGTGTGCCGACTACTTCACTCACAAGGGTGCCCACTACCTGGTAATTGTGGACCGATACTCGAACTGGCCACTTATATCAAAGTCTACCAGTGGTGCCAAAGGACTAATTGATAACCTGCGCCGTGCATTCGTCACGTACGGAATTCCTGAGGAACTTGCCAGCGATGGTGGGCCAGAATTCACGGCAACTGAAACACGTGGGTTCTTGAGAGACTGGGGTGTCCACCACCGACTGTCATCAGTAGCATTTCCACACAGCAATTGCCGAGCGGAAATCGGAGTGAAAACGATGACGCGCCTGATTACTAACAACACAGGGACAAATGGAGACCTAGACACAGACGCCGTTCAGAAAGCAGTCCTCCAGTACAGGAACACTCCAGACCCGGTCACAAGAATCTCCCCAGCCATGTGCGTCTTTGGTCACCCGATCCGCGATCTCATCCCTATCCTTCCTGGGAAGTACAACCCCCACACCACATGGCGCGAAACCCTGACATCCAGGGAAGAAGCCCTACGCAAGTGCCATGTCCGCATGATGGACACTTGGTCACAACACACTCGCCGTCTGCCACCCCTACGGGTTGGTGACCATGTTCGCATCCAGAATCAAACTGGCCCACATCCCACCAAATGGGACAGGACCGGGACAGTCGTCGAGGTAAGGCAGTACAACCAGTACGTGGTAAAGGTTGATGGCTCGGGCCGAGTATCGCTGCGCAATTGGAAATTCCTGAGAAAGTTCACACCGGTTACGACCCCGACAGAGCCGCAAAATATAACCTATGGTGGCATACCCCTTCAACCACCCGCAAGCGCGGCCCCGACCAAGCCGAAGGAGACTAACACACACGTATCAACACCGCCGGACCTGCCTGCTGACCAACCACAACTGCTGGCTGACCGACATTACCCAACATCAGTCGATCAACCTCCCCCACTCACGCCTGTAAAGCCGGCCAACCACACTCACCAGCTTATACACACAACGCCGAACGACCAAACTCCACTGCCCCCACCAGCAACACCAAGTCGTGTCAGACCTTCAACGCCAGCCGCTCCACCCCAACTAGCAAATCCCATCCCACCAATTGGTCTCGCCGTGGGCCGGCCATCCAGGACTGTCAAAACGCCCAAATGGCATGAAGACTATGATTTTTCATCTCATGATTAACATGTCTATATCCAATGTCGTAGAATGCTCTATCGACCTGATATTATATCAGACATTGCATTACTTTCATCAGTGTAATTATTGCTTTGTGTAACTTGACTAGTTTGAAGAATGTTTGATCAACCTGTTATTAGACTAGATGTCATATTACCATCCTCATTACATTCATTTATCAGTATAATTTACAGAACTATCAGGCTGTTCAGTGAAGATTTTCCATTTTAAACTCAATGACCCAGTTAATTACTGTTCAAACTTAATCAGTCTCTTCCTAGCCGATCAAGACTTGGGAGGAGATAGAGAACCATGACTTATGAACGTCACCTGTGTGTGACACTGTGAACGTTGTATAGCACACCCCTCGCTTGTAGCTCGTTTGTACATTGTTTACATGCCAAATACAAATGGAAATCGTTCCTATTTAATATCTGGTCTATATTTTCTTTACCAGCGATGTTGAATTACAATTTGATAACGCAATTTCAAGCTCCTCCTAAGTATTTCTTTTTCAAAATAATAGATATATTCTAGTGTCAATATTTAATGTAATTACTTCTTCTCTTCTTTTAAGGGATCAAAAGTGGGCATCAAGATAATTAATTCTGCTTATGCTTTCAGTATGATGCCCTATAATATTTGAGATGGCCAGTATATCATGAATTGATGACCCATTACGCATTGATGCATGTCTTGCAGGTCTGCTATAGGAACCATTAATTTTTCTTAATTTCTGTTGCACTTTCAGCATTGAAGTATTTCCCGATATGCTTAACACATAATTTTGCCACAAAATTATTCTGCCTTTTACTGCTTATCTGAATTCAGCACAGATCTTTTTGAAGTACGGTTTCACTTCACTAATTTCTAAGAATATATGAATAAGTTTGCTAATTATATTTCTCAAATAGTCTCTTTAAAGTTCTACTTTTTTATTCATTGAGTTAACGGATCTGATCACTAAAGTACAGTGTGTTTCATTGGTCGGTCATTAGTCAATGACACAGATTTGATAAAGTTTACAAATAAACCATTTGTTTCAATGTGATCTTGTCAATAATTACAGGGAGACACTTGAAATTATCCCAGTCAACTTAATTTTGTTATGCTGTTAAAGCGGGCGATTTGATACATGTCCTAACTTGGTTATTATAACAGTATAAGGAAATGGTCACTGATATAAAGTTGTCATATGCATTTCATTCAAACCTATCAAGGTCTCTTGATGGACCTCGATGCTTATGGAGGTGTAGACCCAAATGGTATTTTTCCTTTGTTTTTATAAAGACTACATATTTCTTAGCTCCAAAATTATCTGTTATTTTGTGCAAGTTAGCAAGAAGGAGAATGGGTAATGTTTGTGGTAGCTCAAGTCCAACTGATTACCACCCAATTTCCATAAGTCCTATATTATCTAAAGTTTATTAATATCTTTTGGGAAAACTTCTAAATAGGTTTGCTGAAGGAAATCATCTGTTTCCTTGAAGTAGGTTGGCCAGGGCACCAGCCATCCATTGAGATACTACCATGAGAGAGTCATTGGCTCGTTTGACTGGCCAGACAGTAGTACATTGGATCCTTCTGTCTGATTATGGCTCATTTTAATTTTGCCTACACATACACTGAATAGTGTGGCATATTCTTTACATATTCTCCTCTGTCCCCGCACCTCTGACAACACTCAGATTACCAAACAATTATTCCTCACTCAAAGGGTTAACTAACTGCACTGTAATTGTTCAGTGACTAATATCCACTTGTTAAGGGTAGAAGAGACTCTTCAGCTATGGTAAGCAAATATTCTAGGAGAAGGACACTCCAAAATCAAACTATTGTTCTCTAGTCTAGTGTCATAGCCTCTGTACCATGGTCTTCAACCATCTTGGGATAGAGTTCTCTTGCTTGAGGGTACACTTGGGCACACTTTTCTATCTTATTTCTCTTCCTTTTGTTTTTTGAAGTTTTTATAGTTTATATATAAAAGATTTAATCTAATGATATCATTCTTAAAATATTTTGTTAATTACTTCTGTTGTAGTTTATTTATTTCCTTATCTCCTTTCCTCAATTAGCTTTTTTCCGTTGGAGCCCTTTGGAATGATAGCATCTTGCTTTTCTAACTAGGGTTGTAGCTTAGCAAGTAATAATAATAATATAGTTTACAATTTGGCTTCCTTAAAGGCCTTGGAGCATGTGACGCCTTTCTTACAATCTCCAATGCTGTACAGAAATCCCTTGATTGTAGTCAGGAAGTTTGTATGATTGGCCTTGATTTTAATGCTGTCTTAGATCGTGTTAATCTTGATGCCCTTGTTTTCAAACTCAAACAGTTAGAAGAGGGCAAGTCTTTTCTTAGCATTAGTATTGAATTTATAAGTAGGCCTAATAGATCACAAAGAGTTGTTGTTGATGGACACCATAGTGAGCATAGGAATATGATATCTGGAGTTCCTCAGCGCAATGTTCTTGATCCAGTACTTTTCATATTATGACAAGTGGTTTGGCCTGGAAAACAAACTTGTTGCATATGCAGATGATACTACTCTTCTTCTATCAATTCCATCTCCTGAATGCAGATTTGGGATTGGTGAATCCCTTAATAAAAATCTAGCTAAAATTAGTACATGGTGAAGTTGAATCCTAACAAAACTCAAAGTGTGATTGTAAGTAGATCGAGGAAGTGACACCTCAACATCCATATCTCATCACTGATAATGTTTCTTTAATTATGTATGACCTTTAAAATTCTGGGTGTGATCCTCGACAGCAAATTTACTTTTAAGAAAGACATTAGGTCTGTCTCTCCTTCAATTGCAAAAAAAAAAAAAAATGGCTTACTGAGAAAATCTTTTATGATTTTCAGTGCTCAATCTATTATGAAAAGTGTTGTAATTCTTTCATTCTACCTTGTTTCGAATATTGTTCTCCTGTCTGGTCTTTAGCTGCTGATTCACATCTAAATTTGTTGGACAGAAATTTAAAGTCTATTGAATTTCTTATTCCTGTTCTAGATATTAATCTCCGACACCGTCGTTCAGTTAGTTCGTCATATATGTTGCATGAGATTTTGTTATAATTCTGACCATCCTTTGCGTTCATATCTTCCGGGACGATACCATCCTGGTCGTAATACTAAATATGCAGTTAATTATGATAGTCTTGCCTTCACCACAGTTTTCTAGAAGTTTTATTCTAGCTGTGACCAAGTTATGAAATGATCTTTCCAATCGGGTAGTTGAATTGGTAGAACTTGAAAGGTTGAGACTTGCAGGGAATGTTTTCCTGTCGAACAGGCTGACATGTCTGTTTTTATAGTTTATATATGAAAGATATGTTTTGATGTTACTGCTCTTAAATTGTTTATTACTTCTCATATAGATTATTTATTTTATTATTTCTATTCGTCACATGGTTATTTTTGCCTGTTGGAGCCCTTAGGCTTATAACATCCTAATTTTCCAACCAGGGTTGTAGCTTAACTAATAATAATAATAATAAATAATAATAATAATAATAATAATAATAATAATAATAATAATAATAATAATACTGTAATAATAATATTCTTGAAATATAGAGGAGTTACATCTATTGATGAATTTGTTCCATAACTTTTTGAATAGTAAATGCCAGTATCACCATCGTCTAATATATTGTAGTTTTGATAATTCACCATTTGTTCAACCCTGGAACCCTCTGTATCAACAGGAACAGAAACAGTGTCCTGGAGGGGATTGTAAGAATTAAAGTCTCCAATTGATAAGAAGTCCTCTTGCATATCTGAGAATTCTATGGGTAAATTTTGCAAATCACAGTTGCAAGTGGGTTGATTGTACATATTATGAATATTAAAATAATTATTATTTGGATGAAACTAAATTTTAGATAATTGAAATTTAGAAGTGTTAAATTTTTCAGTACTGGCAGTTATTTTGTTATAAACATAGGTTGCAGTCCCTAATATCTCAGCACAAGGAACTAGTACTGCTAGCATGACGTAAGCATATTGCAATAGGGTTATAATTTTTCAATAGCCTTTTAATTTTCCCTAGATGCAAACGAGGTTTGATACCATTGATCTATTAACTATGCATGGATTTAAAACAATGACAAAGGAGATGGATTTCTACTGGTCAGAATTTGTGCTTATTTTGCTGGAGTTGGGTTTCAGTTTAAATGGGTTAGCATTACTTTTATTTATTGGTTTCTTTTTTAGTTTTCTTAGATATAATTAAGATGAAGTGTACATGGGGCATTGCAGCTTTCTAATTCACTATATAAGTTTTATTTTCATCGACAGCATTTCAAGCAGATCTTACTCATGTTTTTAATATCATGAAATTCAGAAATGAAGCCATCATTGGTCCCTTAGGAAATTTTGTGGGCTTTTGTATTATCTGCCATTTTTTTAAGTGATATCATTAATGGATTTAATTCTTCAAAGGATACACTGTTAGTTAGGTTTGTTTAAGCTATTCAAGTACCATAGGGATTCCTATGGACCCCCAGCCTTCACTACATGCATGGTAGCTTGATTAGCTAAGACATGGAGTTCAGATTAATGTTTGTTTCCATAGCTTTGTTACATTAGTAAATAAATCTTCTTGTAGATTGACTCAAAAGGAAACTCTTTGGGTTTGGTCAAATACTCTCCATTATTTGTATTTTGCGTTATACTTTCAAGTACACAATGTTTTTGGTCAGATTTTTATTTTGCGGGGTTCAACATCCACCATCCCTAATTTGGAAATATTATCAGAACCCTTGGTGGTGCCATTAATGGCAAGTATGTAAAGGAATCTGGGCTATATGTTAATTTGTTACTCTTGAAATGTGTGCATCTAAATAATGGTTTAAAAATAACGGCAACAGTGCAAGAATATGGTGGCTTTGTATAATGCAAATAGGCAGACATCAAATTTGTACTCAAGGAAGATATAGAAACAGATCTCTCCAGATTATTAGTTTCTGAGGGACTTGGTGGTGAAGAGGTAGAGTTGCAAAGTTCTTGAGCAATTAGATGAATCTGTGATTGGATACTGCACGAGTGTAAGTTGAATTATTACCTAAAAGCTTTTTATAGCAGCAGCAAATGAGATGCAATCATTATTTGCAGTTTCAATTATAATTTCTTCTAATTTGCCCTGAAGACATTGTCTTGAGTTTGGAGAGTGAGCTGACTTACAATGGTAACAAAATAGAGGTATCATGGAACTTTGAGCAGAAGAAACATCTCTATACATTTGTGCATTTTCTATCATGGACAAACTCTTAACACTTGTAACATTGCATTGGTTGCAAGTGATATTTATTGACAGCAATATTCAAGTGTCTAATCTTAATAAAGTCCGCTAGCTAAGGTGTTTAAAATACTAATAAAATGACATAATTATCCACTTTGAGCACCTCAGTATATACTCCTCCGTAAACTTATTCCCTTTGCATGGTTAAAGCTGCAGTAAGGCAAGAAACACTGAATTACCTCTGGACGAGAGGTAGTAAAATAACATAAAATATTGCAGAAAAAGAGAAAAGCAATGGCAAAGCATCCTGAAAAGCTCATACCAATAAGTTACAAACAATGCTTTCTGATGAAGATTTTGAAGAGCCTTCATTATCTTTCTCACCTCTGACCATAAAATGGTCACACTTCATCTGGCCCCCACTACACCCAGAGGGAAGCAAAAGGGTGAGTACCAGAGTAAGATTGTAACGGTATGCTTAAATGCGGGTGTAGATATGACGTTCAAATTTTTATCTGTGAAAATGTTTATGAAAATTATTTTTTTATAAAAATACTGCTATTTCTGTTTATTAATTATGTCTTACCCGTATATCCCTCAGTCAACAGGCCTTGTTTTAATTTTACATAGGATGTAAAGAAAGCAGTAGTAACTATGAGTGCTAAACCTATATGTTTATTGTTTTCTTATTCATTTGATTACCTGGTTTGGTGTTACCTGGTTTGGAGTTTTCTCTCCAAGTCATTTTTTATGAAATGATAACTACATTTCACTTAAAACCTCTCTCATAATATATATATATATATATATATATATATATATATATATATATATATATATATATATATATATATATATATATATATACATATACATATATATGTATGTATGCATGTATGTATGTATGTGTATATAATATAAATAAATATATATATATATATATATATATATATATATATATATATATATATATATATATATATATATATATATATATATATATATATATATATATATATATATATATATATATATATATATATATATATATATATATATATATATATATATATATATATATATATATATATATATGTATGTATATTTATATATATATATATATATATATATATATATATATATATATATAAATATACATATATACTGTATATATATATATATATATATATATATATATATATATATATATATATATATATATATATATATATGTATATATATATATATATATATATATATATATATATATATATATATATATATATATATATATATATATATATATATGTATATGTATATATATATGTATATATATATATATATATATATATATATATATATATATATATATATATATATATATACAGGTACATATACATATATATATATATATATATATATATATATATATATATATAACGGATTTTGAGCGAAGCGAAAAATCTATTTTTGGGTAAGATAGCCATGTCGTCCTGATGGAAGTTCCTTAAAGGCAGCTTCCTAGGGTATATTACAACTACGGCGATATTCCCAGAGAATTTACCTTCAGGTACCCAGAATTCTAACTCCTGGAGCGAGTATCCCTAAAAAGACCTTAGGGATATCGTAAATATCAGTGGACGTATTCTTGACACGCCTCATAGCAATCTATACCCCGAATAGAGTTAACACTTCGTAGGGGTAAAATGGCAAGAAACGAAAACGATAAGAAAGGGGGAGCCGTTCATAAGGCATCCCTCCTCCCCGTTTCGAAAGCGTGCCCTGCGCCGCTCACGGCGCCATCTGTATTCCTTGTAGCGATACACGAGGTGCTACAGATACTGTATGTAGGGAGGGGTCCTACTATCCTTTTCACTCTTATTTATTTATTTTATTTTTGAAAAGGAGCAGGGCGGGTCCATCAGGACGACATGGCTATCTTACCCAAAAATAGATTTTTCGCTTCGCTCAAAATCCGTTTTTTGGGCTCAAGCCATGTCGTCCTGATGGAAGTATACCAGAGCATTACTGTATCTGTGGATTCTCAATACGTGCCGTACTCCTCAAGAATGTTTCTTAGTCAACTCGACTGACAGACCTAAGATGTTACCGTTATACATCTTTTCACTAATCATAAGCCATGAGAGTGCTTCCTGCCCCCTACAGGGAGGAGTCCTACTAGACTCTAGAAACGAACGAAGAGTACATATACCTATGTATGAATCACTCGCCAGCCAGTACCATATAGTGGTCTCACTCTATATGAAGTAAAGCGAAGTCTTACGGGACTACAGTATCCAAAAGAAAAGGTCCCGACCAGCACCCTGGTCGAAGTAAAATTAGACAAAAGGTTATATCTGCGTAGGATTAAACTTGCTGCTACCACCATCCTCAGAAAGGGGTGGAGTCCTTATTGCTAAGGAAAGTATAAACCAGTATAATCCAGGCTTTGCATTAAGGAATAGGCTATTATAGATATCCCCGATTAATATACATAGGCTAAATGCTCAAAAAACAATATGAAATCAAAAATAGGTGAAGGAGACGCAAGGTTCCCGAGAACAAGTTTATTGAGAAACAATAAATAGACATGGTCACCATAAATATGTACATATGCTAGGTGGATGACCAACAATTTACACAAGTACTGTAGTGCATGGATGAATGATTATCTGAAAGAAAACATATGTGTCACTTACACATACCCCGGTATCAAACTTAACGTCCATGTTACTACTTTGCTGACAATAGCGTTGGCAAACGCTTGGAACACCTGTCTGTACTTGTGCTACCATCACCATAACGTTGGAACAGTCACTGTGGGCTCTGAGAGCCTTCACTACCAGTTATATCAACGCATATAACTAACCATTCACCCAAGAATCCAAGTCCCAAATGATTCCGCTGTTCCTCGCAGAGTTAAACAGCAGGGTTAACGACGCAACCAACTGCTACCACAGACCTCTTTAGCTGCTCCACTTGCTTAGCATAGTGGCGAAAGAATACCCTGGAAGACTTCCAGCCAGTGTATGAACGAAGGTGTTCAAAATCCATAAAGTTAAAGAAGTTTAATGATGAAGCAACTTTCCTCGGATCATGACCTGCGGGTGAACTGTCAGGATCCGCTCTGCGAATAAAATATGTAATTTTCGCCCTAAGTTAATTTAAAGATAAATTCGAGCCCGATGTTTCTCCTCTGAATAGTTGGCCCCCATGGAAGTCTGAAGTTCTACGAAGATAGACCTTAAGGCATTCTACGGGACATAGAGATGCATCTTCTTTCAGAGGGCAGATTCTCCAGGGACCCCACCTGTTGGTGGGCAACTCGTTCTTAGCGAGAAACGTAGGGTCCGGAAACAGGTTCAGTTCTTCCCCATCCAGGAACTGAACTCGGCCCTCCTCTCTCGAGAGGGCCACAATCTCACTAACTCTGGCCCCAGAAGCAAGGGCAAAAAGGAAGATCACTTTTTGAGTCAGGTCCTTCAACGCACATTCCTCATTATCTAGTAATGAGGCAAAATGAAGGACTTTGTCTAACGACCATGAAATAGGCTTTGGAGGAGCTGATGGTCTAAGCCTAGCACAGGCCTTTGGGATCTTATTAAACATCTCGTTAGCGAGGTCTACCTGGAAGGCATATAGAATGGGTCTTGTTAGAGCTGACTTACATGTAGAAATTGTGTTCGCCGCCAGCCCCTGTCCGTGGAGGTGAATGAAGAAGGATAGGCAGAACTCCGTAGAGATCTCGTGCGGGTTCTTATCTTTGACAAAGGCTACCCATTTCTTCCATGCAGATTCGTACTGCCTCCTAGTAGACTTACACTTGTATTCTTCCAGGAAGTCGATACTATCTTTCGAGATTCCGAACCGTTTCTTCACCGCTAGGGAGAGAAAATCATGAGCTGCAGGGTTCGGGTTTTCTGTAATGAAGCGAAGACAGTCGACTTCTGGACTTGCTGGGACAGAACTGGGTCCGGGAGTGGTAGAAACCTCAGTCGTAGTTCCAGAGCTAGAGGGAACCATACACTGTTCGGCCACTTGTGGGCCACTATTGCTGCTACTCCCTTGAAGGATCTCAGTTTGTTGAGGACCCTCAACATCAGATTGTGAGGGGGAAACAGGTAGATCCTGGACCATCTGTTCCAATCGAGGGACATCGCATCTATTGCTTCTGCCGAGGGGTCCACGTATGGGGACACATATTTCGGCAGCTTCTTGTTGTCCTTCGTCGCGAAGAGGTCTATCTGCAGTTCTGGGACTTGTCTCAAGATGAAAGAGAATGATCCTGCGTCTAGGGACCATTCTGTCTCTATTGGTGTCACCCTGGATAGAGCGTCCGCGGTCACATTCCGGACTCCTTGAAGGTGAACTGCTGACAGGTGCCACTTCTTCTTCTCCGCCAGTCGGAATATGGCTAACATTACCTGGTTGAGAGGTGGGGATCTCGATCCCCGCCGATTCAGACAATTCACAACCACCTCGCTGTCCAGTACCAACCTTACGTGGATCGAGTGACGTGGGGATACTTTCTTCAGGGTAAGAAGTACTGCCATAGCTTCTAGAAAGTTTATGTGAAAGGTCCCAAATAGCTTGGACCAGATCCCTTGCACTTTTTTCCGATGGGAGTGACCCCCCCACCCTACCTTTGAGGCGTCTGTGTGGATTGTCACTGACGGGGGGGGGGGGGGTGACTGAAGAGGTAGAGACCTCTTTAGACGACTGGCTTGAGACCACGGTCTGAGAAGAGAACGAAGTCGAAGTGGGACCGGTCTCTTCAAGTCCCTTCGCTCTTTCGATGCAAAGGTTCTCCATACTCCCGCTGCATCTTTTAACTGTGCTCTTAGCACTGGGTCTGTTACTGATGCAAACTGAAGAGAGCCCAAAACCCTCTCTTGTTCGCGTCTTGATATCCTCTCGGAACCTAGAAGTCTCCTGACAGACCCCGCTATTTCCTTACTCTTTGACATCGGGATGGAAAGACGGTGTGACACTAGATCCCAGTGAATTCCCAACCACTGGAACCTCTGAGCTGGAGAAAGACGAGACTTCTTTCTGTTGATCATGAAGCCTAGATATTCCAGGAACTGAATCACTTGTAGGGAAGCTTGCAAGCATTCTGCTCTGGATGCTGCCCACACCAACCAATCGTCCAGGTAGGCTACTACCTGGAACCCTTTTAGGCGTAACTGTTTGAGAGCTGCGCTCGCAAGCTTCGTAAAGATCCTTGGGGCTATGTTTAGTCCGAAGGGCATCGCCCTGAAAGCGTAAAGTTTTTGTTGTAGCTTGAATCCTAGGTAGGGGGAGAGACGACGACTTATTGGAACGTGCCAATATGCGTCTGACAAATCGATGGAGACGGTATATGCCCTCTTGGGCAGTAAGGCCCTTATGTGTTGTAACGTTAACATCTTGAACTTGTGGTTCACTATGAACTTGTTGAGTGGTGACAAGTCCAGAATGACTCTGAGTTTCCCCGAGTCTTTCTTGGGAACACAAAACAGCCTCCCTTGGAACTTGATGGACTTTACCCTCCTGATAACCTTTTTCTCCAACAGATCTTGGATGTACTCCTCCAAAACGGGGGTGGAGTGTTGGAAAAATTGAGGGCACTGGGGCGGAGTACTGTACCAACTCCAACCCAGTCCATTTTTGAGAAGGCTGTGGGCCTAGGGATCGAAGGTCCAGCGATCCCGGAAATACTGAAGTCTCCCACCTACCGGCGACACTTCACTTTGACTGCCCTGCAGTCTTGCCTCCCTGGCCGCGACCACCTCTGAATCCTCGTCCCCTAGAGGGGCGTCTTGATGACCCTCTAGCTGCTCCTCTGGGTCTTGCACGAAACGTGGTCGACTGTCCCTCGAACACGGGATTGAATGCCGGGGAAGCTGATGACATGGCTTGGGGAACCCATTGGAAGGTGGTCGGGGTCTGGGCTACCAGTTGTGGAACCGGAGGCAAAGCTGGCTGCTGCTGCTGTTGTCTTTGCGGTTTGAAGGACTTGGCTGGACGGGAGGAAAACCTTGACTTCTTCGCCTTTCCTTTCGGCTGAGGGCCCTCATCCGGAGAAGACTTCCTCTTAAGGGACAGGCCCCACTTCAGGAGAAGATTGCGGTTCTCAGTGGCTGCCTTGTCCACGATCTCTTTGACCACGTCCTTGGGAAAGAGATCTTTACCCCAGATGCTGGATGAAATTAGCCTCTTGGGTTCATGCCTCACTGTGGCCGAGGCGAACACAAATTCCCTACAGGCCCTCCTTGCTTTAACAAAGCAATAGAGGTCCTTGGTTACTGTGGCCAGATGGATTTTGGCCATGACCATGAACATCTCTGGCATCTTGGGGTCGCTAGCCATCGTCTCCATGTTGGTCTGGAGAGACATCGAGGCTGCCAGGCGCTCCTTTGTGTCCAATTCCCTCCGTAGAAGGAATTCCGACAACTTGGGAAGGTTTTCGCCGAACTGCTGTCCTGCAATGTCGGCGTCCAACTTCCCAACCGAGAAAGTAAGGTGCACCTCCTTCCAGTCCTTATTGTCCATTGGCAATGCCAACGATAGAGGTTTACATTCCTCCAAAGACGGGCACGGCTTGCCAGCTTCAACCGCCTTGATGACAGCCGCAAACCCCTTTTGCATAAAGGGGAAGGCCCTAGCCGGGGAGGATACAAAGGAGGGGTGCTTCTTACTCAAAGCGGCAACCTTTGAGTTTGAAAACCCCCTCTCCTTTAAAGCAGCTGTCAAAGTGGCTTGAGCCTTGGAGTGATCCAGGATAATCACCTCCTTTGGTTCCGTCTCCTCCTTCGAAGCCGGCTCCTTCTTCAAACGGACATAGCAGTCCGGGTAGGCCCCTCTACTGGGCCAGAATTCCACCTCCTCAAGGGGAACTGAGCCCAGTTTCTCCGACATGACGATCTTCCCAATCGTCATCGGCATGTGCTCGGCATATCTCCACGGGTTGGCATCCGAGCACAGAGGAAGGTCCTTAACGTTGAGCTTCTTTGGAGGTCCACGTGATGCTGTGATCTTCTGCATCTGGAGCTCCAAAGTAGCGGCCTTCTGATTATTCTCCCTCTGCATCTGTTGGATCATACCAACGATGGAAGAGAGAGCCTGTCCAAGCTCTGCTGGAAGAGCGGACGAGGTAGAGGGGATAGGTTCAGGGACCTGAACCGGCACGTCTGATGATACGGGAACCTCTTCCTCCACGGCAATAGGATCTCGATCCTCCTCCTCGCCCTCTGCGAGGAAATCCTGCTCCGCACGATCGGACAAGTCGGACATCTTGTCGTCCAACTGGATGTCCTGCATGGCGTCAGCGACATCCTCCTCCACTGGAATCTGGATCAGAGGGATCTCCGGTCGAGGCTGGGGAACAACAGCATCAGGGGAAGCCTTGGGAAAAAGGTATGCCCTCATCTTCTCGTTAGGAAGATAAGGTCCAGTGGTGTTTTTCTGAAAACCCCTTACCCATAAGCGAAGCCTCTCCCTCGCTGCATCTCTTGACTCCGCCGACCTAGGGGATTCAAAAGCCTCTGATAGCAGGTTAGTACATACAGCACATACCTGCGGATCCCAGTAACGATGGTCATCATTGGAGGCTGCACAAGCCGCGTGCCTCCTACACGAGGCATGTCCGCAAAAGTTCTTACTGCGGACATTGCAGAAGACACTATCACACTTCGGATGCTCCTCCTGTAAAAGAAGAAAAATTTCCATGAATATCAAGTGAATTTCAATTCACATGTAACAAATGAGTATTCAACAAGAATAAGGGAAAGACACCTACTTGTGAAATCCACACAAACACCTGTGGAAGCCCACCAGCCAAGTCACATAGTTAGTCTTTACTAGAATAACCAGAGAACGTATTTCCAAAGGAAATTAGGTGTAGCTCACACCTAAGGTAAAATATTACCACTCCGGCCAGGGATAAAAGAATTATCTTTTATCCTTGTAAGGCGACACCAGGTGATTGTACCAATAACACAAGTAAGATAGAAAAGACAGTGTTGTAACCTACTACATCATGAACTCCCTTGGTTGAATATACCACCAAGAGAGGACTGATACAGTACCTGAGGGTGGTGTGCCAGCCGTCTATTGCCGATCAGCACGCCCCCCCCTGTTTTTCGAAAGGTAGATCTCAAGTACACAACATCAGATCACCTTTATTGGGGAGAACTCCAGATCCCATGCCTGAACCGGCCGGCAGTGGTTGCCGGACCGTAGCCACCCGGTTTGCACTGCGTTGCCGGCCATCATTCTTAGTGGCCGGCTGACTGGGCAGAGTCGCAGGCCGGCCGGCAGCAGTAAACAAACCCTGCCGGCTGGCCCCCACACTAGGCAGCGCTCGGCTGCCGGCCCCACTTGTAGTGGCCGGCAGATGAGCAAGAGACCGGCCGGCAAAGGTATACACCCAACGCCGACCGACAGCAAGAGAACTGGAGAACACCCCTCCCCACCGACGGCCGGCCTGTAGGCCGGCAGACGGCAAGGACAACACATACTAAGACAATAGAATGAGTGCCGGGTTAAGAGACTATGAGTCTCTGGGCCCGGCACCCGAAAGAGTGCCGAAAGGAAGGGGAGACACTAAGTCAAG